>NC_140591.1:1559032671-1559676004 GCF_964204655.1 Triturus cristatus
GAGTGCTCTGTCAAGACAGAACAAACAAGTTTAATAGAGGAAAACCACCTTTACAAGCCTAGGGTAGGTATCAGCACATCAGCTGAATGGTTCTTTACATGAAACTCACAGCAGACACTGTTTAATAAATGAGAGCACATACCATTATGACTTTTTTATTTGGCAGGATACAAAGGTAAAAATATGCACTTCAAAGTCAAGCAAAATTCTTGTGAGGGAATAACATTGCATCACCACTAGGCTGTGATTTTTTTTTAAGAATGGCTCTTCTACAATGTATACAAGACCAAGCAGATGGACAGAGGTTGACATCTGATATCTGGCAGTATTTCATATGTACCATGCAATAGCATTTCAAATGTGCTTTGTGCTACCCTATTGTTAGTTAAAATACTAAAAAAAATGGTGAAAGTATTAGTTAAAAGACTGCAGAATTAGTAAAGATTGCCCACAGCTTGCCATGGTCTGCTCAGGAAAAAGAACCCCAAAATAAGGTTGTACAGCACCACTTCCAACGTTGTGGCAGGCACGAGGGCTCTAACATGGCCCTATTACTGATATGGGTTGGAGAACAGATCTAAGTGGAGAAGAATATCCTCATGAGCGGGGTCTAGAAAAATCATGAAAGGTGCAAAAGCAGATCTGATTACTTGTATGATGTGAATAATATGACATACCATCTTTGGACATAGTTCTATTTGAGCACCTTACATAAATAGAAATAGAAGCTCTAAATTCATTCAAACCATGAGAATCGTAGATGTGAAACGCAATGTTATGATGATGGAAAATGGTCAAACCAGAAGCATTGGTAGATTGTGTATGGTGTCTAAACTTAAATAAACACTGGATGCATCTTCACTTTGACAACATGTCCTCTCTTAGTACAATAACTACTTAAATAAATCACTACACTGTTAATCTTTCTTTTTATTATTTGTATTACACGTCCTGTGACCCATTCCATCCATTACCAGAGGAGATGTTAAAAAGTGATGCATTGCATTAAAATTTTATAGATTGATCTCCTTTCTTTTTTAGTATTAATTTTATTTCCCTACGCCAGCTATTCATTCCTTGTATATTTCCAGTATTTTCCCCTTATTAGAATATTGTGAAAGTGGACCTGTGGCAGCATTGAAACAAGAAGGTAATATGGTTTGAAGATGTTGTCTTGCAGTTTACAGTGAAGTTCTTCTCAACTATTTTCTTGATGACAACATGTATTTCACTTTTCTCCTAATAGACCAGAGTTTTCGAAATACTTGTGAAAACCTGCACTGTTGAATACCTGCGATAATTTACTTAGTCATAATGACCAACAGCATGTCTGATGGGTCATGTAATACCCTCTGTGTGTACACCATTAGATTACAGACTAAGCTACCGTAAAAAGGAATAAGGCATCAGGCCTTTTCCATCTATGTTGCAAGTGCCTGGAATATCCTTCAAGACCAACCAAACACTGCTCCAATTTAGGAACGAGTTGATAACGCTTCTCTTTAAAAGAAACTACAACACAGTGCATTAACAATCAACCATCTACCTCTCCTATCACTCCTTGACTTTATGCTTGTCTAGGCCCCTGTACAACTTCTCCTTTTGGCTAGGTTCACACCATAGAAATACAATATACATCAATGCATACAACAGCTCTACCTTTCTTCTCCCTCTACTTCACCTCTCCTGATATACAGTTCTCTTTATCACTCTCTTGTTCTCTGTCTCTTTCTCTTCCCCTCTCCTAACTCAATAAACTCAACTGTCACTGTCTACACAGAAAAGTGTACACATAGAAAGAGGAGAGAAGAGGTAAGAAAAATAATGAGAACATTATCAAATTTCATCCAAATTTTCCAATTTGCACTGGGAAATGTAAAACTGTTTTTTCTCAGGCACAATAAATCATCACTCAAAATGACACACCCATTGAGTGGCACAACAATATAAATTAAAGTACCTGTCAAGCAAAACAAAGTGTCACTCACAAATTTACTGTGAACCTTAAACATCAGTTCATAGCATGTATACACTATGCAACAATTTATGCAAATTAATCTTCTTGATAATTATTAACAGTTGTTGAAAAGTGGCAACTATGGTCAATATTACAATGGTAAAATTCATGCCTATGTTCACCAGTAAAGTCTAAATGTATTCCTTTTATGCCCAGCTTTATAGGTGATCATTTTAGGCATCTGACACAGTCAAGATTCAGAACAGTGTAATAGTCATCACATGAACATTTACTACACATGTGAGAAACCTTACTAATTTTGGCAATTCACAAACTACAAGTGTAAAGTTACTCAAAAGTGTAGAATGCCATGTCTTCAATCTGAAAAACATGGGGTGGAGCCACTTTTAGAAGTGTAAAGTTACTATTGCCAAAAAGGTACAGTAGTATGCCAGCACCACAAATGACCAACTACTGCAGCCAGAATGTTATTAAGCTTGAAAAAACGAGTACAAATATTTTATGATGAAAATTAATATAAAGCTTTTTGATTTATTTTTGTAAATGTACAAGATAAAACATGTTGCAGCACTGTCAACATAATTTTGATATTACATATTTAATCCTTTGTGCAATAATATCCTGCTGGGGTGAGACTATGTCCCCCAGCTGTCTACTAGTTTGCAGGGAGAGGAGGCATGCCACACCCAGAGTGCTTCACTGTGTTTTGATCTTCCTGTGGCGAGGGAGCTTTGGCTGTGCCATAATAATTCTGCTGGGGTGAGACAATTTCTCTGAGCTCTCTCCTAGTTTGCGAGGAGGAAGTGCATGCCATAGATAGCCAATAAAAGCTCTTTCATCTCCCTACAGCATAGGACGCACAGGGGACATCTACAGCAGGCCTGTCTATGGCAGTCCACGGCCAGAAATGTTTGGACTGGGCCACTTCTCTTGGTTATAGGATTGAATCCTAGCACATGGTGAGTTTCCATTAGCCAGGCCTGTGTGACCATGATCCTGACTTTCAGTGAGGTGTGTCTCTTCGTACTAACAAGAATTCTGAAAACCTTGCTGGGCCCAACCAGGTAAAATATGGGCAAACATAAGTTACCTGGGGTTTGAGACAATGCTAATGTTAAATCATCAGGGTGCACACTTGATTCTTCCGAGACTTGAGTTGTGTGGGTGGTTTCCTAAGAAATTGATCTTGCGGAGAGATACCTATCTTTAGTCATTGGGGAGGGTGCTAGCTGTCCTCTGGTGGGTGAGACTGGGCACCAATCATGCAGGGAGAATAGGGACTCCCTCACTCCTTGCTGTCTGTTGCCTAATGGATCAGAAATATTATTTCAATCATCATCTAATTGAATATCTAATGTCTCTTTTACTACTATTGCAAGTGACTATGGACCCTTGGCCTAAAGGAAATGCAGATCCAAACAAGTGGGAAAATCTATATCCCAAAGGAACCCAGGGAAAAACACCAGGGGCTACCATCCTGCAGTATGGCCTGCCACAACTATCTGTAAATGAAATATCATACGGGAGCTTCAAACATTGATTAAAATATACTCTGGACAAATTTAGATCAATTTTTGTTGTTTCTCTTACCCCACTGGTGGACAGGCTGCATAGCGTGGAAGGTGAAATATTGAAACTAACCAAGCTGCATACTAACTTGAAGGTTTAGTCTGATCCCAGTGTTTTGAATAACTCAGAAAGGTCTTCAGAGATGCCCACTGTCCCCAGTGTTCCCAACTTGATCAGACATCCAACCCATGGTGATATGGTTCTAACTGCTGCCAGCCCTCTATCTCAAAAGATGAGGGTATTCCGGTCTCTCTCAGTGGTGGAAGGGGCTTGCAGGGGATGGGGGTGAAGGGCTAAATTGCCTTACCCGATGATGCTATTAAGCCCTGGCTCAGACTATTACACGTGTAAATCTTCTACCCGCATTCTGTCCCTATGTAGCCATTATGAGAGGTGTACCATTGTTTAACTCCTATATGGAGGAATCCACACCCCTTGGTCAAATACAAAGTTTGCCACTGGTTGACCCAAAATTTAAATATTGAAATCATTGAATATAATGGCCTTCTGTTTGTGAGAAGGGTTGGGTGGGTTGGTCCATTGACTTAACATTGCAGGAGGATAAGGGGATGAGGATCTTAGCTTTAAATGGAAGACAATCCCTACTCTGACGCTTCAACTAATAACATTCAATTTGACCACATTAGTTGACTGACATTTACCAATCAATTACCTGGCCACTGATATCTTAGAGGCTATTTTAACCTTATACCTAGCTTCAAGAGCAATCATGCTAGATCTCTCTGGACTGATAAGAAGTGTAGATCCATGAATCATAGGCTTGGAGAAGCCCTTAATGCTTTTCCTAGGAACCATAAAAGCATTATCAATTCAAGGGTAGAATACAAAAAGGCAATCAAATAAACGATACTTGATTTAACAGAGGAAAGATGTGAATGCCTAGTTTCTACATGTAGAGCTAGAGACACAAAGGGGTTTTGGGAGACTGTCAATGGCAAACAGGTTCTTTGTCACTCAGATGGCCTATGCACTAATATTAACCCAGAAAGTTGGGTGACCTATTTTTTAGCAGATTTATTCATCAGGCCCTAGTTCCATGACAGAGGCCATAGAGGTGATCTCACAGTTTCCTCTAAAAATCGCCTTTGAAAATGAAGAAGTTATTACTGCTATTATGGCTATCCCATCTAACAAGGCTCCTGGGCCAGATGGGATCTGTATAAGGTGAATTTCCTGCTATTGGCCCCCCACATGTTTAAAATGCCGCTGCGTCTGTAAAAATCCCAGATTCATGTAAAAGTGCAACTATAGTTCCGGTATAAAAAAAAATAATAATCTTACAGGACCCCTGCTGCTACACACTGATTTTACTGCTAGACTCAGTAGTCAAGATTGTGGGGCATATCGTTCTGAACTGAATAGAGGCTTGGGCACGGCACAGTCACATCCTCTGTCCAGCAAAATATGGTTTCCGGAAAGGGTTGGGGATCACAGAACAATGTTTAAATCTCAACCTCATCATAGCTAAGGATGTCACTGTAAAGAATTGGGTACTTTACTTAGACTTTATAGATCTCAGCAGTGCATTTGGCCAGGCTAAACAGTCCAAGTTGAGGAATATCTTATCCTGCATCGGTATGTTTTCTTCTCTGATTATTTTTTACAGGACCTGCATTTGGGGATCAGTGTTTTCATCAGATATGCACTGAAGGGAAATGCACTCAATCTTTTGGTCTTTCTCAAGAACTCCGACAAGGGTATGTCATGAAATAACCTTTATTTTTGTTATACATTAATGGCCTTAATGTATTTTTTTTTCCAATATGAAAGATATGCCTAAAAGCAAATCTCCTTTTATCCTGGCTCTTCTTTATGCCGACAAAGCAGTCTTGCTCTCCCATAACCCCATTGGCCTTAGCTGTCTTTTAGACACCTTTGTCAGGTTTATGGACGGCCTAGATTTAGATACCAACATTGTTAATACACACTATATGGCATGTGGGTGGCAAACTTGCAAAATTAGGCCAATCTTGATTAAGGGAAAAATAACTGGGAGGGTCAGTGAGTTTCCCTATCCGGGCATCACATTTGACACCCAGAATTTCTGGACATCTTGCCTTTCTAACTATGCACTTTAACCAATCATGTGGATCACTGTTTAGGATTGCTGCTAGTCTTGGAAGACAATTTATCTTACACATGTTTGAAGAATATACATTGAAATCCCTTCCTGTTTTGACCAATTGGGCAGCCATATGGGGATACTGTGATTGTACAAAATTACAACAAAAAGAGAATCATTTCTGCAAAAGGCTGTTATGATTGGGCACAGTTAGCTCTAATGTTTTTGTTAAAAAATAATTGAATCAAACATATGCTGAATATTAAATTAAACTTGCCCCACTCCTTTTATGGATGTCGGTTTGGAGCAATGAGCATGCTGCATTTAATCGTGATGTGATCAATGATTGTCTAAAAGTGAGCATGACCAAAAGATCCCTTGACTAGGCTATACATGAAGAACTGAATCTCTGGGCAACCTAAGTAGTATATTTTCCTTCAACTGTTGAGTAAGGGTGAGCGCGCAAAGTTTAAATAGTTATTTATTAAACTCCCGTCAGATGAGAGAGTGGGGCTCTGTGAAAACCAACATTGAGAGAATATCAAAACTAGTGAAGGGCCTGAGCCGTTTCTTTCTCTTGTGAGGAATCAATAGGAAAGGTCCCTTCTAACTAAGATCCGGATAGGTTCAGTTGGAACTCATCCTTTTTTCCCAGCTGGTCAATTTGACCTGAACTCTATACTGTCTTGCTCATGTGATAGTATTACCTTCCAGAAAATAGAGCACTTTACCACTTTTTTCTTATTTTATGATCCATATCGACAGAGATACCTAGTGCCCATCCTTGGAACCTGACAAGACCTCCAATACTGACCAGCCTATTTTTATCTCCGAATTCTTTCTGAGCTGGCTGCATGTTATGCTGTGGGAGCTTTTTTTCAAAACAGAAGGTAATGGCGAAAAACTGCAAGTTTATTAGCTTACATTGATTTTAATGAAGATGGTTGCATCTGATGATTTTTTTAGTGGTTAGTAATGATGCTTTAATGACTCTCTATTTTGTTATTATGTTCTTACATATTCCTCCTATGCTCTTTTTAACACTGTTATTTACTGTTACCCACTGTTATTTGTATGTTTGACTCTTTTATGAGATTTACAAAGGCAAAGAAAGATGTATTTAATTAAATTAAATGGGAACTATTCTGAAGTTTAAACTACAAAATATTTCCCACATGAAATAAATATGTATTTTAATTATGTACTAATAATTATACAATGTGACTTATATAAATAAATTAAAAGTAAATTACTTATATTTTAATAAAAATACTGTTACATTAGTTTTTTATTCCAAAATAGGTATTACAAGAAGTTAAAGCAATATATAAATGTGTTTTGTATGCAGACATTAAATTATATTGATTTATGTTTTATAATGGGAGAGTGTTGCAGCGCCAGTGCTTGGACATGGTTGGTAATGGGCTTATTTCAGCTGTGACCTTGAGTTCCCTTAAGAATATATTCAAAAATTTGGGTAAAGATAGTTATGCCCTGCACAAACTCTAACTAACTAGTGCCCAACCAGGTCGGTATCTGGTACTCAATAAATTCTAACTTGTAGGGAGCTGTTGAATGAATAGACATATAATTGACATGAATTGCCTTTATTTACAATTTTTTTCTCAGAAAAACTTTTCAATGTCACATTTCTGAACAATATTGATATGTCTTTGAGATCACATTTCTGTTCAATTTTGCTCTTCTTGCAATTGAAGGTTTTTGACATTTAGCTCCAAATCTAGAAAGGTGATTATGGATGTAATGTATTCTGAGGACAGTTCAATATTAACTGTATTAGAATTCAAATAATTGAGAACATGAGCTGTTCTCCGGACCCATTCCACACAGTCCCTATGAGTTCCAAGGAGCAGCTCCTGTCCTACCATAAATATTTGGAATTCTAATACCGGGGAAATTGCTCTAATATAGATGATTAGAAGGGAGAGGAGCTGAAATCCCTAGAAAGACAAACAGCACAATGCAATCACCTTAACATGTTGATAAAATCAAATAATAGAAGTCAAAAAATACCAAGGGAAACGCCACTGAAGACATATTTTTTTTTAAAAAGCTCAACTAACGGAAAGCAAGTGAGATTTGTTACGACATTCTGCGCAGAGAATGGAACATTACACAATATCCTTAGAAAATATTGTGGTATCTGGAAGGTAGAGAAGGATTTGAAAGATACAATTAGTCAGCGCCCCATGATAGCATTCAGGAAAGCAGAAAAGCTGAAGAATATTTTTGGTCCCGGTGACATTCATGGGTTTATTCCCAGACATACAGGAATCTGGTTAAAACAACAACCTGGAGATTGCGTTCGCCGTAATAACTGTGTGTGTTGTTAATTCATACTGACAAAAGTGAAGAATTTACAAATCATGACAAGAGTAAACATTTCAGCATAAAATATTTTATCAACTGTAACACAACTTTCTGAGTCTATTTGATAACCTGTTAGTGTGACAAACACTGTGTGGGTTCGACAATCGGTCACCTAAAGAAAAGATTCAAGGAACATATAAATGCTATAAGAAAATGTGAAGAAAAGTTGCCTCTAGAAAAACACTTTGTAAAATGTCATGCTGAGAGTGATATATCTAGAATTTCCATAATAGCTATTGTGCAAATTAAGATACATCGCAGAGGAGGTGACAGAAAACACCAGCCGTATTTAAAAGAGACCTGGTGGATAGAGACACTACCCACATTAGAAGCAGGTCTTAATTTGGACAGAGAATATCATAATACACTTCAGACTACTCAGTTGAGGATGCCTGTTTTTTTTTAGTTAGACACAGTGTGCTAACTCCTCCTCCCCTCTGTTATCTGTTCCTCCCCCCAACTCTACTATCATTTTCTTCGTCTTTCATTTTCCCATTTTCTTCCCTTTGTCCTATTCCAATTTCCTTTTTGTTTCTTCTTTTTTCATTTCTTCTTTACCCGTTATCTCTTCTCTTTAAATTTAAAATACATCAATATATGATTAAGTAGAAATACGATTGTGTTTTGAAAAGGTATTCATGAATAGGAGTAGGGTCTCAGCGTCTCAATGATGACGGATACATTTTGCTGCTTAGCAATCTGAGTGGAATTGTATAATGGCAAAGTCTTGGCTAGGCTAAACGCAGTGAGATACATGTGTATTGACTTTCTGGAATTTCGTATAATTGTTTTTCTCCAGACGTCTCCTAAGAGTAATGAATCTTGAATTTTGTGCGAGTTGCTTGATTTATAAGGTTCAGCATAAAGGCTTCGATTAAGATGGCAAAAATTAAGCGCATGGGTTCCATCCCTCAATGGGAGCATGGTGGAATTGTTTATTGATTTTTGGGTGTTTCTGTTTACCTAAAGTGTGTAAGCATGTCTATTGTCCTAGGAACCACTTTATGCTTACTATAATCAAGATGTGGTATTTATGAGGTAGTCATCTGCATTGTAAAAGTTGTTTTTTCTCTATGTCCATTGTTGAAATCAATCAGCTCAAAGGTTTATGAGGCGACTTTTGCGAGGGATCAAAATCAGGGTGCAAACATGTAGATTATGGGTAGTTCAAGTGAAATGAAGCTATTTTAAAATTCTCTTTTTTCCTTTTCCTTTTTCTCCCTTCTTAACAAAAGACGACATGAACAGTTTGATTTTGAGGATCTTTATCAGCATATTTTGGATGTTACTAGTTTTTACTTCAAAAAGATATTCTCAATTAAATTTTTCTCTGGTAGTCATCTGCATTGTAAAAGTGTTTATTCTCCACGTCTATCATTAAAATGAATCAGTTCAAAGGTTTACGATGATGCAACTTTTCCAAGAGTTGCAAAGGTTCGAATCCAGAGTGCAAACATTTAGGTTATGTGTAGGTCAAGTGAAATGTTTAAATGTTTTGTGTTTAGGCTGTTCTGCTCAGGTCAGCTGCTACATAGAGAAATGTGCAAAGTTCTGATCTTGGTTCTCCTACAGTCATATCAGACGGAATGCCTGTCCCTTTCAAGTCTGCAGAATTTTTGAGGCTGCAAGAAAATTAGTATGCCATTAGTAAAGGGCATTTTCTACAATAGAGGTAGCCCCTTGACTATCTTCTCACCAGTTTGCATCACGCATGCTTAGGAAGGCCATATTTCTAATGCTCTTGGTCCACAATTATGACAACACCTAGGAAAGAAGTAGGATTGTCCATTGATATAGGAAAAATAACAATTGATGGACAGAATGCAGAACAATGTCATGCATTCACCCAAGGACAGAGATCTGGGCCTAAATCAATTGATTGTTTGCTCACCATGCCATTCCAGTTTGAACCCAGCCAAATGCAAATCATTCTTGACCCTGAACCCAAATTTGGCCAGTCCATCCTGAACTTCCAGGCCAAGTCCTTCCTGGGCTGGAACCAAGCATCCTAGGACCGGTTTTGGGGTTTCACCCTTCATCAGCCAGGATAGCTTCACTCTAGTTGCATGGAGAGCACAGAACCCACATCTGGGCATACCCTTCCCACTCGGGGAGACAAATACAAAAAGAACAATTGATGAACAGAATGCAGAACAATGTCATACATTCACACCAGTACAGACATCTGGGCCTAAATACATTGTCTTTTTGCTCACCATGCCATTCCAGTTTGAACCCAGCCATATGCAAATCTGTCTTGACCATGTGCCCAATGCGAACAGTCCAGCCCAAACTGCCAGGCCAAGTCCTCCAGGACTGGAACCAAGCATCCTAGGACCGGTTTTGGAGTTTCTCCCCTCATCAGCCAGTAGCTTGAGTCCAGTTGCATGGAGAGCACGGGACCCTTGTCTGGGCATACCCGTCCCACTCGGGGTGGCAAATGCAAAAATAACAATTGATGGACAGAATGCAGAACAATGTAATACATTCACCCCAGTACAGAGATATGGGCCTAAATCCATTGTTTTGTTGCTCACTATACCATTCCAGTTTGAATCCAGCCATATGCAAATCATTCTTGACCCTGTGCCCAATGGGAACAGTCCAGCCCGAACTGCCAGGCCAAGTCCTCCCTGGACTGGAACCAAGCATGACGAAATGAGCTAAAGAATGATGACAGATTAAACCCAGATCTGTGACTGGGGGTGAGTGTCTGAAAAGTTTCAGCGCTCCGTCCATCATCTTCTTGTGTTTGCTTTATTCGCCCTAAGTTGGCAGGATATGCCCAGACGTGTTTTCCCTTGCTCACTTTGCCACTGGAGACAAGCTAGCCTGGCTGATGATGAGTGTTACCCAGAAACCGGTCCCAGGATGCTTGTTTCCGTTTCAGGGAAGACCTGGCTTGGCACATAGGTGGATGTGAACTTAGATGGCGAAGTGAGATACAGAATGATGCTGGATTCAACCCAGATCTGGGACTGTTGGGGGAGTGTCTGAAATGTTTTAATACTGCGTCCATCATCTCCTTTTGTTTACATTGTTATAGGAAGCCACTTTCTTAAACTGAGCCAATCCAAAAATCTCCCAAGTCCTGGATTTCATGGAGGTGGCAATGATGAGACGGTTGTCCTTGATATGGGGTCTGGTGTGGTCACCAGCTTCTTTAGAACCTCATGATACTCCTTTCAGATTTATGAAAAATCTATAGGTCTATTTTGATGAGCACATTTCCCTAAATAGACAGATTTCGACATTTGCTTCCACTTCTTTCTCCCATCTCAATGTCTTGCAGCAAGTCTTCTAGTCTGTTCATGAACAATTACACTACAACATCATTCAGGCTCTTATTGGCTCTCACTTAGATCATGCCACCATTTTATATTTAGGCAGAAACATGGTTCCCAAGTTTAAAAGTCGGCCACTCCAGGCATTATTGCTCTTTTTTGCAATTTTTTATTCTCGAACAGTAGTTGGGCTTTTTTTGGAAGTATACTGGTTTGGTTTTGGGCTTCCTTTTAGGGAGATCAGGCTTGATTTGTTTTGCACAGATAACAGTGATATTTCACCCCAAACATTGCATTGTTTATATTTGATTTGTATGTGTGTTTATCCCTTTATGATGTCCCTGCATCCATCAGATTGTCGGATTTTGTAGAGCTGTGGGAGTGGCCTTGTACTCAACACAAACCCCAGATGTTTTCTTCTCATTCCCCAAACCCCTCTCGCTTTGCAGCTGAGATTTCTGGGCAGCTGTTGTTTTCTCTGCAGCCTTAAAGAGCGCGTATTTTCTCAAACTGCTTTCTCCTTGTAAAATCAGCACGCAGCACAGCCTTACTGAGAAATAATTGCTAATTCCAAACACAACCCACTTTTGGGGACTATATGGCATGTAGGGGACGAAAGATGTGACTCGTAAGGCTGCATAATACATAATTTGTGTGCACCGTGCTTCTGTTTGCATATAGTCACTAAACAAATGTATTTTTATTGCATGACTTTTCTTTTAGAAGTCTTGCAGGCCCGCGTTGCAGCACGTATGCGCTGCTCGCTCTGCGAGGCTTTTTGTAATCGAGGAGATTTCAGAAGTGGAGTTGAAGCCCTGCCCATCATTTTCTTTGGCTGGCGTCATTGTTTATGCTAAACGTTTCGACCCTCTATCAGTACGGGGTCTCCTCAGGACTAGTGATGCAGGGACATCTGGATTGCTTAATGCGCAGCCTTGTGAACTAGTAATGTGCCACAAGTGAGAAGTGAAAGGGTATTACTCACAAGAGGACCCGTCCAGGTACTCAATGTGAGGAAAGGTTGGCAGTCAGGGGTACGGTTTGGCCGACCGGCTCTTTACATCAACTCGGTATAGCCATAGCAGTATGGTTAATCCATGGTAAGTTCTGGAAACAGTGACAATGCACTGTGTAGGTCTGGATGATATTCTGTGCACGAAGAATCACAGCATCTGTATTCTCAAGCTGCGTGAGTCAGCTTCAAGGATGGTACAAGGTCATTAGATAGGTACAAGGTGATAGAGGGTCGAAACACCGTCGACAAGCTGAAAGAGCGAACCCTTGCCCAGCGCATATTATTATATACAGTTGCTGTTTACAAAGAAATTATACAAGAATGGTCGCCTTTTAAGATTTATGGAAACCTTGTATATAAATATACACCCTGTCACTTACGATTAGGTTCCATTTTTCACTTTGGGACACAGTGCACAAATATCTGTTCTATTGTAAATTTAAACAATGTATATAATAAGTCTGTTGTGTTTATAAAACAAGTCATAATTGTACAAATGTGTTGGTGGTTCCTTGCCCTCTGACATTATTCTACCCTCTTTTTATTGCGAATGTGCAAATTATATTGCTTGAATCATTTTTTATGAGTCCACAGGAACCGTTGTTTCCCCTTATATAACCATTACCCTGGTTTCATTAGTGAGTAGGCTTCCCCTGTCCTTTCTCTTTTGACCAGGAAAATTTTACTGACCTGAGGCTGGGAGCAGCATGTTTGTGCAGGTAGGCCACGACGGCTGCTTGCACTTATAGCTTTCCCTCATCACCCGTGACGAGAGCGAAAGAAGAACCGGTTCCCGCAGGCCCATTGTTTCTGCATTAATATTGCATGTTGCTGAGCCTTTAATCCGTGGCACAGCTTGTCCTATACTTCTCACTGGCACATTCTGTCCTTAAGAACAACCATTAACAAGGACTGCAACCTCTACGTGTACATAATGCATGCAATTCGAATCACTGTTTTTTGGTGTAGGCTCGTAACCCCATTTGGTTACTCTCTGAATATTTACCGAACTCATCCTTACCAGCGGTAACTAGTCGCATCTGATAAGGTACCGACTGACAAATGGTCCTGTGCAGTTTACAACCTCAGCCAGACAGTCCTGGTTTCAAGTATGCAGCACACTGAATGCTGGGACATGTATGCGTATGTGCAGTGCTTAATTTGTGAAATCATGAGTACCGGGACCAACATTTTCCCTCAGAAGCCTGTGTCAGGCTCTCCCGAGTGTAGACGTTTGTCGAAAACCAAGAACGTCTAGTCTTCTTTTAACCTCATGCCCGTGAACTCACCATTCTCCACCACCTACTCTTTTACCTCACTTCTGCAGCTTCGGTTTAATCCCCACTTCCTGCCGTCATAACTTTTCTCATCTTTGGCTTTCTCCTCCTTGTTCCCCCTTTCTGCCTTTCTCTTTTGCTTTCGTTAAAGTCTGATGATGAAAATTGAGTTGAGTCCCCAAAATTGAGTGCCTATGAGCCCCGCATGCAGCCACCTGAGGCAGCGCTAACTTTACTTGTGTTGTTACACTGTCTGCTTTATTTAAACTTTAAGCATTACTTTCTTTAATGATCTAACCCCTATTCCACCCATGATATCACAGCAAGCTGCACACTTTTATATTATTAAACATGCACTTTTGTATTGCACTTCACACCACAGTGGCTGCCACACCTTTGGTTTATTTGCTGTGCTGTGTTTTTTATAAAAACTATTAATGCCATGACTCATCTAACGAAAGGAGGGAGGCCTCTATTAACGTGAAATTGAGGCATGGGGCACTTGTAAACAACATGCATTCGGAATGCAATAGGTCTCGCATTTGACCTATTGGTATTGCAGATTTTAAAACACAAAAATCATTTACAATGCCAATAGCTCAAAATCTCACATTGCAAATGCTTGTTATTAAGAGTAGCCAGACGCCCATAGGAGTACTGCTTCACAGACTTGCAAGAACATACTTGCATTACCAGTGTTCTGGTATCAAGTTCTAATTCCATGGGTCTTCGCTCGACTCTGACAGTTTCCTCTATAATACTTTTTCCAAACTCTGAACCTAGGATGCTCAAAACCTGTTGGCAACTTTCTGGAAATACTGATTGTTACACTGTGAAACATGCTTCCATGTTTTGAGAGAGAAACTGCTTTTGTGGATGAGGTTGGAATCGGCTGACCATGCTTACAATTTAAAGGGTATAAGGGGCACGTCAAATCAATTGAAAAACAAAACGGTGTATGCCACATTAGTTGAGCAAACTTAGAAAGCTGGTTAGCTTTTCATCTGCTTCTAACTTAATTAGTAACTGTCACAGGTATTTCAGACACCAAACATTCTTAGTGTCCCGGCTTTATGTATTCTGGGGTGGTTCTACCAGATTTGGTGGACATTGATTTGGTCGCTATTACTAGTGGACTGCCAAGCATTCATGATCAAGTAGTTTTGAGAAAGCTAGTTTACATCAACAAAGTGCTCTGTGCAATTTCTGAGAAGTGTTACTATTTAGGCTCCTTTTCAACCATGCAAGCTACTCACTCATTTAAGAGTTGAAGACAGATACCTTCTTATAGAGTTAGTGCAGAGCCTTTTGCCATATGTGAGAAGACTGGCCACCCAGAGACATCTCATAGTGATATTACTAATGTCTCTAATATGTTTCACAGTTCATTTAAAGGACCAATAATTATGATATTAAATAAGCACGATTTAATATGATATTGACAATTAACGTTTGGTTTCAGGTAATTGGAAATAAGTTGTTACATTTCAAATGGAGTTTTAAATTTGATATTCATTGTGTATCTGAAGATAAGCCATTGCTTGTTAGTGCAGGACAAAGTATTAAGGGCCTTATTTATGAAGGCCTTGTGCCATCAGTACGTCACTTTTTCAATTTTCAAAGTGAAGCACCGGTGGCGCAAGGCCTTCATAAATAAGGCCATAACAACCTAGGTGCGTCAGGATGTAACTGTATATGGAGAGTGTAACATGTCATCAGTTGGTGACCGATTCATCACCTTTGATTGAAAATTCCAAAAGTACAAACGTTAGCATGGTCCAAAGGGGATAATAACGTTTGTTTATAGCCAGATTGAGCTAGTCTAGCAGATTTTGCCAACAACACTCTCTAGCACCAATCATTTCACTTCTCATGCTTGAGAGTGTCTCTCTCTCTGATGAGTTTAGAGAGTACATTTCTTCAGACTACAGCATTATATACTACCATTCAATCATCCCACACGACAAGAGTAGCCTCAGATCTGGGGGCCTTCAGATCAAATGTGGATAAGAAAGCAAACCTTCTAGATCTGAGCAAGAGAATCAGTTTACGTAACTTGAAGACATAACTGTGTAAAATACAAATAATGTCATGCCATGAAAAGACTTCTGAGTTTTACAGGCACTTGAAATCAAAAAGATTGCATTTATTTAATAGTGCTGTTTTTATAGTTTTGTATTCAAGAAATTGCCTATGTCATACACAAAGTTGTGTCGTTGTCTTCCTTCTAAGGGCTGTCTTTTGAAAACATCTTTGAAGAGATGCTTTAGGTGAGAAGAGTTTCAGTAGTGTAAACTAAACCTTGGCATCCAGAAATGTCAGATATGATCTAATGCTCAGGTTTAGCATGCCAGATTTTTATCAGGTGCATGTATGCATTGCACACCTCAATTGCTTGTTCTTGACCAGCATGACTATTTGTTCTGTGATTTCTTAATTTTGTGACATCTTCCAGAAAATATTATTTTTGGAACTCAATGTTATTCCATTGTCAGAATTAAAAAGTCAATTACCTTCTCCATTGTGATCACCAATATTTATAATACTGTTCGGTATTAAGAGAAAAGTGGGATAAATGTGGTCGAGAAAACAGTTAAGAGAAGACTTTGCTTGTAAACAGTGAGATAACATCTATAAGCCATAAAACCTTCTTGCCTTCAGGATGCCACATTTAAACTTTTGTTATATTCCAAAGAGGTGAAAAACTGGATATATACAGGAGATAAAGGGATATGATATGATGAATGAGTAGAGAGTAAAGGTAAATACCATGAAAAATGAAAAGGAAAGTTGATCAATCTATAGACTTTTAATGCAATGCATCACTTGATTACATTTCCTCTGCAAAATGAATGGAATGGGTCATGGGAAGTTGTAATAGAAATTACAAAAGAAAGAGTCTCAAAGCCTTAATTTATTTGAAGTAGGCAGTGCGCATTTGTCCAATTAGGAGATATTGTTTCTAACTTCTTTATTTATTTCTCAGCGAGGACATGGTGTTAAAATGAAGATGTATCATGTGCTGACTGAGGGTTGGAAACAGTAACCTACAAATGCTTCAGGTTTGACCACTTTCATCTACAGTTCTCATGGGCTCATTGAATTTAGAGCTCATATTCCCATTTATGTAAGCCGCTCTTATGCCCAAAGATGTCATTTTTTATTATTCACATCATACAACTAATCAGATCTATTTTTGCACCTTTCAAGGTTTTTTCACACCTTGTTCATGAGGATAGCTGACTTCACTTAGATCTTTCCTCCAACACCTATCAATAATCTCTGTTAGAGCCATTATGCCTGCATTTAAGAACAGTGAAGCAACAAATTACAGCCACAGTGTTGGAAGTGGTGCCGCATAGCCACATGATTTTGTGGGTGACTTTTTTGGGCCAAATCATGGCAAGCCACAAGCAATATTTTACAATTTTGTTTACCAATTTAATTAACACTAAGATAGCACAACAGACTTTTAAAATGGATTACAGACATCTGATATAAGAGAATTGTCAGCCACTGTCCACCATCTTGGTATTGTTACCCTCTTGCAGAAGAGTCTCTTCTAAAAAAAGATCAACAGCCTATTGTCGATGCTATTTACTTCAAGCAACAATGCTTTGCTTGTCTTTCTTGGAATAGCAGATATTCCGAATACATATGTTTACCTTCTTTTCCCGCCAAATAAAATAGAAAAATGGCTTTGTGCTCTCATTTATTAAACAGGGTCTGCTGTGAGTTAGTCAGCATGCTGTCCCACCTACATGCTAATGTGCTGATACCTACCCTAAGCTTGGTCTGAGCTCATCTAAGAGTTTTTTTTTTATATAAACCATTTAGGCTTGGTCTTGACAGAGCACTCTTTGGCCCAGATTTACAGAAGTGATTCACAATGCAGTGCAGCACCCAAATCTGCTGCACTGCAGTATGTGACAAGGGGAGAGCAGGCGAGTGACATATCTACAGAGATGTGGCACTCTTCTCCCCTCTTCCTAGTGATGCCTCCGAATTCTCCTTCTGATCACCATACATACACGTTTGTCCCATAGTGGAAGAGTGTGTACATCAGTCTAGCATAGGTTTTATACTGGAAGGGTTCCCTTCTTGAACAGAAAACTAGGACTACATATGTTTTGAAACATTTCCTACTTCGTATGTATGCTGTACAGTGCAGCACACATGCAAAGTTAGAAAAAAAGGAGAAATTAAAGATTTATTCTTTAAACATCTGCTTTCTTAGAGCAATATTTTTTGTTGCAAAACCATGTCAACTAATGCCAAGGGAAATGACTTTGCTTCAAAAACATGAGTGGTTGAATGGGAATGCCCATGTTCCACCCATGCAACACCCCTTGACACTAAATAACACAACACAGAAGGCAGCTCTGGTTTGACTTTCTTTTCCTTGCAAAGCAATGCAAATATTAATTTGTGTTGGTTTGTAAATCCTCAAAAAGCTTTTCATCAGGCTCGCACTGATTAAGTAATGCAAATCCAAGACAAACCCTCTCGAAATCTTGGCCCTAGACTATTGTGCCCCAAATGAAAAATTAGAGATCCAGCAGAAATTACTCATATTGCATATATCTGGGTCTGAACTGAGGTGACGAAGAGAGCTAAAGAATGATGATGGATTCAACCCAGATCCGTGACTGGGGATGAGTGTCGGAAAAGTTTCAGTGCTACGTCCATCATCTCATTGGGTTTGCTTTGTTCGCCCTAAGTTGGCAGGGTATGCCCAGACATGGGTCCCTTACTCACTTTGTTCTGAATTCAAGCTAGCCTGGCTAAAGAAGGATGTTACTCCGAATCTGGTCCCAGGATGCTGGTTTCCGGGTCAGGGAAGACCTGGCTTGGCAGTTCGGGCTGGACTGTTCCCATGGGGTACAGGGTCAAGAATGACTTGCATATAGCTGGGTCTGAACTGTTGTGGCAGAGTGAGCTAAAGAACAATGATGGATTCAACCCAGATCTGTGACTGGGGGTTTCTCATGGGCTCATTGAATTTAGAGATAATACTCCCATTTATGTAAGGTGCTCTAATGTTAGCATTGGCCAAAGATATTATTACAAATGATTTACATCATACAGCTAATTAGATCTATTTATGCACCTTTCCCGATTTTTCCACACCCTGTACATGAGTATATCTGTCTTCACTTAGATCTGCCCTCCAACACTTATCATCAAATGACAGCCAGTGTTCCAAGTGGTGCTGCATAGCAACATGATTTTTTGGGGGCTTTTTTTGGGCAGGTCATGGCAAACTGAATGCAATTTTTTACAATTTTGTTTTACCAATTTAATAACACTAGGTCAGCTTAACACACTTTTAAAATGAGTTGCAGACATCTCACATAATAAACTTGTCAGTTATTAAACAGTGTCTGGAGTTTAATGTAAGGCACCATTCTGTCTGAACTACTTTCTGATGTGCTGATACCTACCCTACGTTTTCTCTATTAATCATGTATTGTACTGTATTGTAATTGCCTGTATATAGTGCTTACTACCCCTGATAAGGCGTCAAAGCACTTTCTCTGCAAGTAGCATGCTACTCTGGAACCCATAAAGGATTAGTGGTGAAATAGTATTGTGAAATATGAAACCGATTTTAGTGGTGGATGTGTTAGTCAGTTATTTGGATTGAGAAAGACAGTGGAGGGATAGAAGAGCAAAAAAGGTTTGCATTTATATAGCACTTGCTACCCTGAATGCGGTGTTGAAGCGCTTTTTTGATGAGTAGCACGCTTCTTCGCAACCCATAAAGGATTAGTGGTGAATTCATATAGGGAAATATGAAATTAGTTTGAGTGGTGGATATGTTAGTCAGTTATTTGGATTGAAAAGGATAGTGGAGGGATAGAGAAAGGAAACAGGTTTGCATTTAAATAGCGCTTGCTACCCCTGATGGGGTATTGGAGTGCTTTTTCGGTGAGTAGCGCACTACTTTGGAACCTCTAAAGTATTAGTGGTAAATTAGTATAGTGAAATATGAAAATAATTTGACTGGTGTATATGTTACTTATTTTGATTGAGAAGGATAGTGGAGGGATAGAAGAGGTGTTTACTGGGGTCCCTAGAGCTTTTTGTCGTGATGTTACTGCACCTGTGTGTTCTGTCTTGAAAGAGCACTCTATAGCTTTTTTGCTAGAAAGGGTAAATAACTGGAGGGAAATAGCTCATATCTTCTTGTTGCACCAAATGCCCTCTGTTTTATGAAAGATGAGACCTTGCCTAATGTAAGAAGTATTCTTTGTTAAACCTGTCAATCCGGTTGACACAGTATGGTGTGGCAACTGATCTAGTGCAGAAGCAAGGTGCTAAAGTGTTCTAAAAAATGAAAGAAATGTTTGATCTTAGCAATAAAATTGTGTTATTCTTTAGGAGTTCTTAGAGGCCCTCAATTTCAGGAGCATGCTTCTTGTGTCTCAAAATCTACAGGGGGTGTGAGCACCGGCTCTACCATTAAATATCTTCTATAATAAAAAGGAGGAGACATCCTTGAGGCACTCTTGAGAGGCATTCAAGATCGATTCTGTGGGTAATATAGATTGCCTTGCAATTTAAATATCATTTTTGGTGGTTCTTAGTTTAGTTACCCTCCCTTTTGATGAGTGCAGATTTTACTTTGCAGTTGCACCTAATATTTTAGTAGAGAGATATATATGCCTCACTCATTTAGTGGTTTTGAGAGTTTTCCTCCTATATCAGTGTCCTGTACTAATATTTTGATCTGAAGTGTGCATTTGAGGATGTAATATGTATTATTCTAAGCATGGAAATATATAACCGTGTTTTTGGCCCACTGACTCATGCTCTCTTGGGATGGGTTTCCTGGTATAAGATACTTCCAGGCTAATGAAAAAGAGACCATATTCTTCAGACCTCTCTCTCAAGCAGCTTGGACTTAGTTTTTATCTATAGCTACTAATTTATGTAAGTAGAATGAGAAAGGATTATGGAAATGACCAGACTAACTCACTGGGACAGGTGTACTGGTCTAATAATAATCCTTTTTCACTGAGAGTACGTTTAAAGTTTGAGGCATTTTTGTGCATAATGGCTGCACATAAAATAATTTATCATTGAGTGGACACTTGAATACCAAGAAGACAACTCGACACATTAGCTTAGATAATAATAACATACTCCTGGAAGCAGTGATTTAAATAGAAAAGGAAGCCTTACAGCAACCATTTGTATCCGTTGAAGGGGGAAGCTGTAACAGGGTAATGAGATTCTCCTATACTTGAAATATTCAGTCTCCTGCCCCTCACATTAATCTTGGAAAATAGAGAATTTCTGACGTGATGCCATCATGAGGCATCCTTGCTCTTGTCTCTCATCTTGCAATGACTTTTATGTGCAAGTTCTGGTAGACCCGAGTGAAGCATAAACATTCTGTCAAACAGGTGCTAAAGTGTTTTAAAAAATGAAAGAAATGTTTGATCTTAGCAATAAAATTGTGTTAAACTTTAGGAGGTCTTAGAGGCCCTCAATTTCAGGAGCATGCTTCTTGTGTCTCAGAATCTACAGGGGGTGTGAGCACCGGCTCTATCTTTAAATATCTTCTATAATAAAAAGGAGGAGACATCCTTGAGGCATTCTTTAGAGGCATTCAAGATCGATTCTGTGGGTAATATAGATTGCCTTGCAATTTGAATATCATTTTTGGTGGTTCTTAATTTAGTTACCCTCCCTTTTGATGAGTTTTTCTGAGAATTTCTGACATGATGCCATCATGATGCATCCTTGTTCTTGTCTTTCATCTTGCAATGACTTTTATGTACAAGTTCTGGTACACCCGTGTGAAGAGTAAACAATCTGTCAAACAGTGCCTGTCCCAAGGCGTGCATATGAGGGAGAGACAAGAATTAATTATAGTCTGTTGTGTGCGAAAATATGATCTGGATCTCAGTAACAGTTCTTGCACAAGATCTACTGTTAGAAGTAAAACAATAAAGGATAGTCTGGAGCCAGCGACTGTGTATAAGAGCCTCAAAAAGAGGGATGGAAACACACAATAATTGTTTCTCTGTTACTGTAATAAAAACAACCTTAGGCTTTTGTCTGAGACTGAAACTCAACATAAGTTTAGTTTTTTGTATTACTGTTCTCAATGTGTGTTGTGAACATTGGGGAAAGGTGGGGTTTGTATGTTATACTGTAAGCTTGTGAAGTACAAAGAATACGCATCATGTTAGAATCAAGTGACTGTCAGTAACATATTTATTTGCCACACATGACAACTCCTACTAATGTTGAACTTTTTCTGTAGTTAGCTGGCTTTATATACTCTCCCATTAAAAATACACATCTTGCAGAGTATTTGTTCTGCCCTTTAAAAGTAAAGTAGTCTTCATCAGCAGTGTTATCAGACATTTGTTGAGTAGTAACAATAGTGTTTTGCAAAAAACATGATAGGCCTATTGAAGATAGCTGGTAAA
Organism: Triturus cristatus; assembly: GCF_964204655.1. Lineage (NCBI taxonomy): Eukaryota > Metazoa > Chordata > Amphibia > Caudata > Salamandridae > Triturus > Triturus cristatus. The sequence continues at coordinate 1,559,054,716 of NC_140591.1, forward strand.
GACCCACTAAAATATGTCAGACTCAAGACTTGATTTAGAGTATAATGGATGGGTTAGTCCATCACAAACATGAGGGGTATCCTGCCTGTCTCATTATAAGTGACATAGGATGTAATGCACCTGCAATAAGGCATATGGGTTGTTTGGCACATATGTTAGGAATTATCTATCTGCCAAATCAGCCCTAAATGGTCAGTGGTTGTACTGCTTCATTTATCGTGGAGAAGCACTTTGAAAATGTAGCTTTACAGAAAATGTATTCTGAAAACATTCTGATTACAAATAAACCAGCTCTGCTCAAGGTCGTCAATTTACCAAGACGCTAGGATAGGGAGTGACGTCAGGTAGCTTTGAACTCACTGACATTGCAGGTAGTGACATTATATGACTTAGCCCCCACATCTTCTCAGGAAATGATGTCACATGACATTAAACTTAATGGAATCAGAATAATTGTCGTCACTGAAGTTCCATGATAACTGCAGGATTAATATAACAACACAATGCAGGTAAAAGTCTATTTTATATATTCCATATATTAGACTGATAAACTGATCTTTAAAAGTGGTGGTAGCACGGAAGTGAAACGCATCAGCCAAGTCATTTCTTGGGAACATTTGGGTTGTTACCCCCAAAGATTAAATAGTGCACCACATGAATGTGGTAAAAAGGCACAAACTCTTTCTTGGCACTCAATAAATATTCAAATTCTTTCATGGTGTACCAAGTCAATGTAACCTTATAATTCCCCATTGTCTAATCCATTTAAAAAAAAATGTGCTATGGGTGTCTTTATGTCCAACATTACCTATATTGTGCCAGGGCCAGTATTTTGTCATGGGTGCCTCCTCGCATGTGATACTGTTTTCCTCTCTTATGCCAGGAATCACCCACCATTTTTTCAGAGGTGCCCCTTACGATAAAAATGTCCTCAAGTATGCCAGTGCCAGCAGTTTTCCATGCTTTCTCTATCTGCCAAGTATTACCTCTAGTACATCAGTATTAATATTTTACCATGGGTGCCCAGCCAAAATGAGAAGAATTGACTACAGTGCACCCGTATTTATTCACAAGTACCTGTAATGCTACGAATTTCCTCCAGTAAGACAGAAGTATTTTGATATTGATGCTTCTATAAGCTAAGAATTACATTTCATATGCCAAGGTTAATGGCATACTCGCAAACGTGACACCATATTTTCATTCACATTTACTTACATATACTCACTCATGCTCACTCCAAACATGCATTCATTTTCACTCACTTGCAATCAATCATGCATTCTCATTCTTATACCTTCTCATGCATTCCTAGTCACTCATACTTGCAAACTCACTTGCCCTCAATCCTATTTTCACTCCCACCCTCCAACTCACTCTTAACTTATCTCACTTGCATCACTTTTACTCACACTCACTGATACTTTCAAATTCAAATACACATTCCCTTGCAAGCACTAATTCTCGCATATTCGTGTTTTCATTCATATTCACTCAAAGTTGCTCATTGTCACTCATTCCCACTCAAATCAACCAAAACTTCCCTACTCTATACCAACATACATTTATGGGATTTTTATCCACTTATCCTACCTGAAAGCAAAGGCCTTATTCCATATCTTGGTGGTTCATTTTTATTACACTACTAAAGAAAAATAAAGAAGGTGAGAGGCACCCTAGCACCCATACGAGACAGATGCTTTTGTAGTTCTTCGCACTGATTTTAACACCTGAAAGCAGGGATTAGAAAAGAAATACCAAGGGTCACAAGAGCAAAGTCAAGGGTTGCCGCTGGGTCTCATTGTGACCCCTAAATCACAACCATAGCTTTGCGAAGCATTGTTGATAGTGTCTTGGAAAAGCATAACAGTCTTGTTTAGTAGTGTCAGTAGTTTGTTACACTATAGTACCATCTATCCAGGCTTTGTTTAACTGGTTTCTGTGTAGGCTGCTCTGCTCATGTCAGCTGTGCATAGAAAAATATGCAGATTTCTGATCTTGCTTCTTCTTTAGCCAATACTGACACAATGCCTCTCCCATTTGAGTCTGAAGAATTTCCAAAGCTGCGTGAAAAGTAGTATGCCATTAGTAAAGGGCATATTCTACTATAGAGGGGGCCCATTACTATAGACACATCAGTGTGCATCACACATGCTTAGGAAGGTCATATTTAGTTTAGACTGCTTCGGCATTCAAGGCATGCCCTCTTTACTGAAACTCTTATAGACAAGCTCGATAAGGCACACATTCATTTTCAACATACAAAATATATAATATTTAATTAGCCAGTTCGATATAGTTTAACTAGGCTAGGGCCATGTTTTATTATTAACTTCATTTGCATATTTATCTATTCATATTTTATATTTCAAATGCTCTTGGTCCACAGTTATGGCAACACCTAGGAAAGAAGGTGGATTGCCCATGGATGTAAGAAGCCACTTTGCTTAAACTGAGATTCATGGAGGTGGTAGTGAGGAAAATAAAAATCTATGAGGCCTATGTGTCCCCATGTGCCCCCCCCGAACGCTTATGTGCACATACATGTAACCTATGTATTTCCCCTCCATGGCCTTTCTATCATGATGCTTATGCTATAACGTGGCCTGCCATCATCCAGTCTCCCAGGAGAGAAACGACAAATCTGTATTGAGGCCTACACGTTTTTCATAATGTTTTCCTGCATTTTCATGAAGCCCATGTTTATGGCTCAGCCAGAGCCAAAAAGAGGTTTCATGCCTCAGAACGCTCTGAAAGCTACAGCTACGTATCCTTGGCCTTGCACACTTGGGCCTCAGCCAAAGGGGCCCCGACCGAGGTGTCGAGACAGTATTGAGCACGGTTATCTGCTTACTCTTACTGAAACCACATTCTTGCCTGGTGAAGGAGGAATGAACGCGACCCATCTGCAAGGAGGGAGCCCAGCCCTACTGTCTCTCTTTGTGAGATTGCAAAGCTCACGTCAGTAAAAAGCCCATAGCCCCCATGTAAGGCTTCTGCAGTAAATGAAGTAAATGAAGAAATAGATGCCACATCGGCTCTTGGTGATGAGCAACCTATGTCACAAATCAGTCCCTGCTCCAGACATCGGATATCAGATAATACAAGATGTGCTGGTCGTCTTGGCACTGAAGGCCTCACTCACTGAAGGCCTCACTTCCAGACTTGTCCGGTTGCATAGCAACCCTCCCCACGTCAGTTACACGTCATGCTCGAGTTGAGCACAAGTAAGGCAAAGTTCCAGTACAATTCCAGCAGATCACGCAACCCCCTCCAGGTATCCACCCACACATGACAAATTACCCATTATCATCAAGTGGACGCCCACATGGACGCCCACCTTCACGCCTACTTACACGCCCACATGCTCTTATCTCATTCTCTCTTGCTCTTTTGCTTACGTACAATTGAGAAATGTATATATACTGTACTCTGTGAATAATGTTTTGAGAATATTGAGAATACTTTTGAGTCCCTTTCCAGATCCTTTTTTGGTGATGGTAATATTCTCCCTTTGACTCGAGTTATTGGAATAAAGCCCTTTATGAACCTGATACCACAGACTCAGCCTCTTGCTTTATGCATGATCTTATTTATATTTTAAAAATTCTGAGAGCGTAATATTTTATTTACCACATAATGGCGCCCGAACAGGGACATCTCTTTCCCCACACGCCGGAGATGAAGGTCCAGTTTTGCCCCCTTCCATAGCCGTGACGGACTTCAAGCGCGCACGTCGCTGGTCTTCCCGCCAACTCCCTCAGGCCAACGAAGGGGACAGACTGCGACCAGGCATCCATACGAGGCGGTGAGGAACGCAGATTGTCCTACCCAGAGCCCACCTGCGAGAGAGCTGTGTCCGAGGTATACAGAGGCCCACCAGATTCCGAAGTTCCGAAGTATCCAAGTCACGAGTCGAGTCCAGTCCAGTCCAGTTTGGTCTAGTCCAGTTCAGTTCCGAGGCCTTCCGTTCCGTGCTACCCGGTGAGTACCGTTGCTGGGGAGGCAGTTAGACGTGCACATTAGGTTGTGCCGGTCAAGACGGGTTTGGGTACACAAATCCGGTCTGCACTGTTTCAGCAGTGTATCTGTACTGTTTAGCAGTATATCTAGTATGTCTTGCATATAATTCAGTATTCTCTAGTGTTAGTATTATGTCAGTAACTAGTTTCCTATTAGTTATCATCGTTCGTTAAATGTTAAATGTTAAATGTTTTAATATGTTTTAAAAATTGTGGTATGAATGAGTGTTCATTATTGTGTTTATTGTAATTTATTGTGTTCAAAATCAAGTAGCAAAGTTTAAAGATGCCGTTCTTTTCAAAATTAAGCCAGATCAAAACTAGAAAAGGGGTACTCGAGGAAGCTGTTCCCATTCCACCTAGGGACACTCCAGGGTACTTTTTGTATCATAAACATGGCCTAGATGCCGTATTATATCTCGATTTGTGGGTGGACTACACCAAGGATTTAGCAGAGAATCAGAGATGGCCCGCAGCTGGGACCTGGGATGCAGATTGCATCATGAGAGTAGAAGAAGAGTTATGGAAAAAGACAGCCAGACAGTCACAGAAAAATGCCATTGAATTATGGCGTAAAGAATTGCATAGACGCACAGAGAAAGCGCTCAGAAAAGAAGAGAAAAGTAGGGAGGATTCAGACAAAGCCCGAGAAATCGTATTAGTTGAGGAAGGTATCCGAGTAAAAGCAGAACAAGTAGACAGACAACGAAACACTCTTATGAAAGAGAAAATGTAGACCAGCTCGGAAGGATGCCATTGAGTTTTGCCGCAAGGAGTCACATAGGAGGACAGCGTAAGTGTTTCACGAAGCAGAGAGAAGTAGACTGGAGTCTGGAAAAGCCAAGGAAAAGATGTTACAGGAGGAAGTGGAGCAGGTAAAATGAGCGCAGGCTGACAGAGAAAGAAATACTGACGTTGCTGGTATTTATCCCGTCCTTTCAGAGGACCTAGCAAGAGTGGCCCCAGTAGAAGGTCCAGTTAGAGTGCCACCGCAAGTACCACGATACATATAATAATGATATAGTAGCCCAAAGGTTCTTGAGCCTCCCACCAAACGAACAGCGCATAGCTGGTGTTTTCATGGTCCAACATTTGATTACGTTGTTAAAAGGGACTTGAGAGGGGTGTAGCTAGGGTAATAGCAACACCTGTGATTTGATGACACCCCTAATGTACAAAGTGTTAACGAAAAAATAATTAGTGAAAAGTTTAGCTTGAGAAAAATTGTGGGTATTTCGAATTTGCAAAATTGTTCCAGAATCCAGGTTTGTGTTCTTGGTGGTCCAGTGAGCCAATGTGCTGGGTCAAGTCGGTAAGATTATGACCCCCTGAGAGCAAATTGTATGTAAAAATAATTTTTCAATTGGGCGAATTATTGCAGTTTTTATGGAATTGAGTAGTCTTTTTGTCTTTGACAGCTTCAGAGTGAGGAGAAGGTGGGGGCTGTGTAGAGCAGAATGTGATACAGAAATCGGAGACAGATTCTGACCTTGTAGCCAGTGTAGGTGGGGGCCGGTGAGAGGAGCGGAACAGAGGCACTGCTTAGAAAGCTTCTCTGACATCGCATCTGTGTAATGCCTGCAGCCGGAGAGCCTTGGGGGCCAGGAGTAGGAAAAACAAAAAAGATGGCTGGCAGCCCAGGCTCAGGCCGCGCTGAGGGGCTATTTTTAGCTTCTCTGATAAGACAGGGCAGCTGAGAAATGTAAGTCGAGAAAGATTCCCTTGTTCTATTCTGTGCAAAACCAGTGCCCCGAGGAAATGTCTATGGAGAAGATTTGTTTTATTTTTTAGCAAATGTTATATTGCTTCTGGCCAGAAAGTAAAATGTTGCTCTTGCTTGGAATTTTAAGGGCTATATGCCTATATAAAAACGATTTTCAAATTCAGACATTTTTGAATTGTGGCCACAAGCTGCCACCAGTTGCATTGGATAAATGATCCAGTGGTTAAAAGTCTGTGGGGAGAGATGAGAGGTGCGTCTTCGTCTGGGACATTAGGGTACATTGTGTTGACGAAGATGCATAGCTCATTTTTATGAAAAAAAAAACAAACAGGTTCGTGTGTTCTTCGTTTTTGATTATTCTTGCTGATTCTGTGTGTCAGACTTGACACGGTGATTTCAGATGGGGGTGTATAGGGCAGGTAAATAAGTTATTGATTATAAGCCTGACAAATTAAGCAGGCCAGAGTGTTCGCCTCTGAGCTGTAGGTACTATAATTGCGCATCGCTGCTCATTTATATATGTTAGTGTAATTGTCTATGCTTTCTGTGCTTGGTATACTGATGGCTTGGCATATGTATTTTATATATGTTTTGTTTTTGTGTTGTATTGACCAGTATGTTTGGCATTAATACAAGTTCTCCTGGGCGTTACGGAGATGGACGTGACGACGTAAATCTTTGCGCAGCGCTTGGCTGGAACTTGTTCACAATTACTAAATTTCACAGACATGATATTACCTTTATCATGCTGTCAAAATAGCGGACAACACGTTATCAGTGTATGTCTAATTGGTATTGGTGATGAATAAAAGAAGAAAATAGTTATGCAAGACTTAAATATGTATCACATGACTGCCTTTCTCTTATAGACAGGCAGCCTCGGTCATATGTTTCCAGATTGGACATTGAGGAACCATTATGATCTGTGCACTCGCATCTTACCTCTTGAAAGGCCTGTTTTAAATAAGGACTGCCACCCCAGAGTGACAAATGAGGCTCGGTATTTAGGGTAATGAGAAAATATCTGACAGGATTTCCTTTTTAAAGTTTGCTTTAGTAAGCTCATTCTTGTAAGTGGTGGCCCCAAAAGTTGACTTGTTTTTAAATTAGGCTGTTTATTGTATAGGTGGAAATTATTGCAAAATGACTGATTTCTTTAGCAGATGAATTATTAATTATCAACATTAACAACTGTTCTTAAACTTGGTTTTCCGAATATTTAGGTAATTTAGCATTCCTATTAGGGCCTCCTAGCATTAATATTGACTTCCGGTTGGTGTAAGTTCATGTAATAGGGACATTTGCATATGAGATGTCATTTGGCCAGCTTATGAGCTAACACAATGAGGTTTGTACATTAATTTGAAGGATTTCTCGCCGTTTCAAATACGCTGTGTATCTCCTATAATTTTGCTTACGCCCAGTAGCTACACACAGGGATTAATAGTGTTGACAAGACACAGGGTTTGATAGTGTTTGACAGCAGTGAAATCTGTTTCAGATTTCCTCCTGTCAAAAAGGGGGGGAAGGAGGAGAATATTGGCTTTCTGCTGGCCCCTGAGGAGGTTCGCTTCCCGCTAGCCCCTTAAGAAATTAAGCCCCTTAGAAATTAGCCCCCTTAGAAATTAAGCCGAGGAAATAGGTATGGTGCTTTCCCCTTTTTCTCATGTTTTATTGTGATCTTTCAGGGGAATTAGTCCAAGCCCCTAATACAGCTTCTACTAAAGTCCTCCCTTGGACACAAGAACACACTGTGGCATTTGAAGAATTAAAGAGAGCTTTATGTCAAGCACCAGTTTTAGCAAACCCTGATTACAACAAATCGTTTATGCTTTTTGTGACAGAGCGGGATGGAACAGCACTATCTGTCCTAACACAAGATCATGCAGGAAAACACGAGCCCTGTGCTTATTTTTCTAGTACATTAGACCCAGTAGCACAGGCTTTGCCTGCGTGCCTAAAATCAGTTGCAGCAACGGCCTTAGCCATAAGACAAAGTGACTCGATAGTGCTGGGCCACCCTCTGACAGTACAAGTACCACACGCAGTAGAGGTTCTCTTGAACCGGACACAAACACAACACCTGACTGTAGCTAGACTGACAGGCTATGAGCCAACGTTATTTCAACCACACATAGAGATCAGACGATGCAACATACTGAATCCTGCTACCCTTTTGCCCTCCAGTACAGAAAGCGTTTCACCACACGACTGTGTTGAAGTAATACATACCGTGACTAAACCAAGACAAGACTTGACAGACGTTGCACTCCCAGACCCCGACCTAACACTATAAGTTGACGGCTCATGCATGAGGACAGGGGCGGGAGAATTAGTGGCAGCATATGCAGTGACTACTGATACTGTAATAATAGAGACTAAAAGAATAGACATATTGTCAGCACAAGCAGCAGAGCTCATCGCCCTGACACAAGCGTGCATAAGAGCTAAGCACCTGAGAGTAAACATTTACACCGATTCTGTGGGGAGAAAGAGGTTTCTTGACCTCTCATGGGGTCAAGATACAGCATGGCCCCCTTATTCAAGCCCTACTGGAAGCAATACATTTACCAACAGCCATAGCTATCCTAAAATGTAAAGCACATACTAGAGCCACAGATACCATTTCCCAAGGCAATGATCTGGCAGACCGAACAGCTAAACAGACAGCTCAGACCCCACTAGACATGACAAAATCACAGATACTATCACTGTCCAAAGCCATGACAGTTAGGGATCCTTCCAAGGATGTACAAGACATACAGACACATGCTACTGTAGACGAATTAAAGAAATGATCGGAACAAGGAGGGGTACTGACTGATCAGGGTTGGATGACAAAGGGCAAATCCACATGGTTTCTTCCTGATTCAATGGTACAAATAATCATAAATACCGCACATAGTCCTGCACACTTAGGAGAGAAAGCAATGCTAGACAGCTTACAGAATATATGGTTCTCTTTTACATGAGAATGGTAGCTCATTCTAGAACAGGCTTATCTCCCTATGAAGTGGTCTTTGGTAGACCACCAAATATGTGGGGCACTCCAATGCCTAAAAGATTACTGATGCTGACAGATTACCTGGCTTCCTTGATGTCTGCACTACTCTCTTGTTGTTCGCAGGTTGCTGCCGCCTTCCCTGACAACACCCAGGTCAAAGAATACTCCATCGCTCCTGGATGGAAGGCGCCAAAGTCAGTGCTCTGGACCACGGGGACGGCCGTTAAAGTCAAAGGGCGGAAAGGATGGTTGCACCTTCACCACTCTTTTACAAAGGAAAGACTTTGAACACCATTTTCTAGAGGAGACTCCCCAGCAGTTTCCACAAAGCTAAACTTAGATCTAAAAAGTCAGAACCCGTTTGATCAATTAAGTCCACTAGGTGGTGAAGCGGTTGAACATGTATTCTGGCTTGCATAAGATCTTGGACAATAACATTGATAAAAAGAGCAAGATGTGCATCACGATAATATGTATCAGCTTAATACTACATGCTATTTTTCCTCCTATTGCCTCACTCTTATACTCCTCCACTAATGATACCATAAAGCACACATTTAGTGATCTGCCATCCTATGAGCTATCATATCGACTTGCCTTACGCAACAATACCTTTATTCAGATACTGCACCATTCACATCAGACTGCTGGGTCTGTGGCCGATTTCCCCCGTATCAGAAGGTAAAGGGAGTGTTGCCTCTTTTTCCTTTTCCGTTCTCCCATAATGGTTCTTGCGGAGCATGGTTTGCCTTAATGACATCCATCAACGGTGATGCCAAAGAATACAAAGCAATAACAAGGCTCCACAAGATTGCCCAAAACATACATCAAGACCCAGGCACGTGGACATGGTCCGGTTGGCTCTGGGGATTAATATCGGCTTGGGGATGGAAAGTGTTGACCGTCTGTGGGTTGATACTATTAATGATATTCAGTTGTTGCCTATGTCTGCAGTGTGGCCCGGCCATTTGTGGCCTGTGTGCTACTGCATGTGTTCCACATCCCTATTTACAAAGCATTGAAAATGGAAAAATAATGCTGCAAGAACAGATCGACTGTCTCATGAAAATAGACGTTACATAGGGGGTTCACTAAGGTACAAGGAGGGAATGAGGAAAATAAAAATCTATGAGGCCTATGTGTCCCCATGTGCCCCCCCCGAACGCTTATGTGCACATACATGTAACCTATGTATTTCCCCTCCATGGCCTTTCTATCATGATGCTTATGCTATAACGTGGCCTGCCATCATCCAGTCTCCCATGAGAGAAACGACAAATCTGTATTGAGGCCTACACGTTTTTCATCATGTTTTCCTGCATTTTCATGAAGCCCATGTTTATGGCTCAGCCAGAGCCAAAAAGAGGTTTCATGCCTCAGAACGCTCTGAAAGCTACAGCTACGTATCCTTGGCCTTGCACACTTGGGCCTCAGCCAAAGGGGCCCCGACCGAGGTGTCGAGACAGTATTGAGCACGGTTATCTGCTTACTCTTACTGAAACCACATTCTTGCCTGGTAAAGGAGGAATGAACGCGACCCATCTGCAAGGAGGGAGCCCAGCCCTACTGTCTCTCTTTGTGAGATTGCAAAGCTCACGTCAGTAAAAAGCCCATAGCCCCCATGTAAGGCTTCTGCAGTAAATGAAGTAAATGAAGAAATAGATGCCACATCGGCTCTTGGTGATGAGCAACCTATGTCACAAATCAGTCCCTGCTCCAGACATCGGATATCAGATAATACAAGATGTGCTGGTCGTCTTGACACTGAAGGCCTCACTCACTGAAGGCCTCACTTCCAGACTTGTCCGGTTGCATAGCAACCCTCCCCACGTCAGTTACACGTCATGCTCGAGTTGAGCACAAGTAAGGCAAAGTTCCAGTACAATTCCAGCAGATCACGCAACCCCCTCCAGGTATCCACCCACACATGACAAATTACCCATTATCATCAAGTGGACGCCCACATGGACGCCCACCTTCACGCCTACTTACACGCCCACATGCTCTTATCTCATTCTCTCTTGCTCTTTTGCTTACGTACAATTGAGAAATGTATATATACTGTACTCTGTGAATAATGTTTTGAGAATATTGAGAATACTTTTGAGTCCCTTTCCAGATCCTTTTTTGGTGATGGTAATATTCTCCCTTTGACTCGAGTTATTGGAATAAAGCCCTTTATGAACCTGATACCACAGACTCAGCCTCTTGCTTTATGCATGATCTTATTTATATTTTAAAAATTCTGAGAGCGTAATATTTTATTTACCACAGTAGTGATGAGAAGGTTGCCCTTTATCTGATGTCTGGCATGGTTGCCAGCTTCTTTAGTACCTCATGGTAATCCTTTCATATTTATTTAAAATCTCCAAGTCTATTTGAAGAGCAAATTTCCCTAAAACCACAGATTTCAACAGTTGATTTGGCTTCTTTCTCCCATCGCAATGTCTTGAAGCAAGACTTCCAGTTTGTTCCTGAACATTTACACTACAACATCATTCAGCCTCCCTGCAGATACTAGTCATTATTTGAAATGCCCAGAATACTGCAGCACAGCTTCTACTAAAATGTCCTCAATTTGCTTCCATCTCAGACCATGTCATGTGTGGCTGTCATTTACATGCACTCTTTGTATAAGTCTCTTTTTATGCTTCAAAACATTACATTTGAATAGTACTTTATTTTTACAGCTATTTTTATCTACTTTGTTCCCTTTTGCACATTATGTTTTGCTCAGACTTCCATGATGTTTATCCATAGGATTAATCTTAACATGGGTGAGCATACCGCCTCTCACAAAGAAGTCACACTTTTGAATTTCCTTCCTCTGGACTTAATAAGCAATGATTTGCTATTTGAATTGTAGTAAAGCAATGAATACTTGATGCTTCCAAATACGATTTGGTTGGGCTCCCATTGACTTCAATCGAGTCTGTGTTCCGAACGCAAACACAGGCTCCCATTGAAAAAAGGGGTTGTTGGGGAAAAGCATGCACCCTGTGGCAGACACCCCATGGTGCCTGCCATACTGTGCAAGGGTGGGAAGAGGGGACCCATGGGAACCCCACACTGACTGAATCAGAGGGCCCAGGGTGAGGCAGCCACTTTGTTCTGGTCAAACCAAATCAGAAAGGCTGTCCGAATCATTTATCGTACTCGCTCGTTCGGAAACCAAGTCCATAGAGCTGTACGAATCAGATCTGGAAGGCTTGTTCTGTCTGAATGCCTTCCGGAACCGATTCAGTCACCCGTTTCCAGGCATCGTACTTAGTCATTTGGAGCCATTTCGAATGACATCGGATTCAACCCCTTAGTCTTTAAAGCTGGTATCCTATGCTTTTTGATGGTTTGTTTTTTTCAGCATCTCAGCACCTTTGGGAATTTACATGCTTCATAAACTGACTAAATACATAAAGATATTGGTTAAATAAACAGGGGTAGCCTAATTTAGAAGTGTTAATTTCCAACTAAAGTAAACTGTTATATTTATTTATTTTGTATTAAAAATGATAAAAAAATGTGTGTAATTCATTTATATTATCTTCATAATTTTTCATCAAAAAGTTACATTTATTTTTTTTACAAAAATATTTATTAGTTTGAAACAAAATAATAATTATATTTTTATATATTTTTTCAATTATTTAATTATATTTATACATATTTTTTTCAATTCCAAAATACATTCATTTCTTTAACATTATTACCTATTTATTTTAAGTCCCTGCCTTCATTTTATTATATGGGACGGTGGTGCAGTACTAGTGAGAGGCCATATATGGTGCCAGACTGAATCTAGGTCTGAGGTAAAGTGTCTACACTACTGTTTGAGTCCTTTTAGGTTGTTCATTAAAGCCATCTCCCTCCTTTTGATTTGTTTATTTTAGTTTCCTTTAAAAATCTGTGTTTGCTAGTGGGCAGTCCTGCCTTTTTGTCCCTCCTTTTACTCTGTCCGCACCTCCCAGGAAGCAGGGACTAAGTATGGTATCATTACGTATTTTTTTTTGGGTTTCCTACTACAAATACAAAACATTGATTTATGACTTCAATGACATTTCGAAGCCAACAGGACTTAGTAGGTCAACTACTGGCCACAATTATTGTGCCTTCCACACTGTAGGAATGATGGTCCTTTTTATACTCATTTGATGTCCAGCCCATGAATATTCTCCATCACTCAGTAGTATATTGGAAGCTCTTTATTTGTAGGCCTTGGCGGTGAACTGCTCCATTCACAGAGTTTGGGGAGATGTTCGCACTCGCTCCTAAGAGCATGCAGAGTTCCAAAAGGCGAACAGTTTTTTCCTCGCTCACACTCTCCTACAGTAAGTTGGTGAGCGCGAGTGATGAAAATCCAATTCTAGACCGCTTCCCAGAGGGATTTCTCAACGCAGGCAGACGCAGATGGTCGCCACTGCTTACAGTGAGAAACCTTATGTTCATGTTGAGTAATCTGCCGCTTCAGTAGAACAGCGGAAAGAAGCAGTGCCCTCTTGTACTGTGTGAGAAGACATTTGTGCTGATTATACAGCATGTGACAAGCACCCGGTGATAAAAATCAGTGTGAACGGCACAAGGAAACACACTCTCCTGCTCGCAGAACTCTGTGTAGCTTGCCAGAGGTTTCTTATCACTCCCATGAACACCGGCCAGGCCTATTTGTTTGTTGATCTCAGAAAGTCTGGTGACAACTGTGCTGTCAAGTTGGACCTAAAAATGGAGCAAAGCTAAACTTACCATAAAAGTGGGGGGATTTCTTGTCCTAAATAAAGGTGCTTTATATAATTCTAAACTGCTTTGTAAATAAGGGGACAAAGAAAAATGCAGATAATTCCTAATTCTGAAATGCTTTTACTATTGACTTTTTATGTTTATTAGTTTATAAACAGAACACGAATATAAGATTTAGATTTTTGTTTTACATTTTTTTATATGGTAATTAATGGGTAACTTGCTTTACTACAAAATAACAGGCAATAATACATGATTTGAGTGAAGATATTGTGAGAAAAGAGGGTTGCGGGTCAAGGAGATAGTCTTCGGACTTCATCTCAGAAGACTGCAAGTTAATGCAACAAAACCTTACAGTAAACATTTTTGTTTTAAAGAGCTATGCCTCTATTTGTGTATTTTTCAATTTAATTTCTACCTATTTGACATTGATAGCTGTAAACTTTCATTTGGTTTCCTTTTAAAAGCAAATTAGCATTGAGGCTTGAGTAACAGTGTTCTGTGGTATGAAATGCATTGCTTGTTTAATTTTTTTCTTTCCTATTTTGATATTGCTTGATTATATTTGTCGGCAGCTCTCCATGTTGCACCGCATTTTGCAAACAATTAGCACATGGCCTACGCTTGATGTCCCTTTATGTTCAGTGTGTGTCTGGTGCTTCACTTGTAGCACAAACATGTGAAGTTCTTCTGCCACTTTGACAAAGACATGCAGCAAATGGAAAGTACTTGCACTCTTGAAGAAGGAGCGCCCCGCAGGTGGCAAGTGGTGATCAATGGGTCTGCCTAAAACTGGTCTGATTTTGACATGTGCACTCCCTAATACATACGGGGCACATGCAGCAATCCACTTCAGTGTAAATGGGTTCAGAGTTAAAGGACGGCCGGCATACACTGACACCAGCATCCACTTGTGTTTTTTTGCCCGCAAGTTTCTCACTCCTGTTCAGTGGACATTGGTGGCTAGTGCTTGTTTATGTATGTTTTTTGTTTGTAATGGAGTGATCACACAAGTATAAATTACATTTACAATGTCAATAGGTATAGCTCAAGAAGATGTGAGCCCATTTGCATTTCAATGGCTTGTTGTTTGTAGGCACTGTAGGTAGGAAAGGGCTGTAGGTGAGTGCACGTCCCTCCTTTACCTGCCATCCATCCTGTAACTCCTCCCAAAACTACTCCTAATAAGTAGTAAGGGAACTCAATTTCAAGCCATTCCATATCCCCACCACATTCACCACAAAAATGTAAGTGTCTGTTTGCTGAGATCTCCACACAAAAAAGTTAGGGAAGATGGAAACAGATACCTTCTTTTAGAGTTTAGTGCAGAGCATTTTGCAATATGTGAGAAGACTGTACACCCAAAGACATTGCAAAGTGATATTCCTAATGTTTCTATTATGTTTTACAGTTAATTTAAAGTACCAATAATTAATATATTGAATAAGCATGATGTACAATGATATTGAAAATTAAATGGTGGTTTCAAGTAATTGGAAATAAGACTGTACATTTCAAGTGGAGTTTTAAATTTGATATTCATTTTTCATCTGAAGATAAACCATTGTTTGTTAGTGCAGATCAAAGTACAAATAACGTATGTGCTTCATTTACATATCAGGATGTAACTGTACATGAAGAGTGTAACAGGTGATCAGTTGGTGACGGGTGCATCACCTTTGATTGAAATATCAGAGTTAATGATAATTTTGGTGAAAGAATCACATCCAAAGAGTCAGTCACATTGAGTGAGACAGGGATGTGTGTTGGCTCCCATAATTTTTATGCTTTTTTATCAATAGGGTGGTTGATTTTTTAGATAGAGATGGGTGTGACGCTCCTAAAATCGGCGTAAGAAGATCACCTGCCCTTCTCTTCGCCCATGACACCCTCCTAATTTCTAAATCCCCGCAGGGTGTTCAGCTATTTCTGAATGAATTTACTAGTTTCTGTGATGAGCGGGACAGGTGATAAATGAGGTCAAAACCAAATATATGATTTTTACTAGAGGAATTTCCAAACCATCTAAAAAACCTGTGCTTGCTGTAAGCAGTCACTTGGAGCAAGTTGATGTTTTTGATATCTAGGTAACCACCTGACCCCAACCATACACTGGGCTCCCCACATTGAGAAAGTGAAACTGTTATTAACTGAGCAGACCGCTCACATTAGCAAAATTCATAGGAAAATACTGTCTAGGCAAGTGTCACCAGCTCAGTAAATCTACTATATTAAGGTTTGGTGGGGGGGGGGGCTTATGGAGCTGAACTTTGGGGCACTGGCAATACAAATTGTTTGTTGTTTGTCCAGTATTGAACATTGTTTTCTTAAATCCTTGTTAAATCTACCTTCAAGTACCCCTATGACTTCTCTTTATTTGGATTTTGCCCTTAGACAGCTGGCCCCCAAGTTAACCTATAAATTACTCATGTTATGGTATCGGCTGTGGTCCATGGAAGAGCTTACCCCCTACTGCAAGGCTCTGTCTGGGCTTCTGAAACTCTCCCAGGTATCCTCCTTTCCTTGGTTCAGCTCTTTGAGGGATTGTTTGCATAGGATCGGGATGGAGGCGTTCTGGTCCAATCTTGAAGTCTGGCTCTCATTCCAAGGGCCAGGCTCAAAGCAATGTTTTGGGACTCAATATCCGAAAAGGAGTTTTGTAGCTCGCTTTGAGGACACTCGCAATAACATTTTTCCCCCTTTGGAACACAAACTATTTGTACAGTTCCATTACAAGATTTTACCAACCAAATTGTTTTGTATCAAGTGGCGCTGCAATACTTTTAATGATGACCTTTGTCCTTCGTGTAGAACAAGTACAGAATCCATTGTGCATTTACTTTTTTTTGTCCATACTACACATCTCTGGGAAAAAGAATAGATAATTGCTTTATGTAGACTGGTTGGTCTGGGCCACTACCTAGAGGTGTTGAAAATCTTGTTCACTGACACACGCAGGGTAATAGTTTATCACTTTGCCAAATATTAGTATGCAGTGTGGATCAAGCGCTCTAAATGTATTGTATGAAGTACTGTATTTTCTACTTGTTCTTACTTTTCCTGTTTTTTTAAAAACTATTTTATGGCATCTATGTCTGTTTAAAACAAAAATGTTTACTATCACTTCTGTTGCATTGACTTGCAGTCTGCTGAGAAGAAGTCTGAAGACAAACCTCTTGACCCACAACCATCTTAAAAAGTACACGGCACAAGAAGAATAAAAAACAGAGTATATAAAAAACATATTGTTGTTGTTTTTGTTTTAACCCCTTCGCCGCGGGGGTAACTCCCCCGCAGCGCGGGGTGGGCAGCGGAAGCGGTGCTGTGCTCGTGATGAGCCCAGCTCGTCATGAGGCACAGTGGAGCTGTGCTCATGATGAGCTGGGATCATCACGACTCCGCCCACTAATTGATTCTCCCGCCCAGGCGGGGAATCAATTACGTGTGGGAGTGGCGCGACCGTTATGACAAGCCCAGCTCGTCATGAGCACAGCTCCACTGTGCCTCATGACAAGCTGGGCTCGTCATAAGAACACAAGGGGTTAAAAGAATAAAAAAGTGCATGAGTACTGCCTGAGTGATTCCATGACTGCAGTGGTAGTAACTGGATGATATTATGAGTGTATAGGAAGCACCTAAGAGAAAATATGAGTGTAAGGGCAATGCTTTGGCCATTCTATGAGTGCGTCTGCACTACCTGACTGAGTAGATGAGAGCATGGGTAGTGCCTGACAGAATCTTTGAGTGGGATAGCAGTGCCTTGGTGATTGCACAAATCTATGTTAATGTCTGAGGGATTACAACTGTATATAGATAGTGCCTCCTAGATTGCATAAGTGAATAAGAGCACCCATCTCAATACATAACTCCAAGACTGACTTGTGCTTGAATCTAGAGATATAATTCTCACTAAATTCCAGAAAGCAAACACTAATCCTTCTCCCATATTACTATCGACAAACTATTTCAAAAATCATTTCATTACAATAAAATAAAGTACAGTAGAGAGCTGTACATTTCATAACATATTTCTCCTACAATTTCCACATTTGGATTTTTTTTTTTATCTAAAAATATCACACAAAAAAATAAAGCAGTGCTGAATAATATATAACTACTCACAAATTGGTTACTCACGTTTGAGGTAGTGTTGTAGAATACCAAATATCAGAAACTCTTAACTGATTTTGTTTTCCACACAAGAAATGTAATGCACCTCTCTCAAAAAGGTGTAACCAAAAATGGCAAACTTTCCCTTTCTTTTTGCACTCATATAACTAAAAGTACCAAATCACATAGCATCCATCATTATTTCAAATTTTAAAACACATTTCTATTGGTTAGACATATTAACCATTTCTAACTGTCTTCAAAAGGTGCCCAAACTGCTTCTACAATTTTTGCGGTGGAGCCGCAAATCCACACAGGAGTTCAAAAACCCATTTTTAATAATACTAGTATAGCTTTTCAGCAGCATACTACTTCTCCACATACTACTGTCTTAGAAAACCTTAATTTACTAACTTTTCACTTATATTTAATTATCCATTTCACATTTTAAGTCCACAGTTAAGTTTTAACCCCTACCCCATTCTACTTAATGCCAGTTTCAATTAATCATCAATCAATCAATCATTTGTAGAGAGCACTACATACCCGCAAGGGTCTGAAGGCGCTGGGAGGGGTGGCGCTACTGGTCAAACAGCCATGTCTTGAGTAGCCTCCTGAAGGTCAGCAGGTCTTGGGTCTGTTGTAGGCTCAGTGGGAGGGTGTTCCAGGTCTTGGTGGCGAGGTGGGAGAAGGATCTTCCGCCGATGGCTGTTCAATGAATGCAAGGGATGGTGGCGAGTGCGAAGTCGGCGGAGCGGAGCTGGTGGTTGGGGAAATAGAAGGAAAGTCGTCTGTTGAGGTAGGCTGGGCCAGTCTTGTGGAGTGCCTTTTGTGCGTGGATGAGGAGCTTGAAGGATATCCTCTTGTTGACGGGGAGCCAGTGCAGGTTTCTCAGGTGGAGAGTGATGTGACTGTGGCGTGGTTCATGGAACATTCAACTGTCATGGCAGGTCACAATTTCCCGTACTTTCAAGTTCAGCATACAAGCTTACTAATGCAAACAGCAGGTGTCATTGACTTTTGCAAAATTGTACCTTATGGTATCTACTGTTCCTTCAAACAATTTCTATTAACAAATCACAAACATGATACCTCTACAAAGTAACATGCATCCTATTTTTGAGTGCACAATCTTGATGAAAAGCCAATCACTTATCAACTTTTTAAAAAACAACATGTTCTCCAACATTTTAGATACCTCTCATTCTACCAACTGACTATCTTGGCTGCAGACATCTTTTCATTCCTTCCAGACATTCCTTCAAGATGCTCACAGTCTGGAGTGTAGGGCACAGCTATGTTTTCTAGTGCAAAAGGTATGCTGAATGCAGAGGTATTGCTAAAGACCTAAGTTAGGAAAATGTAGACATTAAATGGATTGCACAGAGAGGATTAAAGTGGCAACAATTGTTGCTGTTGGTTAAAACCTTTTTGCAACTTCAATCCCCTGACTTCATGATTGTGCACTGTGGTGGCAATGACCTAGGCACATTGACTGGGGTAGGTCTGGAAATGCTAATGAAGGATACCTTTGCACAATTGATGTTGCTTTTGCCTCAAACGTTCTTTGTATACTCTAATATATGCCAAAGACAGAAATAGAACTGGTCAACTCAATTCTGATCACATTTTGAAAAAGC
Organism: Triturus cristatus; assembly: GCF_964204655.1. Taxonomy (NCBI): domain Eukaryota; kingdom Metazoa; phylum Chordata; class Amphibia; order Caudata; family Salamandridae; genus Triturus; species Triturus cristatus. Next base: position 1,559,073,946 of record NC_140591.1, read on the forward strand.
TTGGAAGAATGTCAATAAAGCTGTGTCTGCATTCCTCAGAGATCATAGAATGGGGTCCATCTACAACAACAATCTACGTTTCAATATGGACCACATCTACAGAAGTGACGGAGTGCACTTCATAGATCAAGGGAACAGAGTCTTCCTCAACCACGTAAAGCTGTGCATCCGCACCTACATTTAGCTTCAACAATGTCAGAATAAAAACAACGGCTCTTCTTAGAGCCACCCTATAACCCAACATAAAATCTTACTTTTTAAAAAACATACATACTCTTTTTTAAATTTTACCTGGATTCGCAAACTCATCGCGGGTACATGGGGGGGTCATGCCGAGAGCCGCGATAGATTCATGACATCAAGCTCGTTGAAAAAAAAAATGCCCCACATTCTTATAACTCAAACTCTGCTGCAGGGACCCAATCCCCCTAGGCCTAGCCATTTTATATAAAAAAATGACCCTCCTTCCCACCAAGGGTTTTTTTTGTCCCGGGGACCCCATCCCCGGGGCATGCTCTCATGTGGGGGACCGCAGGGGAAGCCCCAATGCCCCTGTGGTCCCATCCGGCACCCCACCTACTGTGGGAGCCAGCATTGCTTTTGGACAAGCTCACATGCAGAGCTAGATGTAAATTTGAGAGCCAAACAACAGCATTGATGGGGTAAGTTCTAGTATGAGTTTAACATGTTAAATTACTATTTTTTGTTACAGCAACACATTTTGCCATCAACATTAAGGTTGACACATGTCCCATGCACACGAAGAATTTTTGAAGGTGTAGGTTGTGCACAAGGTGTAGGATGATGTGTTTTGTATATGAGTTTGTGGAAAAGGATTCTACCTGATTTCTGTTCACTACCAAAGGACTGGCCTGAGCTGACACATGGCTGTCTAAACACTAATTTATGTCTGGGTTTTGATGTTATAAGGGACAGTTTTACCAAACAAACCACTAGTCTTTATTGTGTCAGGTGTGATGCTCCTTCACTATTGTGAATGATGTAATTTTAGCCCTATTACATGTGACATAGCATAACATGCACAATACAGTGGATGTTACAAAAGTCATATTGGCAATCTGATTTTATACACAAACAAGAGTGAGCATGTGAGCCAAAATGGCTAGTAACATCAGATTAAATGGCTAGATTTGTATTCAAAACATATCACAAATGTCTTTTGGATCAAACAGTACTATTTAATTCACGTTAAAAGAGACAGATTTGCATGATGTCTTTCTCCATCACAAATGTGCATGTAAGCTAGTCTGTGTTTTGGAAAATCGCTGTAATAGGCATACCATTTTTGTAAAAACACACACAGGAATGTGTACACATTGGTGACAGTGACACATAGCCAAAAGCACTTTTTCAATGTCCTTTGTTATGTCCAGATGTTAAATTAACCTTGGAAAAAAATGGGATACTTAAAGGGAATTTTGCAGATGAAATGTTCCATCACATATATGTTGGAGTATCCCATCTGGAGTATTCAAAATCAGGCACTACCCATGACTCACTAGGAAAATGTAGAAATGCATCAAGTTGTAATCTGGTTCATATTGTGAATTGCATTTGAATCTTTGATGTAAAAATTATATATGAATCAGCGTATGTAATATTTACTGTGATATTGTAAAAATTCTTGCCAAACCTGAAATCAGCATATTTTGTAAAACATGTTTGCAATGGTACTATAAACTTGAAATAACATCAGATATGTAGGACTCAAATGTGAAAATGTCTTTGGTTTGTAATAAAGTGGATTAGAAATGTATAAAGCCCTATAAATTTACTTATTATGTAGAAGTCATTTGTCAGTCCACTATAAATATTTTAAATATACTTTAGTTCCTTAAAGTAAGTGTTACCATTGTGAAATGCCCAAACAAAGGAAACAGGCTTTCAGCTTGCAAAAATATTTCCATCCAGGGCCTTAGTTGCCATATGCAACAAATGGTACCATACCTGGAAGGCATTCATAGTGCTATGTCCGGCCGGCAGAGATCATTTACAGGACTAGCCTCCTCACGGACCACAGCCTCCCAACCAACCTAACCGTGTGCTCCAACTCAGGCCCCTGCCACATCCCAATTCTCAATTCCCAGCCATGACCCAAGCACACTCACTCCTTTACACGTACCCACTCCAACATATACAAGCAGCAATTCTGCGCATGAACACAAACACACCAGGAAACACAAGCATACACCCAAACAACATACAGTCACCACACTCACCACAACCACCACCACTAGCACTCCCACAACCAACACGTCCACTGCCACCACCACAACCACAACTACTGCCATACCCACCACAACCATCACCATACCCAACCACCACCACCATACCCACCACCACATCTACAAGCACTACCACCATTAACCCACAAGCCCCACAACCACAAGAAACACCACCAACACACCCATAAGCACCACACCCATAACCACACCCACAAGCACCGCAACCAGACCAACCACCTCAATTGCACAATCATCTAAACATACACACTCACACAAAACAACAGCTACACCAACAACAACACCAACCAAACCTAAACACACACACTCACTCAAACACCATTCCTGGCAAAAGAAAATCCAAAACATACACAAGAAAAACATGCACCAGCTCGACAGACACACACACATCACACACTCCGGCTCCCTTTACCTCTCAAACTCAGTACTCTTCTACCCATGTGCTTTCTCCTCATCCTGATTTTCTTTTTGGCCTGACCTTGACCCCTTTCAAACCCCAACCCACCTCTCCCAAACCCCAAACCAACCCTCACAAACCCAAAATCACCCCTTCCAGCACCCTCCAAACCCACACATCCTGAGAAAGATCATTGATGTGCGTGCTCTGTGCCACCTAGATGTCCCTTTCTAAGGAGGTTCCCCTTGGCAGATATATTGGAGACAAGTTACCAGTAAGAGCCCAACTGTGCAATATGACAATTGTCATTGGTATAATTGTATTTCAACTTGAGCAATGAGTAAGTTAACTAAATCAACATTTTTATTTTCAGCAAGTTTCTCCCGACATTAGTTTTTTATTTGCAATTGTTTGATTCCTAGAAATGTTTGTGACGAAAGTGTGAAGTAAATATTTTTTTTCCATTATGGCAGGAAGTACAACAGTTTTTTTTGTCTATTATTTTAAGTTCATAAAATATTATGTGATGGCAATTTAGGTGCAAACATTCAACATGATAAGGAACACTTGCACCAACAAACAACAAGCGCATATCCATTACACCTACAAAATTATGTGACAATTGAAATTTGATAACATACAGGAATTGCACTAGACAATGGGAAATGTTACCTGGATGAATGTGTTCACTGATTCAAGTTTGGGACTGACAATTGATTTGACAGATAATTAAAAAGTCAACATTACACCTTGTCTAGTGTAAATTCCACATTGTGTTACATTTCACGTATACCAGTGATGTGTCATGCAATTTTTTTTAATTTGACAATTTACGCAATTCTAAACACATCTGTATGGTCACTTTTAAATTTTTTGACTGATGTCCTTTTTGTACAACTGTCCATTTATTTGGAAGCTGCTTGCACCAAATTTAGAAATCCAATGTCATCATGCAGGTTTGTTTCTTTAAATTTCTTAATCGTCAACTTTAAACAGATATGCATTGCAGAATGATATGCTATTGCTTGTGAGAGAGATTTGAAAATGCATGAGTCCAGAGCTAATACAAAGAGACAAGTCAAAAGTGAATAGGGAAGAGGTAGTGGAGCTTACCTTATATTCCAGCCATGACGGGATTGATTTTCTTCGTGGTCAAGATGCAGCAGCAGAGGCAGACTTGGAAGATCGTGTCCATGGAGAAAGGGGTGTGTGAAAGTTAGAAAAGGTACATTTCTGTCTTATATCCCTTTCATTCAGCCAACTCAGGTGTGGCGGTTTTGCTGCCACAGTTGTGTCAGTGGGAAGGCACATCATGATTGACCCGGCAGTCAAAGTAGTTGTAGTCACTCTGACAGCCTCTTTTGCGGATTTGAGTGAGAATATCTGATGGAGACATTGGCGCTCTGACGATATTTTGTTTGTGGACCCACCAGCATCTAAATAGAGTGGGTGGACCCACTAGTAGCCGGATGAGTAATCTGATGGAAAAGCATCAGTGAGACCATTTTCGCCAATATCTAAATCAGGTCCATAGGTTATTTTGTTCTGAGTCATATTGCTGAATAATTGCCTTATATAGCAATAAGAGGTGAATGCTGTGCAAACACTCATTGGTATGGCAGCCTTAAATCATGCCTTTGTGGTCGTCCCCTGTGGTGGACACAGCAATGGTTACCTCTATTCTACACAGCATTCTGGACACCCTTTCACAAATCTCCTTTGTTTTCATGGCATGTACTAGATAGTCCAGTACTGGTAGAACCAGGAGGAAGGAAATTAGCTAACACAATATGACCTGGAGTAGGTATATTGTGGCCAAACTTTTAAAATAAATAGGATATAGCAGTGGGAAGATAAAAGGAGAGGATGGCACAGATATGAGCAGTACAGGTCTTGAAAGTCTTGATACATGGTTGTTGACGTGCTTGTAATGGTGCAGGGTCTAACACAGCCCTCACAATCAATCATAAGAGTAGAGTCTGCTATCAGCACCAAGAACCAGATGTTTAATCCATAGATGTCAGTGATCATGATATTGTCACATGACAGACCTAACACTGCCATGTGCTCAGAGTAAGACTTAGAAATGACATTGGTTCGATAGTACACACGACTTTGGATAAGTTGGCAGGTGGGAAATGCACAGAAGTACTCACATCACAGCTACTATTCAGATCCTCCCTATCATTGGTTTGGTTAGAATCCCCGCTTGCTACATAGCATTTGAATGCCATAGCCCTGAAGATTCCAGATTCTATGGTGGTCAGCGAATTAATAAAGTACATCTGTACCAGACAACTATCAAAGTAGATCTCTCTGTATTCAAACCAAAAGATAGTAAACATTTTGGGCATTGAGATTAATGACTCCCAGACGTGGGTTCCATTATCACTGCACCACAGGATTCAAGCTAGCCTGGCTGATGAGGGGTGATGCCCTGAAACCAGCCCCAGGATGCTTGTTTCCAGTCCAGAAAGGACCCATCTAGGCATTTCAGTCTGTACTGTTCCTCATGAGGAACAGCGTCAAGACTGATTTGCATATGGCCGGGTCCAAAATGGGGTGATGTAGTGAGCAAAACAATACATTTAACCCAGATCTCTTAACTGGGAGGGAATGTTCGATTCATTCAGCATCCCATCCATCATTTGTTACTGCAGGGCACAACACATATTGAGGAGCACATAGCTTGCCTGTTTATGTGATGGTCTTTTACTGCTAGGGTCAGACAGCTTTCCCAGTTGAATTGATTATAATGTATTTGTTTTGAAAATATCATGCCTCACATTGAGATTGAGGTGAATGAGTATGCAATTAGATTTTGCTTATATCTGACTGCAGGAACTTAGATTGGAAATGTGTTCTTATTTCTTAAAAGTAATCCATGATACATAGACAGTTGATAAGTCCTTTGTAAGGACATTTTCAGTACTTTGGCTGCTCTCTGTGTCTGAGAGGAGATTGCTGTGAGTGACAGATACTATTTATAGCAGTTTGATTGTAGAAAGAAATTCAAATAAACCAAAAGCAGAAGTCTCACTAGTACTGGAACTGATTTAAGTTTTGAGAGCTTTCTTTGGGAATCAGGCTCAAATACTTGAAATGCAGTTGTGAGGCTGTAGTACTAAACATAAATTGTTTTGATATTGCTGGTGGTTGCAGCTATTTTCTCAAGAGACAGATATTGTAAAGTTCATTTAATGTGGCTGTAAGGCTGTTGTTGATATATTTTTGCCACTGCAGTGAATATGTGGAAAACATAAATGTATTTCCCTGTCAGCACATGTATTAAATAGACTAAAATCAATTGCTGCTTTTATTGTATCATAAATCATGCTCTTGGTAAACTCATATATATTTTTACCAAGGAGGTCACTGGTTATGTCATATTTTATGTCATCTTGTATGTTAGGAATAAGCTTATGATCAGGCCATTGAGGGAGGGGCTTCATGGGTATGTCGCATAATGTATAATGTCTGTGGTTTCTAGGCTTTGTATCAGAGCCACAATGAGAATTCTATATAAAATTGTATGTTTTAATAATATTGGTTAGTTGTTCATCACATTACACAACCATATTATCAAATAACATTGTGTAGAGCAGTCTCCAGGTTCCTAGAAGCCCTTTAGAAATCTCAATTCACAGTCCAGTTGGCCCGAGAGGCCTGTGAACAAGGCTTTCAGTTATGCCCTACTCCAGTCCAAAAGCTTTTAGCCATGCAGTGTTACAAGTCCCGCTGCAGCTCAGACACTTGGGTGCTGCCTTCAGCCATGCTTTACCAACTTACTCTGGGCATATTGTATGGCCATTTGTCTATCATTGATCTCAGTCTCCAGGCCCTTATAACCCAAAGGTCCTAGTCTTTGGGGATGCCCAGTGTGCTCTGTATGGGAACTTCAACCATGTCTTGCTTGCAGCCCCCGTGCTCCAGAGTCCCCAGCACACAGTTATTTACCTTTCCCAGCAGGTTCTTTATAGAGTATAGGTGAGTGCACGTTCCTAATTAGGAGCGTGTCTCCCGTACTGCACTCACAATTGGAATTTGATCCTTAGCTTAAATGAGTGAGGTAAACCGTGACATTATTCCAAAGTTGCTTCAGTTTATTGAGCATTCAAAACCAAAGTATCCAAATAGTCTCTTTAACTCATGTGAATTCCAATATTAGCTTCAAATAGCACATATTATCCAAGATAGCCTGGTTGCCCAATGCATTTCGGGCTATCAAAGCCCTTCGTCAGGGGCGGCACTGTAAATGAGAGGAAACATGGAATCAGCCTATTTGCTGACAGTTAAGTGTGTAGAAATGTAGAACCACTTATAATGGTGTGACTGTGACAGTGAAACGCGGTGTTCATGATTTTAAAAAGGGGTGAATGCTGATCGTCCCAGAGTGAAAATATTACCGCTTCAACAACGAGAATCAAGCATGATTACAACAGCCGTTCGTGAACAATGTAAAGGACACAGTCTAGAGAACCTCGTGTCGTAAGAACAACGTGTGGAAAGACGTCAAAAGTGCTCCCGTAGTAAAGGTGTGCGTCGGTTGCCGGTATCAAAAAAGGAATCCATGATATATAGATTGTGTACGATTTCCGTGAATTAGCAGAATGTAAAACTTAACAGATTGTGAAACTTAACAAAAAAGTGCAGAAAGAAGCGAAAAACGCGGAAAACGCAGATGTGAACTTACGGTTCAAGGATTCTGTATTCAGTGTCTGCTGCATGCAAGACATTAACAGCGTGTCCGGAAGTGTGATCGCTAACCAGCGTGTGGCCGTATATACCAGCGAAAACACGTGACCGTGTAACGAGACTAGGACGTGTTGAACTACAAGAAAGAAAGACTTGTAGTTCAATCTTATAGTGTCGTGACCGAAAAAGAAAAAAATGACCAGTGCGAAAATATGCATAATTGACAAAACTCGTGAATATTCTGAGTGTCTTCGATAAATTGTGATGTGGTGTGGCCACGGGCTATATGTTGGATTATGGTGTACTAACGTATATATAAGTGAAATATAACAATGTGGATGAGATAATGAACGAATCAACAAACGTATACATTCAGTGTAACAAAACATAATAAAAAGCATGTGAACATGAGTATAACTAAAACCATAAAAAATTAAATCATACATCATGATTGAAAGTAAACATCAGGTATCATAAAAGTTTGGTTTCCGAGGGGATATGTCAAATCAGGATTGTTATACAAGAAATCATAACGGATTGCAGGAAATGGTGACCGGTTACAAAAATCAGCCCAGGTCATAACGTTCATTTAAACCTTTAGGGTAAATAGAATCCAGTTTGTTGATCCAAAATATTTCTCTTTGCAAGAGAAATTTTGTATTGTTACGTCCTTTTGTAATTGGTATCTGTTCTAAAATTAAGAAACGTAGTTGGCAAATGTTATGTTGGAAAAGTTGAAAATGGTTGGCAATTGGAGATTTGACCTGTCGAGTTCGGATGTTGCTTTTATGTTCGTTGAGTCTTATGCGAACTTTCCTTTCTGTTTTACCCACATAGACTAAACCACAGGGGCATTTCAACAAGTAAATCACGTGTTGGCTATTACACGTGGCTGTTACCTTGAGTTTAATCGGGTAACCTTTGTGGGGATGTTGAATGGCGTTTCCTTTGATGATAGAATTGCAGTTACCGCAATTGTAACAATGTGTAGTCCCCTTGAAGTCAGTAGTTGCTGGGATACTGGGAGTGGATAAGATTTGTTTAAGATTGCGCGATCTTTGATAAGCGAATCTTGGAGGTGTATCGAAAACGTTTTAAAAATCTGCTTCAGTACTCAACATGGGCCAATATTTGAAAATGGTTTTTTTGATGAACCCTGAAACTTGCCAATCCAGCATCTTCGAATTTACTTTATTTGCAGTGATAAACTGCATTTTACATTGCTATGAAATATAAATTGACCTCACTGGTGTAATGGCTGTAAGAGCTAAAATGATCTATTTTCTATCACTAGATAACAACATTGCATCTTAATCTTTCTTTTTCAGTGTATATTTTCTACCCTCTGATCTGTGATGTAGTTTATCCATGTTTTGAGGTGTACCAACATATGATGCCAGCAATATTTCTCCCAGATTAGGAAACCCAGGGGAATATTTACAAGACTTGCTGCTAAGCAGATTTAACGCTATTTTTGGGCATTTTTTTTACTGCTGCTGATCGCCAAATCCTAACGCTATGTTTGCGACATATTTACAATATGTTGCTATGTGTCATTAGGATTAGGTAGCGGCTGTAAAAATTGCACTAACTCTAGCGTCAAGGCAATAAAAAAAATCACGTTTCTGTGAAAGAAGTGGCAGTCGGCCAAATACAGGTAAAAAAATTCACGCTAGTAAGTGCAACATCACTTTTCAGCCTCGAGCAGCAAAAACGCGTACACATATGCCACTAAGGGGGAAGAAAAATCTGAAAGCAGAATGGAGCGGCAATAACCAAGGTGTATGTTTACAAGGGAAGTGGTGGAGCACGGCGTTAGGCTTCTTGGCTTAATGCTGCAATCTGCAACTTTGGAAACACAGGGCTGGACCATATTTACAATTATTCATCTGCCTTTTTCTAGACTAGGCAGGATGAAAGTAAAATTGAAAATTTGCCACTTAACAAACCATGGCCATAATAGAAAAAGAGATAGTTGTGTGGTACAGCTGCCTCACTTACAAACAGTAGTAAAGTAATGCAAGTCTGCGACATGAGTATGTCTGTCTAGGGCGCAACCTGCGCAAGCTGAGCAGGCATGCATGCAAGATTAATGTTGCTAAATAATAGAGAGAGAAGAAGAATACTTGTCTACTCCATAATCATACTTTAGTGCCTAATGCCTAAAACTTTAATCTCAGCCAAATCTTAGGGGCCGAGGAATCAAGAATACCACAAATGTTATGTAGTGCTAGTGCTACTGTGCCACTATATAATAATTATATGTGCTACTGTTTTGCTAAGAGTATTGGTTATAACTAGACTTTTTTCTTTCTTGATATAGCTATTCCTGCTGATCCTCCATCGGACAGGTAGAATAGGGCAGCCAGGACCCAGCATAAGAAGCCCGGCATAAGAAGCTAGAGGCCAATAGGGATGACTATCGGCATCTGGTGGTCCTGAAGGAGGAGGAGGAGGTGGCAGCTGCAGCCTCCAATGCCCCGGGCCCCATCCAGGCCCCAGTAGTGCCTCCGGTGCTACGGCACTGCGGTCTGGCAGCCGCCTGCCACCCCTCTTCTTCATCCTCTATTGCTGCTACCCCTTGACAATGACAGTTAAGCATTTCAGTGCAGCATGCTCCTTAGGATGGCTCACCTTTAATTCAAATATAGGAGCATTTTGACAACCTAGAGAGGAAGATCTGACTCCTAGCCCACCGCTAGGCCTCTCTCTTGCCCCTTTTTTATTCTTTTGTTTGGTGGGTGGGACCTGTTGGGGAGAGGGTGGGATGTGGTAGTTGGGGAAATTGGATTTTCAATTTCTATATTTGTGGAATACATTTTTAGTTTTAAAATACTTTTGATGTAAATATTTTTTCCGGGGAGGTACTCTTTTACTTTGCTCCGTTTCCTTTGCTGCAGGGCTGCAGCCAGTTTTTTCCAAATCTGCTGATATAGTGTAACACACCAAGAAATAGATGCAGTACCCTCACTTGTCTTACTACTTTCACCTCCTAGTTCATGCAGTCTGCAACCATATATTAACCCCTACAGACTTTAAAGGGGTGTGGGTGTGTGAATTTATGAATTTCCATACTATATAGATTACTGAATCTTTAATGAATCCCCCACACGTCTTCTCTTACCTGTGATTGATTAGGCAATGTGATGTCTGCATGTTGATGGTTTGATTCCCCAAGGTGCCATGGTGGTGGTAGTAGTAGACAGTAGACATTGTAAAAAAAGAAAATGAGACAGTCATCTGAGGAAGACTAGAGAACCACTAGTAGAAGTACAGTGCACAAGAAGAAGAATGCCAAATGAGAAACCATGATAGGCAATGATAAAGTAAAGTAAAACAGAATGGTGGTATAGCTTCATTCAATTTACAAACTGGAGTTGACTCGAGCTATGAAGTGGACAAGCATAACCTTTAGTGCTGGAAGGATGATGTTGCTGGCAATTAATGATTAATTATTATTATTAAATATTGGGGCGAGGAGTTGGCCTAACGGATAGGGCAGTTGACCTTGAATCTGGAGGACCGGGTTCAAGCTGCGGCAATAATGCTGATCATCCTGTGTTTCTGAGCAAATCAATTAATCTCTCCGTACCTAAACAAAAATGAATGTGTTCTCATATAACGCAACTGGTGCTTGTGTAAACCACTCTGATACCCGATACCTTCAGGTCAAGTTCACGCTATATAATACTCCGACAGAATTATGATGTATTATGTTGCTCTGGAAACAATTTGACTATCGAGTACTGTGCATTGGTGGCCAATCTAATATATATATATATATATGTATTGCCAGTGTGGTCAAACAACCTATCTGAGAAAACACCACGTGATCCAGTGAGAGGCACACCTTAGCAGCCAAAAACCTGCACATGTTGTTGGTTGAGGGGATGAAGAAGAAAAACCGATCACGGTGGAAGGTGAACAAGAGGGAGACATTTTCTCTGTTACACAAAGCAGCCCTGTATCCAGCAGTGCAGTGGTTCTGCCCACATCTTCATCAGCAACATCAAATGGCATGAGAGTCAGGCTGAGACACCAAAGGGTCTTAGGCAAGAGAGTACTGCAACAAAAAAATGTGCATTGAGCCTAATATCTGGCGTCAAGAAGTCACCTGCCTCAGTGGCACCAGAAAAGAAAAAAGTCCAGGCTAGCATTCTCAGAATGTTTAGGTTGGAGGTGCAGTACGAATTTAATCCCCCAATGGCAAGTTTGTGAAATTCTAAAATGTTAGCGCTGGACCTCCTCCCTTTTTCTTTTTGGGGAAGGGTGAGCTTTCTAGAATTTGTGGCAGCCATCCGCCCAAAATGGAAGGCTCCCTGCCGGTCCTATTTCAACAGCGTTGTTGTTCCAGAGAGTAACAAGGAACAACGGAACTAAGTGTGTCAAGATGGACCGAGGATAAACAGTTTAAATATACAGTAAAAGGAACAAATTCATTCACAATCCAGTCGGTAATCTGGCGGGGTATGGAAATCAACAGATTTCCAGACCTCAGTCATTTGCTTCAAGAAGTGCCATTAACGATACATGTTTAAAACAGACACAATACGAAAAAACAACTTGTTCTCCACATAAATCATCATACAATAGGAGTCACGGTGTGGGTGTCGAGGACGTTTTGAGCCCAGATTGAAATCGGGGGATCATCATCAGGACTAGATGTTTTAAATGCTTGAAAGTGCCTAGGATACATGTTTCCAGACGACCTGGTTTGGCAGTTAGAGCTGTTCGCATTAGGCACAGGGTCAAGACTGATTTGCATATGGCTGGGTCCAAACTGAAATGGCATGGTGAGCAAAAAAAACAATGGATTTAGGCCCATATCTCTGGACCTGGCCTGGCAGTTTGGGCTGGACTGTTCCCATTAGGCGCAGCATCAAGACTGATTTGCATATGGCTGGGTCCAAACTGGAATGGCATGGAGAGCAAAAAAACAATGGATTGAAGCCCATATCTCTGTACGGGGGTGAATGTATGACATTGTTCTGCATTCTGTCCATCAGTTGTTCTTTTTGCATTTGTCACCCTGAGTGGGACGGGTATGCCCAGACATGTGTCCCGCGCTCTCCATGCCACTGGAGTCAAGCTATCCTGGCTGATGAGGGCTGAAAGCCCGAAACTGGTCCTAGGATGCTTGTTTCCAGTCCAGGGAGGACCTGGCCTGGTAGTTCGGGCTGGACTGTTCCCACTGGGCGCAGGGTCAAGAATGATTTGCATATGGCTGGGTCCAAACTGGAATGGCATGGTGGGCAAAAAAATGATGGATTTAGTCCCAGATCTCTGTACTGGGGTGAATGTATGACATTGTTCTGCATTCTGTCCACCAATTGTTCTTTTTTCATTTGTCACCCTGAGTGGGACGGGTATGCCCAGACATGTGTCCCGCGCTCTCCATGCCACTGGAGTCAAGCTATCCTGGCTGATGAGGGCTGAAATCCCAAAACCGTTCCTAGGATGCTTGTTTCCAGTCCGGGGAGGACCTGGCCTGGCAGTTCGGGCTGGACTGTTCCCATTGGGCGCAGGGTCAAGACTGATTTGCATATGGCTGGGTCCAAACTGGAATGGCATGGTGAGCAAATAAAACGATGGATTTAGTCCCAGATTTCTGTATGGGGGTGAGCGTATGGCATTGTTCTGCATTCTGTCAACCAATTGGTATTTTTGACTACTACAAGGCAGTGAGATGATATCTGTTCCGAATGATCATTAATTATATATGGGACAACGTGAGGTAGTATTAAATTTATTGATTGATTTTGTAACCAACCATGCAGCCGATAGGCCACCCGTGGCATGGTGACACATTAAAAAATGACATAGGTAGGGAGTGGGCCTTGGAGTCGGAGGGAGACGATTGATAATGGGTGGATGTGAGTACATACATACAAAATATATATGTGGTGCTTGCAAACTACGGTGAGTCAAGTTAGTATTCTGAAATACAACCTTGAATCAAAAACTTTGAGAACAAAACAGTCCTAGTTTCACTTCTCAGTGAGTTTTCCATTTATCATTACATTGCTCTTATATCATTATATTTTTTAATTCTAATCTAATTTTACTCTTCACTCTTGACTTTGCTACTCTGGCACGGTTTATTTTTCTTTTAAATTGACTTAATTCAGTGTTAGTCTCTATCTATGGTATGATTCAATACGATCCAGGCATCTATCCATTCAAAGTAAACATGGCTATCATTCTTTTTAATCTCTCAACAAACCTTTCACCAACAACAAACATTTGTAATTTATTTTTAAACCACCACCCATCCGTCCTTCCTTGCTTGCTTTGAGTTTGACCCATCAAATTCCCCCGGACAATTCCTATCACTCATACAGTTTCACCAACCTGGCAGGTATTCTTTCTTTCGCCTTATACCCATTCTTCAACCACCCATGCATCAGATTCTTATCAGCCACCTATGCATCCCACGCATCCTTCTCTTCCAGACATATATTACATGTCACCCGTCCTTTCTCCTTCCACCCTTCTTTCCCTTTTCGTGTAACCCATCCATCAAGGTTATCTGACTCTTAGTCTTCTTCATAAAACTTTCCTAGCAGAGTTGACGTCAGATAGAAGAGGCCATTCAACTCACGCCACTAACGCGATTGCTAATACTAAGTAAAGGGTGTCTTCTTCAACTGATTTTCACAACAACTTAGTCTCTCTCAACAGTACAGTTTGCACCCTTGCAGCAAGTGTGTATTGTCAATAAGTAAGGAATATAAATTACTACCGCCCGCCACTGCTGCTGGCTTACCCACTTCTGCAGCAGCTGCCCATCTGCTCGCTTCTGGCTGGTGTTGCCTGCCCTGCCACTGGCCCCAGAACTAGTGGTCGGTATGCCTAGAAAAAATTATTTAAAAAAAAATTAAATGCCATATACGCCTCCTCCTATTTATTGTTTAAGTAGCAAGATTGAATATACAATACATACACACACCACACACATCTCTAGTACAAATCGGGTACTAGAGTAGAGTAGACAGTAGTATTTCCTATCCTGTCAAAAATAGTAAAATATCTGTTAGGGCATTTTATTTGTGGCAATTTTCGAAAAGCCTCACAAGAAGTGGACAACCCAAAGGACTGGACTCAGTGGATAGAGCTATGTGTGAATCTGAGTTTTAAAACTTTTTTAAAAAGAGTGGCCTACTGGGCAAGCTATAGACATACTAGTAGTAGTAGTAGTAGTACAGAGTGAGAGGCAGTTTGATTGATGTAAAAAAAAAACAGACACTAGAAATATAATAACTAAGTAGGTAGGTAATGCAGGGATAACAAACATTTTGAAACAGATAGATCGGAGAAGATCTGGTAAAAAATAGAATTAGGAAACAGAAATAATAGTTCAAAAAAAGAAGGTGCAGTGAAAGTTAGGGAAATATAATTAAAAGGAGGAATTACTGGGGCCAGCAGCAGAGCCCTCTGTAGATGAGCGATCCTGGCCCTAGGAGGCATCTTCGGCTCCTGCCTCAGAACCCGTTGTCTTCTTGCCCCTGAAGGCTGATCATGTAAGATATAATAAAGAAACAACAATTGAATGCTGTGAAACAAATAAAATATTTTAAAAAATGCTCTAAAAAATTTTTGGGACAGGAAACAACATTTTCAATAAAATTGGCCAATCTAATCTGATCGACTAGTAGTATCGTGATTGCGTACTGTCTGGTTATTATATTTATTAATCCAATGTTCCATTCGGATTCCAGAATCCTAAACCTATGTACCACCTAGCCCCCTATTCCAAAGACATTGGAATTAATTTGCAAAAATGATATTTGCTTCTTCTAAGTTCCTATCTCATTCACAATCACCAATGAATCAATGATGGGCCAATTATTCACTAAGTTTTCATTTTCATTTATTTTAGTCCTCAAAAAATGCATAGATGGCTGCATCCATATTGCATTACCATAGTGTTGGTTGGTTGCTGCTGATGTGCTGATGAGTTGCTATATTACTCACTCACAAACTACAAAAGGTTCTACTAAGGACTGGCGTCAGTAGCACGTGATGGAGGACGCATCACGCAGACCGCTAAAAAATGACTAATACTGGGTAACAAACTATAATATCTACCTACCTACCACCACTATCTTAGTGACAGGACAAAGGAAAGGAGTATCTCTCGCATTACCTAACTTAAGTTGTCTAACCTCTCTTACATATTCAGCCCAAGTGAGCACAAAGTTGCAAACAACTAAGATTAGTAATAGCGCCGAGCACCAGTCGAGGAGAATAACAATCACATAATATAAGATTTTTAAACATAACTTACCTGCATGTATTGTAAGCAGCATTCTTGCTATTAGGGAAAAAAAATATATTTGCAATAACACAGAACACACATTAGTAATATAATTAGCTACTCACCAAGCCACACAACCTCAAAACCTAGCAGGTCCAACAGGTCCTGCTCCCGGTCCAGGATGTCGGCCCACCAGTGAGTCAGCAGGTTGTGGGTGCACCGGAACTCAGAGCAACAAAACACTGCCCAGCGCACCCTCGGCCTCCGGCAGTGATGCACCTTGATTCCATAGCCTGAGCCAGGCCTGCCACCTGCTGCCAAGGTTAAGGGCAGATGCCGCTGTACAAAAAGAACAAGGGCGGCCACCTCCAACTCGGTCAAGAGGGCCTAGGCCTCCATCCCTTACGGGTGCCGCCTTCCGCAAGGAAGGCGGCTCCTGGTTGCACTACCCTTAGTCTTAGCCTTAGCCATGGTTTTGGGAGTCAAGGGGCGGGAAAGAAAATATAGAAGTACAAAATAAAGTCAGGAGAAGAAGTAAGGAAGTAAAAAAAAAAGGCAAGTAATAGAAAAACAGTACAACAAACGCAGTAAGAGTAGAAATTAAATGCAAAATATACACTTAGTTTCAGAGAGGGATGGATAATAAATAAAAAATGTAAGTATAAGTAAAAAAGAAGTGTAAGAAACAAAGGATTGAAAAGATTGGAGAGAGATGAAAAATGGGCCCCAGAACCACACAAAGAGTAGAAAAACAAGATGGACATGTCCATTGGTGACCGCCTGGTGAATCTAATGCAATATTTTCCCCCAACACGCAATCTGCATTACCAAACATCAGAAACGTCTTGTGTGCAGACGCGAGCATGCAGAACAAGCAACGCCGCATGCTTGTGGAACTCCGCGTAGTATTGTTATGCGAACTCCAACCGGGTTTAATGTCAATGCAGTGCACCAAACACAGGACCCTAAAATAGCCACCATCGACCATGGCCTTAACTATATTACTGCCATTGTCCGTGGCAACAAAACCAACGCTAACCCCTCTCGGTGGCAGCCATTCAAAGACCTTGGTGTTAAAGGCTTCCAAAATGTTTGCAGCAGTATGGGATTTCTCCATGGTGAACATAGCTACTGTAGCATGCTTCAGAGCGCCATTACAAATGTAGCAATGTCAACACAAGCAGATATCTTTTATCTAATACCCACAAAAGGGATCCAGTGTGCAATGATGCAGATGTAGTCAGCGGCTTAGCAACTGGTCCACATATCTGTCGTCAGGTGGATACTGTCAATTAGGGGTGGGCGGAATTTGCGAAATTCACTTTCGCAAATTATCACGAAAATGTTAAAAATCTCCTCAAACACGCGGAAATATCGCGAATATGCAGAAGTTTTTTTCCCGCCCGTTCGCCGTATTTTCTGCGTGGTCACGGCTCGCCAACTTACCCATGCGGATGCTCGCGGGCGCGGCCATCTTGTTTTCACTTGTCTCGCGGTGCATGATCGGGAGAAGAAAGATGTGATCGCGCGACGCATGACGTTACTGTGGGCGCGAACTGTTGCGAGACAGCGCAAATGGCTACCAACAATCCAACATCTCGTGGAGAACGCGACCGGATCGGGAAAACTTGTCGGCGAACGGGGGGATACAGGTAAGGCGATCGCGCGCACGCGAGAATGTATTATTTTACAGCGTGAGCAAGAAACAAATTATCGCTAAGCTGCGGAATGCGGAAATTTTGACATTTTCGCGCTTTACGCGGAACGTGAAAATGCCAAATTATCACAATTTCCGCAAACTGAACGCAATTTTGGCCTAGGCCTACTGTCAATAGCACTCTGATGCAAGGCTTGTCCAAGCGATTCCAGCACGTTGTGATGCATTGCAGGAACAGCAACTCTGGCGAATTAGGACCGGATGGCAACTTCCCATTTCGGGCAGTTGGGTGACACAAATTTAAGAAAACCCACTCCTTCCACAAAAGAACAAGCATTTGAAATGGAATTTGTCTTGCCTTTGAGACCTTCTATGTATTTAGCTATGCAGCACATTAGCCTGGGTGCTGAAACATCTACTGTTCTTTAACACGGAGGGAAGGTAAGCACCAAACTACGTGACACGCCAGGTATGGGAACACATGGAGAGAAATATTGCCTTTCAGCGGGATATGGTATAGTCCAAAGCTTTGTTTTTAATATAAAATCAGGGCCTTCGGTGGTCATATCACTGAAAATACAAGATTTGAAAAAAATATTATTGTCTATGGGTACTCGTGGAAGACAATTTCTATGAACTGGAATCTAGAGAATGCTAAAGTGATTCTGGTATTTACTGACCTCTGCTGGTCGTTTTCGATTAAAGACAGTTAACTAGAGGCAGTTGAACAAGCAGTGAGCAAGTCTGGCATTTTACTGACCTCTACTGGTCATTTTCTATCAAGACAGTTAATTAGAGTCAGTTGAACAGAAAAAAAAGTCCCCAAGCGGAAGCAGACAAGTCCTAGGGCTGATCTCCAGAGCCCAAAAAATATATACACATATAAGTATATACTAAAGTATATGCAAGAAGTCTCGAATTCTTGACCTACAATGGAAATAAAGAGGTGGTGCCAGTCCTCTGTCAAACATCAAACGTTTTTCAAAAAACATCTTAGAAATGACTTGCTTTTCCCAAAAATGCAAATTTGTCATCATCATATAATCTTTATTTCGATCACTTAAGATTATAAAAGACATTTGCACATAGAAACACTCAACCCAGCCAATTGAGGGTGACAAACATGATTGGATATAAAATATATAAAAAACGTACAATATTCTGTTCAAACAAATACTAAAATTCATATTAGTTAAAAAAGACATAAAACTATTTCCAATAAGGGTCCGCACTACTAATTAGTTTAAAACCTAAGGAAGTACAATCATTAATAAGTATAATTATTCAGGATGAGTAAATGGTAAATATATACAAATTCATACAGCAATATATATTAGGTTGAGATATATAAAAGGGAAAGAGATCCTCAGCATGTTACAGAGAGCTACCCACTGTCTATACCATAGGGTGCTGGCAACAAAATATTAACCGGTCCCTTCCTATATCTTTTAACTTCTTGAACAGCCATTGTTTTTGATTGGCATATTAACCTTTAACATTTTTTTCATGAATTAGCCACATCCAACTTAGGAATTTAGCAACTGCTATTACACATGGTACTTCTGTATTGTTTAATAAAAGTCACATGGCAATAGTACAACTCCTATCACCCATATTTCTACATAGTGGTTGCAACCATTTTCTCCGTGGTGCCCAATATGCAGGGCAAAAAAATAAAATATGCGTATACGTCTCCTCACCCTCTAAACATAGCTTGCACATACAGTCATTTTCTATATGCCATTTACATATGAATGCATTTACAGGTAACGAACCTACCCGGAATTGGAAATATAGGCGTCTGTCACTAGGTTTGGGGATAGTATCCCAAAAATGCTTATAGAGAGGGCGGGGTTTAAACTCTAAAGATTTGCCTGTCAGAGAAGTGGACTCTGGGGTAAGTAGACTGTTCCTCTCCACCATGGATCAATATAGACCTTTCAATTATTTTTTTGAGGGAAATTGTTGACCCTCTGGGTCATCCCACAGATGTTGAACTCCCATACCAATCAGGCTTGTTTCAATACTTTGCAACCACTTAATTTTACCTGCGGTATCGGCCGCCCATACATCTTTTAAGGCGGAGGTGTAATTCAATAACTTGGGGATAGTTCATAATCTGCGCCAGTAGGAAATTGGATGAAATTTGGTGACCTCAGCCAGTCTACTCCAATCTAGGTCATAAAAAATCGGCTGCAAAGGGGTACTTGATGGTAAACCAATTACATTTCGCACAAATTTGTTCTACACCAAAGCTAGTGGCTTCAGATCATTGAAACCGCATGGCTCCGCACCATAAGTTACAGAGGTAATAACCTTAGTATTGTAAATATTAAGTAGTGGATACATGGGTTGGGTTAATGACGACTTTTGTTCCTTCAGCAGTGCACCAGCAAGGTGGATGTGCTTTAAGGCCATGGTTTCTATCTGGGGCTTCCAGCTAAGTTTATTCCCTATTGTAATCCCCAGATAATTAAAAACATCTGTTTGATCTAGGTGTACTCCATTTAATGACACCCTTTCTTTAATAGCCTGGTGCTTATGAATGACCATACTAGCATTTATCGCCAACCCACATTCCCTGCAGAATCCTTCGAACCTATTCAAGGCCCTCTGCAGACCACTCTTGGTTTTAGAGATAATGAGAGTA
The DNA here is from genome assembly GCF_964204655.1 of Triturus cristatus. Classification (NCBI taxonomy): domain Eukaryota; kingdom Metazoa; phylum Chordata; class Amphibia; order Caudata; family Salamandridae; genus Triturus; species Triturus cristatus. Next base: position 1,559,093,866 of record NC_140591.1, read on the forward strand.
TCTGCAAACATAAGTATAGGTGTTTTTACACCTGCAAGGGATGGTGCATCGGTCGGGAACGTAGAAAAGTAAGCTACAACTCTGTTAATAAACAATGACAATAATGTTGGTGCCAAAACACACCCCTGCCGAACCCCTTTGGATACAGGGAATTGGTTGGTCACATTGCCATGAGTACTCCAACATACTTGTGCATAGTTTTCTGTGTACAGATGTATCATAACAGATAGTAATTCTGCAGGCATACCTAGATCCTTACACACCCCCCAGAGTTTATTTTGAGACACCAAATCAAAGGCGGATTTTAGATCCACAAAGGCGGCATGAATATAGTACCCCCAGACAGCACAACAACACGCCAATATATTAAAACAAACCTAAAAACCTGATCTACCGTGCTTACATTGGTGCGAAATCCTGCCTGCAATGGAGACAATATATCCTTATCAACAATCCAGTCTAATATTCTATTGAGTACCATTCTTGCAATCATTTTTTGGATGGCATCTATGAGACTGATTGGTCGATAATTGCCTGGGCAGGAACGATCGCCTTTTTTATATATTGGCAAAATCTTGGCTTCCTTCCAGGAAGTAGGAATCGGTGCACCACTAGAAATTGCGTTCGCTAGTATAAGTATATACTCTAGCCAAAGTACCCTATTATTTTGGAACAAGACGGCCGGTACGCCATCAGGGCCAGGAGCTCTTTCACTGGCAACCAAACCCAGTGCTGTTTCTACTTCTCCCGTTGCAAATTGTAATACAGTGGCACAGGTCGGTGCAGTGTAGACATCCTCATTCTCACCCTCTGCCCCTAGGGCAAATTGTGATGCATAATGACAGACCCATGCATCTGGTGCTGCATGGTTATGGGGCACAGGTGCTTGTCCCCCTCTTCCCCATTTTACCTGTTGCCAAAAGGACTGTTGGCTCCTCCCTTTGCTTGCCTCATAAAGGTCCGCCCATTTCTGCTCATCCCAGTCCTTTTTTGATTGATACATAACTGATTTATATTTCTTCCGGGCAAGCTTGACTAAACCACAATCGCTTTGTTTAATAACAACTGCCAATGATTTATAGGCTGCCCTACAGTTCTTTTTATAGCAGTTTGTATCTTTACTCTTCTGTTTATTCATGCCACTAACTGGTTTCAGGAAAAAAGTTCTAATATTACAAAATAGTTCTTCATGTAGAACCGTAATTCTATCATTTAGCTCTGGCTTTGTGGTGGTGGCTCGTAGCTCTCCCAGTGTTGCTGAAACTGCAGCTCTTATACCTATATTTCTTGCTCATTACTCATTATCTTGTCCCACTTTAACCTTCTCATGTTATTACATAGCTGAACCTCTCTAGTAGAGCATAACTGGACTGGGATTGGTGGTTGGGCTATACCCATGGTTTCCATATTTAATAAAAGGGGATTATGGTCGTGTTCAGCTCTCTCCAGAATCTCCATATCATTATTAAATACCAATGTTCCAAATTGGTAAGTATATCGTTGATTCGGCTTGAGCTTACACTATTATTAAATGTATTGGCTCCCTGTTTGTCAGAGGGTGAGCAACCATTTACAGCTCTAAGCCCCCTCTCCATACACAATGCTTTTATTTGAAGAGCTGCCTCCATCCAATGTTTTATTGGTGGCAGCTCTAAAGTGGGAACACTCCATAACAAGTCTTCCTCCTCGGTCAGTTTAAAATCTTCATAATCAAGGGGTTCAAAGGTAGTATTAAAATCCCCTGCAATAATTAGATTTAAGACACCGGTCAATCCCCCCACGTAGTCCCCTAACATGTCAACTGTGTTAGGCTGCCTGCCACCACTAAGTCCCCATGCATAAACATTAACAATAATTATGCGTATGTGGGAACTAGCCTTTAGACAAATGGCCATAATAGCTGGGCTGTCAATTGTGGGCGTACATATACTAAAGGGCAATTTCTGCTTGACCCATATGGTTAGAACCCCTGACGGTCTGCCCTTTTGTCCTTGCATTGCTGGTTTATAAAAATGTAGGTATCCCAACCGATGTATTGGTTTGGTAGACCACGTCTCCTAAAATACACAAATCTCGTTCTGCTCAATTAGTTCCTGCCAGTCCCTGGATTCTATCTTTGACTATAGCCCTGCAATTTTCCAGGACATATAGGATAATAATGCAGGTGTAGTTGGTTTCATCGATTCTATAGCCCCAGTCTGCTCACAGAGTTGGTTGTTCCTTTTTTCCCTATTCTATTTTGCATATGGGACATGGCTATCCCATTATTACTCACGGGAGTAGAATGCACAAGGAGAATTAATCAATCACAATAGTCTAAGCCGCTAAGGGGAGCAAACCTGTTCTCAGTTGTTACTCCCATGTATCCAAAATTATCCAATGTGTCATGCTTTGCGGCACTACCCCTCACATGTGCAGCCATTCTGCCAGCTTCAGGATTCAATACATATGAAGGTTTAAAAAAGAATGCATAAAGCAGTACTCTAATTTGGGTACCACCACCTGTGGTTCATCCCAGGTGATCTACAAGAAATCTAGGTATAAAGCGGTTATTAGAGCTTAAGACCACGCAATCTCCCGCCAGTGTTTTTTGACCTGGTCTCAACCAATCTACTCTTCTAGCCATTATAATTTGGCTAGCGAACGAGTCCCCCCGAATATATCCTGTATTTACTTGATGGGTCAGCCAGTGCAAAGACTTATCCAGCAATTGGACAGTGGATTCTGTCTGATCCTCTCTCAGTGGAGGGACATTTCATAATATCAATACAAGCGGGTATGATGCCTCAGGGAGGATTAAAGGATTATACGCATTCTGAGGTTGCCTTAGAACTCCCCCACTATGCATAGCATCGGCCCTCTTCTGCCCCACCTGCGGTGGTAGTCCAGTACATAATCCCTCTCCTGATGTATTAGCTGTTGGATTTGTCAGAGAATCGGGTTTTGAGTGTACATTCCCACCCCGTTTGCCCTTATTTACCCCTACAACATAATTATATGCACCTGGACTAGAGCCCCCTATAATGGGTTGCTCCCTCGTGGGTCTACTTGTCGAGCATATCACTAAGGTATCAGAATCTTCAATTAGTACAGGGTCTACACATTTACAGCAACATTTCCTAGCATTAGGCAATAATCTATATAACCTTTCAATTTGTGACAATTTCTCCTCAATTAACAATAATTTACCCAGTAAGGGGTTTAATAATACTGTAACCAGTGTCTCAAGCCTTTTCCATTGATCAGAGTCACAATCAGGGACCAACAGGATATATGTACTCTTGTTAAGCATAGACTGTAATATTGAACCTTGTACGGATTCCTCAGCCAATAAATCAGAGGTTTGCGGTTTGGAGGTCTGATGCTTTAATTTTGGCTTTGGCTTCTGTTTACACTTTTGTAAGGCACCTCCCCTACTCCTTTTGGTCGGCGGTTCATCATTAGCTACTATAGTCGGCCTTGCCAGACCCCCCATGTAGATTTTTTAGATCTGGTTGAGACCACATTAACTCCCAAATCGGTTTCTGTTGATGACGCAATGGGAGCAATGGGAGTAGTAGCTGCAGAGGGCTCTAGGGACATAACCATCAGCATTTGCACTTCTAGCGCTGTTACATGTGTAGCAATAATAGATTCACCCGTACTAGCAGAGTCACAGCCTGTTAACACTGGTATCTGCTCTCCCCTTGTCCCAGCCATGATCAATGTCCCAGGATCAGTATGCAAATGTTCGTCGATTACTCGAGGGGGTACCAGGGATTTGGCCAAGCTTAAACAACCCATTGAAGAGCGCTTCTGTGTAGCAAAGGTATCCAGGGAGAGTCTCTTTTCGGTCAGCTGGATTTCAAGGTTCAAGACTGTCTCGGCCCTAGTTAAAAATGCATCTAGAGTCTCCACGATGCCCACCCCTGATGATGCACATGTCTCCTTCCTTTTAGGGTATTAAACAACCACTGCTAAACCAGGGTAATAAACAGAATTACAATTGCTCTTCGTTTAAATACCGTAAATGTCACGATACCCTGAGGATCAAAAACCAAGAGCCCGGGCCCAGCCCAGCCTCCTCCGGACTCCGGCGGGCTAAGACGGGCCCGTCTTGGCCCGGACTTCGCCCCGGTATGCGCCCCGTGCGCTTCCCGCACAGCGGAAAGCCTCTGTCAGTTTTAATCGCTCCTGTGCCCGTCGGGTCTCGCGGCTTCTCCTCCAGCAATCAGCAAAGTCTAGGGACCAGCACAAAAGTGCGAGTGCTGTGAAAATCAAGGTTCTGGATTCGGGTCTCATGGCCCCTCCTCCAGCAACTGGCAAAGTTTAGGGACCAACACAAAAGTGCGATTGCTCTTACCTTCCAAGGTGAGGCACGCTCAAATCTGTCAGGACTGTTCTTAAAAGTTTCGAGATGAACTCCCAGTCCTCAGAATTCTTCATCATCCTCTCCATGAATCCTCCGGTCTTCTTCCTTACACATCCTTCTCCCAGCTCCCGACCGGCCTCCTGTGACGACTTCCTTTTCCTTCCTTCGTCACCGGAACCGCTCTAGCTTCTTCCGCCAGATGAGTAGATCTACGCATGCGCTGAGCCAAGTTACGAGTTATAATGGAGACCGCAAATGTTTCAAAGATGGGTGATAGAAAAGAAATTGCAGATAAAGGATGTTTGATGCTTTCCCTCTAGAATTCAAAACCAAAATGACAATATTGTCAACATCGAGAAGAAGTGGACAGTTGGGTAGTAAAAGAAAGTTGATACTGTATGCATAGCAGCCTAATGCTACCGAAGCTAGCCGAATGGGTAAAAATGAATTTATTAATTGATTATCAGTATCCGTTTTTTTACACAACAGGGGCTTCTCTTTGGTTTATCCATGTTGTTCCCAGGTTTTGCAATAGGAGTTTTACTCCAATTAAATCTTATTTACACAGCATTCTGTAATGGGATAATCTCAGTCATTATATGCCACAATTATAATTAGACATACTGGACATAATACAAGATTAGGCCAGCTTAAAGGAAACTTTATCTAGACTTACTTTTGAATCTTCCGTCACTGTGAGGGTATAACATTTAGACAAGTTGTTTGCATTTTTCTTAATATATTGGACATCTTGCCTCATGGACTGACAAGGCAAACGTTAGGGGTAACTTATACATATATAAAATAGGTTTTTCTACATGGCAAAGCTTCTTTTTCATGGCACATCTTAATGTAGTGTATTTGAACTGTAGCGCACAACACACAATGAGGTGATGGATGAAATGCTTGAATTAATCAAAGACACATTATGAGTTCTATGGCACAATATACACGGAAACTATGTTTAAGCATACCCATCACACTTAGGAAATCAACTGCAATGAGAAATGAGATAATGGATGGAATGCTGGAAGCAACCTCAGCTGTTGGAGATTGCTCGAAGCCATATTCCAGTCTATTGTTTTTTTCTTCCTCAAGCCACTTTAAGCAGAGACCTGCCTCAAACAAAAAAGTAATGACCCTGCTCATGAAACCAGCCCATTCTAACAGTGGTGACTGGCAGGGAACAGTGTGGGCAACACGGGGGGTTTAAGAAAACCCAAAAAATGAATTAAAAAACACTTACCTAAACATGGCAGCCATCTCTCCTCCATTATTGCTTCTCTTATATGTATTTAGCTATGCAGCACATTAGTCTGGGTGCTGAAACATCTACTGTTCTTTAACATTAAGGGAAAGTAAGCACAAAACTGCATGACACGCCAGTTATGGGAACACAAGGAGAGAAATATTGCCTTTTAGACGGAAATGTTACAGACCAAGCTCTGTTTTTAATATAAAAGCAGGACCTTCAGTGGTCATATCACTATACAAGATTTGATTTTTTTTTTACTGCTACGGGTGCTTGTGGAAGACAAATTCTATGGACAGGAATACAGAGAATGCTAAAGAAATTATGGTGGTTTACTAACCTCTGCTGGTAGTTTTCAATCAAGAAAGTTAGATAGAGGCAGTTGCCAGAAAAATTAAAAAAGAAAGTCCCTCAGCAGAGAGCAATTCTGGTATGTAACTGACCTCTGCTGGTCATTTTATATCAATACAGTTAAAAAGAGGCAGTTGAACTGAAATAAAGTCCCTAAGCGGAAGCAGACAAGTCCTAGGGCTGATCTCCAGAGCCCACAAAGTACATACACATATAAGTATATACTAAAGTATATACAAGAGGTCTCAAATGCTCGACCTAAAAAGGGAGAAGGTCCAGCGCTAACACTTTAGCCCGCTTCACGTTGTACAAATGAGCCATTGGGTGTTTGCGTTTGTACTGTCCCTCCGGCCTAAATATGCTGTAAAAGGTAGCCTGGATTTTTTTCTTTTCTGATGCCACTGATGCCTGAGACAGCTTGAGACCAGATATTGTTAGGCTAAATGCATTTTTTTGTGGTACTCTCTTGCCTTGGACCCCTTGGGTTCTCTCAACCTGACTCTTGTGCCATGGCGATGTTGCTGATGATGATGTGGGTGATACCACTGCCTTGCTGGGGGCAGGGCTGCTTTGTGTACCGGATAAAACTCTCCATCTTCTTCACCTTCTACCATGATCGGATCTTCATCCTCTCCACCAACAACAGTTGCAGTTTTTTGGCCGCTAAGGAGCGCCTCCCACTGGATCAAGTAGTGTTTTCTCAGATGGGTTATTTGGCCTCCAGGACTATAGTTTGTACCAAGCTTACCCTGAATGACAGCTACTCCAAAAATGAAGCATATAGCAATGTACACATCCTTCTGGCTAACCGAAATGAAGTCCCAAACTGGGGAGGTCAACTTTCTGACGCTACTGGTGCCACTTGCAATGTCGTATGAACTGGTAGGTGGGGATGATGGTTGCCTCTCTGCAGTACCTACTTTTACTGAGATGGGTTTGGTGGATGTAGGTCTCTGCTGGTTCTTTGTAAATATGGCAGCTGGAAGTGGTGTTGGTGGTATCTGTGTTGGCAGTATCTGTGCCATATCCCTCACAGCAAATTGTGATGGGGTAATGCCGGTCTCACATTACTGGGGCGGGACTAACATCCATGAGAACTGGCTTGACATTATCCTCCTCTTCTACATCTACCTCCAAAAATCTAAGGCTCTCCGGAACCTTCCTTTTCCCTAGCCTTGTCTCGTGGGTGTGGGGTGTCTCACTCTCAGACTGAGGGGGGATCTAAGTGGTGTCTAGCTCATCAGAAAGGGGGCTTGGAGAAGACGTTGATGGACTAACCCTCCTTTTCCTTGCTGTGGATCTGGAAGACAATTGATCTTCAGAAAGAGGGGCTTGGTCTTCTTCCTCAGCAGGAGGCTTGATCTCCTGAACTACCCCTACTTTGGGAGGAGCTAGTACTATTGGTGTTGATTGTGGCTGTTGTGGCCCACTTATCTGAGTTTCCTGCATTGAGTAGGTACTAGTGTGTGATAATGATAAGTCAATTTTAACATCACTGCTCATTGGTGTTGTTGCGATTAGACTGGCTGCCTCTGCGACAGACATGGGCTTGGGCCTAGGTTGGTGGGGTGAGTCCGCTGATGCGGGGTTGCTGTTCCCAGCTGGTTTCCCAAAAAAGGACTTGGGCACATACCGGTGGTGGTAAGTGGCAGTGCCTTCTTCTTCTCACTGGCAAATTTGACTTTCTTCGTACTGGTTGCTTTCTTTGCGGTCACATTAAAGCTGTCAGCAAGCAAGCAGCAGCAATGCAGCAATTGTCTTCGATTCACAAGTTGAAGAGATGTCTGTGGTCACATGTTGTGTGATGTGCTCAGGGAAGAGGCCTTCTGTTTGGCAGTACAATGGGTGATGTTGTATCTTCCTCTTGTGCATCTAAAAGCAAAAAAGCAAGAAGAATATCTGTAAAACGTGGCATTGTTGCAGTTCAATAATTACTAGTACAAACAAATGTAATATATATAATTTAGTGTGTAGTCACACGTGTTCGTGTTACCTCATTTATTATGAGAATTAACAATTCAGTGTAACCATTTCTGAGACTTTGACAACAACAAGGGATTTCATGGTGTACTGTACAGTACAGTATACTCAGGAAGGATATGAAAGAAGAAGAACAACAAAAATACAAATGTAACAGTTTGGCATTGTGCATCACGTAGGATGCAGCACTCAGGGAGCTGCAGCTGACAGATGACAATGGAATGGAACAATCCCTAGACAATGAATACTGCTGTGCATATCATATAGAAGACATGGGGCAAGTGTTAATGGTTCATTGATGCCAAATCATGTTACTTTAAAACTGGAAACAAACTGTGAGAAATTGAAAATATTAAAAAGGAAAACATTTTAAAAAATTAAAACATTAAAACAAAAATAAAAAATAAAGAACACATTTTAAAAATAAAATAAAATAGATAAATAATTATAAAGAAGTAAAAATAAAACGTACCCTCAATCAACTAATTATTAATAATGTATTACGCTGCTAGTATCTCATTTATCAGCAATCCATGCAAGCACATGGCAAAAGGGCACACTGGCTGAACGCACAAAATGGCTGTCAGCCACATAGCCAGGCCACAACAAGAAACAATAAGCCAAGGAGAACAAAGGGAAGACATGCAGGCCTATGGCAAAAGCACAATGGCCGCCAGCCACTCACAATCACAACAACAACAAGCAGGAGGACTAGAGAACAATGACACAGGCATGCCTAAGGAGGACACAGGCTTTACAAAATGCCTCCCACCACATGGGGAACCAAGGCACATGCATTGCTGGCCTACTTCCAAATACACTCACACACTGACCAGAGAAAGGAGGCATGCGTGCTAAACAACTCATCTTTAATGCAAAAATGCCTCCCAAAAAATCCAAAAGGCTACAAAGGTTTGCAAATTACAACCACACGCATCAACAAAGGCATTTAATGAATTTAACACACATGAAAAGAGTGAAATGTAACAAAAAAATCATATTTAGTATTTTAAACCAATGCCGTCCATGGCCAAAATGATGTTTACATTCAACAGACACCAATGAATCAGTTTTTTTTTTATGTACCCCTGAGTTGCTCTGGGTCTATTGACTGGAAATCCAATTGGCACACTAGGCCACATAGTGAATCAATTCATATCAATATTGCAAATGTATTAACGACATGGAGAAAATGTAGTGACCTGTGCTATATTTTTGCTGAATAAAAGAAGAAAAAAATTGCATGCAAAACAACAACCAACAAGAAGACATGGCCACCGGTCACATGGCCAAGCAACCACAAGACGCAATAAGCCTACAAAGGGAAGACAATGCAAGCCCATGGCAAAAGCACACTGGCTGCCTAAACAAATGGTGACCAGCCTCTTGGCCAGGCCACCACATCAAGAAACAATAAGCCAAGAGGAACAAGGGGAAGACATGCAGGCCTATGGCAAAAGCACACTGCCTGCCTTCACAAAATGGCCACCAGACACATGGTTACAACAGCAAGCAGGAGGCCTGGAAAATAATGAAGACAAACAGGCCTATGGAAACAGACTTTACAAAATGGCCCCTGGCCACATGGGAAGCCAAGGCAAATGTGGGGAGCTACTATTAGAAGCACACTCACACACTAGTCAGACAAAGGAGGCATGCTAAACAACACATCTTTAATGCAACAATCCCAAAAACTAAAATCGGTTTTCAAGTTGCAACCACACGCATCCAACAAAGGTATTAACACGCATGAAAAAAGTGAAATACCACAAAAAATACACATTTTATAATTCAATCCAATGCTATATATGCCCAAAATGATTTTTTTGTTCAACAGCCACCATAGAAACAGTTATTTCATGCACCAATGTGTAGCTCTCGGCCTACTGGCTGAGAAAGGGCTGTTGGCAGACTACTGGGCTTCATAGTTAATTACCTCTTGAAAAATAAAGTAGAAAAAGAAAAATGTCAATTTGAGGAGTTTTTTTACTCCAACTTAACATTTCAATTAGGTTTTGATGCTGCTCGGGGAGAGAACCTTCTCCAAATTGCAGTTGCGGTAGATCCTGTGCGTTCAAGATCACATTCTTTAAGAAACCCCTGCCGGAAGTCCTCTAGTGCACTTAAATGATGTGTTGGTGACCGCAAATGCTCGCGGGACCATGGAGTTGTGGCGCTCTCTAATAGCTTGGAAATCTCACAAACTCGGTTGCGGAGTGCTGAGTTTTTCGGCAACTCCGCATTCTACGCAGAAGGAGTAGTTGCCAAAAATCTACAAACCCCGGAGGCACAGTGGAGTTTTACGCCCAGGGTTAGTTAAGACCAGGTATTATTGGTCTTAATTTTGCCACTGCCCCATATTTACGAAACTCTTTTAAATATGGGGCAGCATCAAAATCAATGGGTGTTGTTGCAGAACATCCACCGCAATATCCATTGCCCTCCCCTTTCACGTTAGGTATACCGTGAAAAGTTGCCTTCTTTACAAGTCAAGTCTGTATCGCCACAGAAACCTCAAAAAAAGTGACGTTACTGTGGTGATAGGGACTTGTAAATATGCTTCCAAGTTCAGCACAGGACAACAACCCACCCCAAATTCCCCAACAGGCAGGATGACCAGCCATATTCCCAGGGGAGGAGAAAGAGAAAACGCAGATTCAGTCAGGAGGAGGATGAGATTCTAATTGCGGAGGTGACAGAGAATCAACACCAGCCCTTCATCACCTCCAAGGTGACATGGAGACCAAAAACACTATATGGCAGTGGATTGTCAACAAGGTGAACTCCATCGCAGAAGTCAAGAGGGCAGTGATGGACTGCCAGCAGCGCTGACATGATGCCAAGCGCAAAACTAAGCAGAAAGCTGCAAACAATCGCAAGGCAGCATTGCAGTTCGAATGCAGCATTCCAGTGTAGTTTGTTTGAATTTTTGTGTTGCAAACACTAAAGAGTTGAATCTCCATTGACAACTCGTGTATTTTGGGAGTTGCTTTTTATTTTGGCTATGAAAACTTCACGCTAAGGTGTAGTGGGGTTCATAAATTAACGCTAAGTGGTATTTGACCTGTTTTGTACCATTTGTTTTATCTGTTGCATTCCTGGCAACAGTCTATGGCTACGGCATGTGACACATGTTGTGTATGTGGCTTTCATTGTTCAGATATCTTTGGTTCAAAATTTGTCTGGGCTCTCAACATGCAAACCTTCACAGATGCATGCTGTGCTATACTTCACAGTGGTTGATTGGCAATGTATGCAATGGTACACGTTACACTGTTTTCCATATGTTGTATGTGTGACTGCATATGTGGAAAGTACTTACCCCATTCCAGTAAGGTGTTTACCACTGTCACGGGGTTGAAACACACACATATCTGTCAACCAAGCATGTAATACATGTGTCAAAGATTTTGGGGGATGCATACAAGTCACAAATGCCAATGGGACATCACTTTTGTAACTCTGGGCGTAGTTCATGTAGCGAGGCTACACGAAGGTCCACGTAGATGCAAACAAACTTCGTGGAAGTCCGTGGAGCTCAGCCATGCGGCCCGCCTCCAACCCCCTATTAAGAAGTAAGTTAACAGTAATTAAAAATAAACTTAAAACCACTTACCTCTTTACTGAGGCATCCCTGGGTTGCCTCCTCCTCTTCCTCGATGTACTGGTAATGATTAAGAAAAGTGCGCATGCACAGTTGCGCGTACATGCGCAGTTTTCTTAAGCAAAAATGGTACAACGAGGAAGAGGAGGAGGGCAGCCTGGGGCCGCCACAATAAAGAGGTAAGTGGTTTTAAGTTTATTTTTAATTACTGTTAACTTACTTCTTAATAGGGGAGTGGAGGCGGGGGCTGGCCAACTCCGCTCCGGAGTGTGCAGAGATATCCCTTCTCCGCGTTCACCGCAGAACGTGGAGACGGCAAATCTCTGCACACTCCACGGGTGGAGCGGAGGTCTCTGCCCGGGGCTACACTTTTGTTTACTTTCTTGTGATGTTAAAAACATCCCCATATTTACCGGGTCACGCAAAGTCTGTTAACCTTGATTTATGCTACCATGTTCATATTTGTCTTACCACAGCAGTCCACTAAAGCAAAGGATGGGCAATTGGTGTTGGGTTGGACATTCCACCACAACATCTATAGCTTTTGATGTGGCTCCAAATTCATATATCCGGGCCTATGTCAAATTTGACAGCTCTTAAAATGCAATGTTAGACAGGCAAGACTAGGAGACATTTAGTTCTCATGCATTTCAACTCATTCCATGTGTGATGCATGCTGTGGCACACATGGATATCGCAAGTCCCCTTTCTAGATGATTTTGTTCTGTAAGGCGTCCATTCATGCACAGAATAAATAACCATGCAGCACAGTCACCATTGCTACAAGGCACACGTGTGCCGGCACTGGCACTGTCCAGATTATAAGGCACCAGCGCAATGGCACACACAGGGATGCACCATAAATAGGGTACATGTGCCTCATGCACCATAAATAGGGTACATGTGCCTCATCCCTGTGTGTTGAGACAAGACAACGTTCTGTGCTACCAATTCTTGCACAACACCAGCCAGAGACCTTTCCTCATAGATTACCTCTAACAATTCTGATTGGGAATTTTCTGTTTCAATGTATGAGACATGGACATGAAAGTGGATTTATGTGACCCTGTGAGATGTTTTACTACACATGGTGGTGCACAGTGTCTACAGTAGGGACACTATACAGAGTTAGTAGATGTGTTGAGAGGTTGCACAGAAACATTGAACAAGTATCCTGCATACACGTCAATTCAAGATATTTTTAGGGTCCAGTGTAGGCCATAGTTTTGACAGTATTTGGTATCCATTCATTGTGTGTCTGCACTGTCAATAGCAGTGCAGATTTCCTCAATGACACTCACGATATGCCCTTGGAGACGTTCTTGTTAGTTGTCAGGAACCTGGAAAAGGATGCTTGTGATACCTGCCACTCTGGCAGTTTTATGTTGAAAGGTTCCTGATGCCAGCAGAGAGTAGCTTGGTCTGTAGAGGGATGTTGGTGCAGCACTGGGATGTGGGCTGCAGGCTGCAGGCTAGGTGCTTTCTAGTTCAGGAGGTGGACAATTGACCACTTCTTAAGCATGTAATAGACCATGACCTCCTTCTTGACAGAGGCAAATGAGGATGATCCTCTCGCAGCATATCCGCTCTCATCTACGACACTGCTGTGGTAGTGGTTATCATGACCCTGCTTCCCCCTGCCCTTTCACAAATTATGCACACTCATTTTCTCTAAGCTGGAATGTAAATACTGCTAGAATTATGGAACAGTCCCGCATGTTGGTCATTTAACTGCACCAATGTATCATGTGTGCTACTAATCTGAATAATCCCTGGTGGCAGTGGTTGTTCCATCAATGACATTGTTGTGCACATTGGAGATGCAAACAATGATAGTTTACATGAGGAAAAGATTTAGCACGTTGCATTCGCAACCATAGGGCATGTCCACTTAACAGAAGAGACTCATGCTTTGCCTAATTGATGGTGACACATTGTCAGCACACCTCCACATATGGCTGCTCGAGTGCTAGGCTATAGAAGATGCTCAAACTATCTGCATGTGCTTGCCCTCATCAATGCTAACTTACCTGAGCGCCTCCAGACTTCAGCGAGGATCTTCCTGGATGGGCGTCTCTGCTCCCCCAATGGTTTCCGGTTGTGAATCTCTCCTTCTTACAAGGTTCCAGATGGCTCTGGAGACTCGGGATTTTCGCAGTTCGCTGTATCCAGCTTTCAGTTGATGATGTTCCAGTGGTGCAATGTGCCATGGCATATTTAAAAGGCCACGTAAAGCCATTTTGATTGTCTTGTGAATGTGTGCCCCTTTCACGAAGAACACTGCATGAAAGGGGAGTTCCATGGATGTTGTTGTAGGTGTTCACACGCAACACCCATTGAATCTGAAGCATTCCCATATTTACTTGAAATAGTAAACCTGTGAATGCACCAGAATCTAACGCCACCCCAGGGGTGGCGTTAGGGAGGCACAACAAGGAGAAATGTGTTCTGCAGCACAAATAGAAAGAGGAGATCCCCTCTTGTGATTCAATCTGTGCAGGAAGGTGTACCTTTTTGCTCAAAATCAATCAGCCCCACAACACAGGCACAATGCACCAAGATTCCTTACTGGGCTATCCTGCAACAAAACCTCATAAATGAGGCCCCTATTATACAAGTGTGTCAGCGTCATTTTTAAGACCAGGTAATTCCTAGTGGTAAGAAACTGCCACTAATGTGACTTAGCAGCAGTTTCTCTTTTTTAGAGACATACAAGGAAATCCTTGTAAATGAGGGAGTTTTTACGCAGGAATGCCTACCTTGCATCTAATTTTTGGTAAGTCACACTAATCGAATTGGCACTGTGAGAAATTGCCGCTAAATGTGTAAAACTGTTGCCAACAGGGTTTTTGGCAACTTGTAAATATTAGGCCTGGGTGGTAAATTCCGTTCTGCTTGCAGATTTTGTGGAATTTGGGTAATTTCGTGTTCCGCAGAGAACGCGGAATTGCCCAAAATTCTAAGTTCTGCGACTTCGTGGAATTTTTTGCTTGTTCACGCTTTCAAAAGGCGTGTTCACAAGATATTTCTCCCTGAGCACGCAAACAGCATTCGCGAACAAGAAAAAAGCTTCACGAACGGGCGGAACAAGCAATTCCGCATGTTCACAGAACTTTTGCATACTTGCAGAGATTTTTTATAGTTTTGCGGAGCTTCGCTTAGCACGACAACGCAAATTCCGCCTACCCCTATTAAATATGGCGATAAAAAAAACTGCCATAGCGTAAAAAAATGTAACACTATGGCACCATCAAATCCTTGTAAATATGCACCCTTGTTTGTGAATCAGCTCATAAGCCCATTTATCATTCTCTGGTTATAACATTCTATTGTTACTTTTTCACAAATTACTAGTCAGATTTAAAGTAATCTGAAAGGGATTTTAATATTGATCAAGCACTACCTTCAAAGTAAGTTTAGTATGATTCTGTAAACCTGTTTTTAATGTGGGTGTGAACAACTGTGTGTATGAGATTAGAATTGGTACACCTAAAATGTAGGAACCACCCTGTATCCATATCTCCTCTTGAACAACCAGTAAACCTCTTTCCTGTAATGATTGATAAATCAAGCAATCTTTTGTGAAATTTGGTACAGATTCTCCAAATGATTCTGAAGTTATAATCATTCACAAATGGGCTTTTCCCATGAATAGGTTGTCGCAGCCATTGCTACAGAATTATTGTCACCTTCTCTGTAATATAGCATAAGTGGCATCAGGAGTTCAAATAGTTTAACTTCTGGCAGCATCATAAATTCTGGATCCAAATTAAAAATCTCCAGTTACCCCCTTCTTCTTTCCATTCAGAGACACAATGTTTGAGGTTCCTCTTAGAGCAGCTATAGGCGGCTGCAAGGAGGACTACAGTAAGATTGCTCCTGCTGGAAGCACTCCAGGTGTACTTTACACACATATCAAGGGGAAACAGCCCTACAGATATTTATCATGAAAATCATTACTGTCTTAAAAAATAACTTGAAATGTCTTGTGTGTTTAAATCTTCAATGTGTTTTGCTATCATCTCAAGTCTATGATCATATGTTATAATATTTAGTGATGCATGTTTTATCAAAATTCAGAAAATGTTCTTTGGGTTTTGTGTCTGATTACAAACCTACTCTTTAACTATATTAAATCACCGTGGCAGGGAGGACCAACATAAATGCTAGGAGTAATTTGAAAGCTTGTTTATTTCCCTTTTTAGATAAATATTTCTGAAAAGTCCCCTTTTAAGTCTTAAATTTCAATCATTAAGGGCCCGATTCACCAAAGTAATCTGAGACAAAATCCTAACTTTACGACTTTCGATATCTACAAAAGTCATTTAGTAGTAGTAAATTTAGGACTCTTAAGTTTACTTCTATTAAACTGAGACAAAATCCTAACTTTACGACTTTCTTTATTCATAAAAGGAATTTAGTAGTAGTAAAATTAGGAAGCCTAATTTCACTACTACTAAACTGATAAAAATACTAACTTTACTACTACTAAATGCTTTTGTGATTACCGAAAGTCATAAAATTAGGATTGTGTCTCAGATTACTTTTGTGAATCGGGCCCTATATGAGTATTTGAGTAGCTGTTTCTCAAGTAAATAATGAAACACCCATGTTTTTCAATGTACATTGTTTTTCTATGTCTCCACAAGAAAAACCTGGAAAAAAATACAACGTCACTAAGAAGGAAACAAAAAGTTACATTTACCTGAAAGCAGATTGGAGCATCCAGGAATGAGCACATCACAGGATAACAACCCCCCAACCCCACTTTCAGCCAGGATGACCAGCCAGGGAAAGAGGAAGTGCAAGTTTAGTCAGAAGGAGAATGAGATCTTGATTGAGGAGGTGCCCCAGCACCAACACCAGCTCTTTGTTTGCTCTAAAGTGTCATTGGGGAAAAAAAATACCATATGGCAGTCCATAGTGAACAAGGTCAACAGTGTTGCTGAAGTCAAGAGGACAGTGAAAGACTGTAAGAAGCACTGGCACGATACCAAGTGTAAAACTAAGGAGAAACTGCCACCCAATCTACAGGTAGCATGTCCGGAGGCATCTCTGATGACTTGGCGGTTGGATTGCGGGACTGGACAGTGTTTGCTATGATGAACTACATCAGCCACAGGGTAAGTCACAGCAAGGGAAAATGTGGGGAAGTACGTAATGTTGTACAGTCCAAGCAGCTATGTCCTAGCACTCTGACGCACGTTCTGCAGGACAAACGGTAGGCACCTGGCTCATCTATGGTTAGGCATAACATCAATGTAAAGCTCATTGGCATTTTGATTACACGTCGGCATAGGGCAGCAACTCAAGCCTTTTGGCTGGGCTATCCAAACTTAAAATGAAAGGGCTGCAATGTGCTGTTTCTGCAAGATATGGTCCTTTCCTGTATTACTGCATGTGTTGGCACACATACAGCAAACGTACACCTAAGGAGGCACCACTGCACTATCGTTCAAGGGTACCTGGATTGGTGCTAGCTAGCTGAATTTGCACCAGCAGAAAGAAAAGCACAGGGATGCATTGCATTGTAATTAACACATCCCAACCCTGCACTTTCCTATTCACACAACTTGGTGCAGCAAGTTGATATCTTTCATTGCACCACATGTCTATGAAAGATGCCCCTCTGTCACACCTGGGCCCAAGTATATTAACTTAGTCTGCAAATTCCTAGCATCCATTTGGTATGTCATAAGATAAACAACAAACTTGAGGGATGGGGGATATGTGGGCCATGGCTAGTACCTACACATAGGGACATTTCTAGAGTCACTTCCATACTCGCAGAGAGCAAACTATATGGCATGCAGCTGTCCTGGCATGCAGGCTCAGACCACACATGTATAAACTGCCATGGTCAGAACCACCTGAACTCCTCTCATCTACATATATATGACTGGGTGTGTGGTGAATGCAACTTATGTACACTAGCGGAACAAGGGTCATAGTTAAAGTTAAAAGGAGCAGGGCATCAAGATGCATCATGTCACAAATGCATGGATGGGTTGTATTTACTGAATTAGATTCCACCCCTGTGCACACACCTGTGCAGCTGCAAAAAGAACAGCTGTGCACCAACGCAGACACCCTTGCACCATGGCGCAAGAATGTCTGTGTTGGTGCTTGGCGTTTATTATCAGTGTAAGGGAAAACAGTACACATGGTGTGCACCCTATCCTTTTAAATACAGTGCTGTGGCATGAGGCAGGGTGGCATAGATAAAGTTATTGCAGTGCCATGTTGTGCCATTTCTATGTGCCCATGCCCCTGTATAGGTACAAGTCACCATCCCCAGCAACACTTCCATCTGGGATGCTGCCTGACACATATCACTGTATAACAGCCTGCACTGTAAGCCCATTGGAGATAGTCATGCATAATGTAGGTGTCATAGGCACATGTGAATCAATGTATAATCAGGGTCCCATCACTGTTTGGCAGTAAGTCAGCTGCCAGGACAAAATCTGTAACAACGAGAGGGGGCATGCGCACATACATGTTCATTGATAGGATTAAAAAGATGACTGACACCCTGTAGATAACCATCTCTGGTCATGATGAAATGGCATGAATGTCAGTGATTGTAATCTGACTACTAGGACAGGGCCCATCCGCTCAGAGTAGGCACACAGTGGTAGTGATGACAATGCTGAGGTCCAAAACCTAGCGTAACAGCAGTCCTATGCATCAATGAGGAACTGAAAGTGTAATGTAATGCCTTTTATATGTCAACTGCTTTAAACCCTCACCAATAGCATTTCTCCATCTCATTGCAGGGGATAACCCCTTACCTGCTGGCCATCACCATCTCCCGGACATCAGTGATAATGGCGATGATGACAACCTATCCTCCATCGACATGACACCCTCCAAAAGCTCCTGGACTTCAATAGGACACCATCTCGAGACACAGGGAGGGTCAGTAGCATTGTGGCATTTCCATATCCCTGACTAACAACAGGGACCACCTGCCACCCCACCCACACCCCAGACTCCCAGGAAGCACAGAATACATTCCAATGCAGCAGGAGTCCAGCGGGAGTTGGCAGATCAGATGCGGGTGAGGATAAATCCTGTAGGAGCCACCCCAGAGGGAATCTGTGGGTGCCTCATCTCAATAGGGACAACACTGCCACAAACAGAGGCACCTACTTTCTGCTCTGTGGCCTACCACAGTCCCTGGCTGACATTACTGGTGCCATGAGGCAGAGGCATCAACAACAGCTCTGCCAAAGTGGCAACAGCAACAAGGCCACAGGGCTTGGAGCCATTAGAATCATCTTGAAGTCCAAGGAGTAGAAGCAGGACTTCCAGATGGCTGCCCTTGCTGCCTACCACAACGTTTCTCCTACGTTGCAAAACAAAGAGATCCTCCTTGCTGCTGTTTTGCCTCATCTTTTGACACAGATGAATGCTGCTGCAGGCATGGGATCACCATCTTCCACCCCTAATGTGTGTGTGCCTCCCTCTGCTGCTGCATCTACAACATGACCGTGACTGGAGACACCGCACACACCAGAGGAGGAAGATGTGGACGGTACCTCTTTCCAATGAAGAAGTGTCTGGTAGCATTCATCTGTGCCATGTACCCAGTTCCCCCCTAGCCCTGTGCTGATCATCAAGCCAGGGAACATTGCTGTCACTATCCTCTTTTCTACTTAGCCCTGTTGATCCTTACCATTTGTGGACCTTCAATGGGGCTTATCCCCCCTAATGCCACTGCGTTCATCCTCCTGACTGAAGCAATCCTCTACTCAACGTGTCCCATGGCATGTTCCCCACATGGACGCTGTCTGGACATCCACTGGCTCTAAACATCCTTTGGGGTTGTTGTTCAATCAACTTTAGCTGTGATCTCCTTCAACATTTGCACTTTAAATAAATGCACCAATAATTGCTACATTTGTGTCTCTAGGAGTCAGGACCACGTTCATCATTGGCCTCTGGGAGGCAACTACACCAAGTACTAGCCAAAAGGATTTTTTTTTGTGCGGAGTCTGGGACAATACTAGGTAGTGAGAGTGTAACAAATAATGTAATCACTATTTGTGTGATGACTAGTAATGGTCAAGGTTGAAAGTATTAAGCGCAGCCGGTGTCATGCAGTCAATGTCAATGATGAGTTCAGTCACCCCACATGTGTTGGGTTCCTGCATGGTTACTATCAAATATACAACATTGGGCTGACAAGTAAATGCTGCAAGTGTGAGCGGTTATGGGGCAGCCATCAGGTTACGAGTCCAAATACCTACTATATGTGCAAAGGTTACTGAGCACAACTTCCCTCCAAGGCATGTTGCATTACCAACACATACATAGATCTTATATATGAACACAAGATGAACACTGTGTCATAATGAATTCATGATTGCCAGGTCCACTGCTCAACAATGTCTGATCGTATGATTAAGTCATGTGCAGCCTGACCGATCCATGTCAATAGATGAGAAACCTACTCACACAGACACTGCAAGCAAAGACTTTGCATGTATAAAACTTTAACTGATGAACATGCTAACTCCCACACAGTATATCATGATGTATACCTCTATTTAGCAAACTATTAGATTTAAAGTAAATATAAAAGTTTAAATAGCAATAACTACCTACCCTATAATTAATACCTATCCTACACTATCATAGCCCATTTACTATGTAAAAGTACCTTAATTTAACTTGCTTACTCTACACATTTAGCACAATATGATAAATATTAACCCACATCTCTCTTAAGTGACATCTTCACACAAGGACACAATAAACTACACCTACACATCAACTGCCTACACAAAACAACCTAAACAATCATATAGATTTTTGTATTTGTTCATAATTTTTTTAATGTTTTAATTTGTTACTTTTTTATACATATAAACACATCAACCCCTTGCCCCATAACTAACCCAAAGTAGCCCTACCCAGTAACAAACTAACCTGCCCCAAAAAATCCCCTAAACCACTATCCCTACACTATCACTACAACTACACTAACCTAAACTAACCTATACAAACCTATTGTTAAAATGTCAGCATGTCATGCAGAGGGAATGGCAGAAGGGGTCCCTGTGGCAATCAACATTTGGCCTGCCCAACTGCCCGCTTTAATTCTTGCAGCTGGGGTATGGCCTGGTCCACCTTGTTCTCAAGGACTGCCATTCTGTATTTTAGGTCTGACATTTCCTTCCTCATTTTCTACTCTAATCTTGAGGGCCCTCATCTAGGCTGAGGTGTGGGTCCCATTTAATTTAGAAGAACAGCTGGTGGAGGTACTTTGGATGGCTGTGTGTAAGGTACCTGAAGTGGACTGTCCATGGCGGACTGAGCTTTTCCTTGTGATAGCTGGCAGTCCCATCAGAAATACAGACTGCTTCCCTTGGGCCTTTTCCTCCCCATTGGAGGTGGTTGCAACACTCCTTTCATTTGCTGTAGTAGTACAGCTCATCTGAGGTCATGTTGTCTGTTGAAACAATGAGCATAGGTATCGCTCAAAGGTTGGCTAGAAACTGGTATCAACATCATGAAATATTATATTTTACATAACATTTAAGGTAGCAGCCACTAAAGCCTAAATTCATCTTGCAGCTTAGCATGCCTATACACCTACCCATTATCTAGAATATCAAATATCCTTAACCCGTATTGCAAGGGAAGGCCAATTGTTAGACTGTGCATTTGCAACACAATTGACAGATCTAATTATGACCATGTGAGTACTGAGTATTCTTGGAAACAAAGATCTTTGGTACCCATGGAATGGTACACATTTTCACTTTCAATGTGTACTAGTGCACCTTCTGCAACCTGCAATGGTATTTATGTAATAGGAAATTAACACATTAGGATGTGCTATGTCTTGACAATATATGTCTTGTCTCCAACATTTTGTAATTGATAAGGTAAGGAGCCATATCAGGACTCATTGCTACCTATACAGATAACCTGGCAGGCATGGCATGCACCGTTTGATACAGGAAAAGTACCCTACATCATGCAGGCATAAGATACTTCTCATATTTGGCCTGTAGTAACTCAGAGGTGGATCATGCCACCAATGAATACATGCTCCCAATATTATAGCATGTGCAACTGACATGCATTCTGCATTATTCACAGCCACATCAATTTCTGATGTCTAGCAACTACCACATACATTAGCCTAGTTTGATACTTGGATCATGGCTACATTGTCAATCAACTATCATGTGGTCCATCCCAGATTGCAATGTTTTCTCCTTGACAGTACTCAAAGGGTGATAGACATGCAAGACATTACCACAACTTTTCATGGCCCATTTATCTCCTTCCAAAAATGCAGTTATGATAAGGATGCAAGTTGAATCTGGCAATTCCCACATCATATGCCATCACACTCACTCATTGCACTGCGCAGTTAGCACTGATGAAGGCACTCACCTGTGAAGTTGGGGTTCTTGAAGTTCGCCACCTCAGGTTTCATGTATGAATGGGGACCAGCTATAAGACATAACATGCAAATCACATCATGAAACTTACTACACATATTTGATGTGCAACAACAGCACAGTATATATGCAAGGCTGTTAATTATGTAGCCATTCAGGTTATAAGTGTCCAGATGACACAGTTGACATGCCTACATGGTACACATTGGTAATGCTAGCTTAGTCAAACATATGTTATGAATGCCTTATACATGCCACTGTTGCCCATTATGCAGAACCATGTGCTGGCCCGCATCACTATCAAATTACACAATGGTAGCTGACTTGGATGATGCTGTACACCTAGACAATTCAAAAACCATACTCAATAAGGTGATGCTATACAGAGGCCCTCCTAAATGCAGACACCAGTAAATGGTACATACATCTCAATCCATGCATACTTGTTCCCTAAGTAACATGAGTACTGTACCTGTCAGTGCTGCTGCATGTATGATGTTGTACGCTTATGTCCCATGTATTCCTAAGCTGAAAATTACATTTTTGATCATTTACACGTATAGTATCAGCAGAGATGTGTCTCCTTCAGGCAAGGAAACTCTTGGATACTATACCATATGAGTGGGCTCCCATCTGATATATATTTGGGCTCTCATACTGAAATCATGTAGCATGTAAGTTACATATGTTAAAACAGCTCCAGTGGCTCTGCCTCAATAACCTCTCCATCAGTTCTTGCAAATTCAGTATGTGGGATTTGCTATGCAGTCAGAGCTGTGTAGTCAGGCAAGCCTCTGTAAAGCAATTCAGAGCCATAGTAGGCATCAAGGTTCTATACCCATTACAAATAGGAAGTGCTGTTAAAGACCAGTGATATATATATCAAAGACGTCCTTACGTTGCTGCACAAGAAAAAGCCTCACTCAGGGATTTTTTAAAGAAAAATTAATTTATTGACTGACGCGTTTCAACCTGAACGGTCTTTGTCAAAGTCACTTCCACACCCAGAAGTGCTTCATTTTCAATGCATCCAAACAATAATAAACATAGAAAAGATACTTTCAGCAGTGTAAGACGATATCAATTCATTGTCAATACGAGAAAACAAACTCCCATTTGGGTTTTGACCATGCGTTCATTTTGCAAGTCGTAAAATTATGTTTTCAATTTGCAATGATAAAAATGAAAATAAATATAGAGTGATAAACTATTTCCGGAAACATATTCATAAAATAATTACCATGGAATTTTCAGTCACATTGCGACAAAAATTTAACTGTGTTTCACATGTGTTTAAGGCCAGTGCCTTATACTGACATTGCATCTTGAAATACCCCCTTTGTTTCTAAGCAAAAGACTCCCAATAAACTTATTGTGTCCTCTGCCTAGTGGCAATTTTACAATGAGACGCTTTAGAGTCAAGTCCCTGTGATCCCTGCTGGTCTCTTGTCCCAATACTCTCACTCCTGAATACAAAATTATATTAATGTTATATTAAATTACTAGCAAAACATAAAGAAACAGGGTGTTAAAATCCGGATTTCACTCTCTATCCCTACCATGCCGCGCATGAAGTTATCAAATAAAGAAAACGGTTAGTGTCCACAGCATGGAAGGTCACCATCGGTATTCTATCTACTCACTACCGTAGATGTACGTGGAGATCCTCATCATGGTTGAGACCACCAGGAAGTTTGCTTTGAACCCGTATCATGTATTCGGACTCCATGCGCCTCAGCTTGTGTTCGCAATCTCCCCCTCTTGCGTGTGCAGGGATCCTGTCAATGCCAAAGTAAGAGAATTTAGAACATATGTCAGTGACCTTCCCATGCGCTTGCTCACAATGCTTTCAAGAGTATATGTGAGGTCTCTGTTTTTAATCGCACGCAGATGTTCCAGGATCTTCTTTTTAATAGGAAAAATAGTACTTCCCTCGTGCCTCAAGCTGCACATGCATTTCAAAACATATACAACATATTCGCTGTTACAGTTAATAAACTTGTGTATTGTGGCACTCTTGCTGGTGGGGAGGCTGTACTTCTTCACATTTGAGCTACTGGCACTGGGCTTACATTTACGACATCTGTGGAATCAGGGATGTTCCCTCAACCAAGATCCCTGAGTGTGTTAACCCTGTATTGAATGACTATGGACATTTGCGACTCTCAGAGGACTGGGATATAATTCAAGACCCGTGTAGCCACCCGCCTCAGTATTGCGGTGTGGCACCCAAGGGTTCCATATTGATATATGGCGTGAGTTCATGCATTGATATCGCCGTGTGTAAAATGAATAATCAGTTCCAGGGTTCACATGTAATAGGTTCAATTATACAAATATGGTAGGGGCTGAAGAATCAGTTCGAGCCACAGCAACGACTAGTTAGACGTTTGAACAGCAATTGAATATTGATCATTAGGTGGCATTGCACCGGAGTACTGAGTACATTATTGATGTTTGAGCATTATGAATAGCCCGGTAAGTTTGGGACAGATGGTGCAATTGTATTGATTAGTCAGACACCAGCCAAGAGATGCAAAAAGATGTGATTGTAACACTTTTAACTTTGTTGGGTTTTTACATTATTTCCTATGGAGAGTCCATGGAAATTGACTTTGATTATTTTGCACATAATTGCTAAAATTACTGGGAGACAACTTTTATACATTTTATACATTTTTTACATGTGATTTGATCAATGTAATATGTGCATTGTGTGAACAAAATGACTTATAAGCTTCAGTCAGTCAATGCGACTGTTTGTAAAGGGTGGACTGTCACTTTCTGTAGTGTTGTTCAAGCTTTATTCACGTATGCCCTGCCACTTTAAATTTAAAACTGCTATAAGTATGTAAAAAAAACATGGCGGCAAAACAGGTTTGACAACGACTGTCTGTGCAGACAAAACCTGTTACCTGATTCATCGTGGCTCTAGTATAAAATCCTTTTGAAGCTCTCCCGAGCATGCTGAAGTCTGTCTCGTATGCTGGGACAGTCGTGTAAGCCAAGGCAGGTCTCATTAATGAACTAATGATTGACAACTCAGGGGATGTATGCCAAGGTGTGTCATTTGCACATCACTATGGGGCTTATTTGCGAGGTTCTAGTGCAGAAGCTGCAGCTCTATTGACATTATTAGAAGTGAAATGCCAGCAGTGCAAGGGCCTTGCAAATATGCCTCTCAATGTATAATGTAGGTTCTGTGATGGCCCATCACAACTGTACATAACAAATGCATGCTGAGAAATTAGCAGCTCTGAGCAAATCTGTTCTACCTGCTCTGATATCACATGAGTTGTCTGGACAGGCTATGGCAATGTACATCATCTCCATGTTTCCCTGGGATTCATCTCTGCCACCTAGAGTAACAGTACTACTAGTGTAGGCCACACAGTTTCACAAAGAGCACTGGTGCACATATTGTGCCAACACTATAGGGATAAATATCCAAAAAGGCAAGTGATTTACACCCCCATAGGTCGCACTGCATAGTGTAGGAATTTTTCCTGACAATAAACTGCTGCTTGTGTAGTACTCCAATTCTGAGCCTAACAAACCGATATTCTTGTCAAAATTTTACTTAACAGTTAATCCATAAGTTTTCAATCACAACGAGGATAGCGTGATTCCACCATGGTTCTTTTTTTATATGTCTTCATCATGCCCATCCAGGCTTTCAACAGCGACACGCAGCTAAACAGTGATATTGAGTAGACTCATGTAATATCTTCCCAACGCATTTCAGGCCTGAAGGCCCTTTGTCAGGGAATACTGAAAAATTAACAAAGACATCTAAACAAACTGCTCAATACAAAGGGGCAGATTTACGAGCCCCTTGCGACACTTTTACGCCTCCGTTGTGTCACTTTTGTGACGCAGCGACGGCGTAAACCATACGCCACGTTGCGACTTATTTACAACGTGACGCATCTGCCTAGATGTAAAGCCCTACACCACATGAAACCTGAGTCAGGTTTCATGTGGGCGTTCTGTTGCAGGGTCGGCGTTCCGTCGCAGGAAAACCTCGTAAAACTGACGCAGTGAAATCTACAAAATTTCACTTAGTCAGTTTTAGGTCGCTGCTGCGTCAAATCCTTACGCCTGCTTGAAGCAGGCGTAAGGAGTGACGCACCACGTTAAGTATGGGCGGCCCCTGTGCATTGCAGGAGTTGCGTCACACTTGCAACGCGACTCCAGCAATGCGCCACCCGTACTCCACAAGATGCGTCAGGCATCTTCCTCTCCTTGCACCATGGTGCGCCGCATTGAAAATGCGACGCATCTGTGGTGGCGCAAGGGGGGGATTACGTGACGCATCTGTTCTGGCGCATCCCTGCTGATTTGCAGAGATGCACCAGAAGTTGTAAATCTGCCCCAAAGTGTCTGTGTCATATATGTTTAAATGAAATTTGCAGCCCCCAGTGATTCGCCCATCCACAATCCCACCTCACACCCTCATAAAACCATGCTTAAATAAATCAATCAATCAAGCAATCAATCAATCAATGCATCTGTAGAGCGCACTACATATCTGCAAGGGTCTCAAGGTGCGGGGGGGAGTGGGGGTGCTGCTACTGCTCGAACAGCCAGGTCTTGAGGAGTCTTATGACGGCCGGCAGGTCCTGGGTCTGTCGTATGTGGATGGGGAGGGTGTTCCAGGTTTTTGCGGCGAGGTGGGAGAACGATCTGCCGCCGGCGGTCGCTCGATGGATGCGGGGGACAGTGGCAAGGGCGAGGTCAGCGGAGCGGAGCTGGCGGTTCGGAGTGTAGAAGGTAGGTCGTTTGTTGAGGTACTGTAGTATCTACTGTTGCAATGTTATGACATGCTTAATGTTCTGACATTGTCTTGGTGATGGAATGTACATGCTTGAAGTGTTAAACGTTATTCCGGTCATTCCTTGGAAGCTGTATTGATGAGCAGTAATAAATACGTCTTGTCTGACTTCAATCTGTGTTTATGGTCACTTCAATTGGCGACGCGTTTGTATCTGGCTGCTCATCTACATTCCCATGCGTGCGGAATCTCTCCATCCGAGATCCTTCATTGGCAAATTAATTTTTTTTTTAATTGAAGAATCGTTTTTAAATCAAACCAGATTTAAATATCATTTAAAGGATCTGACTGGTGTTTTCGCTGCCGATGGAACACCCGGTCTCGGCTATCACAGCTGCTATCAAAAGTCTGTGAATTGTACTTGCTTTGGCGCGGAACGACAATATTAACTAGGAGGCATCAAGCGGGTTAGTCATCTAATGCCAGCAGTCTCATCCTACCTTCTGTGTTGGCAATAGAGAATTGAGATTAAGGAGGGCAGAAGCGACTTGGATTATGCGGCTCCAAACTGTGGAGCATGGTTTAAATTTTGACTCAGAGATGCAATACTTTCTTGGTGAACACTGAGGTCCTCCATGCTATGTTTTCTCAATAGCTTTGTATTATTGTGACGCTTAACATA
Source organism: Triturus cristatus (assembly GCF_964204655.1). Classification (NCBI taxonomy): domain Eukaryota; kingdom Metazoa; phylum Chordata; class Amphibia; order Caudata; family Salamandridae; genus Triturus; species Triturus cristatus. The sequence continues at coordinate 1,559,121,284 of NC_140591.1, forward strand.
CACTGGCCTTCTATTGTTGATACTCTGCTATGGAATATTCATTAGACAGTCGATAACAAATGATACGAGGTTTATGTTTTGTTTAATCCACATTCATGTCCAATGTTTAAACTGAAATGAATATGTTTGTACATTTACACCATGTTGACTACTGATGATATGTTTGCACATCTATACCATGTTGACTATTGAGAATATGTATGGTTATAGTGTTTTTGTTATATGTAGAGTACGATCTTCAAGACGGGCAATAATCTGTTTCCATATTGCGAGGAATATATACACACACGGGTATAAGTTTTCTGTCACACTTTCGTAGACAATGATCACCTATGTTGGGAATAAGCCATGTCGAATCTTCTACCATATTTATATACATGGAAAGGCCAATGCCCACTTACTTTGGTTAAGCATGTGCGCTTATTTACCTTTGCTCGCTGGGCATCTATATAAGTACATCCTTTCGCACTAGAGTTCCACTGGACATGGGAAGCCCAATGCCCATGTATTGCTTCATTTAATCATGTATTTTTTTCGTTGTGGACATAACTTACATGAATCTGTCTTGTTCTCGAAAATGTGTTGGCGTTTTTATAAGTATGTTGGATCTAAGCGACACATGCTTTTTATTGTAATTATGCATTGATAATGTTTTCTCAAACAGAACGATGAAAATTTTTCCAAACACATGGACCTCTGTAATGCGGGTGTGTTGCATAGTCACTGTGCCATAATGAAAGTGTGATACAATAAGGGTTACATGCATAAACCATTTATTGGATGCACATGTACTGTGGATGTCGTAATAGGACTGGTAACTTTACCCTGTCGCTCTACCTTTTCTTTTCTTTTCGCTGCTATATACTTTAAAGTGTTGCCTGGTCTTCCTCTTCTTTTTCCATTTCTCTGGAGTGTTGAAGTCATTTACTGTTTGTTGTCCGATAGATATACTTTTGAATTTTTTTTTTTCCGGGATTACGTTTTAGCTTTTCAATGGCCTTGTGACTTACTTGACTTCTCGATTTTCGATAGACTTCCGGTGGGCTATACAATCTCTATTGAGGCGTTCTAGTTTTTTTCACACAGTTCCACAATATATTTCACTTCCGGGTTGCGGACGCGGTACACACCGTGTCGTTTGACCGTGCCGTCAGGACGTGCTTTTTTTACTGCACCAATAGTAAGTTCCTTATAGCTACATGTACCTGAGTATTTATCTATAGTTTCCCCAATTGGGATATTAATTGGGAATATTGAATATAACTAGTTGTTCCGTACTTTGTCTTTTCGTTTTTTAGAACGTAGATGGGGAACTCGTACCCGTGTTCATCCCTCAATACCCTTGATCTCCTCGTATTTACTCACATTCTTGGGGATACTCTATTTCACTTTGTGACTGTAAGTATTTCGCTTGCGAAACGCCTTTTCTATTTTATGATTTGGTGGCCTTTACCCGCCCTTTTAATTATGGATATTACGTATGTTTACACGTTATAGGGTCCATAGAAGATTGTGCTTATACGTTACTGATGGCCTAATACTACTTGAATTATATCCAGGTGAGCATATTTTGACACTCACGATAATGTAACGTGGAAATATTGTTGTCTATATTGACTATAGGGGAACTTTTATGGACACATTTTCTTGTCCATTTTCTATTTGCATATAGCTGGAATTTTTTTTATACTTATCCTGCACATTGACGCTGTACCCAGCCGGGTTGGAACTATCACCGGCCGTGAGGTAAGATTGTTTTGAATTTCTCTTTATAAGGCGGTTATATTTTATTTCCATGCACGATCCATTAGAGTCTGACACTATTTATGTTGTTGTCCATAGATCCTTCTACACTATAGCAACCGATTTCAGGTACTTTGCTTTGGCGTTTAGTGTCTCACTCTTGGCCAGTATATTATGGATGATATTTTGATTTTTGGGTTTGATTTTGTTTGGTGTCTTTCTTCTTGCGTGTACTTCCACACTAAACTTTTCTTCTGTTCACAAATCGGGTGTTTTACATGGTTCTAAGCTTTACTCTTGTTCAAAACGCACCGGATATTCTTTTAGAATTTGATTGCTTTTTTGTGCTTCTTTCTTGTTATACAATACATAAGACAACAGTGATACTGTAAGGTCATCTTTTTGTTTCACACAATAATTTATATTACGTGTTTTCTTGTAGAGGTTTTATCTCTTGGTGGAGGTTTTTTCTTCTTTCGGTTTATTCTGGCATAGAATTGCAGAAACAGATCTTTTGACCATTGTGTATTATGCACCTGATGTATACTTTGTTTTTCATTGTGTGTTTTGTTCCCAGCCCTGAAGAGTCATGGGTTATTGTACCCCGACGAAACACGTGTCGGCTGGTTGCGTGTCCCTTGTCGGAATAAAGAATACACAAGCTCGACTTCTGTTTTTTTTACAGTTTTTTGTGTTATGTAATATTGCAACATTGTATGGAAACTTTTATGTGTGCGCAGGATCAATTTTGCTCTACCTTCTGTGTTGTGATTGGTATCCCTGCTGCAGTTTTGTCGATTCCAGGATTGGTGTATCACAGTACTTCGAGAGGAGTGCCGGATCCGAGCTGGCAGTTGGTCTTCACTTGTTCTTGCCGGAGCATCAAATGATGACGTGGGATGCGCGTTGGTGATGACGCTGTCACGTTCCTCACGTTAATCGAGAATCCTCATGTTTTACATCCCAGCTGTGAGGTCAGGGCCTTCTGATTTGTCTCACTTTGTAACGCTATACAAGAATTAAGTCGGTACGCGAAGAATAATCTTTTAACTTTGATTATTGTACTACCCAGCTGTACACTCACAACGAAGAGGACTACCGATCAAGGTACTGTTGTTTTGCCTCGCAGCTCATCTCATGTAAATCAACCCATTGGAGCAACAAGTTTTCACGTTCCTAGAAATACATTAATAGCGTTTGATCGCCACCTTGTGGATATTTATAGAAATATAAAAGACTTGGTTAAAGTACTGGGTAAATGGTGATTTCTTTCACATTGCAGGGTCATTCTCACAAATTAATTCAATAGTAGAGTAAATCTGACCATGATGGAGAGATATAATTTTTAAAAAAAATATATACAATAAGAAATTAGTAGTTGGGAAAGGAAGAATAGCTGTTGTTTACTTTAAAATGGTATTGTGTGCTCATATTCCATTTTTGTTTAAGTATACAGAATGTACAAGCACCTTCTCCTTTCCTACAGCTTCCAGGAGACCCACCAGTAGAGTGGAAAGTGTGGTACAGGGCATTTACTAAATATTTAGGAGCCATTGACGGCCTTAGATTTAGTGCTGAACGCAAGAGGTTTATTCTGGAACACAACCTTGGTTTTGAGGGTCAGGCTGTGTTAGAACACTTACCTTTACCTGTAGTAGCAGACGGTGATGAACCACTGAATGATTTTGATCAAGCATTATTATTATTATTATTGTTAAAAAATTTTATAGAGCGCGTAGTCACCCTGAGGTATCCCAGCGCTAAACAATTTGATGTTGAGAAGAGTTTGGTAGTAGCTAGGCACAAGTTTTTTACAAGGGAACAACAAGCATCTGAAAGCATTGTGTCATATGATGCTTCTTTACGTATATTGGCTTCTGAATGTGAGTTTGAGAATTTTACGTCTCAACTCATCAGAGACCAAATTGTTGTACGATGTAGAGATAAAAATAGTTCAACAGAAGTTACTAACGTTAAAAAATCCTTCTCTAGAAGAAACGGTCTCTATAGTCAAGAGCATAGAGTTATCTCAAACGTCTTCAAATGAGCTTAGATCAGAAAAAGCAATGATTGGTGTTGTTAATGAAGGGAAAAACGCCGCGGAGAAGAATAGGGAGTCTGAGAAAAACAATAATAAGATTAAAGGGAAACCATCTATAGTTAGACAGGAAAAAAAACAATTTTATGCTCAAAAGAAAAATGTGTGTCCCAAATGTGGTTTTTCTTCACATTTCCCTAATTCACGTATTTGCCCTGCTAGGAATGCTTTTTGTAGAAATTGCGGTAAGCAAGGTAATTTCTCTAAAGTGTGTACTGCTAGGAGGAATATTAATGTTGTGTGGGAGGAGAATGACAACGTGGAGAGTGACACAGAAGTTGTAAGCTCCATGAGTGATTTAATGTTAGTGGTCAAAGATGATTGTAAGGAGTGTGTAGATCCCATTGTTGATATTATAGTCGATGGAGAATGTTTGAAGTTGCTTGCTGATTCAGGAGCACGTATGACGATGATTACTGAAGAATTGTTTGGATCTGTGTGGGGTGATTAGCACCTTGAACCTCCTGATAGAAGTCTTGTATCGTATGAAGGAAGGAAGATTCAACTAAAGGGTTTTTTTGAAAGCACACTAGTCTTCAAAGAGAGATCTATAACTGGAAAGATTTATGTGGCTATAAAAGGGTTAAACATTTTAGGGTGGTATCACCAAGGTTTATTTGGGATGACTCTTAGACCTGGCACAAAGGAACCAGTGTCTATTGTTAGTGAATTTACTGGTAATGAAGATCCTTCCAATTGGGGAAGAAAATTTCCCAATGTTTTTTGTGACACACTAGGTTTAATCAATGGTTTTAAACATCTCATCAAAGTAAAAGAAGGAGCTATTCCAATTAAACATAAATTGCAAAATGTACCCCTGAGTGTTAGGGATGATTTAATGAAAGAGTTGGAGAAAATTTGTGAATCAGGCGTGATTGAGCCCATCGAGTCTTCTCTTTGGTTAAGTCCATTGGTGGTCACGAGAAAAAAAAATGGGAATCTCAGAGTCTGTATTGATTTGCGCTGTCTCAATAAAAATATATGGGTGGACTCACACCCTCTATCCCGTATTGATGATATAGTAGCTAAGTTTCAAGGTTTCAAATGGTTTTCGAAGATAGATTTATCTTCGGCTTATCATCAAGTTGAACTGGATGTTACGTCCAAACATTTGACTGCATTTGTGTCTCCATGTGGGACCTTCCAGTTCAAAAGGATGCCGTTTGGGCTAGCTTCAGCGGCTTCCGTGTTTCAGCGTATAATGGAAAAAGTCTTGATGGGAGTTAATAACACTGTTGTATTCCAAGATGACATCTTAGTGGCAGGAGTTTGTAGATCTTCACACGACAAAAGCTTGCAAGAAGTCTTAAATAGACTACAAGAAAAGAGGATAGTGGGAAATTTGAGTAAATATGTTTTTTGTGTGGAGTCCATCGAGTATCTAGGACATTGTATATCTGGAAAGGGAATTTTGCCCAGAACTGGTTTGATAGAGTCTATTGTCAAGGTTCCTTCTCCCAAAACCAAAGAGCAAGTTTCCTCTTTTTTAGGGACGTGAACTCTTGAAGAGAGGAACTGTTTTTGTATGGGATCAAAAATGGCAAACTGACTTTGATAACATTAAGAGTGAACTCGGTTCCTGCAAAATTTTGACTCCATTTGATCCTTCTTTAGAATCTATTGTATCTGTGGATGTAACTCTTGATGGTCTTGGTGGCATGTTGACTCAAATGGAAGGTAATGTTGAACATACGGTTGGTTTCATCTCTCGATCATTACGTCCCAGTGAGAAAAAATATTCTGTCATCGAGAGAGAACTTCTGGCTTGTTGTTGGGCAATTCAGAGGCTTAAAAGTTTTCTCTGGGGTAGATCATTCAAGCTATTGACGGATCTCAAACCTCTTATTCCCATTCTCAATGGTGTTGTAGTAAAAGACCACACTCCAAGGATAACTAGATGGAGTTCCAAACTTCTTCAATATAAATTTGTAGTTGAACATATTCCTGCAGGGAAAAATATAAGACCTGATCTACTCTCTAGACTGCCTTTGCCAGAGGTAAGGAGTGAATTTACTGGAGATGAAAATGAGGAATGTTCAATAGCAAGTATTGATGTGTGTAAAGAAGGGTGTTTTAAGGAGGAAGAGTGGTTTGATGCAATGCATTCCGATTCTGTTCTCAAAGAAGTGAGAAGATGCATCATTAAAGGCTGGCCAAAGGAAAAACATCTAGATAGTGATCTGCAACCTTTTTCAAAAGTGGCTGATGAATTGTCTCTAGAAGGTGGTGAGATGATTTTATGTGGTGATAAATTTGTACCTCCAGCAAGTTTGAGAGATCATATAATTATGGCCGGACATGAAGGTCATCTTGGGCAAACATGCACCAAACGTAGAATTCGGTCAATTTATTGGTTGCCTTCAATGGATCGCCATATTGAGGATATGGTTGAGAGGTGTTTTACTTGTTGTGCCAGTGACAAAGTAATTAAGACTGTTATTACTCCTAAAGTGAAAGTTGACCTACCATCTGGGCCTTGGATGAAATTGGCGCTGGATTTCATTGGGCCGTTTAATGTATTGTCCAACAAATACAAGTTTGCTTTGGTCATTGCAGATTACTACAGCAAATGGTGGGAGGTTTGTTTTATGTCTGATCCCACTACGAATGAAGTTATTACGTTTTTAGAAAGCCTTTTTGCAAGGGAAAGTTTTCCAAAGGAGTTAGTGTCAGACAATGGAGTACAGTTTGTCTCCAAAGAGATGTCTAGTTTTTTAAATCAATCTGGTATTAACCATCGGCGAGTGACTCTTTACCACCCACAAGGGAATGGTTTCATTGAGCGCATGAATCGCATTTTGGTGGATTGCGTGCAATGGGCAACTTCTGGAAATATTGATATTAAAAGAGCTGTACAGAGTATGCTGTGGGCTCATCGGACCACACCGGGCACTGAGTTTGGGAAAAGTCCTTTTGAGCTGCTGACAGGGAGAGTTGCTACGTTCAGCATGTTTCCAGCTTGGATGAGGCAGTAGGGACTATCGTCCCAGTTGTTTTAGTCATTTTCTCAGAAAAGAATTGAGAGGGACACGCAGGTTCTTGCACATAAAAAAACTAATGTGGAAGAAAACATTTCAAACCATTCAGGACAAAGGGTTAACAAAGAAGGATGGTCCCACAAAATCAAGGCGGGAGATTGGGTTAAAATAAAAAATCCTCATAATGTACCTAAAAGTCTCTCAAAATTTAGCCAACCAATGTGTGTTGATTCAGTGTCACGTTATGCTGTGAGAGTAAATGGGAAGAATTGGTGGAAGGTTTCCAGGATTTATAGAATACCGGATAAAGTCGTACATCAAATGGGCTTGATACTCAATCCTGATTGCTCTACTGGTAAATCATAATTTGATAAGATGGAGATAGACTTGAGTGGGAATAGTTCAACCTGCAATGGATCACGTCAAAATATGTCTACTCTGGTAGTGAGTAAAAGTAGCCGTATGAGATTTGTTCCCAAACGTATGGACTTATGAAATGTATTTGTTAGTTTAAGGAAAGTTAAGACTTTTTATCTGTATATCTATTCTTTTTTGTCTATTTATTTTCTTTATTTTTGGTTTCTTTATTATTGTATTTATGCTTTTATATGGTTGCTCTTTTTCCTCTTAGTTTAGTTAATCTTAATGTTTTGGTGAGAAAGGGCGATATTGTAGTATCTACTGTTGCAATGTTATGACATACTTAATGTTCTGACATTGTCTATTCCGGTCATTCCTTGGAAGCTGTATTGATGAGCAGTAATAAATACGTCTTGTCTGACTTCAATCTGTGTTTATGGTCACTTCAGGTACGCTGGTCCAGTGTTGTGAAGTGCTTTGTGAGTGTGGGTGAGGAGCTTGAAGGTGATCCTCTTGTTAATGGGGAGCCAGTGCAGGTCTTTCAGGTGGCCTGTGATGTGGCTGTGGTGAGGGATGTTGAGGATGAGGTGTGCAGAGGCGTTCTGTATGCGTTGTAGTTGTTTCTGGAGTTTGGCTGAGGTTCCTGCATATAGAGCGTTGCCATAGTCCAGTCTGCTGCTGACAAGGGCATGGGTGACCGTCCTTCTGGTTCCGGTGGGGATCCATCTGTAGATCTTGCGGAGCATACGGAGGGTGTTGATACAGGAGGAGGAGATGGCGTTTACTTGCGGGGTCATATACAGTGCGGAGTCCAGGATGACTCCCAGGTTGTGTGCGTGGTCAGTGGGCGTCAGTGCAGCTCCCAGTGTGGCCGGCCACCACGAGTCGTCCCAAGCAGAGGGGGTGGATCCAATCATGAGGATCTCTGTATTTTCCAATTTCAGTTTCAGGCGGCTGTTCATCATCCATTCGGCTATGGCCTTCATCCCTTCGTTGAGGGTGGACTTGGCGGTGTTGGGGGCCTTGGTGAGGGAGACGATCAACAGGGTGTCGTCGGCGTATGAGATGACGTTGAAGAGTGTCAGGCTGAGGGACGATCCTTGGGGTATGCCTCAGATGATCTTGGTGTCTTTGGAGCGGAATGGGGGGAGGTGGACACTCTGGGTTCTGCTGGTGAGGAAGGAGGAGGTCCAGTCCAGGGCTTTGTCATGGATCCCTGCGTTGTGGAGGTGTTTGCAGAGGGTGTGGTGACAGATGGTGTCGTAGGCGTCCACAAGGTCCACGGTTTCTCCGTTGTCCATCATGGCCCTGGTGTCACTGGTGGTGGCTATGAGGGCTGTTTCGGTATTGTGGTTGCTGCGGAACCCAGATTGAGATGGGTCCAGGATGTTGTTATTTTCGAGGAAGGAGGTCAGTTGTCTGTCGACAATCTTCTCGATGACTTTCGCTGGGAACTGGAGGAGGGAGCTGGGCCGGAAGTTCCTGAGGTCCTTGGGGTCTGCGTTGTGTTTCTTGAGTAGGGAGTTGATCTCAGCATGCTTCCAGCTCTCCAGGATGGTGGCAGTCTCGAAAGAGCTGTTGACGATCTTGCGGAGATGGGGTGCGATGGTGCAGCTTGCTTTGTTCAAGATGTGGTGCAGGTCAGATGGTGAGCCGGAGTGGATGGTGTTCTTGATTTTGATGGTGTCTTCGTCATTGACTTGGGTCTAGGAGAGCAGAGAGTCGATGTGGCTGGGGGGCAGTCGGTTGGGGGTCTCTGTGTCTGTCGGGGGGGGCCTCGTTGCTGAAACTGTCATGGATGTCTGCGATCTTGCGGTGGAAGAACGCGCCTAGGGAATCACAGAGGTCTTGTGACGGCGGGATGTCGTTGACGTTAGAGTTGGAGCTGGGGTTGGAGAGTTCCTTCACGATGTTGAGCTCTTTGCTGTTTTGTGCATTGTTGTCAATGCGCTCTTTGAAGGAGGTCCTTTTGGCTGTTCAGATGAGTTGGTGGTGTCTGTGGATGGTGCTCTTGTAGGGTGTGTTGCTGTCCGGTGTCTGTTCGTGGACCCACTTCTTCTCGAGACTACGGCAGGCCTGTTTGGATGCCTGGAGGTTGGCGGTGAACCAGATGGCTTTTCTGTCGGTGCGTCTGTTCGATGGTTTCTTGATCGGGGCGAGAGTGTTGGCGCAGTCGTCGGTCTATTGTCTGAGGTTAAGGGCAGCAGAGTCGGTGTCAGTAGTGTCCATTCGTGGGTTTCGTGCAAGGGGGTGATAAGCTGGTTTTTGATTACTTTGTTCCAGCTGCGGTGGGGGGCCTGTTGTGTGCGGTGGTGCGTGGTGGGCTTCTGGAAGGTGAAGTGGACGCAGCGGTGGTCGGTCCAGTGGAGTTTGGTGGTGTGGCTGAAAGTGAGGTGGTTGCTGGCGGAGAAGATGGGGTCGAGCATGTGTCCGGCAGTGTGGGTGGGAGTCATGATGAGATGTTTCAGTCCGAGGTTGGTGAGGTTGTCGAGCAGGGTGGCGGAGTTGCTGTTGTTGATGTTCTCGAGGTGAAAGTTCAGGTCTCCGAGGAGGATGTAGTCCGTGGATGCAAGGGCGTGCGTGCTGACGAAGTCGGTGATAGAGTCGTTGAATTGCGGCCGGGGACCGGGTGGTCAGTAGATGAGGGTTCCTCTGAGGGTGGTGCTGGGGTCGGTGTGGATCTGGAACTGCAGGTGTTCGGCGGCGATCGGTGTGCCGTCGATGCTGGTCGAGATTCTGAGGGTGTTTCTGTGGACGATGGCTATTCCACCTCCTGTTTCATTGGTGCGGTCCCTGTGGGTGATCTTGTAGCCGTCAGGGATGGCTATGGCAATGTCAGGTGCCAGGAGGGGTTCATCCATGTCTCCGTCAGGAAGGCGACATCTGGGGAGGTGGAGTCGAGTAGGTCCCAGAGTTCGATGGCATGTTTGCGGGCGGAGCGGGGGTTGAGTAGAAGGCATCTGAGGCTGTTGCGTTCTACCCCTGTGGGCGTGGTGGTGGTTTGTAGGCTGGTGTAGTTGCAGTTCCGGCAGGAGAAGGGTCCATGGGTGCGCTTCAGGGTGGCCTGGAAGCAGGTGTGTGATCGTCCGGCGTAGAGTGCGTGGAGGGTGCTGGCATCGTAGCGGTGTCAGGTGTCATAGCGTTCACGGGGGCCAGGGGGCCTGGCACTGGGCACGGTCCAGGCGCTGGGTGCGTCAGGTGCAGACGGGCGCAGATGGGCTTGCCTTAGGCACACCTTCGGCGTGCCAGGGGCCGCCATAGGAAGGGGAGATGGGAGGGAGGAGCAGCTGGGAGGTGGGAGAGGGACGAATGGGCGAGGGGGGGGCGAGGCCACAGGGGACACAGCAGCGGGAAAAACAGGTGGTTAGAACGGACGGAGGATACAGAAGGCAAAAAGGGCACAACAACAGTACAAAAAAGGAGTCAGGAGGAATAAAACCAAATACAATACAAGAGCAGAAAGCACAGTCACAACAAGGACGACAGGGAGAAAAGGGGCAGAGCAAGCGTACAGAACCTACGGCCTACCACTGGCCACCAGGGATGAGGTGCAGGTGGTAGCCTGCGGGTGGAGGAAGGCCTCAAACTCACGGTAGTGGCAGTGGCAGCAGCAGCGAGCTGGGAGACACGGGCACAACAGGTTGTGCTGTTGCGGCATGGGCAGTGACCTGCCTAGAGCAGGGTCAAGGGTCGCTCTCCTCACCGCACAGCGGCCGGCATTAGAAGGGGAGGTGGGAGGGAGGAGCAGCTGGGAATTGAGAGCAGGACAGATGGGCAAGCGGGGGGGCGGGGCCTCAGGGGATGCAGTGGCGGGAAAAATGGGGGTTAGAACGGGCGGATGATACAGAAGGCAAAAAGGGCACAATAACAGTACAAAAAAGGAATAAGGAGGAATACAACTAACTACAATACAAGAACAGAAGGCACAATCACAGCAAGGCAGACAGGGAGAAAAGGGGAAGAGCAAGCGTACAGAATCTACGGCCTACCACTGGCCACCAGGAATGAGGCGCAGGTGGTAGCCTGTGGGTGGAGGAGGGCCTCCAACTCGTGGCAGTGGCAGCAGCAGCCAGCTGGGAGACATGGGCACAACAGGTGGTGTTGTTGCAGTGTGGGGAGCGACCTGTCTGAAACATAATTCTGACCCCCCATGCTTGCTGAACAAATTGCCCAACATAGAATATTCCAAAGATACAATGCATTAATACGAAAAGCATACCAAACTGAAAAATCACTAATGTAAAATGCCACTTTCAATCCTTAATGCATACGATGCTCTTAAATCTCCACCAGCATCCCCCAGATTCACTGTTCTCAACCCAATTCCTGTTAGTAACCAACCCATTGTTTATAACATAAATAGAGGACCTGAGAAACTACCTTAAAAGCCATGGCCGGCAACCTGATCTCCACTTCCATGCTCTTTCAAAACTATCTACAATAAATGAATCAAGTACATCCCCACACATACACTCTCCTCCTACTATTCCACACCCATACACTTACACACCGCATTCTCACACTCTACACCCCAGAACAACACTATATGCACAGATGAAAAGAATCTGGGTGAAAACATCAACCCTCGGTTGCTGTGCTGATAACTGGGGTATCACTCTTGCTGGTCAACGCATGTTTCGATGGCATCTGTTAATTTCTACGCCATCTTCTTCAGGACCTGTTATTTTATGCTTTATAACTGGTGGAAGGGAGAGAAAGGACAAAGGGAAAAAGGGGTCTGTATGACAATTTTCTGAGGCACAATAATCCCCTGTGCAGGCATATAGTAGAGCCTATCTATCTGAGGGATTTGATTTCACAGAGCAAGTGATATCCTGGTTATCTTTGAAGCAGGTCTACCGGTGCAATCGGTAATCTCAGTGACGGAAACTCCTCCCAATAATCTGTAGTTCTTCAGTTGTGTGTTCTATTCCAGCTGGTCTCTTCTCATATGCTCATTTCATTGCCGATATCGTAGTCTTTTTACAGTATTTTGTTCTTGACCCCACCTTGTGGTTTAATCCTCGGAGTTCTGTCGCTACTGTGCCAAAACTGCTGGCTCCATAATCATTTCTTAAAGAAGGTTTTGTCTCCACTGTCGTTTTTATAAGAATAATTCGCGGGAGTCAGGATTCATGGGGTCTAACTAAATTCTAAGCGACAACTCAGCGCATCCTGTGGCTTGGTCCCAGCGCTGTCATCATTTACCGGCGTCTGCTAACGATGCAGCATGATCCATGACATCATTTCCCTTTATTCATTACATCATTTCCTGTATGAATGTTTTCAGCCTATGCATTGTTTCTTTTTTTTTATGCTACTGTTCAATGAGTTAATTTCACAAACAACCTAACAATGGAAAAAACTATTTATAGTGTGCATCGGTGGGGAAGCATCATATTTCACTTACGCTCAATGGTGTTGCATCATTTTCTTTTTACACTACAGGTCTACATTATTTTATTTAAGTTTTGAGATGTGTACTTCCTGTAAACATTAACAGGAAATGTAGTGCTGTGTGCGATGGGTGGAGTTGACCTGTTTACAATGTGGGATCATCCTTTTCATGGATCATACTATGCATAGTGCCCAAACACTGTGGTAGCACAATGGCACACCTTACCAGAGGTGCTCGTTTGCTAACTTATTAATGTCACCCACTGACACTGTATCAGCTTCCCCCATGGAGACTACCACTTTCATGGGGTCAGTGCAATCACATCTACGACTTCTCAGTCTATAGCCAAAGAGCTCAATGTCTCACAGTGGAGGCATCCGGCTGTTGTAAAAATGTGAATGTATGTAGCAAACGACTACGCACACCTGGAACAGGATGTATGGATGGGGCTATTCCAATGGTTTCATAGGTGCCAATCATATCCAAGGGTCGCATACCATAGGAGAGTGACAGTGTCAACATTTGTGGCTGCCATGATCCTTAATCAAGCTGATTGTGGTATGGTAGGTCACCATGAATGCCTTTGTGTGTCCTCCTACATATTGCTGATACTAAGGCTACATAAATGTCACCATACCTAAACTACGCATCAAGACAGTGTTGCATGTGCAAGACAGTGAGTGTACACATGCAGCACCGTTGCACTGGCAACGTATGGTATGTTCATTTTGTCTGTGTAAAATGAGACAACCTAATGTGGGTATCTTTGTTGATGTTGCGTATGTAGACTGTAGTTCTGGGAGTGTGTTCCCATTCACATCCTACGTGGAACACTCCAAAGTCATGATACAAAGAGTAGCCCCTATTTTGATCAACAAGTATGAGACCTAACACATGGCTAGCATTAGGAGAGACACAGACCCCTGTCTATGTTACCACACCATTGTAATTGTGGCTGGCAATGAAGGGCTATCTGCTACTGGTAGTTGGCACGCACGCTATTTCATTTGTGCCTGATAATGTTTAATGCTGTTTGTTATACATTGCTACATACATATTCTGTGGGACAAAGAGTTGTGGATCAAATGTGGAAGCTTAGTGGTTTAGTGTGATTATGGAATACATATGCCTACACTGTGGTAGTGCTCCGACATTTTACTTACAAATAGATGTACATTGTGTAATCTATCATCATGGTTTCATATGATATTGGAAAGTCATGCTTCAGAAAAGAAGTGCTGTTTTCGCTCTGACATACTGCAGCAAATGATGCTCCAATCTGACGAGGCTCCTCATCTTCCTCGTCCTCATTTTCCGGCGTTTCCTGACCCCCAATCTCATCTGGCCGAGGCACATTTTTCATGACACAAATATTGTGCAAAATGAAGCAGAACACGTTTATTTTACAGACCATGGGGCATATTTACAACGAGGCGCTAAAGCGGCGATAATTTTATCGCTATATTAGCAAGGCCACGCTAACGCGTGAAACCTTCCTTTAGAGTGGGGATGTCTAACGCCCAGCTTTGCATCTCTAATGAGATGCAAAGTGGGCGTTCCTGACCTGACATGATAGGAGAAATGTCGCTAAGCGACATTTCTCCTATCATCAAGCCCCACGCTATGATGCATAGCGTCAGGAAAAGTAGCGATAACACCTGTTATCGCTACTTTCCTAACACCTGCTTCAGGACTGACTTAGCCATGATATCCTATGGAAGGAGGATATCATGGCTAAGTTTGTGAGTCCCTATCAACTAGCTAACGTGAGATTATCGCTGGGTTTCCATCGATAATCTCACGTTAGCCAGTTAGCGTTAGGATTTTTATCGCTGATGAGATAAGCGTTGCTAATAGCGCGCTATCTCAGCGATAAAAATTGGCGCTAGCCGGCGATAATTATCCGAGCGCTAAGTGCGCTCAGCGATAATTATCTCCGGTTGTTGTTGATATGCCCCTAAGTGTGCTAAATTGAGCAATCTCCAACAGATACAAATGGCAGAATCAGTTTTGCAAGTGTTTTTCGGTATGCAAGGTAGGCATGGGAATGCCTACCTTGCATACAATTTCCAGAGAATGCCTGTAACAGAACTGGCTTTGAAAAAAATAGGTGCTAGCAGTATAAAAGTGAAATTAAGGGGCTCTAGTGTCAATTTGTAAATATGACGCTAAAAAAGAAAATGCGGCAGCATCAAAAAAGTACCACTGTGGCGACGTGAACGCTTTGTAAATCTCACTAAATATGCTCCTATCTTTTTTGACATACCTCGAGTGGGCAGAGTGACAAGTCTGTAATGTGAGAAAACAGAAAATGTAAAATGTAATAGACAAACAAAGAAAGCCCAATTAGTAAGAAAAAAATGTCTGGTGGCTGCAAGAGCGTTATGAACCGGCCCTGAAACTGAAAGATGGCAACTTATTATTTCTGCATTTAATATTATAATCAGCCATTGCAGTAAAAAGAATATATGCATTTCAGAAATTTGGCCACATGATGGTAGTGTTGCTACATAGTAGGATAAAGAAAGCGGTTCATAAAAAAAAATCCTTTTAACTGTCTAGAAATGTCCCTATTTGTACACCTTTATTTTCACGGTCAACAGCTAATTACTGTACAATAGGTGTGCTTAATTAGACACAGAAGGATGAAATCATAACTCATTAAGACTGCTTTACAGGCTTAATTAATGCCCATCGAAGTTGTTGTTCCCATTGTTCGTTATCTCCTGACAACACTGACAAAAAGGAGTGTTAAATACAGCTAACAAAAATATATAAAATAAAGAAGATATATTTGTCTCCCTAAACAGCAAATAATACCGAATTTAAAAAGGTCAAAAGCAATCTATAGTAAATATGCAGCACACGTTCAAATTCATACTTTTGCTATTTTTTATATTTTCGATTGGCACTTGTATATTGCTTTCTAAATACAAGTCTTCAAATCATATATAGCACTGTACAACAAAAACATAACATTGTATTTCATAAATATAGATTCAATTAGTTTACATAGAAAAGTGGACATTTCATATTTTAACACAAATTTCACTTTAGATTTACACAGGCTTGCATTGAATTGTGATGATGAAATATACTTTTATTAAAGGTTTTTTACGTTGCTTCATAGTTGTTTTTATGTTGAATTTATATTGTTTTAATTCAGGTTGTTTTTCTGTTTTACAATTTTAGATCTGTGTACCGAACGTTTTCGCCATAGTTCATTATAATATAGCCTTACGGCCCACTGTAGCGGCCTATACCAGCTAGTGAAGGCCCGCTCCAGCATTTCGGCTCGGGCCTTTAACAAGAGGGCATAATATTCTAACAAATTAAACAAAGGCACCCTGAAGCCCGAGGGGATTTAAATCCCCTCGAGCTCCGAGAGGCCTTTGTGAAAACATTGGAATGTTGCTTTGCCGGCCTTTACCGCCACGTAGAAGCACGGACCACTCCATTGTCTTAAATGGAGTGCTCCACATTCCAATGTTCTAATATAGCCTTATAGCCCGCCGTAGCGGGCTATACCGGCTTTTAAAGGCCCGCTGCAGCGTTAAAGGTCCGAGCCGAAGGCGATGGACTTTAACAAAGCAGTAAAAGCCGGTATAGCCCTGCTACGTAGGGCTATAAGGCTATTAGAACATTCTGCCACTAGAGGGCAGAATGTTCTAACAAATAAAACAAAGCCTTCAGGGAGCGCAAGGGGATTAAAATCCCCCTCAGGCTCCCTGAAGCCTTTGTTCACAGCCAGAGCTGTGAACAAAGAAACCTTGGAATGTTGGAGCTCCGGGCTTATACCGGCCATTATAAGCCCGGAGCACTCCATTGTTTTCAATGGAGCTTCCAACATTCCAATGTTCTAATACACCATATACCATACAACGTGCAAATAAAAGCTATAAGACAGCTCCCTTCAGCCATTGGCTTGGTGGGTGACCCGCCTTCAGGCATTTAATCGATGGCTTGTCAATCAGATATTTGATCAGCCCAAGACATTTTTGCAGATGGTTACATTTTCAGCCGTTCAAATTCAGAATGGTGGTTGGTGCAAAAAAGTAGTTCACCTGTATTAATGAATCTGTTGTTTGCATTTGTGTGAATCGTACTGACCATAATCTTTGCGCTGTTAGTTAATGTACAATTCAAGAGCTGTGCAGCAGGGCCTTAACAGCGAAAGCAGAGAGCTGCTGTGATAAATTGCACTGAGAAAAGGCTGGAAGGACATGCATTAATAATTGACAGGACGTGTGTGACACAGCATTCTTCGGTTCTAATATGGTACATCGGAAGAAGTCCCCTTGAAGTCACCTACTCCACAGCCTCCTCCTTCTTCCTCTGTGTAGGCCCTCCTGCTGTCGTGGTCCCTCCAGGACTCGAACCCACTGCTCTGCACTGGGTGGAGCGTGGAAGGCAGTGGTGGGCTGGGTATCAGCAGAAATTGATGGGTGCTGGACATAGGTCTGGTGCAGTGCTTCTACAAATGGGACCTGGAAGCTCAGCAGTACAGGACGTGTTACTTCATGCTGTTTTTCCATCACACCCTGACCTTGCAAGGGCCCAACAGCCTCCTTGACCCCTGTAGCACCTGAGGTCACTGCCTAGGCCTCAGGGTAGCATTGAACTGGTGCTAGGCATAGCCGGCGAGCACTGCTTGTTCTTCCCATCTTAGTTTAAAGGGTTGCTGAAACGTTGTAAAGGTCCCTTTAAGCATGAAATAACCATGTTGCATGATTTCAAAAGTACATCTTCATCATTAATAATTCGATGATATTGACAAAATGCAGCGCATGCACTATCTCTTGGAGACATGCTGTATCTATATATGGGCTTGAAGCTCCGCCTATCATTTTGAGTGGCTCCTTTTACTGTCCTTCCTAAGTGCCTGCTTTTGTTTGGTGAATATGCTTGGCTGTTTGAGCTGTTCCCATGAGGAGCAGGGTCAAGACTGATTGGCATATGGCTCCGTCCAAACTGAGGTGGCATGGTGAACAAAAGAATGATTTCTAGGATGCTAGGATTCCTACCCTGAGCTATTGCCAGTGGTTAGACTTATTTATGTAGTCTCCTATCACCTTTTGTGTGTTTCATTTTCTGCCTTAAGTGACGTAGGTATGCCCAGGTGTCGGCCCAATGCTCTCTTTGTCCCTGGAACCAACATGTGCCCAGATGATGAGCCCATAGCTAGGGCAAAATCGGTCATGGGTTGCTGGTGTTCTGGTTTAAGAAGGACCTGGCTTGGTAGTTTGGGCTGGACTGTTTCCATGAGGAGCAAGGTAAGACTGATTTGCATATGGCTGGGTGCAAACTGAGGTGGCATGATGAGCAAATGAATGGTGGGTTGGTGTGCTACCCCAAGCTATTGCCAGTGGATTGACATATTGCAAGCCACTTCCCATCACCCGTTGTGTTTTTCAGGTACCACCCTTATTAGCATGGGTATGCCCAGACATGGATCCCCTGCTCAATGTGTCACTGGAATCAAGATGTACCCTGCTGATGAGTACATAACTAGGACAAAATCGGTATTGGGTTGCTTGTGTCTTGGTCCAAACTAAGGTGGCATGTTGAGCAAAAGAATGATGAGTTGGAGTGCTACCTGAGCTATTGCCAGTGGTTAGACTTATTGCAAGCAGCCTCCCATCACGTTTTTTGTGTTTCATGTACTGCCCTAAGTAGTATAGTTATGGCCAGACGTGGGTCCCATGGTCACTGTGTCACTGGAACCAAACAGTACCCAGCTGATTCACCCAAAACTAGGGCGAAGCTGGTCCTGGTTTGCTTGTGTTCTGGTTCAAGGAGGACCTGGCTTGGCAGTTTGGACTGGTCTGTCCCAAGATTGATTTGCATATAGCTGGGTCCAAACTGAGGTGGCATGGTGAGCAAAAGAAGGATTGGTTGGAGTGCTAGCCCAAGCTATTGCCAATTATTAGACTTATTGCAAACAGCCTCCCATCATCTTTTGTGGGTTTCTGTAATAATAGCGGCGTTCAAGGATTTGTCAGAGGTGATAGAGTGTCCCACCAGGAAGTGGTACAGCTACTGGATAAAGTCCACAACCATAATTGTGTGGGTTGTCCTGTCACCACAAAATTTCCCCTACAAACTGTAGAGTTCCAGATAAAGAGCACTCAAGTTCAATTACCCTTAATCATGCTGTGAGAAAGTGGGTTACTGGTTGTGGGGGGTGAAACCCTACTCAAGCAGCAACTACAACAACACCCACGATCCTTGTTCGGGTGAGGAATAAGTATACTCAAAATAAACCTGTGGTCAACCCTCAAGTAGCTTGGCACAGAGCAGTCAGGCTTAATTTAAAGGCAATGTGTAAAGTATTTATGCAGCACTTCAAACAGTAATAAAGTGAAATCACAACACAAGAAAAAGCCAACAGACATTTTGGGAAAAATAGAACAAAAGATAAAGAAATCATGACCAAAATGTCAAACTTCTAATCAGCAGAACCTGAGGATATGCAATTCTACAGATTTAAGGGAAAATAGTGCCAAAAGCCCAACACGTCACTCATTACTTTCTGGCTGTGCGAGATTGGGAGAAAATCACAAGTTCAGGTTGACCGCAAAGTAGCGTGAGTCAGCTACAGGGACATGCTTAGTCCCGCTGAAAAGCAACCTTCTCAGTCCAGCGCAAAGATTCCCGTTCATCGTGGAAGGGACAGCGAGGATCAGAGAAGTGTGGACTGTTACAAACGGTAATTGCAGTAGCAGGAACATCCTCTTGTCATCGTTAGCAGGAGGCAGGAACTTTGCGGTGGTGCAACAAGGTTTTAGCACCAACAGGCCTGTTTGTGGACTTGGAGAGCTCCAAAACTTCAATCTCTCTCAGGCCACACCAAAGGTCCAGGTTCTGAGGGAATCCTACTTGAGGCTTAGGGGCTGACTCCAGCTGGATCCAGGTGCATGTTATGTCCCTGTGACTCTGAACAGGAGACCAGCATATACTGTGATTTCAGGGCTCAGGTGCCGGTTCAATCCCCCTGATACAGGCAGGAACACCAGGGCAGCCATCTAGTAAGACAAAAGTCCAGCAAAACAGTAGTCCAGCAGGACGGAAGTCCTTTCAGAAGCACAGCAGTCCTTCTCCACAGGCCCAGAAGTGTCCAGAATTGTTGATTTCTGCAGTTCAATGTTTATACCAGGTGCCTCTTTTGAAGTGGGTGAAACTTCTAGAGGTTCCCCCTTAAAGTGCACAGGTTACCTGCCTCCCCTGCCCTGGATCCAGATGAACTATAGGGGGTATACAGCCCCCTGTGTGTAGGCAGAACACATCTGTTTCAAGTATAAGTAGGGCTTGCCTGTGTAGGCGGAATACACAAAGCCCAACTGTCAGCTACAACCAGTCATGTGACCAAGAGCCAGGCTGCAGGCACTAAATGGGTAAGGCAGGAAAAGTTTAACTTTCTAAAAGTGGCATTTTCAAAATTGTAATTTAAAATATCATGAGAGAGTATTTTACATTACAAATCGAAAAGACACCAAACATGAACTGGAACTTGTTATGATTTGGAAGTTACAACTTATTACATTTAATAAGGTAACTTCAGTGTTATTCTATGGGAGTTATTGGCCCTGCCATAGTGAAAATTGAATGTAGGAGCTTTCTTTTCCAGAACATGTCAACCTTAAAAGTTAAGGTCCAACTTTCTAAATACACTGTGCCCTGCCTTCTGGGCTGTCCAGGGCCTACCGTAGGGTTGACTTATATGTATTAACATTGATTGGTTCTCGTCTGTAGTAATCAAAAATGTGTGTGCTACCTTGTGACGGAGCCTACTTGTCCCTGTTACTTACTATGTCCCTTAACAGTACTCTAGCAAGTGGTAGTTGCATGTGTAGCCACCAGTGTTGAAAGGATCCACTATTTTGTTATGCTGACTGTACAGGATTACCTATGAGAACTGTTTTGAAAAAGCAATAAGTATAGTCTATATGTACGCGCATATATATATAAAAACTGAGTTACATATTATATTTATTGTTGCAATCTCTTGGAATTCAGCTACTACTGCATCTGCCAATGTAAAACTGATTACTGGATCTTATCTCAAGTAAGAATTGTGGTGTTTGCTGGGAGCAGGAGTCCCACTCAAGTCATATTTAGGGTTAGGAGTGTTCATGGAACAGGAAGAGGAGATTCTTTTAATGCATCATAATTACGGCACTGATTCTCATTTTTCACTAATCAGTGTTTTAGCTTTCCACACCTCTCTCCTCTTTGAAGGTGTAGGTCTTTGTCTTCTTTTCTTTTCTTTTGAATCTTTCGTTCAGGTTACAATCATGAATTTGAATGATGACACAAATTGAGGATTCAAGATGATGACGCTGTTATTTTTGCAACACAGATTTCTTGTCTCATTCTTTTTTTGTTGTTTCTAAAATGAGTGCTGTTTTAGTACAATGATAACCTGATTGGTATGGTTACATTTACAACTCCCCTGAAGAAGGATGAATAACCCAAAATACATCGGGATTTGCTCACAAGCTTTGTTTTATTCAATGTATAACAGTGTTGACACTCCCAATGTGAAATAATATTGTGGATTGTGTATGCACATTCAGTGCCAGGATAATATCACTGTCAACATTTATAATCAATTGTAATCGGGCTTTGATTACATGTACAGATAACTGGTTGATTATATTGTTTTGAATAACTAAATATTTAGGTTGCACGTATGAACCCACAGGGTCCAACAGTAGTGTGCACCGTGTTGAGTACACTGAGTGGTGTACTCTTAAGGGACATAACAGGTTTAATTTGCCAGGTCAAAACGGAAGTTTTAAAACTACACATACAGGTTACAGTAGTAGACCTGAGACATGTTTAGAGAACTACTCAAGTGGATGGCACAATCTGTGCAGCAGGCCCACTGATCACAAAGGAGGAAAAGCTTTTTCACTTGTCTAAGCATAGCACTTTGTACAGGACGGGTCCCCTACCTATTGGAAATCAGCAGAAGGGGGTACAGGTGCTGGGCACAGGCCTGGTGAAGTGGCAGTTAGGAGCGCTGCTTCTACAAATAGGCCCTGGCAACTCCACAGAAAGGGCTCTGTTATTTCATGATGCCCTTCCATCACATCCTGACCCTGCATGGGCCTGACAGCCTCCTTGACCCCTGCAGCACTTGATGTCACTGCTTGGGGAAGCAGGGAAGTGGTTGATGCTAGGCCCAGGGCGGCAGCACTGCTTGTTCTTCCCATCTTGGAATATTGGGTTCCTGAAACAGTGGATAGGTCCCATTAAGTATGAAACCTCCATATTGCTTGTTTTCAAAAGTACATCATCATCATTAATAAGTCAACTTTAAAAACAAAATGCTTTTTAAATATGAAAAACAGAACTCTATGTTACCTTCATTGTTAATGAATCCAGTGTTACAAGGTGGCTTTGTTTGGCTTAGTAAATCTGACTGACTTGTGTTACCCTGCACTGGGAGCGTGCTCCATGGGTGGAGTGTGGGCGGTCCCAAACACCCATCCATCTATTTTGGCGCATATTTAGATTTACTAAGAATAGCAAACCTGGAAATGCATCAAAATACTAAGCAATCCCATCAGAGGCATAGCGAGGAGAAATATATTTATTTTTCCTTGCTATTTCCTCTTTCTTTGTGTGCTGCATTCTTCAGCACACATAGAAAGTGGAAAATGCCTCTGAGGCACCTTGAGACCCTCACTGGTGAGTAGCTGCGCCATACAAACACCTGATTAACCCTGGGCATAGTTCGCGAAGAAGCACTATGCGAAGCTACGCAAAGTGCAATTCGCACTACGCGAGCTACGCATAGCACTTCACGAACTGCGTAGTACCCCGTTCGCACTGTGCAAGATGCCGTTTTCAATGATTGCACAGTGCGGACAAGCATCCGGCACTGTGCAATCATTGAAAACGGCATCTTGCACAGTGCGAGCTGTAGTTTTCTGCTGCTCGAGTAGATTTTTACTCGAGCGGCATATTTCTCAACGCGGACTGGTAGTTTCTCATCTTGAGCGGTCGCAAGCATACGCGACCACTCGCAATGAGAAACCTGACCTCCTCGCGTTGAGAATCTCGCCGGGATGTTTATTTTCCACGCTCGCGATCGGCAAATTGATGTTGTCGGTCGCGAACAAGGAAAAAGTCTTGCCGGGATATCATTTTGCTTGCTCGCGGTCGCCAGCTTGATGTTGAGGACCGCGAGCAAGCAAAAAATGACCGCTGCACTACGCAATGCTACGCTACGCATGTTTGCACTGTGCTATGCGCAATTCGCATAGTGCGAAGTAGCGCAAACTTTGCAAACTACGCGAGCGTAGCGTAGTGCTTTGCCCAGGCTTACACCTGATTGATTGATTCATTGAAGAATGGAAGGTGTCCCACAAAACAATCCTGTCTGTAACAAAGGAACTCTTACTCCATGGCACAATTGTACATGCATTGACACTAGACAGCACTCTAAATCTGGGCCTAGATGTGCAGCTAGGGGTGTGCAAATTTTTCGTAATATGCTTTTGCTTGATCAAATGAACTTTTGGCAAAACTATGTGAAATTACATGAAATGCGAACCTACCATTTAGTGCAATATTCTAGCACGAAAAAAACAATGCACCGTGGTATGCTGTTTACATGCATTCAAGGTAAACTTTTACAGTGAATGGAGCATAATTTCACAACATATCATAATAGAGTAATTACAGGAGTTCTGTGTCACAAGTGTGAACCAAACTCTGCATGGCTTTGCATGTCCTCATCGATATGGAGTAAGACAAAGCAGGGCAAATCACTGCCTTGCCTTACTCTGCATCAAGCTGGCGTTCCATGAGCATTGCAATGGGTTTTCCTACGCAACATCCATGGATGTTGACTCTGCCCTAGATTTACATAATCATGTGAACCTGGGGCAGCGCCAAAAACGTACACCTTCCCAGAGCAGGCATAATGCCAAGAAATATTTGTATTTCTCCTTGTCTTTTCCTCTTTCCATGTGTGCTGCATTCTGCAGCACATACAGAGAAAAACATCTCTCTGGATTGTTTTGTGTAGAAATATTTCCCTTCCTGCACAAAAGCAAACCTGCCTGCAAGGGTGGCTATATTGACACTGGGCAG
Organism: Triturus cristatus; assembly: GCF_964204655.1. Lineage (NCBI taxonomy): Eukaryota > Metazoa > Chordata > Amphibia > Caudata > Salamandridae > Triturus > Triturus cristatus. The sequence goes on from NC_140591.1 coordinate 1,559,144,967, forward strand.
CAAATTGTCGGGAAGCACAGGGGGGAAGCACAGGAATTGCCTGTATTTCATTAAATAGATGCATTCCCGCCCTTTCACATTGCTGTAAGGCAGCGCAGATTTGTGGCGCTGACACAAGCCAAATCCTCTTAAATAAGCCTTCACTGTATAGAATACACTGGCACATTACTAAAAAAAAACAAATACTACAAGGCACATAGAGTGCAATTGTTTATCAAGAACAGTTAAATTATTGTTGCAAATCTATAGCAGTTAAGTAGGTGATAGTTTGGTGGATGCCTTTGGAAAACAATTAAGTTGTCACAGCCTCCCAAAGAGAGGAGTGGCAAGTATTTGAATAATATTGTTCTTAGTCATATGCTCATACAAGTTATAACAAAGTCAATTGGCCTGACTTAAATGTTCTAAAGCTTGAATACACCATTTTTACATGTGTTTGTTCACGTAACTTGCCAAATTTAAGTCAAACTTCTTGTCTTTGTCAATGCTTGTTATTGCAAGTTTTGTGTTTTATGTAATATTTTTTATAAAATGCTGTCATATGGAGTGATAACTGGCCAGGCAATACTTCTGTAATAAATGCATCACTCTCTGTGATGTCAGAGGTGATGGAGAGACCCACCAGGAAGTGGTGCAGCTACTGAATACAGTTCATGCTCATGATTGTTGGTTGGTCTTGTCACCAAAATATTTCTCCCACAAAGGGCAGAGTGCTCGAAATTGAGCTTTAACGTTAAATTATTCTTAGGAATGCCATAATGTGCACCTAATATATCTGCCTAATTGAAAGACAAGAAGACTAAACTGGATTTTTAACTACTGAGACTGTGTTTGCTGTCCGGATAGGCACCAGTGACTGAATTCCCAGTCACAAATGACTTGAAAAACAGAACTCAAAAGGAACCCTAACCTTTACCACTGACTTCGGAGATCACCATATACTTCACCACCCTTACCTAGTTCCATCCTGTTTGCCTGATGCTGTCAGTAAACATATGATTTAAATGACCCATCATCAGGTTGGCTCAGGGACCTGAAGAACCATAACCTTTTGGATCCGGCGGCGCAGGGTACGCCTTAATCTCCTGGGTTCTCCTGCTCAGCTACACAGAGACACGTGGACACTCCGTCGGCGTAAAAGATCAGATTTTATTAGCTGCAGCTAGTACAGTTGTCCTAGAAGTACACACGTTATGTTCTCAGGAGACTGCCACTTCACTCCGTGGCGCACAATCTTATATAGGTCATATGTGAAATATACATTAACCAAGAACACACCTAAAGCAGATAAAAAGAACCAATAAGAAAAGTTGGAAAACAGATCAGAACCAATAGGAAAGGTTTGAAAACAGAGTATCGGGTAACTCGAAGAGCCTCTCCTCCAACTGTGTTTGCCACCCCTCCCCACAAACTATTTCATTAACAGGTCTGTGGTCGACTCGCAGGTGACGAGATATGTTTGTGTGCTTTGGAGGACAGTTGTGAAACGAGAGCATAAGAGCAGAAGACAGCGAAGGCCAGACGATAAGATAAAGTTTAGAAGAGAATAGTGTGAACCAACAGATAGTTGAGACAGGGATTAGGAAAACCAGACAGGGATTAGTGTACTCGGCCAGTGCTAACATCAGCTTTGTAAATAGAGGCATAAGGCTTATTTCGACACGAAGCTGCAGAAAAAGCAGAAAGACTATGTTCGCCGTGATGCCTGAGTGAGGGCAACACAAAATGGCGGCGGAGCACAAAATGGCGGGTCGATTTGATCACGATCGAAAATCGAATTTCCTCAGACCCTCCTTTTGCCAGAACTCAGGCAAGATACATAGACTCACGTTAATCTGAGTCAATGTCGATGGCCATGAGGTCATCGAGCTGTTGCTGTAACATCATTCTAATATTCTCTGTTACTTGTGGTTTGGGTTTAGGGATGCACATAGTAGCACACAGGTCGCAGACGGCGGGACCACAGTGCATACAAAGACAACAAGAGAAAATGATGGTCAAAACTACTCCAAGGAATGTCAATACCTTCCAACCCCATTTGGACAGTAGTCCCCAAAACCACTCCAATAATGACCAATCTCCTTCGTCCTGGTGAATCGACTCAGAGATTATATGTAACTTAGAGATAGCTTGGTATACTGTCGGAGCCTCATCAGGTATGAAAATACAGCAACTTGACCCGATCAATTTGCATACTCCACCACGATCCGCAAGAACAAAATCTAAGGCAACTCGGTTTTGTAACGTCATAAGACGATCTGCCTGTTGTTCTGCCGTGATATTACTTAAGGCTCCTACAGTGATGTCTATAGTGGTTTCTACGACACAAACCAGTTGCCTTATATTTCTGCTGTTGGCCATCGGACCCCAAAAAGGAAGAATTCCTTTGAGGAAATCTCCTCCCTCTTGTCCTGCTGTGTCTTTTGAGTCAATAAGCCATATCTGTTTCGATGATGATTTGCAGAGGCGGTGTATGTAGGGGGAAGAAGGAAAGCTATATAACAGGTACCAGAAAAACCAGTTGGCAACCACGTGTAAGCCCTATTGTGGCAGATAAAATACGTGCCTTGGGATGGTACTACAGGAGGCGAGTTCTGAGAGGAGTAGACATATGTGTGGGTACAGTTCTTTCTTTGTATGGTATCAGTAGACGGATTATTAATTTGCAGACAGAAATTTCCCTGAGGAGGATTAGTCCAAATTGGTGGCAATTTTCCTTGTTTAACCTTATCACAAATGCTAGTGACATAATGGGTGACGTTCCAATTGGTGTACGCTTTTCTTTCATCAATGGAAATCTTACTATTCTCCATGATTTTAGCCATAGCAACCATTCCCTTTATTAGTGAACTATGACTAAAATCCGGACCACCAATGTATGAACTAACGGGTCGTCTGAATTTGCTTTGGTAGGCATTGAAGAAGATAACAAAATAAGCCCAAGCGGAACCCTCATAAGAAAACGGAAGAACTAAATACGGCATTCCTTTCTCTGTGGTATGTGGCATAAGTCCACACACCCAACAGTCAGTTGTATTAATTACTAATTGGTGTTGATGTAGTAACTGGACAAATGAATTGTTGTAATACTCGGTTCTCCTAATGAGTTCATGTTGAGGAAGGGTATGAAATAGATGTGGAGAGACAGTAGAAGAAGACAAAGAGGTAGAAGGAGAGACAACTTTTCGCTGCAGAGAGTAAATAATCCAACTTCTACTTGCCAAAAGAATACACAATAATATAATGATACACAAGGTTATACTAAAACGATTGTACATTAATTTTCATAATTCTTTCTTTATTTTATCCTTTCTCTCTCTTTCCTAATGTAGTTTCCATCTTTCTAATGGATGCTCACGGCAATCTTCCTCAATCACTTAATTATGATTATCTGCCGTCCTATGACACTGCAAGTCCTGCAGGCCTATTGCCACTACTCAGGTCACAACTAAGACTCATTCCGTGACCCTGCAACCGGGATAGAATACTACATAGGAGAGAAAAAGAAATCTTAAGTGTTCTTCAGTCTAGGTCTTAGGTTATAGTGTTCTTTGTCAGGTACAGTTTGGTCTTGGAATAATGTTCTTGGATTTGTCGTATTTAGGCGACGATGTGGCGGTACAGCTTGCTGAAGATTGTCGTCGTCCTCTTTCTCAGACAATGTTCCGTTCAGGCGTGCATCACTGAAAGGTACAAAACGTGGAACCTTCTCGCTCTCAGAGTCACCAATGCCTTTACGCATCCATTGATCAAAGGGTAAGGGCAAATGCACTTTCTTACAATGCATGCCGTGAATCCAATTTTTCTTTCCTTCGACGCTTACAGCTGTTCTCGTCGTGAGGAGAACCAACCGAGGCTCCTTCCACCTGGGCTCCAAATTTTTCGCCCTTTGGAAATTCTTTGTGCAGACCCAGTCACCTGGTCGGATGGAATGACCTGGGTCTGTGGAGGCCTCCGGCAAAGCACTCTGAACCTGTTGATGGAGAACACGCAATTTAGTTGTAAGTTCATGCAAGTAATCGATCAACATTGGATATGGCAAGTCTGAGTATTTCTTGGGGCGAGGGACTCCCCATATATTAGCTGGGCATCCAAACACCACTTCGTAAGGGCTAAGTCTCAAACGAGAGTGTACAGCAGTTCTGGTGGATAGAAGAGCTAATGGTAAAGCATCGGGCCAATTAAGTCCTGTACTAGCTTGTACTTTAGCTAGCTTTAACTTTAAGGTTCCATTGTAGCATTCCACTAAACCCGCTGATTGTGGATGGTTTGCCGCATGAAACTTTTGCTTGATACCAAGTCTCGCACAAACCTTTTGCATGACTTGGCCCACAAATTCGCTTCCATTGTCACTCCAGACAATGCGCGGCAAACCAAACCTGGGAAAGAATTCTTTTAATAGAACTTTAGCTGTGGATAAGGCTGTATTGTCTTTTAGAGGGTATGCTTCAATCCACCTAGAGAAAGCGCATACTACCACCAGAACATATTTGAGGTTGTTGCATCATTCCATATGAATGTAGTCGATCTGCAACACTTCAAATGGATACGTCGGAGGAGCAAAATGACCCGCTGAAGTTGGGGTTCCCTTTCCTGGATTGTACATCAAACAAACAATACAATGTTTCACTACATTGTCTGAAACAATTTGTGATTCCTTCATTTTGCCACACTGGAGCCAGAAGCTTGCATATACCTTTCGCACTTAAGTGGGCTGGACCATGCGCCATAGTAACTACTGGGAGTACATAGGCGTCTGGTAACAGCCAACGTTGTTGCTCAGATAATTCCACCCAACATCCCATCTCATCTAACAGTCCTGTACTTTCCTTCCACTTGCTCAATTCTTTCTCTGTAGCCTCTTCCTGAATCGACCTTACACTTTCCACTGTATCCTCATACATTCCTCTCTCTCTAACCCAGTTCGCAGGACCCGCAACATACATTCGGCTTGTAGCATCTCTCGCTGTCTTTTTCGCTACTTCATCTGCAAACGCATTTCCTCGACCAACATCATCTGTAATCTTCTTGTGTGCACTACACTTCACAATTGCAATCTGGGCAGGTAAAGAAAGCGACTCAAGAAGATCAGTTACCAACTGACCATATTGTATTTTAATGCCATGTGAAGTAAGGAATCCCCTCTCTTTCCAAAGACGCCTAAAATTGAACGCCACACCGAATGCATACTGACTGTCAGTATACACATTCACTCTCTTTCCTTTTGACAACACACATGCTCTTGTTAAAGCTATCAATTCTGCTGCTTGAGCTGAATTGTGTCTGATACGGGCTGTTTCCACAACTGTATGTAAAGTAGTAACAGCATAAGCTGAGACTGTATCTCCATTAGGAAGCTTAAAGCAAGAACCATCCACCCATAGAATTCCATCTGGATTTTCTAGCGGCATATCTTTCAAGTCAATTCTTCCTTTTGTCTCTTCCTCAGTACGGAGGAAACAATCATGTTGTATTTCATCGTTTTTATCCACTGGAAGAGGCAACAAAGTAGCTGGATTTAAAGTGTTACATCGTTTGATGTGTACATGACCAGCCAAAAGTGTCAACTCATATCCAGACAAACGCGCACTTGTAAGATGCTGTTTTTTCGTTCGGTTTAGTAAGGTATCCACTGCATGCGGCACCATAACAATAAGTGTGTTGTCTAACACTACTCCAGCAGACTGTCGAATAGAAATTGCTGCTGCTGCTGTTGCTTTAAGACAACTGGGCAATGCTTTAGCTACCGGATCTAACGTAGCTGAAAAATATGCACATGGTCGCTGTTTGTCTCCAAAACGCTGCGTTAAGACTGACAACGCACAACCTTCTTTTTCATGGACATATAACGTGAATGGCTTACTGTAATCGGGAGTACCCAATACAGGAGCAGAACATAGCACAGTACGCAAGTCAGTGAAACTCTTCTGACATTCGTCAGTCCATGGAAGGGGCTGAGGTGTATTTTTCAAGGTGAGTGCCAACAGAGGTTTGGCCAACAGGGAGAAGTTAGGGGTCCACTGTCTACAATAGGAAGTAATGCCCAGGAAGGCATGTACCTCCCTTTGTGTAGATGGCATAGACATTTGCGCAATCGCCTGAATTCGTTCTGGGGTTAATTGGCGTCCCTCCTTTGATAGGAGATGGCCCAAGTAGGTAACCTCTCAACGAACATATTGTAGTTTGGAAGGTGAAACCTTATGATTCAGATTAAACAAATTGCGTAACAATGCAACAGTCACGTTTTTGCAAATATCTTCTGAATCAGCAGCGATCAACAAGTCGTCCATGTACTGGATAGGAGCAGCACCAGACGGCAAATGAAAAGTATCAAGATGACATTTTAAAGCTTGGCTGTAAATAGAGGGACTTTCACAATAGCCCTGAGGTGCGCGCTTGAACCGGAAGCTTCGGCCTCCAAGAGAGAAGCCAAAAATATCCCTACTCTCTTCTGCAATGGGAATACTAAAGAAAGCATTCTTTAGATCGATAACAGAAAATCAAGTTGCTGTGGAAGGTATCATTGTCAACAGAGCAGTGATATCTGGGACAACAGGAAATTGTGGTACAACAATTTTGTTTACCTCCCGAAGATCAATTACGAAACTATATACAGGAGGCTGAGAAGGATCAGTGTGTTTAAGAACAGGAAGAATAGGACTATTACATATGTTTCCTCTTGTTTCTTCAACCACACCCTTCTGTATCAAATCATGAATGATTTCTAAAAGCGCTTTTTCACCTTCAGTAGAAATTCTAAACTGTGGAATACGAGGCAATTCAACATTAGGCTTGAGAGTAACAACATAAGGTGGAATCTGAAGACAGCCCACATCGTTCGGACCCGTGGCCCAAAGCGTTGCCGGAAGAGAAAGCAATTCAGGTGGAAACTGATCTTTGGACAAATACATTGGATAAATTAATTTCTGACCTAAAGTAAGATGTATACCAGAAGGGGAACAATATATCGTAGCATGCATTCTTGTCAGTAAGTCCAAACCCAACAGATTCTCACCGCAACCATTCGGCAAAAGAAGCGGGGCTTCCAAATCATAGGGACCAATTGAAATGGGCAAAGGGCAAGAAACAGGATTACGAACAGGGGCGCCAGAAAATCCTACAGATAGATTTGTTAAGCCAGACAAAGGTGCCCCGGGGGAGTTTTGAATGGATGATAGAACTTCTCATCGCACCAGTATCTAAAAGAAATGGCTCTGAAACACCCATTGTAGTGACTTTAACATAAGGTCGATTCTGATCTAATGGAATCGACACAACTCCCTTACTTTGTCCATGGCTGTCCTAGTTAGAATGAAGTCTTTCATTCCCGTCTTCAATGTAACAATCCTCATTGTAGTACTGTGTAGACAGAACGTTTTGCTGGTCAAAGTAATTCACGGAATTAGTGGGAGGATGAGAACGCTGTTCTCGTGTCAACATACCCCGACCGCTACCTCTGTTTGCTGACTGGAGGCCAGCACGACCTCGTGAAGCAGATGGTGTGCCATTACGCTGCAATAAAACCGGACAACTATTCTTGAAGTGACCTTCCTCTCTACAATAGGCACATTGATTAGGTCCTAACAAAGGTTGCGGAATATATGGCTCAGGCTTTTGATACACCCTCTGAAAGTGCGGAGGCTGTTGAAACTGAGGCTGAGCATAACGAGGTGGATAAGCCTGTTGCAAGAAAACCTTAGTTTTTAATTCTTTAGTCTTTTTCTCATGCTTATCTCTTTCTTCTTTATCTCTATTTTCATAATATTGAGCAGTAGCCAATATCTGGGCTGAAGAAGAAACAGCCCATGAACTTTCGGAGTCTTTCAATTTATGTGACAGCTCAGGAAGCAAATTAAATACGAACTTATCCACAAATAATCGCTGTCCACCTTCCGTAGTCATGTCCTGACCACTGTGATCAATGAATGTCTCCTCGAAACGAGTAAAGAAATCGGAGACACTCTCATCTTTCTTCTGCTTACACATGGCTAGTTTATCCCAGTAAACTCTCAAGGCAGGCATCATCGTTTTCATTATTGTAATAATCCTACCAGGGAATTCTGAAATCAAAGCATCAGGTTTCGCACCACCCACTTGGTTTCCATCTGCGGCGATGATAGCATCCCAATTTCCACCTAATTCTTGGGCATGATTTTCTTTACGAATTCTAGCCCATAATGCTTGCGGAACTACATTCCCCATCAACATGTCAATATCTGCTAAGTTCATGATGCAGGCTTCAACAGTTTGTGACAATTCTTTGTAATAACCTGCAGGATTCTTACGAGGATCCGGTAGAGACTGTTTAAAGGCTAAAACCTCAGACCTTTTCCAGGGGACGTGTACCCATATTCGCTGGAAGTGGGCAGGAATAGCTTCATTACCACCTCCTGCTGGAACCGCTTCTCTCCATACTGGAGGAACCTCTCCCATTGGATAATTTTTCAGTGTCAACCTAAATGAAGGATCGGAATCTAGAAAAGTCTGTGAAGAAAATAAGGTCCTAAAGGAAAAAAGTGTCTTTACAGCATCCCCAACCTTAGAACCCACAATGAGACCTTTATCAAAATCAGCCTGAATTTCTAACAGACCCTGAGGAACTGAACCCAAGTCCATATCCTCGGATCCTTTAATAAGAGTATCGCACATCGCATTGAAAACATATCTCTGCGTAGGCGCATTCCACTGTGAGAAGGTAGGCATAATATCAGATACACTATACCGGGGACCCTTTTCAATCCATTTACGGGCAAGAGAGTCCAACATTTCCCGTTCTTCGGAATCTGGGAACTGACTACGAGACTGTCTTCGAGAAAATGCCGGAGACACATTTAATGACTCAAAGAAAGGTGATAAAAGACCAGAGACCGTTTCTGTAAGTCGTTTACGCATAGACAGAGAATTGGACATAAGAATAGGTGACAAAGTATTAGGCGAATTAACGGAAAAGGAATCGGTAATTACCGAGGGAGCAGAAGGCAAAGAAGATGAAGGCAAAGGAGTCGAAGGCAAAGCCGGCAAAGGCGGCAATACTTGAGGAGGCAAACGTGGAAGAGCCGGAGCAGGCGGAGGTGCGACTGGCAGCTGAGCAGCTTGTAACAACTGGGGTGCATTTGCACCTTGTGCATAGGGCGGAGGCAATCTCAACAGGTGAGACATCAAGGGATACTCTTCTAAATCTTTTCTTTTATCAGAGGGGGAAGCTGGCAACATCGGATAGCATTTATCTATTGTCATACGATGCTGTCACTCTGAAATTACCATCCTATTATCGACTTTATCATCTTTAAACTGTTGAGCAGCCTGTATAATGGTCATACCCTGCGATTTCTTATCTCGTTTTTCCTGCTTAATTTTCTTCTGTTTGGCTTCCTTACGCCAAAGGCGGAAAGAGACAAACATTGTCGGCCGGGCTTTTCTTTTGAATAAAACTGCTTCTAAATTATCTAGAATATCAGACTCAAAACTACCATTTTCTGGCCATTTTAGAACACCATCATTCTTCGTGTATCGGATCCATACCTCGTTAAAGGCAATGGGGCCAACACTATGTTTAGAATAGAGCTCATAAGTCAGAGTTCCAACCGAAGGAATCGGACAGGAGTCCTCATGCCGGGAATCCCTATTACAACCAAAGCAACAAATTCTTCCAAACTTAGTCAGACCAGGCATCTCGTGATTTCACTGGACTGTTCACAAACATCAAGGGGGCAAACTCAGTTTACGCAGCACAAATGCACTTACCCTCGGCTTTGGCTATTGCAATAGTCAAATCTAAGAACCGGAGGAAAACAAAGAACCAAAATTGTGGGCGTGACCCACCAAATACTTAACTAAGAATGTCTTCTTACGCCAACAGAGGCCCCGTCTATCGTCTCGCCTTACCATACATCATCGAAAGAGGGCCAAGGCAGGGCGGCAGTCAGGGCAGCAGTCATCAGTAGCCGTCAGAAAGGAGTAACCGCGCTGCAAAAGACCTTCGGACTACTTTCGACATACAGGGGTCGCTTAATGTGGCTCGCGATTCCTGCAGAATTTTCTTGCGGGGTTCCTCACGACCTTCAGGCAGAACCGGTACCTCTGAAGCCGCCCCACGTTGGGCGCCAGTTGAAGAACCAGAACCTTTTGGATCCGGCGGCACAGGGTACGCCTTAATCTCCTGGGTTCTCCTGCTCAGCTACACAGAGACACGGGGACACTCCGTCGGCGTAAAAGATCAGATTTTATTAGCTGCAGCTAGTACAGTTGTCCTAGAAGTACACACGGTATGTTCTCAGGAGACTGCCACTTCACTCCGTGGCGCACAATCTTATATAGGTCATATGTGAAATATACATTAACCAAGAACACACCTTAAGCAGATAAAAAGAACCAATAAGAAAAGTTGGAAAATAGATCAGAACCAATAGGAAAGGTTTGAAAACAGAGTATCGGGTAACTCGAAGAGCCTCTCCTCCAACTGTGTTTGCCACCCCTCCCCACAAACTAATTCATTAACAGGTCTGTGGTCGACTCGCAGGTGACGAGATACGTTTGTGTGCTTTGGAGGACAGTTGTGAAACGAGAGAATACGAGCAGAAGACAGCGAAGGCCAGACGATAAGATAAAGTTTAGAAGAGAATAGTGTGAACCAACAGATAGTTGAGACAGGGATTAAGAAAACCAGACAGGGATTAGTGTACTCGGCCAGTGCTAACATCAGCTTTGTAAATAGAGGCAGAAGGCTTATTTCGACACAAAGCTGCAGAAAAAGCAGAAAAGACTATGTTCGCCGTGATGCCTGAGTGAGGACAACACAAAATGGCAGCGGAGCACAAAATGGCGGGTCGATTCGATCACGATCGAAAATCGAATTTCCTCAGATCATAGAGAGATGTCATGTTTTGAATAACTCTTTAAACCTTCATATTCCCCTTCATATCATGATATGTCAGTTGTTCAGAGTTACCAGCCAAGAGCTCACTTAAATAATGCTACAAGCTCAATACTTTATAAAACTGACCATTTTTGTGGGGAGTTATCAGGGCAATACATATATCGGTACACCATATAACCAACCTCCTTGCCAAGCCAAAAACTCCCTTTTTATTACATATATGACACCTCTATGGAAGGCCCTAGACAGCCATTAGGACACGTTGCATTGTAATGAAAACGTTTGACATGTTCTTTTAAGTTTTACATCTCCTGGTAGTAAAAATCTCCTAAATGTGTTTTTTGCTACTGGCAGGCCTAACTTTCCAATAGGATGACATTGGGTTGCCTTATTACATTTAATAAGTACTTACTTTTGATTGGGAGTGCAGGGAAATGAGTTATCAATTGTGTGACCTACACAAGTAATAAGTCCACAATTCTCCTGAATGGGAACCAAGCACCCCATTGTAACGCTTGATTCTCTCAGAGTAGCAAAGCAGAGCAGTACAAGGCTGACTCAGGGGAGGCAGTGTGGTCTAGTAATCACCATTCATTGGAAAGCAATATTAACGCTCCAAATATGGTTTTCCAGTCAGTGCTTTTTCTTTAGGAAAAAAAAGGTATATTTATTACTGTTCTGCTTGGGTCTTCGGATCAGATAGAACCCGCTCAACAGAGCCTCTCTAACCCAAACCAGAACGTTACCCCCCTCCCTAGGGCCTATTTACACCTAAATAACCACATATATGTACCACCTAAGGACAGGGAATTCCTACTATATATACCAAGACCTACAAGTCACAGCCTCGCGGTCCCAAACGGACCCAGGACTTCCTGCCCAGACGGCAGCCACAGACTTCCTGCCCAGACGGCAGTCACAGCCTCGCGGTCCCAAACGGACCCAGGACTTCCTGCCCAGACGGCAGCCACAGACTTCCTGCCCAGACGGCAGTCACAGCCTCGCGGTCCCAAACGGACCCAGGACTTCCTGCCCAGACGGCAGCCACAGCCTCGCGGTCCCAAACGGACCCAGGACTTCCTGCCCAGACGGCAGCCACAGCCTCGCGGTCCCAAACGGACCCAGGACTTCCTGCCCAGACGGCAGCCACAGCCTCGCGGTCCCAAACGGACCCAGGACTTCCTGCCCAGACGGCAGCCACAGCCTACCGGTCCCAAACGGACCCAGGACTTCCTGCCCAGACGGCAGCCACAGCCTCGCGGTCCCAAACGGACCCAGGACTTCCTGCCCAGACGGCAGCCTTAGCACGAGTTCATCCTATAATTACCACGACACGCAACAAGGGAATCAGTGTTACTATATATCAGATCACACAAAGACAGCTAGTTGAGCACAACTTGTTCCCCAGTTCGAAGGGCTCCTTTCTCCCTTATTCAGTTACCACCTACCTGATCAGGATTAACATCTGTTCATGTCAAGTCACAGCTGACTAGAAGAATAGGTTACCCTCTTACACAAGAACACGTAGCACATATTGCTTTACTACAAACTGAATACTTTATTTAGTTATTACATGCACACTCACGGAACATAATACATATCACATAACCTGCAAAGAAAAGTGAAAGATTAAGTTGTACACTCTAATAGTAAGGGGTTGACATCACCTTGGTCGTATGTAGCCTGCACTCAATGGTCATCTAGGTTCCCTTCTCGTCTGCGCCTCGGCTTCGCCTGGAAGTCACACCTCCGCAATCACGGGTTTACTCCCGTCTCCCTCTCCGAGTCACTGGGACCTCTTCCTCATCGGTTACTCTCTTCTCTTTGGAATATCTATTTCTCGGTTTTTCTCCACCTCCAAGTTTGTCATCTGTCTTCCCTGGAATAAGTAGCAGCTTTACTACTAACGGCCAGGTGCCGCCTATGGACTAGAAGCAAGTGCCAGCATCTGCCTCAGACTTTCACTAATATAGAGGTGCATTTTCTCATGGAAAATTCCAGCCCGTAACCTGCCGCCCACCAAATTCTCGTACCTCCCCGTGCCAAGGACACGTTCCCAGCCGGCCGGCCTGATGTAGTGTCTTCGGCATGAAGAAAAATACAATCCTTCGATAAGGGCCGGCCTGAACCGGTTCTCTCCAAGCGAATAACACCTCATAACTAAAACATCCCCTTTACCCTAGAAGCATCTCAAGCTGCCGGAGCAGAAAGAAAGATGGAGTCTCTCCCGTTTGAGGCCTACCAGGCCTGCATTCAGCACGGCTCCATGAAATACCCTCACTACAGGACAGGTTATCCCTAATACTAACGAATCTATCCCCTAGGCTATATGTGCAAGCCCTGATCTATGGGGAAGAGCACAGAATCATGTCGAAGTGCCTAGTAAATAGGCTCCATTCACTACTCTAACCCTTAGACTTGAATGGAAAGAGACTGAAGTCACCTAAATCACCCTTCAACACGATAAGACCGGAAAAATCGAGCAGTACAATTACACACACATACTACTACATACTGCGCATTATTTAACAATATGTTCATTGGCAGAGGGAAAATACCATAGATAACATTATATAGATGCAAAATCTCCTTTGCTAAGTCTACTGGCTTGGTCAGAGGTTAAAAATAAACAAACCACATGTTAAAGACATCATTTTGTATGTAAATGCAATCATCAATAATAATCATCAGGCATAAATGCACTTATTATTGTTAGTAAAGCATTCACTGTGATCCATAATCATTGCCAACATTTTGATATCATTAAAGCATTTAAAATGAGCAAAACATGTGTCTGTATAGTTTTTATAAAATTATTAACCATGAAAATCCAATCATAAAAACAGCCCCTTAAGGGCATACCATATTTATTACATCACGTGCAACCATCGACATGGTCCCTAGAGGTCGCTTCAGTACATGTACCTTAATCACCTTCAAGTCACAATAACTGCAACCATAAAATAGGCCCTCATAGGGAGCAGCATTCACAGCTGCAGAGCAGAAGCTCCAAATTAGGAGAGCTTTAAAACATTAAGCTTCTTTTGGTGACCCTGCAAACTTAGGGTCAGTACATTTTGTGATCGGATGTGGGTCTTCTTGGGTGGGGGGAGCAGTGGCTCTCCTGCAGCTTTCCACACTCTTTTTTAAGTTATTGATGGTGGTCTGGTTGTCCTGGGGCCACCACAAGCAGCAGAAGTGGCTTGCTCAGTTGCAGGACCCATTGGTCATTATGGGGCACTCCTCTAAAAGCAGTGTAAATCACATGTGCAGCTCTCCCGCGGAGATGGGGAGTGACACTGCTTTTTTCCTTTGCTGCATGGCCTTACACCACATGGTTTTTCCTCCTTCTTTGGCTTTTGTTATGTTATGTTATGTTAATTTGGATTTGTTGAGCGCTTAATACCAAAAAGGTCTCTAAGCGCTGTAGAAGAAGAGTAGCGTAGACTCTTAGCAGAGCACTGATCGATTATGTTAAGCCCAGGCTTCTATAAACAAGATGGTTTTCAATTGTTTCCTAAAAGGGAGAATGCGGTCTTCAGCTCGAAGTTGGCTGGGAAGCTTGTTCCAAAGAGTGGGAATAACGGAGGAGAAGGCCCTACCTCCTTTGGAGACATAGTTGAAACTGGGACAGTAAAGCAGACTTCCTGTGGAGGACCTGAGTACGCGCCCTGGCACGTATTTTGTGAGGCGTTGTTTGAAAAATGAGGGAGCTTGGCCATAAATTGCTTTATGGGCGATGCACAGGCCCTTGAATTTAGCCCTTTGTTTCACAGGGAGCCAATGAAGGTGTTGGAGAAGAGTTGAGGCTCGAGTGTGTCTTGGTAATTTGAAAATGAGCCTAGCAGCGTCATTCATTGCTATCTGCAGTTTTTTAACCAAGAAGTCAGGAAGTCCAATATACAGGGAGTTGGCGTAGTCGAGACGGGCCAAAATGATGGCAGATACAATAGTTCTCATGGTGGAGAATGAGAGAATGGGGGAGAGCCTCCTTAGCAGTCGAAGAAGTCCCACACAGGTGCCAAAGACCGTGGAAACTTGATTGGCCAGGGTGAGTTTGTCATCTATTTTGATGCCCAGGCTTTTAACCACCGGGATCGGGACAGGGGCCTCACCCAGCTCCTGGGGCCAGTACAGAGAGTTCCACGGATTGTGGTCATCTGACATTGCCAGGACTTCGGTTTTGTCAGGGTTAATTTTAAGTGAATTGGCCGTCATCCAATTGACCGTAAAGCTTAAAATCTCTTTTGCCCTGGATTGTGCATGGGGAGAGTTCTCAATGTGGAGAATGAGCTGAGTGTCATCTGCATAGTTAAAAATCTGGCAGTCCATAGCCGACAAAGCCTTGATTAAAGGGCTGAGATAAATGTTGAACAGAAGGGGTGAGAGTGCGGATCCTTGCGGGACTCCACAGGTATTAGGGCTTTTCTCCGAGACCCAATCACCCATCTGGATTCTTTGGGTGCGATCTGTCAAAAAAAAGGTGACCCATTGTAAGACAGATCCCCCCAATCCCAATGAACGTAATCTTTTCAGAAGGGTAGCGTGGTTGACCGTGTCGAACGCTGCCGACAGGTCAAGAAGGACCAGCACGCAAGGCATCTTATTGTCGACATTTAATCTGATGTCGTCGAGGACCGATAGCATTACCAATTCGGTGCTATGGTGAGCACGAAAGCCTGCTTGCCTGTCCCCCAAAAGATGGTGATCTTCAAGGAACCTGGAGAGATTCTGCAGCACATGCTGTTCAAGTATTTTAGCGAGAAAGGGAAGTTGGGAGATGGGGCGATAATTCTTCATATTGGATATATCCGCACCGGGTTTTTTAAGCAGGGGGATAATTCTAGCTTCCTTGAAGCAGCTAGGAAACTTCCCTAAGCGTAGGGAGGCGTTGAGAAGAGCCAGAATGTCGTGCTCAATTTCTGGGAATGCAAGATTGAAGATACTGGGCGGACAGGGGTCGGCTGGGGAGCCAGATTTAGTCTTTTTGGCCAGACCTCGAAGGACATCCATTCCGAGGAGTGAGAAGTCAAGTCAAGTCAAGTCAGAGATACTTATATCGCGCACATATTACTCAGAGAGTCTCATGGCGCTTGCAGACACTCTGAAAAGAAACAGAGGGCCACAGATTAATTGGCAAAAAGCCAGGTCTTTAGCTTTTTACGGAAATCACCGTGATTGGGCATGATACGGAGATGGTAAGGCATTTTGTTCCATGAAAAGGGGGCCAGATAGGAGAAAGCACGGCCTCCCTGCCTAGCTGTACGAATCCTTCGGGGGATAAGCAGGGCAGCATCACTGGATCGCAGGGCCCTGGAAGGTTTATACCAACGGAGCTTTGGCTGCCAATACTTGGGGCCATTTCCATACATTTGCTTATGAGTTAAGCATAGTATTTTAAACAGGGTTCGTTTCTTTATTGGGAGCCAATGAAGGGAGTTTAAGCAGAGGCGGGCCGAAGTCCTGTATGGGCAGTCCAGGACTAGCCTGGCGGCCGTATTTTGAAGGACTTGGAGTTTAGCCAAAAGATCTGAATTAATGGCATGCAGAAGCGAATTGCCATAATCCACTCTGTTCATGATGAGGCCTTGTATTAGAGGTCTGCGGGCCTCTAAAGGAAGCCACCTAAGCACTTTACGCAGGCTCCGCATAACACCATAGCATGTGCTAATCACATGCTTTACGTGGCCACTCATAGACAAATTATTGTCAATATGAAAGCCCAAGTTTCGGACCATGTTCTTATATGCAGGGCAAGGACCGAGCTTGGGTGGCCACCACTCATGCGTCCAATGGTCAGCTGCATTACCGAACAGCATGATCTCTGTTTTGGTTCCATTTAATTGGAGATGGTTTGATGACATCCATTCGTCCACCTGGATCAGACAGTCTTTAAAACGCTGCTTGGTTTCATCTGGGTCGGGGCCCAGGGTGATTAGAATCTGAGTATCATCTGCGTAAAATATGACATCGAAGCCATATTGTCTAATCACAGCGGCCAATGGAGTCATATAGAGGTTCAAAAGGGTGGGGCTTAATATGGAGCCCTGAGGAACACCCATCTTTACTGTTCGTTCACTAGCTGTGATGTTGCCCACCTGAACCACGGTTTTACGATCTCTCAGATAGCAGCTGAACCAGTTTAGGGCCGACCCCCTGACTCCCATCTCCCAGAGACGGCGTTCAAGTAGGTGATGGGAGACGGTATCGAAGGCCGCCGACAAGTCAAGCAGAATAAGGATAGCTGACTGCTGCTTATCCAAGGCTAATCTAATATTATCCGAGATCTCAATCAGTGCTGTCTCTGTGCTGTGTGCCGCACGGAAACCGGATTGAGAGGAATCTAGAAGCTCATGGCTCTCGAGATGATTTACGAGCTGCTTATTTACTAAAGACTCCAAAATTTTTCCAAAATATGGTAGCAGGGAGATTGGCCGATAATTCAGGAATATATCTGGGTCCGCTGAAGTTTTTTTTAGAATAGGCCTGATTCTGGCTTTTTTCCAACACAGTGGAAAATCGGCTTTTGCTAGCGACTTATTGAAGATTTCAACTAGCCTGGTTAGAATTGTAGGGGCTAGCGAAGGGAATATTTTAGGAGGGAAAGGGTCATCAGGGGAGCCAGATTTAATCTTTGTGATGGCATCAGTGACCGACTTGAGGTCACATTCCTTAAAATTCTGTAGATAGTCGTCTGGAATCAGAGGGGACTGTGAGAGTACTACCGGGTCTGTGTCTATGTGTGCAGAGACCGAGGGAAAAGTACTATGGATATTCATGATTTTGGCCTCAAAAAAGTCAGAGAGGGAGTCCGTCCATGTTTGAGAGACGGGTACTGCAGATGCATTTGTAGGAGTTGTAAATTCTTTGAGAATATGGTATAGCTCCTTAGAGGAGTTCTCTGCCATATTTATTCTAGTAACCAAATATGATTTCTTGGCTAGCTTGATATCGAGCATATAACTATTATGCATCTTTTTATAGTTATCGCGATTAGCGAGATTTCTAGTTTTCCTCCACAATTTTTCTGCAATACGGCACAAATGTTTAGTGGCCTTAAGTGAATCAGTGAACCAAGGAGAGTTTCTAGTCTTAGGCCTAATGTTCTGAAGCGGGGCGATTAAGTCTATAGTGGTTCCGATAGCATTGTTTAATTGCAATACATCGTCGTCAACACTTGAATCGTAGTTTAGAGGATGATAACTAAAGTTATCTTTGAATAATGGAGCAGTGACTTTATGCCAAGGTCTACGAAGAATAGACTCATTACCCTGATGAAATTTCTTTTTCGGTGCGGAGGGAATGGCAAATTTTAAAAGGTGGTGATCCGTCCATATTAGTGGTATTGGAATTTCCACCTTCAGGTCCAATACATTCGTGAACAAAAGATCGAGCGTATGACCCGCACAGTGAGTGGGCCCGTTTACCCGCTGGCCTAGTCCAAGAGTGCTCATATCTGAAAGTAGTTTATCAGTATCTGGATTGGCCAGTAATTCCGCATGATAGTTAAAATCCCCAATAAGCAGGAATTTATCAGAGGCTAGAACATGAGGGGCAATAATTTCGACTAGCTGGTCAGAAAAATTGCTCTTTAAGCCAGGGGGGCGGTAGACCAGAGCTCCTCTCCAGGAGCCATTAGAAAGACCAACAATTTTAAAGGAGCAGATTTCAATGGTGCTACAAGATACCGAATCCAGGATGCTTATGGTAAACGCTCCCTTGTAAATGATAAGTAGGCCACCCCCTCTTTTTTCCTTTCTATCGACTCGAAGACTTTTATATTCAGGGGGAAGGGCCACATGTAAATCAGGTTCAGAATGCTCATGTAGCCAGGTTTCAGTAATGAAACAAATGTCTGGGTCACTAAGAGTCAGAAGATCCCATACATCCAGTGCATGTTTAGAAATAGAACGAGCGTTAAAATAGATGGCGGTCAGTGACGTAGAAGGAGCATTTTTTTGATTGGGCAGATTTGATCTGGTAGGTGGAATAGAACTGATCTGATCCAGAGAACGCCTGATTTCTGGATGTTGAGACATGGCGATTTCATGAGAGCCCAGATTTGTAATGGGTGGAATATTAAGGCTTTTTAATTGGGAACTAGAATATTGAATTAAAACCATTTTAGGAATCGACCAAAGTAGTAGCAAGAGGGAAAGTGTGAAAGGCAAATAACACAAAAACCCAGAAACAGACCTGAACAGAACAAGGGGTGTGGCCGCTGGACGCGACCAGTCGCGGACGGGCGCAGACGGGCTTGCCTTTGGCGCGCCTTTGGCGCGCCGCTGGCGCGCCGCTGCGCGCGTCCGCGCCCTCGTCCTGATTAAGTAGTGAATGGCCCTGAACAACTAGAGCGTGACCCTGGACTTCCGCCGGAAGCAGGAAGTGTGATCGAGCCCCTCCTGACCCTCCGTACAATCGGCACACGCCGTGACGGAACGGGGTCGGGCTCACAATGACTAGAGGCAGGAGATTGGAGCAGGTAAGTTAAAAGATTTAAAACAGCATAAAAAAGATTTACGCAATTAGATTTCAAACAGATTACACTGACATGATTAAAAACGTACAAAGTGCAATGTGCAAGATATAACGCAAAGTAGTGCAAATAGTCAGGACATATGTTTAAAATACAGCAATTACATTTTAAAATAGCGATATCATCAGCAATAATTATAATCAGAAAGCAGCAGCCAGTCTGTTCTGACCGGAGAAGTGCTGCGCGCGTCCGCGCCCTCGTCCTGATTAAGTAGTGAATGGCCCTGAACAACTAGAGCGTGACCCTGGACTTCCGCCGGAAGCAGGAAGTGTGATCGAGCCCCTCCTGACCCTCCGTACAATCGGCACACGCCGTGACGGAACGGGGTCGGGCTCACAATGACTAGAGGCAGGAGATTGGAGCGGGTAAGTTAAAAGATTTAAACAGCATAAAAAAGATTTACGCAATTAGATTTCAAACAGATTACACTGACATGATTAAAAACGTACAAAGTGCAATGTGCAAGATATAACGCAAAGTAGTGCAAACAGTCAGGACATATGTTTAAAATACAGCAATTACATTTTAAAATAGCGATATCATCAGCAATAATTATAATCAGAAAGCAGCAGCCAGTCTGTTCTGACCGGAGAAGTGCAGGAGGAGGAAAGGGAATCGGCCGTAATGACTTGTGAGTCATCCACTATTTTGGGTAGAGGTGTGCAGCGAGAGTTGTCGATCTCCGTCAGGATGTCCTGAATTTTCTTTGTAAAGTATGTGAGGAAGTTATTACATTGTTCCTTGCTGGGTGGGGTAGTCTGAGATTGTTTTTGACTGAGTTCCTTCAGGATTCTAAACGTTTCTCTTTGTTTATTGGGGGCAGACAGTATCCTGTTTTCATAGAAGACTGCCTTGCTACGCAGCAGCGCTTTTTTATATGAGGCTAGTTCTCTTCTGTAATCAGCCAAGGCCTGAGGATTGTAGTTTTTTCGCCAAAGTCGTTCATGCTGGCGTAGAACTCGTTTGGAAGTCCTAAGTTCTTCCGTAAACCACGGGGCCCCTTTGCCTTTAATGCAAATTTTTATTTTATTTTCCGGGGCCACTGTATTAATTGCTGCACAGAGTCGATCGGAGAAGGCAACGGCCCCACCATCTATATCGTCCTCACATTCTATGTCAGCTGACACCCATTTTGTGGAAGGGAGATCGCGGAGGGCGCTTAGCAGCGTCTGGCCTTCTATTTTGGACCAGGTGCGCACGAGTTTCCAGGTCGCGGTGGGTGGCATTGTGTGTTCAGTAAGGGGATATAGACTGTCCTGCCTTCACACAAAGGACTTCATACTACATCTTTGTTCCTGTAATCAGGCTGGAGACAGGGCAGGGGAGGCAAGAAACTCTAAGGACTTCAAAGAAAAATCTCTTGAAACTTTTCCTACTTCAAAGAAGGCACCAAGTACATAAAAAAGAACCACCAGACCTCATCTTCAGTTCACTTTCTGGTCTGCAGAAGGACTCTCAGAGTACTGCCTGCTGCTGTTCCTGCTGGGTACGTCAGAAGACTGCACCTGGAAGGACTGCTCTTCTGCCTGAAGCCTACCTTGAACCCTCAGAGGCCTGCCCTGCTACTTCAGCCCTGCTTCAGCCCTGTTCCGCTACTTAAACCCATGACTACTAGAGTGACTGCAAGGGCTTGTTGGCTGACCTCCTTATCAGAGCCTCAGGGACAGAAAAGGCTCCAAACCATCATGAACCCGCACCCGGTGCCAGCCTGAGTCATGAACTCTAGCCCACCGAGTGAGACCTCTCCAGTATTGAACTCTTTGAAGGGGTGCTAAAGGTGCCAGAAAGCAAAAACCCTAAACTTGGAATTTTTTTCATCTAAAAAGTATTCTTAGACTGAGAGGAGCCTGGGACCTACCTGCTTGTCTATCCACTCAAGGTGCATCACTGGTTGGCCTGACTTAGCAGCAGCTCCAACTACGTTCTTTTCCACAGCAGCACATCCTTGTCAGCGGTCCTGTGCAGAAGGGGTGTGCAGACTTATGGAGCCCTAGTCAGCTATATCTTGCAGCTTTGTCCTGCTGGAAATGTTTGACTTCCAAAAGAGACTAAGTTTGAACATACGAATCTTCACTGCAACTTCATCCATGGGATTCCCGAAAATGATATCTCTTCTTCGGACAACTCCTACAGCCTTGCCTAGCTGAACGTTTCCTTCTCAGGCATTTTTGCACCTAATTTCTTTTAAGACAGAAGGTAAGTGCTGACTGGGTCCAATCTTCTTCTTGTATATGGCCCATGCTCAATCAGCCATATTTTTTTTACTTTTACCTGGTCTTGTGTACCAAGTTCTTTGCAGTTGCCGCTTTGATCTTTTAGGCACTAGTGTTTACCCAAAACTTTTAAAATTCACAACTCTGGTCCTAATAATTGGGCTTTTCATCATTGTGTTGTCAAATAATTGATTAAAATGTACTCTTTCTTTCTAAATTGGTGTGGGATGTACCTTGTGTTGTATTTACACATTGCCTCTAAGGTAAGCATGACTGATTTTTTGCTAAGCGACCAGAGGGCTAAGCACAGGGTAATTTAATGACTTTTCTGGTTCACCCTGACAGGGATTTCATGTCTGTTGCTTGAGCAGGGTAAGCACTAGGGATGGGTGGAACTTTCAGAGCTTCTGTGGAGTTCTGCAAGCGGGTGGAAATCAGCAAGTTGTGCTGCTCGCCCAAATTTTTACCTCCGGAAGCTTGTTCTGCGTTGCAAAACAGCACAAATGGCATCATGCGGCACACCAGAGGGCGCTGCTTCTTTGATGCCACTCTAGTAGATTTTCTACTGAAGTGACAGCTTTCTCATCAAAAAGGTTGCGACCGCCCCCATTGAACAAATCTCACTGGGTGCCCTCCTAGGGCCGAAAATGACACTAGGGGACTTCAATTCTCAGTCAGCAACCTACTGGTAGTGAGCTGCATGTGAGAAAAAACTCCACCATGCAGCAGTTTGGCAGCGTTTGACCGAAACTCCATGTTTAGGGGCCAAAACTCTGCGTGGCGGAGTAGATTTAATCGTCCACCCCTAGTTAACACCCCACTCAACCAAAAACTAAATTTTCACACAGGAAACATTTCTCACAAGACACTATTTTTTAATGTAGAGAATGTTGCTTAAAAAAACGGTGCTACTTTAAAAAAAAAAACTATTGCTGGTTAGTCACACATTGGGTCTGGGAGTTGATCCCCATGCCATTGCCTGCTCTCCCTGACACCACAGAACATGATTCTCAAAGGCAGAGCTGCTCAAAGGGGTCAGCTTAGCCATTGCAAATCTGTTGCTTTCTCCTTGGAGGAGAAGGATAACATTTGAGTAGTCTGTGACTGCAATTGCATTTGCAAACCAGTGATACATCTCATTGCAAATTGAATTTGGACCAAACAGTCCTTCTTAATTGTAATTTGTAGTGAGGCACAGAACCCATTTTAATTGCAAAGGTTTACTGAATCATGAAAGTATTTAGTAATGCAACAATGTGATTTTGCAGTTGTAAACCATGTGATTTTTCAAACTGCAGTTTGCTGTCATCTGCAGCACACACAGAAAGAGGAAAAAGCCTTTATGGATTGTTCTTGTGCATGAAGGTTATCCTGCCTGTAATGCAGGTACATTTGCACCATTGTGTAGGGTGCCTGCATTGATGCTAGGCAGACAAATGGCACCAGTTCAGGGAAAAAGGACAGGAATTCACTGTATTGGATACATATTGTGCATCCCTGTATTTTCCTTATGACACAGGGCAGCGCAGCAATTTAATTTGCTGCGCTGCACTGCGCTGCGCCACCATTCTGGTCAACATGCCCCCTAATGTAAAGTCTGTACAATGTAAATGTGCAAAAAAACTGAAATGAACGTTGGAGTAAAGCAATGATTTAAAAACATAGAAGTTGATTTAAATTGCATGTTAGTGGTAAGGAAGACAACATTTTTTTATTACTACGTAGGCATGTGGCAACATTTCATTGGAAATCCTGCCTTGTGTTAAAAAAAAACATGTGTGTAGCCTATCCTAGGAACCACATACAAATTCAAACCTGGGAACATTGTACTAAGCAGTGACAATCTAATTTGATTTGTATTGCGTGTACAAATGACCCAAGAACATTTTTAGAGATGTAGTTGTAGATGTCTGATCGAACATCTGTTTAACCTCTGTCAGAAATAAACACACACTCCGTAACAAGAAACCCTCATATGCTGGTCATCTCACTTTATGTCACTGTAGATACTGTTTCCAATTTTCAAGTGGCACGTAGTTTATCCTGGACATTGTAGTCTTGATGTGTTTACATTGAACAAATTAAACTAACATACTTGGTAGAAGTGATTTGTAGGCTAACTATCCACAACTGGAAACAATATCCATAATGACATGGATGGAGGTGGTCCCCTCGGAGTCTTGACATTTTAACTTTATTAGTTTCTTAGTGTTGTATTCACATGTCCTTATGTAAAGTTGACCAATTACAAATGAGCACATAATAACATCAATCCTACCAAAACAAGTCAAAATAGTTTATTTTTGGACATAGTAAAAGATCATGATTACAACTCTTCATTTCTAGCTTACAAAACCAGCATTGTTGGTCAAACCAAGTTCTAGCTGATTCAAAATTAGCAACAAGGCCAAACCTAATTTGACATAATGACTATCCATCTCCCACGTATGCTGGATTAAATCAGAAACACATTAACATGAATGGAAAGGGAGATGTCAAAGATCCCTGAAGAAAATCAAGACCTCAATTCTGATTGAGTCCACGATCCTTGACAAGCCAGACACATGTGTCTTAACGTTGCTCTCCGACCTGTTGGTTAGAGCTATCTTCTCAGGTCTTCTTGTAGTCAAGAAAACACACAGTTCGCTAAGTCCAAGTCCATAATCCAGGGTCCACCCCAGGATGATAGTTGATTTACAGTGATCACAACACAGCACAGAGACTGGCCAGGGAACAGGACCCATTGCAGCAGCAGAACTCTGAGATTTCCCTTTTCCAGAAATCCACCAGAGCAGTATAAGAGGATAGAAGGGCATAGACAGAGATAAAGAAAATGTTGAGGGCTCAGGACAATAGGCGTGCTATGCTCTTTCTGGCTAGATGTTGAGTACAGCAAAAAAACTGTGCATACTAATGCTAAAAAGGCAATACATTTAGTCAAATTCACTATAAATGCTGGGAGGAAGAAAAAAGTCGAGCAACCTCTTCTGATTAACAACATTTGGTCACTGAGCTAGCATGAACACTTTGTACCACATTGACATGTCAATGTGTAATTTTGCAAATGACTTGCTTTCCACTCCTGGGATCGTGTGTGACTGTTAAGCAGCCCTCAGTAACTTTTGAAAACCAAGGGAACCCATGTTTATAATCCTGTTCCAAAAATGATGCTAGCTTTAGAGAATTAATGTTGCAAAAGCACAGTGCAGAGATCTGATGACGTTTGTGGATGGTAATTGCTGCCTACTGTCTCAAGGTTAGTTATCAATGGAGAATGGGGATAGATGGAGGTGGTCCATTCCTTTGCATGGACACAAGGATATGTTTAGCAGGAGATGACTTAAGTTGGATAATTTTGCACTGAATATTGGGACGATCAGTGTAGATGAGGGGATGAATGCAAACGAAGCTATTAGGTCAAATCTGTACTGACATATCTTACAGGCTCCAAGGGTCTTATTTGACCCATAAGCATTGCTGGGTCATTTATTGTACATTATTTTTAGGTCAATGGTAGAAGTAGGGAAATAAGGATGCTTATAATAATGGCATGGATTGTTTGGGTCCTGAACAAGCAAGAAAACAGACGCCTGAAACTATTATAACAAGAATGGTATGGCATTGAGGCAGCGATGCTTCAGGAAATCTATTGTGATAGTGGGCTTTCTAGCTCCTTCACCCGTGGTTGGGGGGCAGAACAGATACTTGGCCTTGTACATTATATACAACAAAGATTTTGTTTTTGATAAAGAGGTTTTAAATTGTTTTACTTACACCCATGATCTCAGGGTAGGTTCCTCCTTGTAGCTGGCACACTGCATGATGCTCCTATTACCTTGCATGCACCCAACGTGGTCACATCAGAGTATGTTAAGAGATACATAGCCCTGTTCAGGCAATATGGGGCACAGAACGTCATCTGGGGTGAGGATTTTGACTGTATCCTACATCCCTCACTTGACAGTAATAACCTCTATAGGGTAGATCATCCTTGTTCAGCGTGAGTACTAAGGCACATACACATTATGAATGTATTGACAGATGCATGGAGAGACAAGACAGGTGCAAATAGGGTGTATCCCTATTGCTCAACTGTCCATGCAACACACTCACTTTTTGGTTCACCTCAGTTGATGCATTATTATGGATTATTAATATTTAATATCTGCTGTGAACAATCTCCGACCACTCACTATTGCCCAACATCTACAACGTATATGCCACTTCCCACCAAATACCTGGATGGAATAGGCCTCTAGGTCCTATTTACAGGAGTCAATCGCCACAGAGGAAATCATATTTGACATTGACGGTCTATCTGTGGAGAAGGTCCCCAGTTCAGATGGGCTCACTGCAGAATTTTATGAGGAATTTAGTGCCAGATGTACAAAGAATAAATTTGGTTAAAGGAGTTGCAAATTTTGCACCAATGTGTACTGAACTGATTCTGATTTTGTGAACCTACCTATGTACTAAAATGTCCATTTGTAGTGTGCCGCAATATGAATTACCTCATTAATATGTATGAGGTGGGTCAGAAATTGTAACCCACTACGATTGGTTACAATCACAGGAATGGTGGCCTGCTGGGGAGGGGAGATGAGGGGAGGTGAGGTTGAATGAATATGGTGCTCTCCTGCTCCCTCCCGGTCAAGTGCCGCAGTGAAGCATCTTTGGGTGCTGCACTGCGTTGCCTGCCAGCTTCCAGAATATGAGCCCATCTATGTGTGTAGGTATATGCTATTTAAAGCCAAAATGTAGTGGAGCGCTGAACACAGTCAAATGCAAGCTTAAAGTCAGTGAACAATAGGAGAGGAAGTTGAGTTATGGATGGTTAATGAATTAATATATCGACCTCTATCTTCATGCTCTGGGTATTTTGAACAAGCTCAATCTATTGACGAAGGGTCCAGTATTTATAATGTGTAGAGCAACCTCCAATAATCTGTGGACATCACTTGACCTCATTAACCAAATCTGACCTGGAATTAATGATTATTTGTGTTTTTGGTTGCTGAGAAGGCTTTTGTCTACCTGAAATTAACTATTCTACTTCAGGTGTTGCGCCGGCTTGTGATAAATTACAACATCATGGGATTTATTAAACTGCATTGCTCTGAGTACATGGCCAGGGTGCATAATAATGGATACACCTCCAGTACTCAGGGAATGTGCTAGGGATCTTACCGCTATTTTTGCCCTTGCCATGGGGCTGTTGGATACATGGCTGCAGGAGAGCCATTTGCACTGGGCACTGTATTTACAATTATATGTATATTGTTGTTACTATGCACAGAAAATATTATACTCTTCATGAAAAAGACAGAGGTTAACTTAGAAGTGATCATTAGAGAAATAAGATAAGGGCCCTATCTTGTATACATATTGACTAGTAAAAATCCAAAATGCCCCCGCTCTTAGACACAATCCTCAGACCCCATGTTGATTACCTGCGTCTCAATCAGATAACTGGGCATACTTCTAAATAGAGACAAAAAAATGGTTTTCCTAAATTATTGTGGCCCAGTAATGGAAAGAGTGAGCAGAGAGGTTGAATGTTGGCTAGTGATGGCATTTTCAATGGGAGGGGCTGTCACCTTGAATATTATTTTTTACTGCTGCCTAGGTTTTTATATTGGTTCAAAACATTCTAATCTCTCTTTGGAAACCTTTTTCTAAACTAATATCTCTACTACCCAGACCGGTTTGTGAGGGACACAGTCCTTGAATAAACTGGAAATCCCTCATGCCATCATATGACACATGGGGCTTTGGGGTCCCAGAGGTTGGGGAAATGATATCATGCAGCTCAATCCCATTAAGATGGATAAAAGTTCAACCCATAGAGCTGTGTGCACCATCTTCTCATAGAGGAGATTCAGATAGACTGCGAAGACTTGAAAACTAGTGTCACAGCTAAACCATCTAAACATCTACAGCTGTTACAAATGGTTTGCAGCACAACCTGGTCAATCTGGAGCACAGCCAAAGTGGGTGGACTAATGCAGATATACTCCCCAGCCCTTCTATCAACGTAAAATAAAGCAGTAGAATCTAGACTAGAGAAAGTGGGCCTGACAAAAACAGAGCACTTTCCCATAGACAGTAAATTCATGACACTAGAACAATTATGAGGAAATAGAGGGACAATCGCTTTAGACTTGTTTGCTCACTTTAGAGTGTGATATGCTGTGTCAGCTGGATGATCCTCATTCCCAGATAAGCCTGCAGAGTTCCTCTCACTCATCTAAATGATTACCATGCTAAAGGTAACGGATGGGTTTCAAGACAATGCAGGTTGTATCCTGAATGATCTGATACGGCTGAAAATAAGGCCCTTAACAAGTTGAAATTGGATCTGGAAGAGGATATAGAGACTGAAGTGAGGACATGCTGCTGTGGCCAGGGTAAATTTCTGTCTATAAACTGTATGGTAGACAAGTAGGAGAGCATCAAGATAATGTGATGTCATGAGAGTGGGACTGAGGGATCCTCATGATATAAGATAGCAATGGTGGATGGAGTGTGCAACGGTAGATGGGTTGGTCTACAAACATTGATGGGTATGTCCACCAACATACACCTGCTCAAAATCAACTAATCGACAACACCTACCTCTCACATTACAAAAGAGCACTCCTCAAACCACACACACTTTTTACCACTCACACTATAAAGCACCAGCAGCACATTTTTGTTTTCACAATGTCTGGAAGAAGAAAACCCAAATTCTCTAAACATTAGTTACCACAAGACACTCATAGGAGGACATCTACAAGTAGTGGAATGACCTCTGGGGTTGTGTCTATTCCCATGGCACACCATGGCAACTGGTGACAGCTCTCCAAGGCTGCTCAACTTCATTCCCTGGGAGAACATGTTGTCCATAGTGTTGTAATAATACACAGTGAAGGCATCATTAGAATTACAGGTAGAAGGGAGACTAATTAGTACAAACACTAGCTCTCTTTCAGTAACAAATTCATCCTCGCCATACTCTAGCATCCCTTTTCCCAAACCAAAATCTCCCCACTAATGACGACCAGTACGGAAATGCCTTTTTTATTTTTGCATGATCACCCCCAAGTATTTGGAATGATGCTGTTGGTTCTTCAACTCTGAAGGTTCACTGAGGACTGCTAAACAGACCCCAGTGCCATTGCTCTGACTGTTAAAAGGTATATGTCTGACTGGTTCACCCACAATTGGCATAAGTTAACTTACTTATAAGCTCCTACTCTACAGTACCAGGGATACCAAGGGCCTGTAAGTTAAAGTGTCCCTCATCAGTTGCAGCATTTAGTGTGCTATCACAAGAGTGGCAAAGCAAGACTCTCAGCCTGCCATTCCTGACTGGCAAGGCAGTTTTTCAACTGCAATCTTGATTTAGCCATTTAAAATAATGAGAAACCCCTTCTTGTAGGAAACCACATAACAGAGGTACATTAATGAGAATCGATGTGTAGATAGTTTGGACACCCATATGGGAATTTATAAAAAATATTATGTAACCAGTCATGCTCTGGGGCATCTCCCTTCTTCTTCATGTTTGTTTGTAGACAATGCTGCTTTTGGATAGCATGGGCTAATGACTCATTAACCAGGTCATTCCTGGGGATAAAAGTACAACAGGAAGCAACAACCTTGGCACACACTCCACCATCCATAGTGGTCATCAAGTCTAACACATACCAATGTTGCATCACCATAAGGCGGATGGCTTGCAGCTCTTCCTTGATAGCATTAAGGCCAAGCTCAGTTTCATCATTTCCCACATGGCTACTTGTAACCAGTGGGCGTTGCCTTTTGTTTGCATGGTAAAAAATGATATTGATCCTTTAGTGTTTATTTGAGCTTCTGTGAACAGTCTAAATTCTGAGCGTGGCCAAACTTTTCAGCAGTTCTTCTCCTTCGAGCCAGATGCAACAGCTGTTGAGAAAACTCAGACGGATTTTCTCCAGGGATAACTAGGGTTGGGGCATGTATGGTCATAAGGGTGAAGAGGCCACACCATCCGGGGACTGGTTGGATGTAGACAAGGTGCCCACACTGTCAATACAGATCCATCAATATAGAGGTTCCCCATTACTGGTCTGCTAATGCATTATCGTATAACAAATCTCATTGCTGCCCAATGGTATGTATCTTTTGCCTTTAAAAACCATTTGTAAAATGTAGAGACATCTTTCGGAGAGATGTCTTTTGTCGTGGTCTTTCTTTTGTTGTTCGTCATCTGTGATCCGGTGTCTGGTGACTGTTGTCGGTGGTGTCTAGTGTTTGTTGTCTGGGCACTCAGCAGTGTTTTCATCTTGGTGCAATGTTGACAAAATGTCTCTTTTAAATCAAGTCACAAAGGTCAATTGAATTCAGAAGTACTTGAGCAACTTGTCTTTTGAAAGTCATTTGAGAGTCAGTATTAGAGTAATAGCAGGTAACATCAACGTTGGAACACTTACAGTTCGAACACGGTCCTTTGGAGCAAGAGCAATGGGTCATAGGTTAACTGGGAAAAATACATTGGGTAGGTAATTTATCAGAACATTACTGTGTTCTCCTGTAAAAGATCCTGTTATATGGTTTTAATTTGGAGCAAATTTCACTATCAATATTGGAAGGAAGTGACAGTGTTCTAGTGGTATTGGTGAGATTTTATCAAATTTCTAGTGAGTGACAGAATTTTTAATGGCAGTGGTGAGATTTGAAACCAATTTCACTGGATGCGAGAATTTTGGGGATGACCAGGATCTGTAAGTTCATTTTAATGTGAGTCTAATTATGGGTATTTCCCCCCTCTCTTTGCTGCTGCGGAAACAATATTTTCTCTACAGGTCATTTTGTTCAGACCGCAATATTTTTAACAGGTGCTAAGGTGTCCTTTTGACCTATCAGGGCTGCGTTCGATTGTAAGAAATAGCAAATGTTTGACTTTTAGGGGTACATTTCAGTCATTTCAAATTACGTTGAAGTTCCTGGTCCCACCCTTCTTCTTTTAGAAGGATCGATAATCTTTGGGCTCTTTTGTGGTTCACAGTGGGTTATTGCCACTTTTAACAAAGGATACTGGAGGTAGTTGGAAGTTGTGCGCGGTCTCCCTGTTGGGTACCTACAATGGAAAGAATGGCCGGGACTATGTTTATCTGCAGTGTTTTCTCAGCATGAGTCAAGGGTCCCATGGGGACTTCAGGTATCTGCCCTGTTGAAGGTGGCATAACTGAACTTGATGGAAATTTCCAATGGATTGGGACCCATGGACTATGATCTTTCTTTAGGGCTTTGAGGATCTGGTGTTGGGACTGAGATTAGGCCATCTACCTTTCTGGACAGTGCCCCAAGGGGCCCTGTAAGTGTCATCCCAATGATTGAGGCATGGCTTGTGTGCCTACCCCCACACCCTTGACACAGGCTGGGAAAGCCTCCTGTGGAAATACTCTACCTCTTGCCACTCTCCTTTTTCCCGGGCCCAGGATGTTCCAAATCTATTGCTTCTGTTGAGGTGTAATCCGATGGGTAATTCCTAGAAGGTTTTAGATGTGTTTTGATTGAAAGGAGGAAGGAGCTGAATGATCTGCCCCATAGGGAGTCAAGTGTGTAGTTGGGGGTTTGTAGTGAGTACACAAACAGAAGTTGCTGCACGCTGGTGGATTTGTCTACTGACTTGACACTGGAGCAGTGTAAACCAGAGAAACTCCAGTGTACTTCCTGAACCCCCTGCCCCAAAAAACATCTGAAAAGATCAGGTCTCCAGCACCAGCGCATTTGTCCAGTTTCGGAACTATAGACTGTGCCTCCATTTGAATGAGACCTGAAAGACATTGGAGAGTGGGGTCCTATTGAACTGTAGCTTGACCTGGTGGTATAACCATAAGGATCTGAATGCTCATGTTCATGTACAGGTAGGTGCTTTCCTGCTCCCTTGCTGGACTGTATTCCCCCGGGGGTGCTGTCAGCTAACCCACATCGGGTACCAACAGCCGAGGGGGCCCTGGGCCTGCTGAGGTCACCCAGATGGAGAACTTTAGTGAACATTCCCAGGCGACCTAGCACAACCGTCTTGATGCTTTCCTTGTGTGTAATTGAAAGTTTTGCCAAGTTAACGTTTTTCAGTTATGCCTGCTGTTGTTGTTGCATTAAAGGTTTTGAGTTATTACTGTTGGTGGCAAAGGGACTAGGGCACAAAGCGGTAAAAAGCACCAGCGATAATGAGGGTTGCAGGTGCAGGGTGAGCTGCTCAATACTATCCAGGCTTATAACATGCGCCAGTTTCTATGCCCCAGTAGAAGATAATACTTTGCCATATGAGGGGTTGTTTCAAACAGTATTGCAAAATCCTGGCGCATTTATAATCGGGAGGACTTCAGTTTACTTCAGCTTCCAAAAGTGGATTCATTGGTTAAGGTAAAACAACAGACAAAACCAAAATACTCGCTTTAGTTGATCCCTAGAGGGCAGCTTCCCCTACAAAAGTTACATACACATGTTTTTTCAGGCAGATTTCGTTACTCCTCACGTATATATATTTTTTTAAATCCCCAGAGCTTTGAATTATAAATTCCAAAGTGCTATAGCTAGTGGTTTTACAGATCATGCAATGATTATTCTTGATATAGCAATAGCTAAGTCCCCGGTGGGCCCTAGATGGTGGGTGCTAAATAAACAACATCTGCAGGAGGAAGGGTGGGTGCAAACTCTTAAAGAGGGAATTTTTGACAAAGAATGATAAGAGTGAACCACCAGGAATTGTATGGGATGCCATGAAGGCTAAAAAGCAAAACCAAAATTTAGAATAAAAGGTACAGCAGAGCTTTGACAGGTTTTTGAAGAATTCATCAATGGTCAATAAAAGGGCATTTGATATTGCTAGGCAGGCAATGAGCGAAGCATATTACGCAAAATGTGCTACGCTGAGTAAGATTCATTCACAAAAGGTTACAGAGCAAAGCAACTTCACAGGGGCATGTTTAGCCTGGCAGGCACGAAAACAATCTGCTAAGAACAGGATAAATGCCTTGAAATGCCCAACTATGGAAATTATGAGAAGAGAACCAGCGAAAATAAAAAAAATTATGTTGGAGCATAATAGGTAGATATACACACAAGCACAGACAATTGATTTGCTTTCCCTGGATAGATTCTTGGCAAACTGTAATATTCCAACCTTAACTAGAGATCAGATGGCGGACATGTCTCGACCGTTCTCCAAAGAGGAGTTGATAGAGGTTATCAAGAATCTTCAAAATGGCAAAGCCTGTGGCCAGGATGGATTTCCGGGGGGATTGTATTAACTTTATTTGATGTTCGGGCTGATTATTCTTTACTTCTCGCCAATGCAATGTTTCAAGGGGGCGTTATAATCCTCTCTTTTTTTAAAGAGAATTTTGTAAGCTTCAAGATGAAAGGTAAGGATACTGAGGATCAAGCTCTTACTGCCCTATTTCATTACTAAATACATATTAGAAGATCATTACTAAACTGCTTGCCAAGAGACTTAACTCAGTAGCTTCTGGATTGATCCATACAGACCGGAAAGGTTTTATAGCAGGGCGGCAGCTGGGGACAAATACGCATTATCTGGATGAAGCCCTAGACTATTTTGCAGTTAATGAAATGCAAGCTTTGGTGTTTCTGCTGGATGAGGAAAAAGCTTTTGACCTCATGTTCTGGGAAACTTTATTTAATATTCTGACCAGATGTGGTATTCTGTCCCGGATCACCTGGGTCATATATAAATGCACTGTAAAGCTGAAGCTGGTATTATTATTAACCAAGTAGAAGTGGGACAAATAAGAGTGTAGCGTGCGCAAGGCAGGGGTGCTCGTTCTCGCCGATTTTGTTTGCCTTTTTATAATGAGCCATTAGCCAGAGCGATTCGAGGAAACATGAGTATCCATCCCCCCTTCCACAAATGGATAAGATTAAACTATGCCAATGATATTATTCTAATTTTGGATAGTGGGAGGGAGACCCAAGAAAATGTGTTTGTACTTTTTGTTCAGTATGAAAAGCTGAGAGCGTATAACATGAGTGTAGTTGGTAGTGGGCTTTGTGACACCCACAAACAATTGGAGCTTAGGTATGACTGTATGAACCAACACTGGCAGGATGGGAGCGAGGAGCTATACACAGCCTAACTTAAACCTGAATGGGGTATGTTCTATCTCCACACACAGGGCCTAACAACCCTCCATTGTCACATACACCAGCCTGGAGCCAGGCAAATTGAGGTAGGGAATTCCTTGCACTTTAAAGCCACTGTGTCAAAGCTTCTCCCACCATCTGGGACCAGAGCACCGGGTATAAAAGATGGATCTCAGACACCACCACTTTAGTACACTTCTGCACCTATGGATATTATGCCAGGAGGAAGGGCTGCTATACTGCTGAAGGACTGCCATTCTGCCAGGCTGCACTCTGCTGGGCCCATGCTTCGTTTTGCTGACCTGCTATCTGCTGCCTTCTTGCATGGGTGAGAAGAACTATGCTTGCATCTCTTCAATGCAGAACCCAAAGTGACTCCATGGGCTAGTTGGCTGACCTCCTGATGTGTAGCCCCAGTACCATAACAGTCTTCCAACAACCTTGCATTTGCACCTGGACTCTAGCATGTGTGGGTCTCTGTGGCCAAGTGGTGCCACCCCAATCTGGGACCCTTGGCAGTGGGCCTAAGGTGCCAGCATGTGAATCCAGCTACTGCAGCACACATAGAAAGAGGAACAAATGAGGAGAAATATAGATATAGCTCCTCGTTATGCCTCCCCTGGGGACGTGTAGCAGTTTAACTCATTCACAGGTCTGCCAGTAATGATAAATCTGGGAATGCACTAAAATTCCTAGATGAATGCAGGAAATACACACACTTCACCAATGGAATGCCTATTTTGGCCCCAGGACCCAATCCCCTGTGACTGTCCCTTCTTTATTTAGAACAGCACTTAAAAAATAAAAAATAAAATTGCTCTTTAAGGAGCAGGCAGTGATCTCTTGGACTACTGCTTCTCATTTGTGAATACCTTACAACCTCCTTTGAGGAGGTAGTAAAGTATTAATGATTTGCGACTGGATTTCAATTGCAAAACATTGCTATGTTTTTTATTATGTTAAAGATATTTATATAGCGCACGTTCACCAGCTGGTTTCTTGATGCTGAGTATATGAACATAACCTGCAGCTCAGTACCTTATTTATAAACTTGTATAAAGTTTTCAGGAGATGTCTGAATCTGAAATAACAGGCAATCATTGTGATGTTAGTTGGGAGGGAATACCAGAGTCAGGGGGCTAATAAAGAAAATCCAGGGCCTCCTAGTATCTTCTTCTTAAAAGGGGAAATCACCAGGAGGTTAAGATGGGATGACCTCAAGTTTTGAAAAGGTATGTACTTTTGAATTGGGGAGGAGATAAACCCAGGACTGTTGCAGTGAAGGGATTTAAAGGCGATGCATCCAGTCTTAGAAACTGAGCGCTGTTTCACCGGCAGGCAATGTGGCTTCCTCGTCATGTGGGTGATATGGCACCTTCTAGGCTGTCAGTAAAGTAGACTGGCTCCCTGATTGTGTACCAGTTGTATTCTCTTGATCAGATATTCAGGGAGACCAAGGTAGAGTGAATTTGGAAAGTGTATTGTGAAATGACTAATGTGAGAACAACCTGATGAGGGGTTTGAGGTTGAGAAATCAACACATTTTTCTAATCTTCCGAAGCAGAAGAAAGTAGGATGAAACTACTGCCCCTACTTGAGGCTTCATAGAAAGATGTTTGTCAACAAGTACTCCAAGTCTCTTAAATGAGTTCTTTGGATGATGGGGTACCCATTTCAGCTGGCCACCTCCGTCTTTTTGGAGTTTAATTTAAGTTGATTGATATTCATCGAGTCATGGATGACTAGCATTGTATTTTAGAAAAACATTTTAGAGTCTGGTGACCTGTCGCTAGCAAACAGAAGTTGCATAACATCTGCATAATTGAAATTTCTCACCGTCCTTTTACTCAGAGTGCGCATTAAGGGATGTATATACAGATTAAAAAGATGAGAGGACAAAGAAGAACTCTTAGGTACACTGAGAGTCAGTTGGACCATAGGAGCACAAAAGGGAGACAAACAGACTGACTGAGAGCGATCTTTTTGAAAAAAAGAGACAAACCAGTCAAGCACTGTGCCCTGTATACCAACGGCTCTGACATGGTCCACCAGAACCTCATGATTGACTGTGTTGAATGCCACAGAGAGGTCAAGAAGCACCAGCGCCTGTGTGATACCTTTATTGGCCGCTTCCCTCATGCCATCCAACATGGACATGGATCACTTCTTCAGTTGAATGGGCCAGGTGTAGACCTGCTTAGTGGGAAGCAAGAACATGGTTTTCCTCAAGAAAGGAGCAAAGACAGTTGGCAACATGTGTTTTCAAAACTTTAGCCAAGTAGGGAAGCAATGAAAGGAGGAGGTAGTGTTTTCAGAATGTGTGAATAAGAATATTTCTTTTAATAGTAAGACCATTATTGCTTCTTTAAAGGAACTAGGAACTATACCTTGTACTAGGGATTCATTAAGTATGGATAAAGGTCAGTACACAGAGAAAACATTTCTTTTAGCACTTGTGGAGGACAGATAGAGGGAAGGTCTGATTTTACTTTAGCCAATAAGTCAATAAAATGTGCCTTACTTATAATAGGCAGCTTGGCCAGTGATTTAGGATTCTTATCAATACTGGGTTAATTCTCAGAAGTGGCGCTTGAAGGGATGCCATCTTTAATTACTTTAAAATGTTGGACAAAAGTATTAATTGAGTGCTTCACAAAAACCTCGAGCAGTAGGTATTTTTACTGTCACTCAGGGGATGATAATTCAGGAACAATAGCAAATACATCCTTAGATGTGTTAGTTGAGATCAAAATGTTTCCAGAAAAAAAGAATAGAATTTTTATATTCGTTAAGCTTGGTCTGGTAGACTTCCCTTTTATCAGGTGAATATTTCCTTTGCCAGTTACGTTCAGTCCAGTGAAGGGCTAATTTAGCAAGTTTAAGATCATCGGAGAACCATTTCTGGGCATCATTGGGCCTGGCAAGCCTGACCTTTAATCAATACATTTATTTATATTAATACATACCTTGAGGAATCAGTATCTCAAAGTGACGCCCTTAACATACACCTTCCAAATATCGATTCTATATGTTCTCAAACCCAAATTGTGATTCAGTGACTTGTTACGAATCTTCTTATAATCTTTATTTCGACCGTTTAGATCATAAAAGATATACAACAATAAAAACATTTAAAAAAGAATTAACATTCAGATAAAAAATAACACATAACATTTTGAGCAGAAGTATAAATAACAACGAGTTACAAAATACAATTCATTCAATAGTTCTATTATCCCCAGCCTCAATCTGCTTTATATGACTTGCTCGAATGTGCCACATTGCACTTAAAAATTTAGCTACCGCAAACACAACTGGGGACGAAAGATCTGTTTTTAACACTCTGTATGCATGTAGATAATGCCTAAGACCCAGGTTCTTAAGAAGGGGAACAAGCCAGTAATTTATGGGTCTACAGTATGCTTTACAGAAAAAGATCATATGTAGGTCATCCTCCCGGGATTGGGTGCATAGAGAGCATTGCTCAGATGAGGGGGGATTGGACCACTGCTTTTTATATGATCTAAGTGGGAGTGAGCTGTGTCTCCACTGAAGGAACAATTTTCTGGTCAAGACCGGACTAATATTGTTACGAATCACAATTTGGGCTTTATGAATACAAATATAGCATTTTGCTATCGGAAACACTCCGATTGTATGAATTGGAGCCTCTCTGACTGCAACATGGCTTTGTACACGAGAAGCAATTTTGCTTTGAGAGTTCTCTATCAGACAGTGGCAGCTTGGTACTAACTTCATCAGAAAGTCTGATTAAAGTTGCTCATGTTTCCCCAAGCCCATTCAATATCTGGTGCAAATTCCTAAAACGCTATGTGGCTTATTTACAAGCCCATTGCGCTGCCAGTGCGTCACTTTTATTGATACACCAGTAGCGCAAAGGGCTTTCCCATTTTTACAAGGCCATGGTAAGTCACCCTGACACTCTAATTTATGCATTGTTAGTATTCCGGCTGGAGAGACAGCACACGATCCAGTGGGTGAAAGCATTTATTAAAACGCATGTTCTTCCTAAGTATTCTGGTGACCTCACACTCACAAGAGCTCATCATGTACCAGCTCATCAGCCTCCGGATCAGAAATTCCCTCATTCAATTCAATTCAATATTACTTTATTTCGATTTAGTTTTATAAATCATAAAAAGCATACAATAAAAAACAGTCAATAAAATTGGGATTCTTTTTAAAAAATATAAGAAGAAGTAAAATTATTTCCAAGATAAAAAGAGGAGTGCTCTAGATTACAAGAGCTTTCAGTAAGCATAGCTATAAAATTTAAAAGTTACACAGTTGTAGCATTATATGAGGTCGATGGCTCTCTTGTCCAAGATCTTTCGGTGATAAAGAATAGATTTCAAAAAACTGACTACTGTGAATGTCAGTAGTCTCCTCCCAACATCTGCAAGAAAAGGAATGCTGGGCAACATTGCCTATGTCCAGTACTCCTCAGAATGGGAACAAGTAGTTTTTTCCTACTTTCTGCAAAAAAATTTGCAGAAAAGAATAGTATGTATGGTTGATTGAGCTGACATGTGGTCACAAGGGCAAACTGGTAAGGTTTTGGCCCAGTTGTTCTGGACTGGGAAAGCTATTATTCGGTGAAAAATGTTCATCCTGAGTCTTACCAATAGATAGCGCTCATGGTTTGTCATGTTTAGGGTAAGGTATGGCTGCAGAGTTGGTACCAATTGGATCATTAGGCTATGAGTGACAGATGGTTTGCTAACTTCACTCAATAGTCTCATCTCCTCCAGGTGGGCAAGTGCTTTGTTATTTAGGAACTTTCTCGGCACCTCAGATATTGACGAGGGATTGTAGAAATACTTGTCCCAGCCCAAATCATGGAGGAAGGTTGCAATATATCTCAGCCACTTAGACCTATGAACGTTATCCAGGGTTAGACAGTCCAACAGAAGTGATTGAGAAAGGGTAGCTTTATCTGACGTCCAGATTTTGCGCCATAGCAAGAGAGGCTCCACTTTAGCTAGGGCTGTCAGGTGTACGAGACACAGTTCTAAGTGGCAAGCGAAAGTACCCATACTTCCCGGGACTGAAAGAAGAGACCTCAAAAAACAGTTTTCGACTTTCTGAATAGTATCTAGATTCACGAAGCCCCATAAACCAGCCCCATACAAAGCCACTGATAAACATTTGGCTTTGTAAATCTGGATGATTTCAATTGGGGCTCTATTGCCCAGTTTCCTGGTAAAGTTGAGGAGGGCTGTAACTGTTCTCAGGAAGAGTAGTCTTCTGGTTTCCACTGCCGCTTTCCATGATAATATATGGTCCATTGTTATGCCCAAGTATGAGTATGTAAGGGTAGTGGCTATCTTTTGATTGTTCAAATAGATACCCCTCATTTTGTTTGCATTTGTACGGGACAAACTTGACCTCATAACAAAGGTTTTAGTTATGTTTATCCTGAGGTCAAGGCTTGCCATGAATGTGGAGTATCTATTCAAATTTTTTTGTAATTCGCATGGGGTGCGTGCCAGTATGACCGAGTCATCTGCATAGAGTAGTGCAGGTATTGGGCGTTTACCTATCATTGGGAGATCCTGGGAACCCTTCAGCATCTCTTTTTCCAGTGCATTGGTGTACAGTGTGAAAAGAAGAGGGGCAAGGACGCATCCTTGTCTGACTCCCTTTTCTACTGGGAATGAGTCCGTCAGCTCCCCCCCCACCCCATAACGAACTCAAGCAGAGGCTTTGGCATAAAGTTCCCTGACAAATATAAGTAAATTCAAAGGGACCCCCATGTCAGCCAGTATTACCCATAATTTGGAGTGGGAAACACAGTCAAACGCGGCTGACCATGTATAAGTCTCCCTTTTTAATATGGACATATTTGTCAATCAGGAGAGAAAGGTTTAGGGCCTGCTCTGTTGTACCCAAGCCCTGGCGAAACCCGTATTGTATGTCAGAAATAACCCTGCCTTCGTCAGCCCAATCTTGTAGTTGTTCTAGGATGACTCTCCCTGCCATCTTGCCCAGGGAGTCTAATAAAGAGATTGGGCAATAGCAGGATACTGAGTCCCGATCACCTTTCTTAAAGATGGGGACTAATATGGATTTTGACCAAGATGGTAATAAACCCATCTTGCAGGTTGCGTTCAGGACTCTGGTTAAGATGGGGATCCAGAGTTCCATTTGATCTTTAAATAAGTCAATAGGAACTCCGTCTGGGCCCGGTGCCTTCCCATTCTTGCTTGCATTCAAGGCCGAAGCGATCTGTTCCAAAGAAAAATGTAGATCGATAGGGTAATTTGAGGAAGATTCATTGGAGATGTTGGGATTCAGGGTGTATGAGTCCAAGTGTTCAGGTAACTCCTTATCTATCGAAAAAATGTTAGAAAATTGGAGGACCCATTCTTTTTCCTCAATTGCTACATCTAGCTTAGCGTGATGTGTGATGTCATTTAAGAAAAGGAGACTTTACTACTTGCCAGAAAGCTGTCATGATTTTTTGAGAACAGGTATCATGCAATTGTTCCCAAAGCTGAGTTTTTAATTCTTTTTTCCTGATTCTTAAGGCTTGGTTATAAGCTTTCCTAAGTATTGATATCTCGTGTGGTGACCTTGTAGTTTTTCTCAGCGCCGTTTTTAAGTTGGAATATGCGGCTGTACAATCATGGTTGAACCAGCCTTTTTGTTTGTTTGAGGCGTTTTTTCTTTCCACCCACAATGCTTCGTTGATTGCCACAACAATCAATTCGAAGCTTGCAATGACCTCTGAGTTGGTAGAGTGTGGGTTAAGACAAGTCATGATAGATGAATTAGCTTTTACAATCACTTGTTTAGTCACCTCCATAGGCACTACGTTCCCCCATTTGAGGGCATAGCCATTCAATCTAGAGAGTGCTAGGTTGTTTTGTGATAGGATGGTTCCCATACCACTCTTAGGTTTATGAGCCAGAGAAAGAGAGATGCTAAGAGGATAGTGGTCACTGAGCAGGACTAAATGTCTGGTGAAAACTGCCTTTTCGGTCCTCTCAGTGTTTGAAACCAGGATGTAATCTATGATTGTTAAACATCCTCTCCCGTGAAATGTAGGAGCCAGGATTTGATTTTTTCCATTTCTGGCATTTGCCTGAACCAAATCTAGATCGAATAAGGATTCGTTTAAGTAGTTGCCCAGGGTTGAGTGTCTAAAGTGAGATATTGGATTATCAAATTCATCCACTATACCGCATATGTTTTCATTTCCATTTAGTTGGCATGGACCTAGATTGAAATCCCCCCCCCAGATAATCACCGCGTCACCTATTTTCTTCGTTATTCTAGATTTTAATGTGGATCGCATCTGAGATACCACAATGAGTGTTTCGGCCTCGGGGAGGTTATTATAAAAGTTCACTATAATGAAACTGTCCCCATCATTTAAAGTCAGCCTGAGAATCTGGGCGTTTGGGTCAAGGCTCATGGGGACTAATTTTTTTATATTCAGGAGGTTTGAAATATAAGTTGTTAAACCTCCTTTCGCTCTACCTGAGGTAGAGGGTAGAGCGGAAGAAAAAAAAGTTTTATAACCTGCCATGTGTATTGGTTCGACAGTCCAGGTCTCTTGGAGTGCCAGGATATAAAATCTTGGAGCATAGTCCATCCATATGTCGTTAGTAGCCTTAGTAGGTTGGCCTGCTATATTCCAATAGAGGAATGTTATGCAAGGTTTTGTCTCATGTCCTAGGCATGTCTGAGGGATGGGAGTATAAGATAATTTGGAATTCTGTTCTATATTTAGAATGGGTTGAGTTTTATCCAAGGTTATATGATTATATGATGAATCTATGGATACTGAAGAGGTTTGAACATGCTTTAAGTTGGCATCCTGGGGCATGTACATGTCGGGATTAACAATAGGATTGTCCTCCGTGTTACTGGAGGGCACCTTTCGAGGTCTATCAGAGTTAGTAATTTCTGCCCCATATAACTTTAGTCAGTCCACTCCTTCTAGGTCTGTAAGTTCAGCATATCGATTATAAAGAGGTAAAGAATAATCGTCCTGTTTACGACGAGAGGGATAAAAACGATACTTCGGAGGTTGGGAAGAAGACCTTGGGTGACCTGATGTATAATGGGGTGGGGTAACGAAAGGTTTTCCGTTTAAATAAGATGGTGTAATGTGGTGGTTGTGGTTCTCTATGAGAGGCCTAGTTGGATTAATCCTATGTTGGTAAGAATAGTTATAATGGTCTCTTTGGTGTAGCAGAGGGGGTCTTGGACCGCATTCTGAGTATTGTGGGATGTACATATCACAATTGCTTTGTCGGTTGTATGGGGGCCTAAGATAGGAATCCTGACGCTGTGGCAAGGGACTTATATGCCTATCCTGGTTTTGGG
This sequence comes from Triturus cristatus, assembly GCF_964204655.1. Lineage (NCBI taxonomy): Eukaryota > Metazoa > Chordata > Amphibia > Caudata > Salamandridae > Triturus > Triturus cristatus. The sequence goes on from NC_140591.1 coordinate 1,559,187,085, forward strand.
TTAGTAAACTTATATTGTTTTTAACGGGAAAATGTGCTCTAGGATAAAAATAGGTCAGGTCATGTGCTTTTATTGAGTTAAGAAACATAAAAGGGGAGTAGCTTAGAATGTGTCTTACAGCTCTTTTGTCTCTAAAGTTGATTGTTATAATGTCACCCATGATATCTTTTTTCCTTCTTCCCAACCAGGAGAGACGCCTAACAAAAAGTATTTCCCCATTAATCTCCGGGGGAAGAGGACATTTTTGTCCGAGCCAAAATATAACTTTATTTTTTAGTTGGGAGTGGTCTTCTCTTTTCCCGTCCTCTAAGGGGGGGACTCCAGTTAAGACCACCACCAAAGGGACAGCTTCTGGAGGAAGGTCTACATTACAGTTTGGTAGGGCAGGTAACCTTGCCAAATCTTCAAACTCAGAATTTGTTTCAGTGATTTGCTTCGAGTTTAGTTGGATTTTGGGTTTCGGGACCACCTCTAGCTCGTTGTCTTTAAGGGGTACATTATTGCTTATCTTTCGGGAGGGCAGCGTGTGCTGAGGATTTCGTTTTGGCGGAGTAGTCACTCCAATGATCGCTCCCTCTTGGTTACTATTTCTTGTAGTTGGTAAGATCATTGAAGGGACTGATAAAGGCTTTACTAGATCCTTGGTTTCCTTTTTGATCTCCTCAATAGTTTTTTCTAAATTCCCCAGTTGACGAGCTATGACTTTTAATTTTTCTGTTAATGGTAATATGAGTGATCTAATCATTATCCCAAAATTCTCCAATAGTACGTGGTTTGATGTTTCAGTTTGGGGATTGTGCACATCTTATGTAGGAACTTTTAATGTAGGATTACTTGTTTTAGTAGATATTGTATTACTTTTGGTCTTAGATTTTTTTAATAGGAGGCCCTTCTTTTTCCTTTTTTTTGATATGGGGCCTTGTGGTCGGTGGGTTACCAAGATCCTAGGTTCGTTTCGCTGTATTTGTGCTGGAGATAGCGAGTCAGTCCTCGAGACATCTTTTTCAAGTAAGGTATTATTCAAGAGGGGGGATGAAATATAAATATCGTCATTGACTAGATCTGGGGGAGGAGTTATATCTCTAAGAAGTAAGGGTGTGCCATCTCCAAAGGAAGCTTCAAAACCATCTCTTTCACAAGGCGTAATACATTGTAAAGAGGTCACTTCCTGTGAGGGAAGATCGAGTAAGCGATTGTTTTTCGCGTATTCCACGGACCGACGTCTCTCAGCCCGTAGGTCCTCTAGAGCTATGACCTTATCTATTTCTATAGTTGGTCTAATTACAAAGTTGTCCAAAGTCCCTCGTTTGGCAACTCCTCTCCTAAGAGGCTTGTCTTTCAAAGAAGACAAACTCATATTGGGTGTTATCTATAGTGCGTCTGCTACTACAGCAAAGGAACCAGTACATACACTGTCAATGATGTATAACAACTATAACACGTGCAATAACGTATAGGAGTATTTTTGTCCGCCAGTCCACTTACGGACGCTGAGAGGTGCAGGTCCTCTGAGGGCCTCAGAGGGCCCGCCCTTTGCCCGGCCTTAGCCCGCGCGCGGCCCCGCTACGCGGAGAGTGTGAGCAGTTCAAGTAGCGCCTCCAGGCGCGAGGCTCCGCCTATCTGCTTCCGGGGTGGAAGTGAGGGAGTCTGGGAATTGTGGTCTCGCCTCCGCACAGCGGCCGCGAGGATGGGAATGGCGGCGGCGGGAGGGAGTCCAGGCAGGCAGAGACACACTCAGGTAGGAGGTTTGGTAATCACAGGAGACCAGTCCATTCAAGAACAATGTGAAGCCCGCTCCACTGGGAGTGTGAGCAGTTCAAGTAGCGCCTCCAGGCGCGAGGCTCCGCCTATCTGCTTCCGGGGTGAAAGTGAGCGAGTCTGGGAATTGTGGTCTCGCCTCCGCACAGCTGCCGCGAGGATGGGAATGGCGGCGGCGGGAGGGAGTCCAGGCAGGCAGAGACACACTCAGGTAGGAGGTTTGGTAATCACAGGAGACCAGTCCATTCAAGAACAATGTGAAGCCCGCTCCACCGGGAGTGTGAGCAGTTCAAGTAGCGCCTCCAGGCGCGAGGCTCCACCTATCTGCTTTTGGGGTGGAAGTGAGGGAGTCTGGGAATTGTGGTCTCGCCTCCGCACAGCGGCCGCGAGGATGGGAATGGCGGCGGCGGGATGGAGTCCAGGCAGGCAGAGACACACTCAGGTAGGAGGTTTGGTAATCACAGGAGAGCAGTCCATTCAAGAACAATGTGAAGCCCGCTCCACCGGGAGTGTGAGCAGTTCAAGTAGCGCCTCCAGGCGCGAGGCTCCGCCTATCTGCTTCCGGGGTGGAAGTGAGGGAGTCTGGGAATTGTGGTCTCGCCTCCGCACAGCGGCCGCGAGGATGGGAATGGCGGTGGCGGGAGGGAGTCCAGGCAGGCACACTCAGGTAGGAGGTTTGGTAATCACAGGAGACCAGTCCATTTAAGAATTTTGGAGACTACAGGTAAAAGAACAAGTTCTCTCTAGCGCAATTAGGCAGAGGCAGTTTACTACTCCAGAGCTCCCGCTCAGTTGCATCTTTGTGGACATGTCAGCCTCTATGGCCAAGGGGGGGAAAGAGTTTGTAAAGATGCTCCATTTTTCAAAGGCACAGGGAGCCTAGGCTATGATTGTTCAGCAATCTAAACTGAAAGTGTTTGTTAAAGGTGCATTTCATGTGTTCTGCGATGTTTCTGAGGTGCAGGAATTGCTACAATGAATCTCGATGAAGCCCTGTTGAATTCGGAGTGATTCGGTCTTGGCTGTGTTCTGGCGGACTGGTCCTAGTGACTGGAACTATGGAATGTCTTCCTGTTACCTGAGAAATTAGGTGCAGAGATTGTTCTTTTTGGATTATGGGCTTGGTATAGGATTTATTGCTATTCATCATTGGCTGAATGGGCTTTAGGTTATTATGGAGTGTTGGGATCTTTGGATGGGGTTTTGATTTAGCATTAATTGGTATGTTTTGATAATTTTCCCTTTATAAGCTGTCTCTCTCTCTTTTTAGTTTTCTGGAGGGGTAAAGGTGGCAGGAGTAGGTCACAAGATCTAGGTACAAGGTAAGTGTGCATCACTCACCACAGCTTAGGGGAGGGAGGGGTAAGGGAGGTAGGCCTGGGGGGCATGAGGTTGGTTGAGGGTTGGGTGGAAAGTGTGATAAAAAAGGATCCAAGTATGCAATTGTTTAGTTTAAGCAAGAAGGGCGGCGGAGTAAAATTTTAATCTTGATTCTAGGGTTGGCAAACTACCAAATGTACCTCCTTATTAATATACTGCATAATAAAGATTGAACCAAAGGGGGGAGCGAACCCTCAACAAGGGGAAAGGCTATTATAGGGGTGGAGTAACCCCAGTGCCCAGATGTGGGAAGGGTTCCATAAAAGCTACTGATAGAATAGACTATCAGTTTTAGTAGCTCCTTTAAGGTAGTCTCTTTCAATACAAATGGTTTTAATAAAATTAAGAAATTGCGGACAGTAGAAAGGTGGATTTCAGCAGGAAACTCATATTCCGGTAAGGAAGCTGGCAACATTTTCCATGTTTAAAATCTGGGCAGCATTCAGTCGGTTTTCATCCTCCCAAGCAGCCCACTGGCAAAGGGACTAGGGCACAAAGCGGTAAAAAGCACCAGCGATAATGAGGGTTGCAGGTGCAGGGTGAGCTGCTCAATACTATCCAGGCTTATAACATGCGCCAGTTTCTATGCCCCAGTAGAAGATAATACTTTGCCATATGTGGGGTTGTTTCAAACAGTATTGCAAAATCCTGGCGCATTTATAATCGGGAGGACTTCAGTTTACTTCAGGATCCAAAAGTGGATTCATTGGTTAAGGTAAAACAACAGACAAAACCAAAATACTCGCTTTAGTTGATATCTAGAGGGCAGCTTCCCCTACAAAAGTTACATACACATGTTTTTTCAGGCAGATTTCGTTACTCCTCACGTATATATATTTTTTTAAATCCCCAGAGCTTTGAATTATAAATTCCAAAGTGCTATAGCTAGTGGTTTTACAGATCATGCAATGATTATTCTTGATATAGCAATAGCTAAGTCCCCGGTGGGCCCTAGATGGTGGGTGCTAAATAAACAACATCTGCAGGAGGAAGGGTGGGTGCAAACTCTTAAAGAGGGAATTTTTGACAAAGAATGATAAGAGTGAACCACCAGGAATTGCATGGGATGCCATGAAGGCTAAAAAGCAAAAACAAAATTTAGAATAAAAGGTACAGCAGAGCTATGGCAGGTTTTTGAAGAATTCATCAATGGTCAATAAAAGGGCATTTGATATTGCTAGGCAGGCAATGAGCGAAGCATATTACGCAAAATGTGCTACGCTGAGTAAGATTCATTCACAAAAGGTTACAGAGCAAAGCAACTTCACAGGGGCATGTTTAGCCTGGCAGGCACGAAAACAATCTGCTAAGAACATGATAAATGCCTTGAAATGCCCAACTATGGAAATCATGAGAAGAGAACCAGCGAAAATAAAACAAATTATGTTGGAGCATAATAGGCAGATATACACACAAGCACAGACAATTGATTTTCTTTCCCTGGATAGATTCTTGGCAAACTGTAATATTCCAACCTTAACTACAGATCAGATGGCGGACATGTCTCGACCGTTCTCCAAAGAGGAGTTGATAGAGGTTATCAAGAATCTTCAAAATGGCAAAGCCTGTGGCCAGGATGGATTTCCGGGGATATTGTATTAACTTTATTTCGTGTTCTGGCTGATTATTTTTTACTTCTCGCCAATGCAATGTTTCAAGGGGGCGTTATAATCCTCTCTTTTTTTAAAGAGAATTTTGTAATCATGATGAAAGGTAAGGATACTGAGGATCAAGCTCTTACTGCCCTATTTCATTACTAAATACATATTAGAAGATCATTACTAAACTGCTTGCCAAGAGACTTAACTCAGTAGCTTCTGGATTGATCCATACAGACCGGAAAGGTTTTATAGCAGGGTGGCAGCTGGGGACAAATACGCATTATCTGGATGAAGCCCTAGACTATTTTGCAGTTAATGAAATGCAAGCTTTGGTGTTTCTGCTGGATGAGGAAAAAGCTTTTGACCTCATGTTCTGGGAAACTTTATTTAATATTCTGACCAGATGTGGTATTCTGTCCCGGATCACCTGGGTCATATATAAATGCACTGTAAAGCTGAAGCTGGTATTATTATTAACGAAGTAGAAGTGGGACAAATAAGAGTGTAGCGTGCGCAAGGCAGGGGTGCCCGTTCTCGCCGATTTTGTTTGCCTTTTTATAATGAGCCATTAGCCAGAGCGATTCGAGGAAACATGAGTATCCATCCCCCCTTCCACAAATGGATAAGATTAAACTATGCCAATGATATTATTCTAATTTTGGATAGTGGGAGGGAGACCCAAGAAAATGTGTTTGTACTTTTTGTTCAGTATGAAAAGCTGGGAGCGTATAACATGAGTGTAGTTGGTAGTGGGCTTTGTGACACCCACAAACAATTGGAGCTTAGGTATGACTGTATGAACCAACACTGGCAGGATGGGAGCGAGGAGCTATACACAGCCTAACTTAAACCTGAATGGGGTATGTTCTATCTCCACACACAGGGCCTAACAACCCTCCATTGTCACATACACCAGCCTGGAGCCAGGCAAATTGAGGTAGGGAATTCCTTGCACTTTAAGGCCACTGTGTCAAAGCTTCTCCCACCATCTGGGACCAGAGCACCGGGGTATAAAAGATGGATCTCAGACACCACCACTTTAGTACACTTCTGCACCTATGGATATTATGCCAGGAGGAAGGACTGCTATACTGCTGAAGGACTGCCATTCTGCCAGGCTGCACTCTGCTGAACCCATGCTTCGTTTTGCTGACCTGCTACCTGCTGCCTTCTTGCATGGGTGAGAAGGACTATGCTTGCATCTCTTCAATGCAGAACCCAAAGTGACTCCATGGGCTAGTTGGCTGACCTCCTGATGTGTAGCCCCAGTACCATAACAGTCTTCCAACAACCTTGCATTTGCACCTGGACTCTAGCATGTGTGGGTCTCTGTGGCCAAGTGGTGTCAGCCCAATCTGGGACCCTTGGCAGTGGGCCTAAGGTGCCAGCATGTGAATCCAGCTACTGCAGCACACATAGAAAGAGGAACAAATGAGGAGAAATATAGATATAGCTCCTCGTTATGCCTCCCCTGGGGACGTGTAGCAGTTTAACTCATTCACAGGTCTGCCAGTAATGATAAATCTGGGAATGCACTAAAATTCCTAGATGAATGCAGGAAATACACACACTTCACCAATGGAATGCCTATTTTGGCCCCAGGACCCCATCCCCTGTGACTGTCCCTTCTTTATTTAGAACAGCACTTAAAAAATAAAAAAAATAAATTGCTCTTTAAGGAGCAGGCAGTGATCTCTTGGACTACTGCTTCTCATTTGTGAATGCCTTACAACCTCCTTTGAGGAGGTAGTAAAGTATTAATGATTTGCGACTGGATTTCATTTGCAAAACATTGCTATGTTTTGTTATGGTAAAGATATTTATATGGCGCACGTTCACCATCTGGTTTCTTGATGCTGAGTATAGGAACATAACCTGCAGCTCAGTACCTTATTTATAAACTTGTATAAAGTTTTCAGGAGATGTCTGAATCTGAAATAACAGGCAATCATTGTGATGTTAGTTGGGAGGGAATACCAGAGTCAGGGGGCTAATAAGGAAAATCCAGGGCCTCCTAGTATCTTCTTCTTAAAAGGGGAAATCACCAGGAGGTTAAGATGGGATGACCTCAAGTTTTGAAAAGGTATGTACTTTTGAATTGGGGAGGAGATAAACCCAGGACTGTTGCAGTGAAGGGATTTAAAGGCGATGCATCCAGTCTTAGAAACTGAGCGCTGTTTCACCGGCAGGCACTGTAGCTTCCTCGTCATGGGGGTGATATGGCTTCTTCTAGGCTGTCAGTAAAGTAGACTGGCTCCCTGATTGTGTACCAGTTGTATTCTCTTGATCAGATATTCAGGGAGACCAAGGTAGAGTGAATTTGGAAAGTGTATTGTGAAATGACTAATGTGAGAACAACCTGATGAGGGGTTTGAGGTTGAGAAATCAACACATTTTTCTAATCTTCCGAAGCAGAAGAAAGTAGGATGAAACTACTGCCCCTACTTGAGGCTTCATAGAAAGATGTTTGTCAACAAGTACTCCAAGACTCTTAAATGAGTTCTTTGGATGATGGGGTACCCATTTCAGCTGGCCACCTCCGTCTTTTTGGAGTTTAATTTAAGTTGATTGATATTCATCGAGCCATGGATGACTAGCATTGTATTTTAGAAAAACATTTTAGAGTCTGGTGAACTGTCGATAGCAAACAGAAGTTGCATAACATCTGCATAATTGAAATTTCTCACCGTCCTTTTCCTCAGAGTGCGCATTAGGGGATGTATATACAGATTAAAAAGATGAGAGGACAAAGAAGAACTCTTAGGTACACTGAGAGTCAGTTGGACCATAGGAGCACAAAAGGGAGACAAACAGACTGACTGAGAGCGATCTTTTTTAAAAAAAGAGACAAACCAGTCAAGCACTGTGCCCTGTATACCAACGGATCTGACATGGTCCACCAGAACCTCATGATTGACTGTGTTGAATGCCACAGAGAGGTCAAGAAGCACCAGCGCCTGTGTGATACCTTTATTGGCCGCTTCCCTCATGCCATCCAACATGGACATGGATCACTTCTTCAGTTGAATGGGCCAGGTGTAGACCTGCTTAGTGGGAAGCAAGAACATGGTTTTCCTCAAGAAAGGAGCAAAGACAGTTGGCAACATGTGTTTTCAAAACTTTAGCCAAGTAGGGAAGCAATGAAAGGAGGAGGTAGTTTTTTCAGAATGTGTGAATAAGAATATTTCTTTTAATAGTAAGACCATTATTGCTTCTTTAAAGGAACTAGGAACTATACCTTGTACTAGGGATTCATTAAGTATGGATAAAGGTCAGTACACAGAGAAAACATTTCTTTTAGCACTTGTGGAGGACAGATAGAGGGAAGGTCTGATTTTACTTTAGCCAATAAGTCAATAAAATGTGCCTTACTTATAATAGGCAGCTTGGCCAGTGATTTAGGATTCTTATCAATACTAGGTTAATTCTCAGAAGTGGAGCTTGAAGGGATGGCATCTTTAATTACTTTAAAATGTTGGACAAAGTATTAATTGAGTGCTTCACAAAAACATCGAGCAGTAGGTATTTTTACTGTCACTCAGGGGATGATAATTCAGGAACAATAGCAAATATATCCTTAGATGTGTTAGTTGAGATCAAAATGTGTCCAGAAAAAAAGAAGAATAGAATTTTTATATTCGTTAAGCTTGGTCTGGTAGACTTCCCTTTTATCAGGTGAATATTTCCTTTGCCAGTTACATTCAGTCCAGTGAAGGGCTAATTTAGCAAGTTTAAGATCATCGGAGAACCATTTTTGGGCATCATTGGGCCTGGCAAGCCTGACCTTTAATCAATACATTACATTTATATTAATACATACCTTGAGGAATCAGTATCTCAAAGTGACGCCCTTAACATACACCTTCCAAATATCGATTCTATACGTTCTCAAACCCAAATTGTGATTCAGTGACTTGTTACGAATCTTCTTATAATCTTTATTTCGACCATTTAGCTCATAAAAGATATACAACAATAAAAACATTTAAAAAAGAATTAACATTCAGATAAAAAATAACACATAACATTTTGATCAGAAGTATAAATAACAACGAGTTACAAAATACAATTCATTCAATAGTTCTATTATCCCCAGCCTCAATCTGCTTTATATGACTTGCTCGAATGTGCCACATTGCACTTAAAAATGTAGCTACCGCAAACACAACTGGGGACGAAAGATCTGTTTTTAACACTCTGTATGCATGTAGATAATGCCTAAGACCCAGGTTCTTAAGAAGGGGAACAAGCCAGTAATTTATGGGTCTACAGTATGCTTTACAGAAAAAGATCATATGTAGGTCATCCTCCCGGGATTGGGTGCATAGAGAGCATTGCTCTGATGAGGGGGGATTGGACCACTGCTTTGTATATGATCTAAGTGGGAGTGAGCTGTGTCTCCACTGAAGGAACAATTTTCTGGTCAAGACCGGACTAATATTGTTACGAATCACAATTTGGGCTTTATGAATACAAATATAGCATTTGGCTATCGGAAACACTCAGATTGTATGAATTGGAGCCTCTCTGACTGCAACATGGCTTTGTACACGAGAAGCAATTTTGCTTTGAGAGTTCTCTATCAGACAGTGGCAGCTTGGTACTAACTTCATCAGAAAGTCTGATTAAAGTTGCTCATGTTTCCCCAAGCCCATTCAATATCTGGTGCAAATTCCTAAAACGCTATGGGGCTTATTTACAAGCCCATTGCGCTGCCAGTGCGTCACTTTTATTGATGCACCAGTAGCGCAAAGGGCTTTCCCATTTTTACAAGGCCATGGTAAGTCACCCTGTGTGACTTTTCATGGCCTTGTAAAATGTATTAACATTTGTGAATAATTCCCTTGGAAATCACTTATCATTCAATTCAACATACAAACATTGAATCACTTTACATACATTCCCCAGTCTTGAAAGAACCAAGTGCAGCACAATTATTTGAATGTGTATATCTCCAAATGTAATTAAAAAAACATTTTCATTCAATGTGTCAAATATTGATATAATGTTTCATTATTTAAAATTGACATGACTATAAAAACAAGTACATAAACCCACATAAATGCAATAATAAAAAGAAGAGAAAGCATATAAAACAGTCACATTTATCATAAAATCAAGTCAATTTGTAGACATCCATAAGAACAGCACAGAAATCAGTTTCTTTTTAAATTTGATTCTATGTTCCACAATATTAATACACTCTAAGCATCAACGTGATTCAGTGGGTTGTACAATATAAAACCACCTTCCTCAGGACAACAAGGATACTCCTAAAGATAATATTAAATAAAACATCCGGTGAGTAGCACTCGGATTACGGAAATGCACTCAAATTGGCCAATTACCATATGTGGAAAGGGCAATAAAAAACCTCTATCTATGTTGAATAGCTTTTCAAACTATAATATGAGTATTTCAGTTTCAAAGAATGCTAAAAAGCGCTATTAATTCCTCACAATCCTCATAAGGGGGACCACAATCTGAGGTCTCCACAAATGCACTTGTAATAAGTTTCCACTTCACTCATAATTCTGTGTGAAAGGGGCGTTCTATAGGTATTGCTGTGGGTGGTCACACAGCATTTGGTAGACCTGGGAATGTGCCAGAATCCTATGCCTCTCCAGGGGAGGCGTGAGGAGGTTGTTTCCTCTTTCTATGCAAGCTGAATTCTGCAGCATGAATTCTGCAGCATGTATAGGAAGAGGAAAAAGCCATCAATATTTTGTTTTATGCAGGAAATGTCCCTTGCTGCACAAAAACAATCATCCCCTCAGTGCAGACACCCTTGTAAAATTATGCACGGGTGTCTGCGCTGGTGCACAGCTGCTGTTTGTGCACCATTACATTGGTGAAGAACAGGAATGTGCTGTATCCTGTATATATGGTGCAATCCAGCCCTTTTTTTTGACACACGGCAGTGAAGCTGGAAGGCTTTCTGTGCTCCTGTGCATCACAATATTGTAAATGAAGCCCTCAAGATGTGATTTACAAAGGCAATTTACATTTCTGAGTAATTTACACTTTGGAGTTAGTTTATTACTTTTATGTATTCAAAAATTCAGAGTAACTACAAAAGGGTAGGTTATATGGCTCCACCCCCCTGATTATAGCAATAAGCTAACAATAGTGTGGGTGGGTGATGAAGCCCCTCTAATCCCTCCCGTAATCCCTCCCATAATCCCTCCCTGATCCTCCTTTCTGCATTAGGTGCAGAGAACTCTGTACACATATGTATAGTTAACTGCAGAAGCATAACCTTTGCACATAATTTGTGAATAGCACATTATAGAATGTTGCATAGTACTAAAAGAAAATACTATAAAGTGCAATTTATAGGTCAGCCCCTAAATGTGAGGGGTCCCATTGCTTTGCACAAGATAACTAACAAGCAGCAGAAAAGTTTAATTTCAGGGTATGTGTCGCACTGCCAGAATAAAAGTGCCCAGCCCGGTATTCTTTACCATAAGCCATACCATCCATTTCTGGATGTTTTTTCAACAGTTCTGATTCCATTTTTTATACAAATGTTTTACATAATGTTGTAGCATACACGTAATTTTCATAGGGAAATTGTTAACTTCTAAATATGGAGTTTGTTAACATATGGTAAGCATGTATTGCTTATCTTTCCAAGCAATGTCATTCTTTATCTTTCCAGGTGCTTGTTCATTTAATTAGCTCTGTTACTAGTAGAGGTTCTCTGTGGTGTGCAGAGACCTGATTCATATCATCTAATGCAAGAAAAGAGGAAGTTCACATTTCCCAGTATTGAGATTTTCAAATATGGGCAGAAATGTTGCTTGTCTCTAAATTATCTGGTATTTTTTTTTTACATCAAAGTTTACATGAGTGACTTTCATTAGTCATAAATTATATATTTGTGCTAATATTCAATGGCCCATTATTTATCTGTTATTTTTTAATACACTTCTAACAAGAGTAACAATATATTGAGACAGATTTACTAAAATGGAGCGCAACATCAAAATATATCCTGCTATTGCTCTCTTCCCCTGCACTGGTGCACAACTTGGATGCATAATATAATGCACGCACCTTTGCATCATGGTGCAAAGGTGTGTGCATGACATCTAGCATAGATTTTGCACTGAAAACATACTCTTCTAGTAGACAGTCCTAGGCCTTTACATTTTCAAAAACATTTCACACATTGGCAGTGTGCTGCACAGTGCAGCACATACGCCATGTTTGAACTCTTTGGATAAATGTATTTCTCCAACTTTGCACCTGTCTCGTGAAAGCAGTACTTTTTTACATAAAGCCCAGTCTGAAATGTGTGTGTGCACTACAATTGTGCAAGTACCACACATGTAACGCCTCCTTCACATAAAATGGCCCAAAGCAATGCAAAGCACTATTTGCACATAAAGGGAACTTATCCATCACAAAAAACGTTTTGTGCTGGAAGGTTAATACTCCATCAAGACTTAGCACCACTTTTGTGAATTTTTGAAAATCTTCCCCTTAATGTGCAATTGTTTAGTGCTATCGTAATATTGCACATCTATACACCTAGGAAATATTAACAGTTCTTTTGCATTCTTTAATATTTCTGTGCCAGGAAAGTGCTGTGTGTACTATTTTAGCTTTATTCTGCATAAGATCTCATTTGTTTTTTCTTTGTTTTGGTAATTAGTGTAATTATAATATTATAGCATTAATCTCAGCCAAGATATAATCAAATAATAATTTGAAAGGTGAAAATGTGTGTATAATTCTATCAGTGCTGCTGTCCTCTCTCTTTTTGTATTATAAATGCTTTCTAATTTGCATCAGATATTGCCTGTCATTCCTCAATGATGGGATATATTTTTGAATAGTGTTGCACATTTAAAGAGCTATTTTATTTTTAAAATGTTAACTTGTGGCTCGATTTCTAGTTGATAACTTAGGAATCATATATTTGTATCAGACTCTGCCCATCTAGTATTGTTCTAAATTTGTATTTTTAAATGAGCTTGTGGTTGTAGAAAATGCTATCAGAAAAATACTTAACATGGAAATAGACAAATCCATATTATTTTGAACCCCGGCTATAAGACCAGCACTTGATTCTCAGATTGATTCACATAGAGTCTACAGGTGTAACCCACAAATTCTCAGACTAACTACAATCAATTACACCTAATTTTCAATAGGAGGTTTGTGTGCGCCTGATATGGGACACAGTTGATGGTCTGAAAGCTGCAGATTTAACTATGCACATGTATATATCAATGTACCTAAGATGGCAGCTGTCATCCACTGAATTAACTCAAAATGGTAGCCATATCCCAGAATACTATCTCAACCATCACCCAGTATATTAACATCATATAGTTCACTAACTCATTATGGCAACAATCTCCCCTAGATGGATTTTCTATAAATTACATTCTAGAAGTACACCAATATTTCTCCTTCTGTATTTTTAAGCATAGATGTACAGTGCCTACCCTGTTGCTAATTTTCATTCATGTTTACAAACAGATTCATGCTTTACCATTAAGTCCAATCAAAATGTCTCTAAATTATTCCACTGGGTCCCACAGGCATCCATGGTGCTGAGATATTTCGAGAAAGCCACTTTGTCTGTATTAAATCAGGACATGCGTTAATGCGAAATGTCACAAATTACCTTAATAGAAGAACTAATGGTAGAGCTGATCTATTAAATAGGGTGAAATCATAAGCAAAATTTGCTGTAGTTTGCTAGTCTCACTAACTATATCTCACTCAGCCTTTTCATAAGTTCTAATAATAATTGTGACCGATACATTGTTCTTGAATTGACAAAATGCTGTTAACACCTGTTATGTGTGAACTGCAATGTCACAGCAAAGGAGGTGTCTCCCATAGTCATAGTTTTTGATAGGTGGGTTTTGCATGTTGAAGAGTCCTATTTTGGCGGTGGTGCAGTATATTTTACACTTTGCTGAACTTAATGAAATCTGTTGTACTGTTTGGTACTCCCAGGTGCACAAGTCTTTTTTCCCTTCCTTGCTTGAACAAATGTAGCTCTTGGGATTGTTTGTGTGGCTAAAGATGTTGAGCCTGTCAAACTTCCAGTCCCTGTTGACGCACCTTCTGGATTAATTAATGCAGCCGTGCGATGACAAGGCAAATAGTCAAAGGGACTAATGGTTAGTCTCTTGAGGTCCATTATCAGGCTTCAGTCCAGTCCCCTGTTAGTATTCATGGACACCGCTAATGAGTGACAATCACAGAGGACAGTGCGTTCTGGAGTGGCTTTGTTTTTCCTACTGCTAGACCAGGGAATATCCCGGGGGTATCACCACAAATGACAATATTTCCTATTCGCACCTGTCTACTGATATTTGTTGTTCATTAAGTTTAATGTTTGTTAAGCGAGGAGAGGACTATCTTTTTACGTGCAGAGTCTCCTCAGTCGTAAAATTACTGTTAGTGAAAATAAACTCATAGTTTGTGAATAATAAAAAAATAGTAAACTTACAGAAAAGTGTAGGTTTACCTTTGTGGATCAGGCCCAAGATGTGTAATACTCCTCTGCAAATATTTTAAAGTGATATTCCTGAATCAACATTTGCGCATAGGCAGCCTTGACCTTCCCTCAGGGGTATGGATAAGGTTCTTATAATGTGTTAGCATTACCAAGATCACATGCAAAAGCAATTTGGAGGAAAGGATGACATTTAGAGTGTGTGAACATGCCATCAAACAGTTAACAACATACGTGAAGTGTTAGGAATGACTTTTTTCGCGACCAACTCTCTAGATAAACTTTCAGTTTTAAGTATTTTAGAGTTACACAGCCATTAGTATTTTACCATTCCATGGCAATTTCACACCCAAATTGGATCGCCACATAAAAATGCTTGGAATTTTACTGAAAAATGATTGCAAACTCAAATTGAAACACTGATAATCTTTTCAATATTAACAATCTGCTTCTCCTTGTTTGGCATCATGCTCTCGCCCCAATTAGTTAGGTGGAGTTATGAATTACTTTGATTCCCATGAGGGTCGTGCCCATGCTATAATGGCTTGGAAAACACTGTCCCGACAATTCTCAGCAGACAAAGTATGCATTTTCAAAATCTTTCAGTCTCACAGACCAAAAACAGGCAGTGCCTGCATCTACACATCAGATCCCCAGTGTTTGATGTAATGCTGATGTCCACATTACAGATGGTTTTCATGAGTAGTTTTTAGGAATCATTTCTGGTTGGGCCTAACCAGGCATGCAACAGAGATTTATGGATGTTTGTGCCAGATAATGGAAGGCTAAAGGTTGTCACCTTAAAATTTGCTGAGCAGTATCCATTTTTAAATCAGTCAGCAAACTTTTTTGCTCAGAATAAATAAACTCCCAAAGTGGGAGCTTGTTTATTGTCAACAAAATATACATTTTCCAATGCTCAGAAAGCTTTCTTCCTCTCTCTGGGACAATTACATTTCTACTGTGTGTGTCATGGTAGAAGGGGGGAGGGGAGATGATTAATAGTCACCTTGCTCTCAATAAGGAAGGACAATCATAACTGTGAGCTAACAGTCCCTTGACAGAATGATCACCAGGCTAAAGATTTACAACCATCCAAGCCAACAGAGACTACACTAGTATAAATCTAGTGTTTCCCCTGACTCTAAATAGAGTGAGGGAACAGTGAGATTCACCAGAGCACTGCTGATTTATGTTGGTGCTTCTGCTCCTTCAAACTCTATAACCTTGAATTGAATTGACCTCTCTTGGGGCCTTCATTGCAATGGTTTGTAATTGTTCATGGCCCTAAGGGAAAAGTAGGTGTTAACCAACTTACCAGCTTGGAGTGAAAGGAATAGACAAGTTGTGATCCATCCAATTGTGTCAGATCTACTGGAGACATTTTGTATCTGTCATGTAGCCAACCTTTCATAGACTGTCAGGCATTTTGGTTGTTGTGAGTTCTGGCAACATTTCCCACAATCGTGCATATATCACATACCATAATTCCACACTTTTACCTTCAAACCAATTGAGTGCAGAATAAAGGCAAATGTATTCTCATGGAAATCAATAAAACCATTGTGAATGCAAAAGCACCATTTACAAATTATACAATAAAACAAAATATTGGATTGTGTTTTTTCAAGGATCTCTAACTTCCTAGTCATTAGCATAAAAGTGTTGCCTTTATGAGTGTTTATTTTGTTTTTTCCTATCTGTGCAATGGTGATTTCATGGCTTCATTTTGGCAAGTCTCTGGCTGGAGTTCCTCAATCATTGTTGACCCTGCTCAAACTAGTAATCCAACTTGTGGGATGGTTAGTTCATTCTCCTGTTAAATTTGATCATATAACCCTGTACGTCCTTTCCTATATTGGCTGCATATTTCAGAAAGAGTTACATTCAAAACCTGCTGCCATGTCTACAAGACCTTTTTACGATAACATTCTGTCTACTACACAAATGTACTAAATGTTTCTTTTGTGGAGATGTCTAAACAGTCACAGTTGTCTCATACTCAAAAATCGTTAATTGAGAACCTCTACAGCTGTGGAATAAAACACATGTTGTGTAGTGAAAAAGTCTAACATGGGTTTAATGAAAAAATAGTGACTAGCCAAGCAAAGAAAACAAATGACAATTCTCAATTAAAGGGACCACACCATTCTCTCAAAATCCATTGAGGGCATATAATGTAAATTCTATTTAATATAAACAGATTTGTATTCACTCTACTCAAGTCAATTAGAACAAGTACCTTTGATAGACACTGTTAATTCAATTAAACTAACTAATGAGCAGAAGGCATGATCTTCTCACAAAAATAATGTGGGCAGTTCTAGAGGTTCTGATAGAAGATGCATAATTATACTACTGACAATCAGTCTTTTGATTGCCAATATTGGAGGTCAGGATACATTTTTCTGTGAGCTGCAGAAAATGTGCAAATGTACATCTAAGTAAAATGGCGTCTGGAATCATGCATAGTTAGGCTAATAAATGTTTCAGATTAATACAAGAATAACATTAAAACTTGGTTATGTAATATATCAGTCGACTTTAAGTCCTACATGTTTAACACAGCATTGCGACTAAGGCAATATGTACATCAGGTTGTGCTTTCTCACTGCTCAAAGACAGACTTTCTCCAGAATGGTCCCTTCTACCTGGAATTCTCTTCCTCCAGCCCTAAGAACTTTGACCCCATACACTTCCTTCTAATACATATAGAAACTTACCTTTTCCAACAATGCCTAACAGAATGATTTTAAACAAACTGGTGATTTCTCTCTCAAGATAATCTTCAATGCTCTTTACACTTGTTCTTTTTTATCCTGCCTATATTTAATGTAACCATGTTACTTTGATCATTTCATTGTAAAGTATTCTAATACCATGGAGGTCCAAGTGTGATGAATAAATGTCCAGGTAGAACAAAAAATACTTGAACTTTTTATTTTCCAGTATGAATCCTGATTTATTATTTTGTGGGTGGCCCACTCTCCACCAGGGTGATGGAGTAAATTACTCCGTCACACTCATGGAGGTGTTGCCAGCCAAATTTTGAAATGTCTACTGGCTCTGCAGACATTCCTAGTATTTGCAAGAACCACTGTCACTGCAGTTGCTGTCAATAAATTAAAAGTGTGATGGATGGCTCCATCAACATGACTGAGCCATTCATCAAACTTAGTATATTTTTTTATTTTGCAAAAGAAAATCCTAAATTGGGAATTTTTTCTGAAAATGAAAAAACATTGTCCTTGAACTTGTCAGAAAAATGGCTGAATGTGCGCCCATCTAAATTAGGTGGGCGGACATACAGCCTAACCTCTGATGGCCCCTACGCGATCGGGCCGTCAGAGGAGTTTGACCACAGAGTACATGGAGTAGTCCCTGATATAATCAAACCATGGTACAGCCGCTTCTAAAATGGGCGGGCGGACCATAAAGTTGGCAGGGAGGGAACTCTGTTGCTGTTATTTAGGACTTCTCTCTCCATCCACATACACATTGGGCTATAACATAAATTCAAATATGGGCTTGTTTCGAATTTTATGTGAATTGGATAGTACCTAACATGTGGTGGTGATCATGTTCACCATATTACAAGTGCATTATAGCCTATGGCACTTGTGATACAGTCAATGGGACATTCTAAAAAATTGTGACAGACTTTACCATCAAAATTCTAAAAAGACCCTATGTCTCTGCAGGAGGATTGATGGCATTGATGCAGTTGCGAGAAGCGACACAGGTATCTTATGTTGTCCTGAAGGTACCAAAGTCCTGCTTGCTTGCATGGGGAGAGCTATGAACAGCTATTTCATACCATAGATCTTGTTCATATGGAGCGAAAAAAGAAATAACATGAAAATTCACTTGCATTGTCATGATATAGTTTAAACCTATTATGCCTTTAATCATTTAAATGACTGCATGATGTTATACAATAGAAACATGTCATCTGAATGTACCATGAAGATTATACACATTATTGCACAATAATTAACATGATGCATCAATCACTGCAAGGAGTAACAGCTTAATTGGCCAGAGGCCTCAATAAGTATATACGCAAGTGCACAATATAAGGGGCTCCTATGAGATATATAAACAAAAGATAGAACACCACTAGAGTGAGCTTAAGCTTTCTAGAGAATAGACACATTGTATGTAAACATATTAGAACTGAATATATCTCACTATGTTCATTAAAAACTGATCAAAGCAAAGAAATACCCTTTTATGTGGAACAGCAGCAATTGCTGAACACCTTTTTCTTTTTAAACTGAGCTCTGCACCTATGACAGTCTTGGTACCCCCACATCTCAAGAATCAAATGTAGATTTGATTATCATAGGCGATGGTGAGAAGAAAGTCAATGAAATCCTAGAAAGAGTTCTGGAGACTGTAGAATGTGCAATTATTGTTTCTATCAGCATAAGATGACCGAAACTTGTAATCAAAGATGCTGCAGGTGAGTAATCTCTTAGTGTAACAGAATCATTTGGAGCTGCGGAGCCAGAAACCATTTAGTATGGCGATGTCAGAGACATGTTATACATTAATGGCATATATCAACTGTGCATTTAAGAAGCAGATGCGATGATGGACGAGTGCAATGATGAATGATTAGTGGGTGAAATCACAGCTAGATATTCCATTGCAATGTTCAGAATAGTCGTTTGATAAAAAAGACAGCAGTGAAAGCAAGATTTTGTAGCTTGCAATGAAAGCTTATGGAAGCTCATAGACCAGTGTTCATCCAAGCTCACGAGTAGACCAACTACCAAGTAGAAAGCAATTGCATGATGACTGTTATATCCTACTTAATTGAATAACATGTAGTCCAGCCCTGCTGCCACTAGCTGCTCAGCCAGAGCGTGAGATGGTCATAGAATGTTGGTGTGCCTATGATGCATGGAATGCCTGAGTGTCTGAGTGGATGAGTGTTGGCAGTTGAAGATGGGCTGAGCAGCTGGGGAGGCTGCTCCTGGTGGGGCTGGTACCACACTAGGCTGGCTGGAGTAGAGACAGATGTAACCTGAACTGGAGACTGAATAAAGATGGCTTAAGAATACCTCCTGGCTCCAGGTGTCTTTCTACAGAGATCATAACATTTATTTTGGCGACGAGCGGACTTGAACCCTAGAGACTCTTGGTGAACCAATGAAACAAAGGAACTACAAAGGAAACAAGGAGAAACCAAGAGATCCTACAAGCAACTACATCTACAAAGAAAGAATTCCCAGGAAAGTCAGCGCCAGCCCCACCAGTGTCCTCAGCAACGGACAGCCCCACAGAGCAGTGTCATCACCAAAGGACACTACAGCCTGGGAATACTACTATCACCTAAAGGACTACAGTGAGTTGGAGGAGTAGCTAAGCTACAGCCGCATCTGGTGTTCCAGCCACAACATTTGTCACTTAAAGGACTACAGTGTGTTGAAAGAGTAGTTTCAGCCACAACGCTTTCTGCTACAACGTTTTCAGCTGAAAGGATTTCGTGAGTTGGAGGGGAAGTGTTCACTTCAACCAGTTGTTGGTGTTCCAGCCACATCGCTCTACAGAGTATACAGTCTTATTAACAAAAAAAAGGAAAAATCTTGGATTTATTGTAATTAAGATGTTTGATCAAACAGTGTGAAGTGGCTGCACATTTGGTGAAGTTTTGGTGCTTAATTGACATTCGCAGCGATCTATAGTGCCTCCAAGACAACTATGTCTTCATAATGCTACATGTGTGTTTTCCTGCCACATCACGGAATGGATGATCAGTAACCACAGCACTTCAAAGCAGTCTCCATGCTTTCTTCAGAGGTGTACATTTATCGGCACAAGGAACAAGTAGGATGGGCCCCTGCGGTATGTGCCTGAACAGAGGAACAAGGTACTGGTGTTTACGTTGTTTGATGGCAGGTAGGCTCTCTGCGAGTCTTGCAGAGACACACAGGATCCTCTGGGCACTGTGGGACACACAGGATTCTCTGAGCAATGTGCAAGTTTTGGTTTTGGGCAACCTAGCCGGCTGTTTTCTGTGCCCGCCCAGGAGATGTTGGTCACGTTTTGTCTTTTATTGTTTCAGTCCGCTGAGACATCTTGTCTGCGGGCGTCAGTAACTGCCGTGTGAAGTTCAAAATACTGGGCGCGAGTCTCATACAGCGCGCGCAAACTTACTTGGAGTTTCCTCATGGGATCCTGCGTGATGCGTTCATGTTCGAGGGATCTTCGATGACGGCTGTGCTTCACAGAGGACGCTTTGGAGCATCTGCGCGCCTGGAGCCACCCGGCGCAACGTCCAAAGCGTACCGCCATCTTAGGGTTGGTAGTGGCACATGGTATGTCAAGGCGATCTTCTTTCCTTGTGCCAACCACGTTGCTCAGAGCATGTCTCAATAAAGTTGAATGACAACAAGTACGAAGTCAATGCTGCGCTTGCGATTCCAGAACATTTTGAAGCATTGTCGTTTTGGGTTTTCTCCTGGAGAACCTCCGTTTCAAGTATGTTGGGGGTAGTGCTCTTTCAGCATGCTTATTGCTATGTCCAACATGTCGAGGTGAGCCATGGTGACTTTTCAGTTTTGTAAAGAGGGTGTTTGCGCTCCTAGGATCTTGTTGATTTGTTTGGTGCACAGATGTGTTCTCTAACGAAGAAGAGGATCTTTCATTATTTTCAAATTCTGGCAGTGCACTTTGTTTTCATGCTTGACACTGGACTGTGTTGAGCTGTCACTGGATTGTGTTGAGCTGTCACTGGTCTGTGTTTTGAGCCCCTCTTACCAAATGTGTGAGTTTTGTTTTCACACCACAACGTTTTTTTTTCTAATTTTGTTCTACAGTTTGGTGTAAAACGTATGACATAGGGTTGGCATTGCTTATCTTTGTAATCGTTTATGGAACTTGGGTGAAAGTGTGCAGTAACCTTCGTACCCTTTTACGCAAGGGTAGTCTTTGTTCAGGAAAATTCGGGTGAGGAGTCGCTCACCGGTGGTTGTATGGTGGCATCTTTGTTTGTTTTCGAGGGGCATGTTTAGATGTTTTGTCTATAGTGGGTATTCAAAAGCACTATAGTTCACATTTCTTGGAGTATCAGTTAATATGTGTGTCTTCTACAGCACATCTTTTGTCGTGATGCCACAGATTCTCGTTCTATGGGTGGTCATCACATTGTTCCCACACACGAGGGAAGGTTGTGGTTTACAGCCTTTTGTTTAGTCACGTTTGGTACTCCCATAGGGGTAAGTAACCTCCACTAGGGGGTCAAGAGCTCTTTTCGATTTAACGTTTGGTTACTTCTACATGGGAGTGTGTAACCTCTTCAAGGGGTTTGGAGTACCTAGGTTAACCCTCACACTGGGTTGGGTTATGGCTTTGTCCATAGATAGTTGCGCGCAGTACTAATGTACATATTTTTACGGTTAACCCTCACACAGGGTTGAGTTAGTGTTGCACACAGGGTTGAGTTTTAGTTGCGCGCAGTACTTATGTATGTCCCTTCATGGGAGTTTCTATGGGTGACGATCCATATACATGTTTGGTTCCCTTTTTCTTGGGATTGTTGTAGTAGAGTATGCTATCTTTAGTGCTACTCTAGGTTTTTACTTTGGGCATTGGTTGGGTGGGGTCTTTTACCCTTTCCGTTGTAGTGCATTATGTCACAGTGTTTAATGCAAAATGCTTCAAATGATTTACGGGTAATGTTATTCTTGCTTCATAGTGTTTTTATCTTTAACGAAGGGATGGGAGATATTGCTTATCAAATGTATTTATCTTATCCGTTCTTTCTGTGTATAATGGTTCTTTCTCCTGCGATGTTTTAATTTTATGTTTGCATCAGTGGGACTTGTACCATTATTCATTTTTCTTGTGGATAGTTCTTCTTTGATGTTATCACTTGCATGTTTCGTTTTCGTTGAAGAAAAAGGGATAATGTTATATCCTACTTAATTGAATAACATGTAGTCCAGCCCTGCTGCCACTAGCTGCTCAGCCAGAGCGTGAGATGGTCATAGAATGTTGGTGTGCCTGTGATGCATGGAATGCCTGGGTGTCTGAGTGGATGAGTGTTGGCAGTTGAAGATGGGCTGAGCAGCTAGGGAGGCTGCTCCTGGTGGGGCTGGTACCACACTAGGCTGGCTGGAGTAGAGACAGATGTAACCTGAACTGGAGACTGAATAAAGATGGCTTAAGAATACCTCCTGGCTCCAGGTGTCTTTCTACAGAGATCATAACAATGACATTGCTGCTCAGATGGGAATAGCAAGTTCTTCATTTTATCAGAATGATTAAGATGACCACCCTTACAACAGGTAGAACCCTTGTAAATCTGCCATACAGGTTAAAACATAAGGCCTGATTTATTTATTGGCAGTCGGCCAATTACTCTGTTGCCCTGACAGAGTTGCCGGCGACCACATTTAGAAATGTTTGCTGGCTCCTCAGTTCTAGCATGGAGAGGAACCACCATTAGTGTGGTTTCAGTCAATGCATTGTAATGCTCCTGTATGACACCCTCAAAAGCAGGATTTTTTTTGGGGGGGGCTAAAAAGAAAAGCAATGACCCCTCGCCATGTGAGTTTCGTCCCTTGATGAGGGGGGCATTGAGCACTTTCCAGTGCCCCTTACCACCAAGTGTTTCCTGACAGGGATGGGCATTGAAAAAACAGCTATAAGTCTACCCAGACCAAAGTTTTAGCAGGATGGAAAGCGTAAGTCCCGCCCCCAGTGAGTTTAAAATTACAGGTATTAATCCAGAACCAGTTTTCTTAAAAACTGTATCATTGCCAGTAGCATTAGAGGAGAGACAAGCAGCACCAAGCAAGTCAGAAAAATGAGTGGTAAACTGAGTATTTAAAAGTTGTATCCCTACTGTAGACCATGCAGTCTGAAGGTCAAATGTCTGTGCTGTAGAAAATACAGGGACATCTTCTTCTGTTATTACTGTTAAAAGCCTATTCATTTTATCAAGGTGAGCAGTGAGCAGCTTAACCCTGAGCCAAACAAAGACATTAGAAGCCCTTGCTGGAGGAGGAACCAATGCCAAACCTCAACAGTTTTTTGCACAGCAGGCAGATAAACATAAACTTGACTCATCCCTCAACATTAATTCCAAGATTAGATCTGAGAACATAGCCAGTATCGTGGAACAGTGCATGGTATGATGATATAACAGATGCAGGTGCAGCAAGTAACTTGCAAGCAAAGCCCAAATTAAAAAAGTTACAAGTTGTATATTGTGATGGTGCCACATAACAGTGAATGTCCTGAATGATTAACCCCTTCAGTGCCCATGACGAGCTGGACTCGTCATGGGCCGCGGTGGCGCTGTGCCCATGACGAGTCCAGCTCGTCATAGACCCCGCCCGCCAATGCAACGGCCGGCACTGGGCGGGGAAAGGGGCGGGCACTGAAGGGGTTAATATACAGAGATGTGCTAATAAGGGCTGGACCATAATTACGTAAACAATGGAGTTGAAATGGAAGTTCTCATCAATGGAGAAGATATCTGTTGTATGTGGATATATACCACCCCTTAGAAGTTTGCCATGTGCACTGACTGAAATGAGAAGTGGTGATGGGAAGAGAAAAAGTCCAATGTATCAGCAACACTAGGTTTGGCAAATCCACTGGAGAAAAAGGAATCCCTTCTATTTCTCAGAAATGATTAAAGATGGTAGAATGCATCCTTTTGCATGCAAAGTGAGATTATAAGGTGCAGAACGTGCAGTTGAATTAAGTAAGTCCCAGAGTACTCTATCTGATGTAAGCATGTATATGCAACAGTGAAATGGAACATATCCGAACTTGTTCTCCATGTAGTGTATGTATGCTTCTTTTCATTAGTTTCAGAGCTGATAAAGTGAAGGTAGTTACAGAATAAACATGGTTAGATAGCATTTGAAACCTATTATGAATGACAGAAAAGGCTTCTTGTAGCACTTCTGTATCTATATCCGCAGTGTGATAGTAGCTTCTTTTTCAAAAGAAATGACACTAAAACAGGAAAAACACTTCTCTTTTTCCTCAGTGCATTTGGTCCTTAAAAATGTGTTTTTTCACAAAATTAAGCTCAACTTTAAATAGCCATTTTCGTCAGAGCTTCCCAACACTAGGGACCAGATTGACTGTGTTTTTGCATACGCAAATGGGTCAGTTCCCAGGGTTGACCCATTTGTGTCCACAAAAGAGCTTTGTGGTATGTGTGAAACCCAAACCCCAACTCGGTAACATGTTACCAAATCGCAATTTAGGTTTATGACCAATTACCAATTCGGTTTTTGGAAGGGGGATCCCTTCAAAATACTGGATCAAAATAGTATGTAATAAAGTTTTGCAACCGAAGTATGGCCCCAACACATTAATACTTTACTGACTTAAAGAATATTGGGGCATATTATCAATGACGGCGTTAAGATTAGCGCCACTCTAGCGGCAGAAAACTGCCGCTAAAAGCGGCGATAATGGGCTTGATAATATGCCGCAGAGAATTCCAATAGAAGCCCATATTCTTCTGGTGTGAACATGGGCTTCTATGGGAATTCTCTGTGGCATATTTTCAAGCCCGTTATCGCCGTTTTAGCGGCAGTTTCCTGCCGCTAAAGCGGCAATAATTTTAACGTCGTCCTTGATGTGGTGACCCATTCGCATATGAGAAAGGGTCCCTTTGGGAACCCTTTCCCTTTTTGAATGTAAAAAGAAATATTTCAGAGGAGGGTCCACTGCGTCTACTTAAACAAACAAAAATTTAAACACAGTCCTGTTTCCTTTTTGGGGAACAAGCTGCATTTAAAAATAAAATTATTATTTTATTAAAAAGCAATGTCAGTCAAGGTTTGATTTGTTTTACTTTATAATGTATGCAATCACCCGAATGCATCTTGGCACTAGAGTGAACCTGAATCCACCAAACCATCAAAGTGCGAGCACAAAGGGGTTGTAGCAAAGGGTCTGTAGCAAAGCTGAGGTTTTTCAACTGTTTTTTAAAATAGAGAAAATTGTCCTCAACTTTAAGAGACAAAGGCAGTCTATTCCAGAGCTAACAAGTGAAGTAAACAAAGCTCCGACCTCCCCAAGTAGTTCTCATAATTCTAAGAGTAATCATCAAACATGATGAGGCTGATCGTAATAACCTTTTGGGGAGCACCAGCTGAATTTACTTTTAAGGTATTCTGTTTCTACTCCATATAGCACTTTATGAGCCAAGCACAAGGCCTTGAAAATGATCTTCTTTCTAACAGGGAGCCAAAGAAGCTCTGCCAAAGCATTAGATACCAACTTAAATTTGGGGATTGTCTTCAGTAAACAACAAGCTGTATTTTGCAACATTTGAAGCTTGTTTAAAGATTTTTGTTTAATTCCCAAAATAGAGGGCATTGCAATAATCTTGCCTGGATAACACCAGGGAAATAACAACTGATTTTTGCAAGTCAGGTGGAATACCTTCCTCAACATTTGTATAATAAGGAAACAAGTCAGTGTGTTAATTTAATCTGCATAACAAATTACAGCATCAAAACGGACACTGACATTTCTTATTTGGGAGACTGGTATGGGAGGAGGGCCAAGCAACTGAGGCCACCAGGAATGGTTCCTGAAGGAGACATTATTACCAAGAAAGAGAACATCTGTTTTTTGGGAATTTAGTTTTGGCACTTCCCGTGCTTCCAACTAATGATGGCTGTCATGCAGCCATTGAACCCAGCAGCAACCTCCCCCACGTTACCCAAGGTTGACATCACGAGTTGGGTATTTATGTATTTATTTATTTATTTATTTATTCATTTATAGAGCGCAACATTCATCCCTTGACATATCACGGCACTAAGGACTGTGGTGATGTGTAGGGTCAGCGATATTAATGGATCAGCAGTCAGTCTTTGGGGAATAGGTCTGTTTTAAGTTTCTCCTGTAAATGTGATATTCTTGAGTCAGCCTGATATCGACTGGAAACTCGTTCCAGTGCCGTGGTGCGAGATACGAAAAGGTGCCGCCTCCCGTTTTTTATCCTTATCATTTCGGGGAGTGCATGGTGTTGTGATCTTAGTGATCTGGAGGGAGTGTAGAAGTGTATTTCATTCTGGAGGATCTTGGGGCCTGTGTCAAGGAGTGTTTTATGGGCATGTCCAAGGAGCTTGAGGCATGCTCTTTGATGCATGGACAGCCAGTGAAGTTGTTTAAGGCAGTCCTTCACTGAGCTGTATTTGTCTTTGTTGCACACTAGTTTGGCTGCAGCATTTTGCACTCCCTGTAGTCGTTTGAAGAAGTAGTCTGGCATGCCTACAAAAAGAGCATTGCCATAGTCCAGTCTACTGACCAGCAGGGCCTGTGTGACTGTCTTCCTGCTTTCCAAGGGTATCCATGGAAATAGCCTTTTTAGAAGTTTCATGGTGGCGAAGCTTTTTCCACATATTGTTCGTACATGGACCTGCATGGATAGTTTGTCGTCAATTGTTACGTCCAAGCTTTTGGCACATTGCTTAGGTGCTGAGGCGTCTCCAAGTGAGGAATGCCACCAGGATGAGTCCCAGATATGGTTGGCTTCTCCGAGAATCAGTATCTCGGATTTATCTGCATTTAACTTTAGGCAGTGGTCCGACATCCAGTTAGCCATTTCGGTGAGGCAGTTGTTAAGTTTCATTTTGGCGTCGTCAAGCCCCTCTCCAATAGCGATTGTTAGTTGCGTGTCATCTGTGTAGGAGCACACACAAAAACCCTACTTTTTCCCAATTTGTACCAGGGGTGAGACATAGGAATTGAACAATGTGGGGCTGAGGGATGCCGCCTGCGGGACACCACAGTTCCATTTTTTGGGTTTGGATTAGAAGGCACCTACCTGTACAGTTTGAGATCTATTGCTCAGGAACGAGCTGACCCATTGGTGGGCCTTTCCGTGTATTCTTTTCTCATGTAGGTTTTCTAGTAGGAGGTGGCGGGAGACCGTTTTGAACACCACCGACAGGTCCAACAAGATTAGGGACACAGCCTTGACCTGGTCCAGTAATGTTCTTATATTGTCCATGACAGCCAGAAGATTAGCTTCTGTGCTGTTGGTGGCCCTGAATCCCGTTTGTGAGGGGTCCAGTAGGTTTTTGTCTTCTAGGTAGTTTGACAACTGTCTGATGACCAACTTCTCCAGTTTTTTCGAGAGGTAGGGGAGTACAGAAATAGGTCTGTAATTGACCGGGTTAGTCACATCTGCGCCTGCCTTTTCTAATAGTGGGGTTACTATGGCTTGTTTCCATGTCTCTTTAAAGTTTGCTGTTTCTAGGGAATTATTGAGTAGCTGCATATTAAATGGGGTGAGGGTGGGTATGATCTGCCTGAAAATAAAATGTGGGCAGAGGTCAAGGGTTGACCCTGATTTGACTTCTCTCATAGTCCTGACAACTTCTGCTTCAGCGATCAGGGCAAAACTGTCTAGTTTCATGTGGTTGTTGGAATGGGGGGTCTGGTTTTCCCCAATTAGTAGGAGGCACGGGGGTGTTTATGTTAAATGTTGAGTAGATTTGATCTATTTTGTCTGTGAAAAAGTTACTAATCATTTCACAGCTCTCTTTTTTGCTGAGTTGCCATTTTTGTTTATTCTTTGTGCAAAGTATATCTTTTTTGCTTTTTTTATGGCATGATTATAAATCTTGAGATCGGTTTTGTTGGATAATTTATTGGTGTCTGATCTGGACATTCTCCAGTTATGTTCCTGAATTTTGCACTTCTTTTTTAGTGCCTTGATTTCTGGTGTATACCACTTTTCCAAAGTTGCTCTTTTTATGGATTTAGATTTCATTTTCGGGGCACATAGATTCAATGTGTGGGTGATCTCTGTTTCGAGGTTCACTGCACCTTTGTTGGTATGGGGAGTTCCTAAATGTTCTAGGTTATCTGTTGGCCAGTTAAGCTGAAATGTTTCAGGAGTGACAAGTTTCCAAGCTCTGTAGAATTCGGGTGTGGGTATGGGGGGTCTGGTGGGTATCGCAGGTTGGGGAAATGAGAAGGAGATTAGGGAGTGATCCATCCACGTCACAGGTTTAATCTCCCCAATCGTAGTAGTTTCTATATTGGACAACAGTAGGTCCAGTGTCTGGCCTGTGTTGTGTGTGGGGCCTTGGAGCCATTGTTTGAGTTGGAGGATTTGCATTTTGTTGTTTAGATGTGTGGTCACTGGGTTAACTAATTTTTCAAAGTGTATATTAAAGTCTCCAACCACCATGAAGTTTTTGTATTTGGGGCAGGCGGGGAATAGTTGTGTGAGCAGCTTGGTGCTGAATTTGGCATGGTAGCCAGGGGGGTTGTAGATCACTGCTCCCCCTAGTAAAATGTGATTTCCTTTGGACACTTGGAATGATAGTAGTTCAAGCTCACCGAGCTGGGCTGTTGCGATGGGGAGGCAGTTGAGGTTGTCTTTAAATATTATGGCAAGCCCCCCTCCTCTTCTCCCTTGCCTATCTTGTCGTAAAATTGTCTATTTCAAGGGTAGTGCATTAGCTATATCAGGGTAGTTGTTCTCGTCTAGCCAGGTTTCGGTTATAAAAACTAAGTCGGGGTCCAGTTCATTGATAGTGTCCCAGATCTCAAAGGAGTGTTTAGGTATTGATCTGGCATTGAAGTATAGGCATTTAGTTCTTAATTCATTTCCTATCATTTTAGGTGGCCATTCTGAATGTGCTAGGCTGCACCATTTGCAACTTAAGCATGTGTATGGCCCTTCGGTGTACTCAGGAGATGCTTTGATGCATCTTGCGTAGATGCTTGGGGCATGCCTGTTCAGCGCTTTGAGAGTGTTTCTGGAATAGGTGAGAGTGTTCTTGAGGTCTGTGTTGCAAGGAGCAGGGGTCCTGGCCCCTGGTCCCGCTCGAGCACGGACGGGTGCAGACGGGCTTGCCTTAGGCACACTAGCGGCGCACCCGCTGCGCGCGTCCACTGCACGCACGCTTGCACATCGGTTTAAGTAGAGGGGCAGGTGGAGGGTCGTCTCCACCCCCTCTTTGACCATGAATGCCCTGCGCGCGCTTGTGATTAGTGTCCACGCCCTCCACACAAACAGCAATCAGCTGCGGGGACCGAGGCGGGAGCAGAGAAGTAGAGCGTGCAAAGTAAGCACACGGTATCATCAGCAGGAGGGGTCACCATGCACCAACCCACCCACCACTACCGGGGTGCCCCCTGCAGCCGCTTGTAGCCTGGCTCCTGCATTACTAGGACAGGGACGTACCATTGCAAAGAGCTAAGACCGAAGGCCCATTTGTTGTAGGCATTTGCAATGTTTCCATATTTCCCAACTATACTGTTGAAATTCAATGGAGGTGAGCTTCTTTCCTCGAAGTCAAGAAGGTCCTGCGAGTGGAAGGCCTACAATACTCCTTGATGTTTCCTGCCCACCTCTGTATAGCATTTGATGGGAAGACACACTTCTGTGAGGACCCCTAAATGGCATGGGAGCGGCTTGAGGCCTACATGTCTGGGGGGCAGCCCCTTGGGGCATGGTTTACCATGGGTCCCGAGCCCAAAAACCACAGAAGAGATCCAGATGGAGATCCAAATGGGGCCCACCGAAGAAACCAAGTCCGTCACAAACCGAGAAGGAGAGGGTGGCAGCACTTCAGGCAGTGGCCGAGATTATGCATACTACGGGAGCTGCTTCGGAGGTCGGCTCTGATTCGGCAAAGGCAACTTGGGGCTTGGATTCAGACTTCTCCTGTGGGGACAGTGTAATTTTCCCAATAGTGACCCCATGGACAGCTAGACTCATCCAGAAGAACCAGCACCTCACTTCACCTCAGATTCATCCACTAGCACCCTGTCCATGAAACAATCCTCTTCAAACTCCTCATTCACACCAACAAAGCCCTCCACAATTCCAGACCCACCTACATCAACAACTGCCTGATGTTCCACCAACCAACCAGGGAGCTCTGCTCCTCGACCCTCGCACTGGCCAACATCCCCTGCATCCATCAATCAATGCAGAGATTGGTCCTTCTCCTACCTCACCACCAATTCATTGGAATGATCTTCCCCATCACCTATGCACCTCCCCTTCACTGGAGGACTTTAGGAAGAAGCTCAAGACCTGACTCTTTGACCACCGTAGCCACCAGACCAAGGACCTCTGTGCGGCCAGTGCCTGGAGATATGGCAATGCATGTGACCTAGCTTGAGTGTTGTGTTCAAGTAAGTTGGAACAAGCATGTTTAAGCAGGGTGCTGTAAAAAAAAACAGTACCTTAAATGGTCCTGGGGCAGATCAGCAAAAAGATGGTCAAGTAGCGGTGAAGGGCAGGTAGAGACAAGGAGCTTAGTAAACAGACTGCAACCAGTGAGTCTGTATTGATGGAAGACATAGTTGCAAACCATCAGGCAGGCTGATAATATGTCCTTCTCAGCGAAAATAGAACCTTGGCGGTAGGTGCAAATGAAATCGGGAGTCCCGCTCATCGCCATGATGTGATAAATAGGACGGGATGCATGTAGTGGGTAAAAAGTTAATTTAATTCAGTTAGTAATGCATCCAGAACTGGGACCCTCCAGCAGCCATGAGTCCGGAATGCAAATGACACATGTTGCTAGGACACTCATAGTAGCTATTCAGCCACGCTCGTGGAACAGCAGTTGAAAAATAACAGTGCTCGTGAACAACATATAAATAGGAAGAGTGTGGCCTTGTGACACCACAAGACCATCACTCTAAGAGGCATACTGCATCCACCTTTTAGTTGGAAAAAAACATGGGGATGCTATTGAAGCTTATGCTAAATAATGATAGCAACAAATATAAGTGGGTACCATCTTGATTCTAGCTGATTGATTGGTTCTTTTGTATGAACATGACTAAACCCAAAAATCCTCTCCATTTAAGCCTTCAGCAACATCACACTTAATTCTGAGGCAAGGAAGCGAAGAGGGTGACCTGTGAAACATAGTCGGAGTTATATTTGTCTTGTAGGCCTTACTAGCAAATGGCCCCTGGTCATTCACTCAGGCTTTGCTGAGCCTATTTTGAACTTCACCAAGCAATACCAAGAGAGTTTCAAACAACATGCTGAAATATTACTGGCGACCTGGCTCCATCTTTGATGACCCAAATATCAATTAGACTTGGCTTGCTAACTCAATATATCATAAACTCATCTTGAATCAATCTTTCACTGGTGCTGCAACCACATTTTCCAAACCCTAGCTGACTTCATGAACAATGCAACACGCTTTTTGTCATTAAAGAAAATGCTGAAAATATGCCTTTCACCCCAATTTGAACCAATCAATATCCAAATACCAATATCATATATGTGCTTATTTGTCATATCCTACATATTCTAAGTGCTCTACTGTGATTTTCTACACTGCTCAGTTACTGATACTTTACAATTCATTTACTAAAGTTTCTCAGCATAGAAGCACCATAGGAAAATATTAAATATATTAATAAATGAATACATTGCTTCCAAGGTCCTGTACATTTTTTTTGGCTTGGGCAAGCATTAGCCTATCCATTCAGTATAAATGTCAATAATAATATTTTATGTTATGAGCATTGTATAGCACACTTCTACTTTTTGCACAGCACCAGAGTGATTTTGGAGTTCAGACTCCTTTCCTCAATGATTCTGAGATTTTCATTGACAGGTTACATTTGGTTTTGTTTGATTTATGAAGAATAATTTGTTCTCTGTGTTGTTTGATAGAGTAATTTCCAATGCCCAATCCAGCAGTCATATGTGGGTCACTGAAACAAAAGAAACTGCTGATTAAACAAGCATTGACAAAGCCAATAGGACTGACTTCAATCTGTTAATACATCGAAGTTCATAATACAAACCACATCCCTGTCATGTGTAAAGCTGTCCATATTAACCACTTTAATGACATTCCCTTAAAAGACAAAAAGGCAATGTCGACATTCAGATGGCAGCACAATTCAGTGGCAAGCATTTATCTCACTGAGCCATGAGTCACAATGCCAATATGAAAATTGCTGGTATGGTATACAAGTTCCTATTGCTGCAAATGGAGCTGCAGGAAGGAAAGCACCCCAGGTCTAATGAGCAGCACAGGGTGGAACTGCTTAATTTGTGGCAGTGGTTGCATGTGATATACACTGGCACACGTTTTTCGGGACTAGCACTTAATTTTCCTCATCATACTTTGACCAACAGCAAGAGAGAGAAAAACACAGAAGCTTGAAGGGAGGAGGAGGGGAAATACAGAAAACCAGTGACAACGATGGAAAGCAGGGATGAAATCGAACCTAAAGTAGTGAGCTAAAGGGAAAGGTAGTGTCTGGTGGTGGATTGAAGAGGCATAAGGTGGAACAAAGACTACGCAGCCTTGGGTTTTATTCCCCAGACAGATGATAGACCAGGCAACGAGCTTCTGACTAAAGATTTTGGAATCAATTAATCGATCAATAATTGGTAAAGCGCACTACATACCCGTGAGGGTTTCAAGGCGGACTCTCTGAGAGGAAGGAGGTGGTCCAGTCCAGGGCCTTGTCTCGGATCCCTGCATCGTGGAGGCGCGTGCGTAGTATGCGGTGGCAGACGGTATCGAAGGCGGCAGAGAGGTCCAGGAGGATGAGGGCCGCCGTCTCGCCGTTGTCTTGTAGGATCCTGATCTCGGTGCTGTGGTTGCTGCGGAATCCTGATTGGGACAGGTCCAGGATGTTGTTGTCTTTGAGGTGACGGGTGAGCTGGGTGTTTACTATCTTCTCGATGACCTTTGTTGGGAACGGAAGCAGGGAGATGGGGCGGAAGTTCTTGAGGTCGCTCGGATCCGCCTTGGGTTTCTTCAGTAGGGCGTTGATCTCTGCGTGCTTCCAGTTCTCAGGGAAGGTGGCGGTCTCGAAGGAGAGGTTGATGATTTTGTGCAGGTGGGGTGCGATGAAATTGCTGGCTTTGTTGAAGATGTGGTGCAGGAGAGGGTCGGACGGGGATCCGGAGTGGATTGTTACCATGGACTTGATTGTGTCCTCGATGCTCACATTGGCCCAGGTTGTCAGGGTGTCTTGGGCGGAGGGGTGCGGTGGGTTCGGTGCGGTGTGGTTGGCATGGGTCGTCCGGGGTCTGAAGCTGTTATGGATGTCAGTGATTTTCCGGTGAAAGAAGGCGGCGAGGGAGTCGCACAGGGCTTGCAATGGTGGGATGTCGTTGGCGTTGGAGCTGGGGTTGGAGAGTTCCTTCACGATGGTGAAGAGTTCCTTGCTGTTGTGTGCATTGTTGTCAAGGTGGTCTGTGAAGGAGGTCCTGATGAGGTGGTGGTGGTTGCGGATGGCGTCTTTGTGGGCAGCGTTGCTGTCTGGTGTATTATCACTGTGCCATATGTTTTCCAGTTTCCGGCAGGTGCGTTTTGAGTTGATGAGTTCCGGGGTGAACCAGCTGACTCTCCTGCTGTTGTCTGTGCTGGTGGGATTTCTCAGTGGGGCAACGGTGTTGGCGCAGTCGTTCATCCATCGTTCAAGGGTGTGTGCACCCTCATTGGGGTTGGTTGGGTTCGTCGGAGGTCTGAGTGCGAGGCTTGTCTGTAGTTGTTCTTGGGTGACTTTGCCCCAGCAGCGGCGGGGGGTCTGTAGTGTGCGGTGGTGTGTGAAGGGTTTCGGAAGGAGAAGTGGATCCAGCACTTATTCTTTTACAAGTTAAACACTGCAGGTTGGAGTGCATAGATAAAGATGAGCAGACTGCCTGCCCACCCAATCTGAACTTTGCTACCGTAAAGCAAGCAGTGAGAGGTTAAGCTGGAGTGTCTAGCAGGACACCCAGCATGAATCTGGTGTAGAGGGGTTATCTCCAGAGGGCAATGCAGCTGCAGAACAAGCAGTTCCAGAATCCTTGTGAACAACATCACTAGTGA
Organism: Triturus cristatus; assembly: GCF_964204655.1. Classification (NCBI taxonomy): domain Eukaryota; kingdom Metazoa; phylum Chordata; class Amphibia; order Caudata; family Salamandridae; genus Triturus; species Triturus cristatus. The sequence continues at coordinate 1,559,221,134 of NC_140591.1, forward strand.
CAATCATTCTTGCCAGGGAGTGGTGGTAAGGAGGCACCACGCTGAGTAGAAGCAGTGCAATGCACTCCATAGGTGTTGTTTAACCTGACAGTGTTTTGTCTTGTGTTCCCCCACACTTTTTGCCTCTCACTTCCTGTTGCAGACATTCGTTTTTGTTGGCTTTTGAAATCTGTGCATGTTACTACTGCTAACCAGACTGAAGTAGGTCGAGCCAATCCCTCTACCCCCACTCCTTTTTAAACGTTCCTCATATAGTATATGAAATGGATCCTAATCTAAATCATTTTTGAGAAAATAACTATGGGCACAGTAGTCTCCTCTCTCAAGTTCTTATTATTTAAGATTTGTTGAAGGATAAGAATCAAAGACACATAAACTGACCTCTATTGATGAATATATTACAACTGATGTAATATTTTTCGGAGACATGCTATCTTTATTTTAATGATCTCCCAGGCAGAACAATGATACATATATTTGCTCAAATTAGTATTTATATGGCTGCTCTGCTTAACTTTTTCTAAGAGTTCAAATGAATGTTTTTTTATGTATTTTTTTTTATTTCAACGTGTTTTAATATTTTTATACAAGAACACATTAGCAATTCTGTTGCAGTGTTAGCATAGGTTGTACCATCATAGTTTATAAATCAGTGTCCTGAGACATTATGACACGTTTGTTTAGCTAACCCCACATGACAGTATTTAGTGGAAAAGAGAGAAAGGCAGGCAGAAAAAGGTAGGACCAAAAGGGGTGAAAGAAGAAGTAGGGGACAGGCACTGAGAGTTACATTTCTTATAAATTACATCTGACATTCTGTGGAAATACTGGTACACATGCAGGCCCGAGAGGGCTCTATTGGTTACTTCCATTGGGGCCCAGTTAAGATCAATTGTTTGGATGGTGCATTCATAGGGGGTACCAGCATGTGTTTCGTTAATATGTCATGTTTTCATGGAGGTTCATAAGAGTCTAGGTACATGTCGAGAGATTTCTACATGTATTCTTAACGCCTTGATAAAGAGGGCTACCTTAGAAAACACTTTGGCTGTTTTGGGATAAAAGGCTGTGTGGAAACTACAATATAAGAATAAGACTGAAGAAATAAAATGAATTGCAATTTTAATTAGTTTGGAATTGAATAGAATTGATTATAGAGAAAGATCTCCTATTGGGTATGATATATTTTCAACAAGACATAGTTTACCTTCTGTTCTTGCAGTGGTGGCTTTTGGCCTTTAAAAGTGATGGGGAATAAAAGGTTACCCGAGTTGTTGCAAGAAAGTGAGGCTTAACTCTTCTAGGGAGGGTTTGGAGGAGAGTTGCTAAAAAGCCACAGGCCTTGAAAGGTCATTTAGTATCAGTTCAAGTCACGGTATGCCAAACGAATAAAAACTGACGCACCCCTTGAGTTGACCCTATTTAGTTTTTAAATGTCCTATTGGTGCCCCATATATCATCATCATCAAAGATCTTTATTCGGCGCAGTTACAATGCCCATAAAAGTAATTCAAATGAAAACACTTCACCAATAAATATAATACATTGAAAAACAATCATGATAAAAGTAAAAAAAAAAAGAAAAAAACACCAAAGCTATTAAAAACATATTCTCACAAGGCCTTTTCTATAATGTAAAGCTCCCCAGATATAAAGTGCAGTGCTAAAGCAAACTAGGGGTTTATCAAGTTCAAAAGTCTACCGTAAACCTACTTTATAATCCCTGATGATCTGTGAAAGGCAGATAGGTTTTAAATAATGTCTTCTCAAGCCCTCAGAAAATCTGCAAAACTGCTGCGTATTTTGCAATGAAACTCCATCACAAGGGCGGATGTTCTTAGTGGGCATTTTTTTATTACCGGAAAGGCAACTAAGTTGGGGCGTGGTTACGGCGCCGTTCAAGATGGCCGCCTCGGGGTTTCGTTCCGCTGCAACGGGACCATTGCAGACCTTGCTGGTGTGTTTTCCAGTGTTCCCTCTTCTGTAATTTGCTCGTAACGCTCTCCAGAACATGCGTTGTCTCTGGTGAGGCAATTTTTGTCTTTAAGCGCGGCGCGCTTCATCTTTTACCGCCGCTGCAATTATCTCCTCACGGTGTCGCCATTTTAGGTGCACGACCGACTGGAGATGCCTTTTCAGCGCTGACACAAAAGCGCTTTGTCAACAGCACTCTTTCAATGATTATTTTATTATTTCTTTATTTATTTTTTGTATGAATTCTGCTGTACTCCTTCTCCTGGCTTCGTCATTTGCTCCAGGCATTCAACTTGTGCTATACCGGTGCACACCATGCTTACAAGCTTTAAATCTGACGTGCTGACTGAGAGGCTGATTGTCTTTGGTTTCTGCCTTGCTCCATTCTTCTGCATTTAACTTACTCTGCAAGCCGTTTTGCCTCCTTTATTTCCAGAAGTCTGTGATGCTCCCAACAAGGCTGTTTTTTGAAACTATAAGTTTGGTTCTTAATGAAATCCTCCATTTTAGTTACTTCTTCTATCAACATGGCTCTCACACACTAACAGTGATGCGCTTTCCACGCTTATCATGCTGACAACCTATGGTTTCTGTGCCTGTCTATGCCTTCTTTTTACCTCATAGATGGTCATATTTTGCATATCATTTGACTGTACAGCTATTTTCACACGGTGCTCAGGAACCTCATTGATGTTTCTACTAGTGGATTGCTGACTTCACTAATTTTTTTTTTCTTTCTAATTGAATCTTCTGGAATACCTTTCGATTTGTGACTGGAGCCTGATTACTCTCCACCTGTATCCTCTATTTATTCTTACTCTGGACTTCACCCATCTGGCAACCATGCAACCAGCGAACATCTCTCTCTGCTGCCTCAATAAAATTGCGCTTCACTCATTTTAACCTCCAAAGATTGGTAATTTATGGGAAAACTGCACAAGCCGACGTTTGTCTTTGTCCCATCAACAAGTACTTTCCTGGCAATTTCTTCATCCTCTTCAGTGTTGTGTCCTTCCTCCACCTCAGGTCAAATGGCTGGAAAGGCCTCTAATCGTACTTCATCGACTCAACCTATTCCAAATAATTCCTCCCCTTCTCTCTCTTCAACTAAACGTTTGAAGCATGATCCTCCATCTCCGGAGAAAACAGCGTCACCCATTTCTATGGAGTTGCTTCTGGAAGAGATACGCGCTTTGCGCCCGTTTGTGGAGGAAACCAACAACAAAATGCAATTTCTTGAAGAAAAATGGTCTACAATGGATAACAGAGTAACTTCACTGGAACAGCCGGCCTCAGAGACACAGGTTAATTCCCAACGAATTTCTTCTTTAGAAAAAACTGTTCTCAGCCTTCAACAACACACTGAGGATTTAGAAAACAGAAATAGGAGGAACAACTTGCGCATTTATGGCCTGCCAGAATCCTTGGAAGGTAATGACCCTGTATCGTTTTTCACCTCCTTTCTACCGAAGCTCCTAGAGATGCCACCGACCACTTCTCTTAGTATTCAAAGGGCTCACAGACTGAGACCTCGACTCTCCTCTCCAGCCGCTCCAGCTAAGGCTCGGGGAGTCATCATTCTTTTTTTGAAGTTTACAGATCTTCTCTCAGTTCTGTTTGCTGCTAGATCTAAGCGTCAAATTTCTTGGCTGGGTCAGAGAGTATTCCTGTCTCAAGATGTTTCCAATGCTACAGCGTCCAGACGTAAAGAATTCCTCAACTTGCGTGCTCCTCTCTGATCTCTTGGTGCCAGATATGGTTTATTTCATCCATGTGTTTTCAAAGTAACGTACCAAAGCCAAACATGGTCCTTCCAAGATCCTGCGGAACTTAAGAACTTTCTCCTTCTTCATAACACCACTGGCATGGATACTGTTGCCTCTTCTAATGGTTGATTATTTAACTAATCTTTTTCTTTCTATACAGGATACAGTTGACTACCTTTTTGATGCTCTCCTCAGACTTTTAGTTTGTCTCTATTTTTCCTTCTGAGTTACTTCTTATTGTAGTTGATCTTCTAAATGCAAACTTTGTTTTTCAGGTTTCTCATAGTTTTTGTTCTCCGTTCGCTAATTTGCTTTTCTTGGTTTGTGCCATTCTCATCGTAATCATTATTCTCTTCTTTCCGTCCTGATGCAGCCCGGTTCACCAATTTTGGCTGGTTTGTCTTCTTGCGTGTATCCATTGCCCTGATGTCCACCTTTTTGTCCCCTTCAGGTATGTTATTCTCAGTTATCCTTTTTGGAAATGTACTGTCCCTTCTTGTTGTTCTCTTCTCTCTTCCTTTCCCTCCCCCTCCTCTCCCTCTTTCTCTCTCTTTTATTTGCTACCATGTCCCTAACTCTATTTTCTCTCCTTTCCCTTCAGCTATATTTTCTCAGTTGTATTTAGGTATTGTTCTATTATTTCTTGCAGTTCTTCTTTCCCTTCAGCCTTTTCTCTTCTCCTCTCTTGCTCTTTCCCTTACTTCTGCATTGCATTTTTCCTTTTTTTTCTATATGTTATTGCATACTTGGTTCAATATAAGTTTTTATACTTCTTAATGTTTTTACATTCAGAGTTATCTCCTGGAATGTAAAGGGTTTTATTAATCCGATTAAAAGGCAGAGAATCCTTTCCCACCTTGCTTCGTATAACCCTGATATAGTTCTCTTGCAAGAGACTCATCTTACAGAACAAGAATCACTTAAGTTGAAAAGAAGCTGGGTGGGTATGGTCTTATTCTCTCCATCTACCAACAAAAAGAATGGTGTTATCATTTTATGTCATAAGAAATTGAAATGTAAAATTGTCTCACAAGAAAATGATGCAGATGGTAGATGGGTTTTAGCAAAATTGTTAGTTAACTCTATTTCTCTCACTGTTTTCAATATTTATGGTCCTACGCAGCCTGATGGTTCTTTTTGGCCGTTGATTGCGCAAAAATGTTCTCAATTTCGAGATGATTTTTTCATTTTAGGTGGTGATTGTAACCAAATAGTAGATCCATTTCTTGACCGTAAGTCCACTGTCCGTTTCACTCCACACAAAGCTCATAAACAATTCCTGGACACTGTCTCTCAAACGCATCTTCTGGACTCCTGGAGGGTTTCTCACCCTGACACTCTTGATTACTCTTTTTTCTCTCCCCACATGCATCTTTCTCTCGCCTAGACTATATTTTTCTCTCTCAGCCTCTGTCCCAGAACTTATTGTCTTCCTCCATTGAACCTATAGTTATTTCTGATCATGTCCCAATTGTCACAGATCTTGATCTCCTTCCTCCTCGTCCCAATTCTTCTCGATGGTGCTTCAATAACTCCCTCCTTACAGATCCCCTCTTTTCCTCTTCTTTCTGTTCTTTTGCTAAGGAATTCTTTGATCTTAATTCTGACTCTAGTCCCTCACCCCATATTCTTTGGGACTCTTTTAAGGCTTCGGCAAGAGGGTACATCATAGACTTTGTTTCTAAGAAGAAGAAACGTTTTCTTCAGAAGCAGAAATCTATCTTAGCGAACATCAAGCTTTTGGAGCACAATTTCTATACTTCTTCAAAATAATTCTGTCTTACCAGAACTAATACGAGCTATATTCGAGTTCAATAAGTCTTCTACCGATAATGTTTCATCTATACTCCTTCGCAGCTCTGCTCGTTACTATGGTGGTCGTAACAGGATGGGGAAACTTCTAGCAAACTATCTCAAATCTCGTAAAGAACGTACGCTTATAGATTCCATTTATTCTTTTATTAATTCTCTTCTGCATAAGGATCAGGAAATACTTAATGAATGTAAACTTTTTTATCAAAATCTCTATACGCCTGAATCGCTCCCTTCCTCTGCTCTCATTCAGAATTATCTTGATAAACTTCCTAGTCCTTCTGCCTCTCATCTTAATTTTCTTGATCTTGAAAAAGATCTTTAGTTTGCGGAACTTTCCAACGCTTTGTGTACTCTCACTAAAGGGAAAACCCCTGGCCCAGATGGCTTTTCTGTTGAATTTTATTTACATTTTTCGGATGTATTACTCCCCAAGCTTTTAATGCTTTTCCGTTTCTTTTATTCTCTTGGTAGGAAGGCACCTTTCAAGAGGCCACTATCTGCCTTATCCCTAAAGATGGTCGTGATCCTCAACTTTGTAAAAATTATCGACCAATCTCTCTTGTTAATGTGGATTACAAATTATTTGCTAAGCTCCTCGCACTACGTTTAGATCCCCTTATGCCCCATCTCATCGGTAAAGAACAGTGTGGTTTTGTTAAGGGTAGATTGACTTCTGATAATTCCTGTCTTTTCCTTAATGTCTTAAATAAAACCCTTTTTCTCTCCACTTCTTTGGCTGCTATCTTAGTTGACGCAGAAAAGGCTTTTGATAGAGTGGATTGGTCTTTTTTGTGTGCATCGCTACGCTGGCATGGCTTTGGTCCTAAATTTCTATCACTTGTTTCTTTGCTCTATTCTGCTCCGAAAGCCTTGGTTCTTGTTAATGGTTGTGTCTCTTCTTATTTTTCTCTTCAACGTGGGGTTCGCCAAGGCTGTCCTTTATCCCCTCTTCTTTTCGTTCTTGGCCTTGAACCCTTTTTGACTACTATACGTAACAATTATTCCATTTCTGGCTTTCCTTATGATAGTCATCAATTGAAACTCTCTGCGTATGCAGATGATATTCTCTTATTTATCTCTTCCCCCGAACCTTCTATTCCTCCCTTGTTATCTGAATTTGCATCTTTTTCGCTGGTCTCCGGTTACAAAATTAATTCCGACAAAACTGAAATTCTTCCTCTTACAAATTATTGTCTTCCCCACTCCTTCTCTTCTACTGGATTTGCTTGGAATAGTTCAAACCTAGGCATTTGGTTCTCCAATTCCATCCCCTCTTCAGTTAAATTGAATATGTCCACAGTCTTAACTTGCATTGAAAAACTAGCCTCTTCTTGGAATCCACTCTTTCTCTCCTGGTTGGGTCGTTTGGATTCGATCAAGATGATGATTGCCCCCATTTTAATTTACATACTCTCCATGCTCCCTGTTCACATTCCTGCCGTCCTTTGTAAACTTATTGATTTGTGCCTTTCTGGATTTCTCTGGATTAATAAATGGCCCAGAATTGCTTTATCCTCTCTTCAAAAATCAAAATCTAACGGTGGCGTGAATTTTCCAGACTTTCGTCTTTATCATAAGTCCTTCTCCCTATGCCAAGACTCTAAATGGCTTATATCGGACACTTCCTCCCTTAATCCTCTTTGGCTCTCCATTGAGCGAATATCGTTATTACCCCACTCCTTCTCAGATGTTCTTCGCTTCTCCGCCAAATCCTCCCTTACTTCTCTTCCCTTATTTAGACATACTTGCTCATTATTGAAACCGTTGGTCCGTCCTATTACTATTTCTCGTGAAACTTTCTTAGACTCCCCTATTTGGTATTATTCACTTATCCTCTTAAATAATAGACCTATTTTCTGGAAAACATGGAGATTAAAAGGCATTATATGGGTTAAACATCTTTTTGATGGTGTCTCCCCTTGCTCATTCCCCCATTTCCAATCCATCTTCCATTGTCCTTGCTCCTTTCTCCAAAAGTTTACTACACTTATGGCGATTATTCTTGACATTTACTATTCCCTTCCCTCTTCACCCTCATCTGATACTCAAACGCCTCTTCTTAAAATACTACATGTTTTCCCCAAAGCCTCTCTTATATACAAATTCTTTTTAGCCCCTAATCCAGATCGTGCTAAATCTAAATTAGAGCTGTCTTGGGAATCGGACTTGGGTTGCGAATGGTCTGTCAAGTTTTGGGACAAATTATGGGCTAGATCTTTAAAAATCTCTTGTTCTGCCTCTCTTACCCAATCTATGTTTTTCCTTTATCACAGACTTTATCTTTCCCCTGTCTCTTTATCACGTTTTTCTTCTTCCACTGAATCTAACTCTAACTGTTGGACTTGTGGCTCTTCTAATGCCGATCTGTTCCATCTATTCTTTCTCTGCCCTGCGGTTATTGACTTTTGGAGTAAAGTATGGTCCTATATTTCTTGTTTGTTCTCAATTTCTATTCCTTACTCCATTCCGCTCCTCTTTACTAGTAGTCTCTCTGACTCTTTAGATCTCCCCCCACATACTCATGGTCTTTTTGACCTTATGCTTGTTTTAGCCTTTCAACAAATTTCCTTCAATTGGAAACATCTCACGACATTATCCATACAACATTGGTGGAATATCCTTTGTCATTTTCACAGGCTAGATGTTGCTTTTGCCTCCTCTTGCACACCAACACTTAATAGAGATTTTTTCTGGTTACCTCTCACTACTGTTGCCTGACCTTGTAATGACACATCTCCCAACTCACATCTTGTGCGTCTCTCTACCAGCACTCTGAATGGACAGCCATTGCCACCCAGATACTACTGCCGGAGCTAGATATATATATGCTTCTCCTGTAAATGTCCTTCAGAGAATGATTTACTCAGTTAAATCTCCAGCCTGATTGCAGGCTTCTTGAGCCTTCTGAGAAACCCTATGACAGCACTGAAAGGTTCAGGAGGCCTACCCAGGGTGGGGGACCGCTGTCACCTATGAGGCATCTTAGGAGTGCTTCCCCCCCTTATCCTCACATGCCACACCGACTCAGATGCAGGCCACATGACATGACCCATCAACCAAGCCGCAACTTCTGTAACCCCGACACCTTTCATCTGTTTGAACTGTAGAGTACTCTCCCTTTGGTGCCAATTGATACCCTATGACTTCTTGTACTACAACCTGCAGCTGTCTATATGCCTCCAAAGAAAGTTCAGGCTAACAGGGTGTCTAGCAACTGCCCCCCAACTGAGGCAAGGACACCAGATATGGACCTCTCCCCCGATGCACCAATGGTTTTAACTAAAGAGGAGCTCCTCTCCTCCCTGCGGGGTTTTAAGCAGGAAGTTAGGGAAGAGCTTAAAGCTGACATTGCCACTTCCTTTGAGTCTTTCAACACCAATGTCAATTCTTGTATAGTCTACCTCCAAGCTGATATTGGCTCAGTCAGAACACACATTCCAGACATGGAAACAAAACACCAAGACATGGAGCAGCATTTTAATCCAATTGAGCGCATAGCCGCACTCCTTCAATCTCAATTGCAAACAGCTCCTCTCAAGTACGAATACCTAGAGACTCGCCCCAGGTGATAGAACATTCAAGTGAGAGGCCTAGAGGAGGCAACCAAAGGCCCTGGTCTGGAAGCATTCATAGTTGGCTTATTCTCTGCACTACTGGGCGACCATCCTCCGGAGATGCAGCTGGAAAGGGTTCATAGGAAGGGCCCTCCTTTCTTAGAAGCTGGAAAAAGGCTTCACTAAATTGAACTCTTTCAAAACTAAGGAACTGATCTTCCAAGCCACCTGGAAGCGAGACACTATCTCTTTCCGGGGAGCGACCTTCACCCTATCCCAGGATGTGGCCCCTGCAGCGCTACCGTGACACCTGTTAATTAAACCAGTGATGAACGGCCTGCGTCGCCATCGTGTTAAATATAGCTGGGCTAACCCTTTTGGCATCACCTATTTCCATGATAAGGAACATCACTTCACGGAGTTTGACGATGAGGCTGCCTTATTGATCCTCGCTGTACCGCACTATAGACCCCCGAGCCCCCCCATCAACCCTTACAGCAGTCTGTGTTGTCTCCATTGATCCACCTGTAAATTGAGGAGTCTTGGAATTCAGCAACTCACTTATAACATTTTCATCATCATCATCTGCCTCCTCAGCCTTTTTTCATTTTTCTCTTTGTACTGCATCTTTTCAGTAACTATGACAGGAAAGGTCTTCATACATTCAAGCATATCCTCTCTCTAACTTTTATCTTGGCATTTTAATTGAATTCCTTGCCAACTTTCAAATGACTTCTTTGTATTCCTATCTTTAATTTCCTTTCCTTTTCAGTCTCCATTCAATCCTATTCATTAAGGGCCTCAAACTAACTAGTTTTAGGCATTAGGTTTACGTTGTACATGTCTCAGAAAATGCCAGCTTTCTTAGATTAAAGGTACCTTCTAATGAAAATTGTGAAGCCTCATCATGTGCTGTGTAGTGTCTGGTGAGTTACAGATGAAGGCCCCCTTTTGGGCCCTGGCAGACTCCGTAGAAGAGTGACATAAGTGCTTGAGCAAAAGGATAGAATGCATGTTGTAGAATGTGCAGTTAATGGTTACACACTGAGGAATAAAAATCTGCAATACCAAGCTCCATGTGTGGCATAATCATTAACATGTACTCTGGCTGGGGAGGACACTATATGCTGTATATTTATTCCAATCAAAGACCCAGGTGCATGTGGAATACCTGACCTTTTTCATCATTTCATATGCTGTTGATCCTTCACTCAGCAATTCCTGACCGTCTCTAGGTATATCATTCTTAGATTTGGGCTTTTTGAACACATCTCCTTCGTTTGAACCTGAACGACCTCAAAACAAACTGAAATTTACAATAAAACACAATAAACAAACTTTGTGAGCAATGAACACTACTAGGATGGTTCTGCCAAAGGTCAACCTATCACAGCATGACTATACTGGCCATCAAACAATCCAGGCACAAGTTTGTGGTGACTTCTCATCAATCCCAGCACAGCATTTTAGCTGAGCAACCAATCACAGCATGACTTCTTAGTAAAAAAAGGAAAACAATTTATGTAACCACATTAAACCTCCTAATATCAATAAACCCTTATCTGTTTACCCCTAGAAAGGACATAAGAGTCAGTATATTAAGTAACAGTCTAAACATAAACCATAAAATTCAAATACAAGTAAAAATGAGAAATTAAGACAAATTAGTGTAATCAGCAGAAGAGCCCACAATCACCTTTAAGTTCTCACTAGGAAAACCTCTGACCAGCAGAATACTACCTCAAACAATGCAGTTTTTCCAGTGCACTTAAGAGTAAGTTACACTATTTAAATGTTAAGCACACAAACTAGAAAATAAATCCATTAGTTCAGAATCCCGATCAATGCGCAAGCAGCGCCGTGCTTTACTCACCACAATAACAGAAAAATAATCAACATCTGGAGATATTGGATTTACAGCAAATCTGATATGCAACTCAATTCAAATGGGATCACAAATGTGAATAGTACAACAACGCAATAGCAATCAGTCCACCAACTGCACAATTATCATTCTATTCCCAAAACACTCAATACAGAAACAGAAATCCATCATTACAGTCTCATACCTCAATGTACATTCACAAACTCCCTATTCATGCCTATACTCTAAATTCATTCAGGAATACACAGTCAATACAGCTAGTCAGATTCTGACACCAGAAAGATGACAAATTAAAAAAAAAACCTCCTTATTCCTTTTAACCAGGGATTAAGAGTTTAAAAAATCAAAAATCTTTTGGGGGCCCCTTAGAGAAAAGGTGCCCTTACGCAAATCATCCTCTGCTACCACCATTTATGTAAGCAGAACCCCATTCATTTACTGAACTTCAAAATTTATGCACTTTGATTTTTACCTCCAAATAAATTGGCATTGAGATTTCTCATTGATTGTTGGTGAAGAGACACCATTCTTCCCAACAATTCAGAATTTAGCACAGTAAGGGGCAGATTTACAAGAAAGTGTTGCAGCGCTGCACCGCAAGCCCTTTGGCTGTGCCATGCTGCGGCATTTTCAGAGCACAGGAATGCAACATATTTACAATGATATGTTGCATTCCTGTGCTCTCACTGCGCTGGCGCACAAACAGCTGCCATGCGCCGGTGCAGGCACCCTTGCACCATAGTGCAAGGATGCCTGCATCATGGGGAGATTGTTTTTGTGCAGGAAGGGGCATCTTCCTCCACGAAAACAATCACTACATGAATTTTCCTCTTTGAATGTGTTCAGTAGAATGCAGCATGCATTGAAACAGGAAAAAAACGAGGTGAAATGAAAACATACTGACTCATTTCCAAGTTTACAATGCCTCGTAAATCAGGAAATGTGTCTGGTTCCATGGGTGTTGTAGGAGAGTAGGATCTGCTTCACATGTTTACCCCCACTTTTTGCTGGTGTATCACTGTTTTTCGACTTTAGTCTGTCTCGGACCCTGCTATTCAGGGCGCCAGCCTAGCTGCTTCATCTCTAAATTGATTGCATGTACTTTAGGTACACTCCAGATTGGATTCTGGGGTACCCTTGTGAGTCCCTAGTATACCATATACTATCTACCCAGGGCATAGGTACCCCAGAGGCCTACCAGGGGCTGAAGCATGTATTGTGCCACCCCTGGAAAATCATGCAAAATGACACCACAGGTCTGCTACTGCAGCCTGGCTAAGGTGGTGCATGCACCCCGTACTGAGGTATAGGTTCACTATACCTCACCTATCACTGCATATAATAATCTATCAGTCACCCCTATGGCAGGCCTTATCAATCCTGAAGGCACAGTGCTTGGTTATATGTGAGAGGGTGCCCAGGCATGAGCTGAGCGCCTCTGCAGCCTTCAGAATCTCTTCTCCGAGGTTGTCAGTGGTGCAGCCTGACCATATACTCTTAAGTGCATTCTAACCCAACGGTAAATGCTAACTTTTGACTGGCTGCACGGAAACATGTCGTGTTTGGTGTCAAACACCTAGGAATCATACCCCCACACCAATAACTGGTGTGGGAGTATGATCCCACCCTTCTAGAGGGAGAGACATGACAGTACTGGTATAGCCGGTAGAAATCTAATAGAGCCGTGGCATCACAAAATGGATGCTGCAGCCACAGACACGGGTCTGGCCTCCTGCTGCTGACCGAATCTCCAGCAGGAGAGGCCTGGACAATAGGTTTCCTGTCACCTCCCTCCCAGACAGGCTTATGTGTATTGGGGCTGGGTGGGAGCACTCTGTGAGTGCTTTGAAGTCCTGCACTGGGGGCACATTTGGTGTCCCTCTGCATAGTCCAGCTCAACCCGGTTCAGGGGCTTCCAGCCCCTGCTCTGGCACAAAACTGGATAAAGTAAATGGGTGTAGCCACCCCTCTTTCCAAACCCTCCCATAGGTGGGTCCCAGAGCTAGCCCAACCCCTTCCTTAGGTATAAGTAAGGAACCTCTGTAAATGGAACTTTAGATATCCTTGGACGAAGCTCTGAAGCTGAATCCTGGAACTTCAATGCTCTACTAAAGACTAGAGGACTGAATAAATCTCCCTTGGGGAAAGGAGTGACTCCCCTGCTTGGCAGGCACCAACAAAGCATTTTGCCACTCTGCATTTCTGAAGCTCCCACCGCACTCCAAAGTATTTGCAGCCCAAGAAGAGGATTTCCAGACATCTCAGAGCCGACCCAAGTCCCCAGCAAAGCTGAGACCTGCAGCCCTCGTGAGTAGCGAGGAACCGGAACTCCTGGTCACCGTGCATTTTTGCAAGTGCACTGACTTCTCGACATCTCTTGAAGTTGTGCTTGGGCTGACTTGCAGCCCCCACCTCAAGCACAGAATCCACCAAAGAATGTTGGCCCAGTCACCCCGAGTGAACTGTGGGCCACCATTTTGTGTTTCGTCTTGAGGTTCCTTTGCGATCCCTGGTCTGTCAACTGGCGGGTCTCTGAGGGGGCACCTTTGAATTTTCTAGGGCTTCTCTGATTGCTCCAGATGTGTCCCGACTCCCTACCAAGTGGTGAGTCCCTCAGACCTTGCTGGTCTGCACCGAAGCATCTTTCTTCTTTCTATGTGGGTTGCTGTTTCCAAGGTTTGTTGTGTCCAATCTGGGCAACAATACTGCAGTACTCAACATCCTTTGAGGGACAGCTCGAATCCAGCTCCTGGTCATCCTCGACGCCTCCTGGTCCTCATGGCTGAAGAGTCAAGCTTCACCTCTTTCTTCTGAAATCACCAAACATCGGTGGGCATCTGCCTATCGCCTTCCTGGTCACTGGCTAGTGACCCAGACTCTGTCCCCTCTGCTTTCAGGTTCTTCTCGACCTCGATCCAGGCTTGGATCTCTTTGGACACTTCGCATATTCCCAGCAGCAGCACTTCTTTTGACAGCTCCCATTGAAATTCACGATGCGACCCGACACCATTTGACACCTATGCACCTGGCTTCCCTGGGTGAGGTAATACAAGTACTCCAGTGCTCCAGTGGGTGTTGACCCTAGAACTTCCTAAGTCCAAAAGGGTTTGGTCCTGACTCATTTCTAAGTGTCCCTAATCTTTAAAAATCTAACCGCAACTTTCCCATAGAAGCTAATGGGAGCTCGCGGCTGTCTTCATTCACTGCACACTGCCCCCGTGGGTCCCCTGTGTCACTACCTTGGGTGCTTCCTTGGGGTCCCAGCGATTCTCTCTAGTCTCATAAAGAGTCTAGGAGGGTGTGTTTAGTAATAAATACATATATTTTATATATATACCTGGTGTCGTTGTCTTTCATTTAGGCACTCAAGAGATTATAGACTGGTAAAACAACCTGCTTTCCATTTCTTCAAGACTTAGCCTGAAGGCTGCTCTCCATAGCTACCACTAGGATAGCTTTCAATAAAGGTTGTCTTTAACCTATCATCAATAAGGGGTTGTTTGGACTGGTACAGGGTGCCCACTATAATTAGTGGACAGCATATACCAGGCCAACTTCTCACAGGTGTTGCCTAGGAATACCCACAGCAACACCCATGGAACGCCCCTTTCATGAAAAGTGCTGCATGTAAAGGAGCTGTATTTACAAGGACAGGAAAAGCACGGTGGCTTTTCCTGTCCTTGTAAATATGGGGCAGAGAAATGTGCTGCCAGTGCGTCACAAAAAGTGACATACTGGCAGCACAAGCGGCTTGTAAATCTGCCCAGTTAAATCTAATAGAATTTGGGGCCGCTCAATAACTGAGTTGCAGATCGAAAATATGTACTAAAATGTATTACAGAATTGCTAATTTAAACAATACAGGAAAATGCATAGTTGCTATAAAGGCTCAGAGACAGAACAAAGAATCATAAAAGCATTTCAAGAATCACTATTTAGGCAATTAAATGTCTCTAGGTTCTAAAAGTCAAAAGCATAAAGAGTATGGATATAATTCTGAGAGAAAAAGAAAGTCTCAAATAAGTTGGACGGTGTCTCAGAAAAGTCATTGGGGGAACACGACTGGTAGGTGTAGCAGTGTGCGTCCAATCTGATGTAACTTTATATTCAGGCTCCCTTGAGCCGGTGGAGTCGACGGACTCATGGTTACGCACCTGCGCGCTAAGAGAGGTACTAGACCTGATTATGTTTTTAGCAGCTTACACAGCAACCCCACTCTCATTTTCCTACTCCCTGCTGACGAGAGGCAACTACCTCGAAACACGTGTCCAGGGATGGCACACGCCACGCATACTTGCACGCACTCTTGAGCATAGGTGTATCCGCCGACGCTGACCTTCAGGGACCATTTTCATTGGGGGAACACGACTGGTAGGTGTAGCAGTGTGCGTCCAATCTGATGTAACTTTATATTCAGGCTCCCTTGAGCCGGTGGAGTCGACGGACTCATGGTTACGCACCTGCGCGCTACGAGAGGTACTAGACCTGATAACGATTTTAGCAGCTTACACAGCAACCCCACACATTTTCCTACTCCCTGCTGACGAGAGGCAACTACCTCGAAACACGTGTCCAGGGATGGCACACGCCACGCATACTTGCATTCACACTCGAGCATAGGTGTATCCGCCGACGCTGACCTTCAGGGACCATTTTCATTGGGGGAACACGCCTGGTAGGTGTAGCAGTGTGCGACCAATCTGGTTTAACTTTATATTCAGGCTCCCTTGAGCCGGTGGAGTCGACGGACTCATGGTTACGCACCTGCGCGCTAAGAGAGGTACTAGACCTGATAACGATTTTAGCAGCTTACACAGCAACCCCACACATTTTCCTACTCCCTGCTGACGAGAGGCAACTACCTCGAAACACGTGTCCAGGGATGGCACACGCCACGCATACTTGCATTCACACTCGAGCATAGGTGTATCCGCCGACGCTGACCTTCAGGGACCATTTTCATTGGGGGAACACGCCTGGTAGGTGTAGCAGTGTGCGACCAATCTGGTTTAACTTTATATTCAGGCTCCCTTGAGCCGGTGGAGTCGACGGACTCATGGTTACGCACCTGCGCGCTACAAGAGGTACTAGACCTGATAACGATTTTAGCAGCATACACAGCAACCCCACACATTTTCCTACTCCCTGCTGACGAGAGGCAACTACCTCGAAACACGTGTCCAGGGATGGCACACGCCACGCATACTTGCATTCACACTCGAGCATAGGTGTATCCGCCGACGCTGACCTTCAGGGACCATTTTCATTGGGGGAACACGCCTGGTAGGTGTAGCAGTGTGCGACCAATCTGGTTTAACTTTATATTCAGGCTCCCTTGAGCCGGTGGAGTCGACGGACTCATGGTTACGCACCTGCGCGCTACGAGAGGTACTAGACCTGATAACGATTTTAGCAGCTTACACAGCAACCCCACACATTTTCCTACTCCCTGCTGACGAGAGGCAACTACCTCGAAACACGTGTCCAGGGATGGCACACGCCACGCATACTTGCATTCACACTCGAGCATAGGTGTATCCGCCGACGCTGACCTTCAGGGACCATTTTCATTGGGGGAACACGCCTGGTAGGTGTAGCAGTGTGCGACCAATCTGGTTTAACTTTATATTCAGGCTCCCTTGAGCCGGTGGAGTCGACGGACTCATGGTTACGCACCTGCGCGCTACGAGAGGTACTAGACCTGATAACGATTTTAGCAGCTTACACAGCAACCCCACACATTTTCCTACTCCCTGCTGACGAGAGGCAACTACCTCGAAACACGTGTCCAGGGATGGCACACGCCACGCATACTTGCATTCACACTCGAGCATAGGTGTATCCGCCGACGCTGACCTTCAGGGACCATTTTCATTGGGGGAACACGCCAGGTAGGTGTAGCAGTGTGCGACCAATCTGATGTAACTTTATATTCAGGCTCCCTTGAGCCGGTGGAGTCGACGGACTCATGGTTACGCACCTGCGCGCTACGAGAGGTACTAGACCTGATAACGATTTTAGCAGCTTACACAGCAACCCCACACATTTTCCTACTCCCTGCTGACGAGAGGCAACTACCTCGAAACACGTGTCCAGGGATGGCACACGCCACGCATACTTGCATTCACACTCGAGCATAGGTGTATCCGCCGACGCTGACCTTCAGGGACCATTTTCATTGGGGGAACACGCCTGGTAGGTGTAGCAGTGTGCGACCAATCTGGTTTAACTTTATATTCAGGCTCCCTTGAGCCGGTGGAGTCGACGGACTCATGGTTACGCACCTGCGCGCTACGAGAGGTACTAGACCTGATAACGATTTTAGCAGCTTACACAGCAACCCCACACATTTTCCTACTCCCTGCTGATGAGAAGCAACTACCTCGAAACACGTGTACAGGGATGGCACACGCCACGCATACTTGCATTCACACTCGAGCATAGGTGTATCCGCCGACGCTGACCTTCAGGGACCATTTTCATTGGGGGAACACGCCTGGTAGGTGTAGCAGTGTGCGACCAATCTGGTTTAACTTTCTTAAAGAATGACAGAGTCCCAGAGTTATCTTCATATGTTAGTTGTAATTCATGGATGGAACATTTTTTTAAATTTTTTAATCCAGATGGGACTGTTTTAGATTTTATATCGGATAAGGACCTTTCCTGGCCTAGGTTACCATTGAACATAACCCTTGATGAGGTTTATGAAGGATTAAATAACAGTAAGGGCGGAAAAGCCCCTGGCCCAGATGGGGTCCCGTTGGACCTCTATTAAGCCGAAAAGTATTTGTGGGCCCCTCTTTTAACTAGATTTTTTAATGCAACTGCAGAGGGTCAACTACCCACATCATGGGGCCAGTCCTTAATAATTCCTCTTTTTAAAAAAGGGTCTAAGTCTGAGGCGTGTAATTACCGCCCTATTTCTTTATTAGACTCTTCTATTAAAATTCTGAGTAGAATAATGTTAAACAGATAAACAAATTGGGCCACAGATAATTCAATTTTATCAAAGGCACAATATGGTTTCAGGAAGGGCCTGGATACCCTGGAGCAGTGTGTTAATCTTGATCTTTTGATCGATAAATACACTGTTGCCAAGGAAGGAAATGTATTTCTTTGCTTTGCTGACCTGAGCAGCGCGTTTGATCTTGTGGATCATGAAATTTTATGGGACGTTTTACTAGATCTTAACGCTCCAAAGGAGTGCGTCTATTTCCTGGCGCGGCTCTATTCACAGTTATCTTGTAAGGTTCGTTATGGCCCCCAGGGTGAATGCACACCTTTTTTTAAAGTCGCAAGAGGCATCCGTCAGGGTTGTGTATTAGCACCGTTTTTATTCTCACTTTTTATCAATCAGATTGACTCAATTTTATGTAAACTACCCTCGGATGTTCCTATTATAAATGGGAACGCAACCCCAATTTTATTGTACGCTGATGATGCCGTACTCCTGTCAAGAACACAGGTTGGGTTACAACGCCTTATAGACAGATTTGTGACATTTATCAAAGATAGAAAATTGGTAGTTAACAAGACCAAGACATTTGCAATGGCATGTGGGAGGAAAGTTAAATCAACTACCACCACCTTTTATATTGATAAAGCCAAGATTGAAACTGTCAAATGGTTTTGCTACCTAGGAATAACATTCTCAGGAGATGGGAAATGGATTCAAGAAGATGAAAATGTCAGATCGAAGATGATCAGAAATACTAATAGTATTTTTAGATTTGCTGCTAAATTGGGTCAAAGGAGAATAAAAGAAATGATGACAATTTATAACACTAGATGTATTTCAGCTGCACTATACGGGGCGGGCGTGTGGGGACACCATAGTGTAAATGCACTACAGAATGATGAAAACAAGTTGTTAAAAAAACTTTTATGTGTTCCCCTATCAGCTTCTACTCTGTTAATTCATAAGGAAGTAGGTATAGACTATGTTGCGGATTTAGCCTCTTTACGTCCATTATCACCCTGGCGATCTATTTGGTCTAAAACAGAAACGATCTTTACACAATCAATTATCAAAGATTGCTTGAGGCTTGATAACTCATTATGTATACCCTGGCTGAATTATATTTGTTATTGGTTTGATCTTTTATTCAATTGTAATGTCCGCCTGAACCCTGAGGCATCAGGATTGATATCTAAGAAAGACCTAAAAATGAAGTTTCTCTCATACAAGAATGCGGCTAGAGAGAAGCAGTCTAGAAATCTAACAACTATTGTACAGTATAATGATCTGAATCTGAGTAAAGGTTTCCAGGCCTACCTCTCCTATGTCACACGTACCTCTCACCGTTTTGTTTTAACACACTTAAGGTTGGGGATTGTCCATCACTTAGTCTCTTTCCCCCATATGAAAATTAGATCTGATAATATGTGTCCTTGCGACAACGTCTCAAAACAAAGCTGCTGTCATTTTTTATTATTTTGTAAATTTTATAGCCATTTTAGGAGGTTTTATCTAAAACCCATCTTTTTAAAATATAATGTTCGGTCCACTAAAACTGCTTTGAAGTTATTAACAACTCTGGAAAGCACGGATATTTGCTTTTTTACCGCAACTTATGCGCTAAAATGTGTTTCTATAAGGAAGTCTATAATCGTTCCGGTATAGCTCCTGTTGATCTGCGTATTTTGCACATCTGTCTAGTACTGTTAGTAATTCTTTATGCATTACAAAAGTTTGAGCTCTGTTTGAGCTGCATTTGCACTTTAGGTCTTTACCATTTTTTGCACTATTTATGCACAGCTTTCAGCACTTTGCCACTCTATGTGAATTTGCATTTTATTTTTGAAGGTCCCCCTGTTTTTTATGAAAATTTGTTCATATTTATGTATAAAAGATAGTGTATATTATGTAGTAGGCCTTCCTATATAATATGTAAAATTTTTAATATCTGTTTTATGTGTTTGTCTGCTTATATGGTTGTACTTTTCCAACCGAATAAAGCTTTTGAAATGAAAATGACTCAGTGAAATCGATAAGATTTCACTGAGTCACTTTCCCAACGCTGATGCGTCAAAACCCTGCGCCTGCTTGAAGCAGGCGTAAGGCTTGACGCACCATGTTAGGGATGGGTTAGGTTGGAACAGTGCTGGAGTTGCGTCACGCTTGCGACGCAACTTCAGCACTGCGCCAACCTTACGCCGGCAGATGCGTCACATATCTGCTTGTCCTTGCACCACGATGCACCGCATTGTAAATGCGGCGCATCTGCGGTGGCGCAAGGGCAAACTTGCGTGACGCATCTTCCCTGGCGCATCCATGCTGATTTGCAGGGATGCGCTCGGGAACATAAATCTGCCCCATGGAGTCTTACAAGAAAATGTGGCATAACTATTTTAAATTATTAATCGCTCTTCTAATCCACCCAGTAACATCGCTTCACGTGCATCTGCATTATTAATTCGTGTTACGATATGCATCATCTAAACCACCAAATCTCACAATGTGTCACCCGAATGTGCACATGTATAAAAAGAGCTGTAACAACAGCATGCGTGTATTCATTTGTTTTCAGTGCACATGTGTCTGGTTTCCTTCCACCAACAGCCAAACAAGCGACTTCTTCAAGGTAACCGGCCCACATTTCCAGATCGATGAGAGTTTCAGTGAGACAATAACTGAGGATTTTGTGCTGCTGCAGGCGAAATTAGTGCAAGATGCGGCCACAAGGTGGCATTGTGGTTCCATTCACAGTCAAACAGTATGCTAGCCTCTGACCTATTTAACACATTTATTTCTGCTTCAGTATTGCCCTGTCTTTATGATCAAGCAGAGTCCCTTTTTGCTAATAATGAAATGCACGAAAGAGGATGGCATCTTGGGGCCTTGGCAAGACCGTGGACCAGCACAAGAAGAGAATGGCGCGGCGGAAAGATGCCATCTACTTTACTTTTCATCAGACTTCCGACAACGCTTGTCATAGAATTGAGAAAAAAGGCAATTTCTATATTGCTGATATAATTGCCATGCATGGCCGAATCTCAAAATCTTCGCGCTGAAGTGCTCTGCCTGTTTTTATTTTATTTTAAAGAAACTTAAATACCATGCGTCAATCACCTGAATTGCTGATGCACAGCAGGAAACTGAAACCTAGCTACCTGTCACGTGGTACACGGAGAATGCAGCCATCATTCTTCCAGCAGCACCTGCCAGGAAGTCGTTGTGATCATAGTTTTTGCTATTTCTTCTTCATTTTCAGTCAAAAGATTTATCACATAGAATTCCGAGGATTGGTGTTGGAAGTCTGTGGATGTCTTTGCTAGGTCTGTGGTCTATGGCAGGCTGGGTGCAGCTTAATTTTGCTTGACTCATAAGATCCTGATAGCAACTTCCTCTGAAGCAGGTTGACGCCAAGGAACGAATCCCCCCCCCCGCCATATCTGGGGCAGTGGCATATTCCACTGAAGCTATACTCAGTGACACTTGGGGGCATATCATCAAGCCCTGGAGATAAAATTATCGCCGTTTTAGCGTCCGTTTCCGGACGGAAAGCGGCGATAATTTTATCGCCTAATCAGCAAGGTCACGCTATCGCGTGAATCCTTGCATTTTCGCCCTTTCCCCCAACGCCCATCTTTGCATCTCTAATGAGATGCAAAGTGGGTGCTCCTGCCCTGACATAACAGGAGAAATGTAGCTAAGCAACATTTCTCCAATTAGCAATGGGCACGCTAACCTGCAGAGCGACAAGCAAAGTAGTGATAACCCCTGTTATCGCTACTTTCCTTACGCCTGCTTCAAAACTGACTTAGCCATGATATCCAATGGAAGGTGGATATCATGGCTAAGTATGCCTTGCCCTATCAGCAAGCTTTCGCCATACCTTGTGCAATTATCGCTGTATTTCCAGCGATAATCGCACAATTGGCAGCTTGCGCTCCGAATTTTATCGCTTTGGAGACAAGCGTTGCTGATAGCACGCTATCTCCACGATAAAATTCAGAGTTGACTAAGAGCGCTGAGCAATAATTATCGCATGGCCTTGATGATATGCCCCTTGGTGAGGCCGCTAGCAGGCGCTGTAATGTGACCTGGTACGTCATTAACTCATAATATTCACCATCTTGTCCCGTGGCCATTATTTATGGGCAGAGCAAAACGGGGTGAACATGTGCTCTGTTTTGGGATGGGATAAAATAGTATTTTGTTGAGCATTTCAAAGGTGTATTTATTAACTGCGCAACCTAGGGATCCACCCTCATTTACTGTTCACGAGAAAATATTTTGGTCTTACGTGAACTGTGCCACAATTAAAACGAGCTGCTCGCTTGCACACAGTGAATCTGCAATATGTAGTGCATGCTCAGGGATGTTTCACCCCCTCCAAACCACATCTCCATAGTCGTTTTCACATGCAACATACGCCACAGCTTCTCCTTGAGTTGGTTGCAGTGTAACTCCCAATAGTGCTTCGGGTTGTCCTGTTAGTTAGGTGCTCACATGTAGGTTCTTTGTTTCAAATAGTCACCCCCATTGTAGAGGTTTCACCCAATAAATATGTAATGCTGTCTAGTGATTTCAGGGAGAACTTCATTGTAAATGGACTCCAACACCAACTTCTCCAGCATCATGACCAACATAGCGAACTGGATGAGAGACAACTGCCTCAAACTGAACTCCGACAAAACAGAAATACTGATCCTTGGGGGAAACCCCTCTGCCTGGGACCACAGCTAGTGGCCTTCTGAACTTGGACCGACCCGTGCACCACCAGACCATGCATGCAACCTGGGGATTATCCTCGACAGCCAGCTAACCACGAACCTCCTCCTGCTTTCTCACCCTCCACATGCTTCGCAGAATCTTCAGATGGATCCCTATCAACACCAGAAAGTCCATCAATCAGTACCTCAGCACCAGCCTTCTTGACTACGGCAAAACTCTCTACGCAGTTATCTCCGCCCAGCTCCACAGAAGACTCCAGACCATACAGCATGCGGCAGGCAGACTCGTCCTGGACCTTCCCAGACATTCACACACCACCCCCAGCTCAGAAACCTCCATTAGCTCCCTAAAAAGAAGAGATGCCAGTTCAGGATTCTCCCGCACACCTACAAAGCCCTCCATGATCAAGAACCATCCTATATCAACCATCAACTGAATTTCCATCTACCCTCCAGAAATCTGCGTTCCTCCTCACTCATCTTCGCCCACACCCCAAAGCCAAAGAGAGGAGCTGCTCTCTCACCTACATTGCCGCCAAGTCCTGTAACAACCTGCCCCTCCTCCTCCAGCAGCACCCTCCCTGGCGGTCTTCAGAAAAAACTCAAGACCTGATGTTTTGATGGAGATTCATCATCCTCAGCTCTCAGAGACCCCTTGGGGTGTTAGTGCTGCGCTTTGCAAATGCTGATTGATCAACTGCCTCAATTCCACCAGCCATGCGTTCTAATCTCGGAGCTTGGAACGTCATGAACATTCCTACACTCCAAGTAGGTCACCCCAGCATGTAGCACTATCTCACCTCAGGCTGAAGAGGCCACTGTGTTCCTGCCCCGAAACCTTCAGGAGGCCCCCATTCAGCAAAAGACCAATGATTATCCTCGTAGTATGGGAGACTCAAAGGCCCCTCATCACATTTTACAGGGGGCTTCATGATATTGAAATTCGACCCTAAGCAAATTTTGCATGCATGGGTTCTTTTACTGTATAAAAAAGTGATTGCTGGGCAGGTGGTTTGGGAAGCCGACCTATTTGACGAAGGCAACTGATCCAATTCACAAAGGTAAAGTAAGTGTGTGTTGGAGCTCCTCATTGCCTCTTGGCTAGGTTTTTATTACACAAATGCCACATACATACATTGTACAAATGCCTCTTACATGCATACACATACACACAAACCCTTGGTAGCCAGGCCAGAGCAACATTGCAATCCTCAGAGAAAAAGTGTGAGGGTTTATTTTTAATATCACACAACCAAACAGCAACAACATTTAGAAATAATGGAGCCGAAGCACAAAGGGCCTTCGCACTCATAGCAGAGGCACTGCAGTTGTGGCTGGAGGCCCACATTCGTGGCAGGACCTCATTACTGCTGTTACTCATTGCGGAGGTTCCGCCACATGTGCACGCCCCCCACTGTGCATGCATGGCCTCCCCTACAAGTGCAGAGGCCATTTGCAAATTGGACCCAATGAATTTACTAAATACAATATTTGAAATTGTAAAAATGGTAAAAAGACATGGTTAATGGATCTAAGAATAAAGCAATGCCAAGTTTTGTAAATAATGTAAAACATCACAGATTGATAAGCATCTGGGGAAGAAAACTGCACCACATGGAGACACCCGGTTTCAGCATGCTCTGGGCATCCTGCCCATCCCTGTCAATGCACCCGGAGGTGCAAGCTTTAAAAAGCTGTCTGCACTCTTGCAATGGGGGAAGCGAAATGCTCTGCATTTTGACTCCAGGCTCCAATCTGCTTTGGGGCATCCAGTCCACCCATCATCGTGCCTGAGTTGCATACTTCAAAAAGCCATTTTTGCTCCTGCAGAGCAGAACGTGCTTGGGCATGTGCCTGGGCAAATATCTGGCCTTTCTTTGCCCGTAACCACCGGGAAGAGGCTGGACTAGGCCGTCACCCTGCTCCCCCTGTCTGAAGCTCCATGAAAACCTCTTTGGTGAGTCATTTATTGTTTTCTATTGACTGTCAAACTCAACTCACTTTTAGGTATGGGTAAGCACAAACTTGCCTCAGAGAAGAATGGTCATTGCTAATCCACACGCAGATGCAACCTTGGACTCTTTCTTGGTTTGAGCAGTAAGCGTAGTGACTAAGGAGACTGAGCTGGCAGAGAAATGTCTCACTTAAGAAATTCCTTTGGTTCGGGGGCGTGGCTAGTGCCCGAGGGAGATGGCGGCATTCCTGTGACTCGCCCAGTGCCAGCGGGGCTGACAAGGGATTCTGAAATGCTTCTCCAAGGAGAGAAACTGCGGATATGAGCAGTCCCCTCTAAAAACCACGGAGGTAGACATTTTAAATGCGCGCGAGGCATGCTTCCTCGTTATATCTTATCTTTTATCTCGGAGGAATGTGGTGCCCTCCATTTTGAAAATGCCCGCAAGCTGAGAGGAATCCCATTTCTTTTGTTGTCTTTCCTCTTCATGTCTGCACCCCTTAAAAGGCTCCTTTTATTTACCACAGTGTGTAGCCTGAAAGCGACGCTACAACTGTGCAACTTTTGAACAAAATCATAATGGCCAATTTCTTCCTCTTATTAGAGGTTTTACCAAGGCTCCTATTTCTTATTCGTTTGTGATAGCGGCCATTTTTGTACATCACAAGTCTTCAAGTGGATTTATTTTTACAAGGCTCTGTGAGGAATTCAGAGAGATATTTGCCTGCTTAGGCTGATTTCTTTACCGTATGCATTTTCTTTTACTGTTATCACTGTCAATGGCTCTACACAGGTTTTAGTTGCTGCATCTCTAATCCCCTTCAGTGATACTACTGATTTGCAAAATATCGAATTTATGCCTTCCTGCTTTTCTTCAGCTGTCTAATGTTTATATCATGTACTGGATGGCCTCTTAGAGATTATTATGTCTGGGCCAAAAACTTTCTGCACCTAGTCATTGATAATATCTTTGGCACATGTACAGAAATTTTCAAGATAATCTCTGAATGCTGTGACTCTGCAACGCATTTATTTTCTTTCTGGTTGAAATTATATCGCAGGAGTTTAGGACTCTTGCTGTCACTCATGCTAACAGTCTTTACTCCTCATTAGATATTCTGAGGAGATATTGGATCAGGTCATTCATTCTCTCTATGGGCAGACTAACAACAGTATGCTCATTGGTGGTGCCCACAAATTACTCTCTTGCTGCTCGTTCACATTTCTATAACGCCTTACCACATTGGATGACTCCTTGAATTCTTCTCCTAAAAGTGCCTCTACTTCTTCTTCTGTAGCCACCAAGGTGTCAATCAAACAGTTGAAAAGGGATCCTCCTTCTCTGCCAAAACACCCCACGTCAGTCTCAATGGATCTTCTGCTGAAGGAGAGTCGCGCACTACGCCCATTTGTAGAGGAGACAAACTCCAAAATACCAGTTCTAACATACAGATGGCCACATTTGGAAGAGAGGATCACTGTGGTTGAGCAAAATGTGGATTCCCTGGGCTCCGCTTGTGCTCAGGTTGCAGTCCTTCAATCTCAGGTTGCAACTTTCCAGAAGCAGATCGAAAACCTTGAAAATAGAAATAGACGGAATAACATTTGTATATTTGGTCTGCCGGAAGGATCGGAAGGTTCTGATCCTATAGCCTATTTCAAAATATTTTTGCCAGCGGTACTCAGTCTACCAGAAACCACTACTCTGAATATTCAATGTGCCCACAGATTGGGTCCTCTTCATTCGTTGTCCTCCAACATGCGAAAACCAAGAGGAGTCGTACTCTATTTTTTTGAATACACGGACCTTCTTAAGGTATTGTCAGCAGTTAGGTATTTGAAGCAAATTTCGTCAATGAAAGAAAGGGAGGGAGGTACAGGTGATTATTTATCCAGGTCCAGCATACATGCCTGTAAGTGAAACTCTATAATTATAGTATGCAGTTCCTAAATACTAAAACAGGAGGTTGTGTGGGTTCATGGGCTCCACATAGTGGTGTAGAGTCAGAGAAGTACGGAGAAGGAACTTCTCCTTTTGGAAAAAGACCCTCACACACCCAGCCAGCTAGGTGTCTTGCTTCATCATCGGGTCTGCTCCTTATCGGGTCGGCGCTGCAATTCCCGATCGGAACCCAAGATGGGGCCTCCTTGGCGGAGATCTTTATTCCTTATGCCGATGGGTGAAGTGTGTGTGAGGGCCCTAAGTTAGTGTAGGGGAAAGAGATGTGTAGGAATGTGTGTTAAAATAGGGGAGGTGGTCCACTCAAAACTATTTTAATGAAACGTGGCCCCTACCCTAATTAAAAATAAAAGGGCGCGTATGTTCACTCTAAAGATGTATAATGTATGCGCTTGTCAATACGGTCAACATGTTTCTTGCCCATTAATCTATTAGATGGCAATTCATCAGGACCTATTAGGATCTACCTACACTTATTGGTAGTGGTCAACGGTAGGGTGAAGTGAGAGATTGACCACCTTTACATCACCCAAATAAGTGGTACCTGCAGATCTAAAAACACAACCTGTAAAGTAAAGCAGAATGACAACATTAGTGCTAAATGTCACAATATTCTGATTGAGATGGATGGTACATGCACCGAATACAGTGCATGGTGCAGTTCATGCATGCTTAACACAGGTGAGTAGTGGCATGCATGGTGTGGGCACTCAATGGCATTTAGCAACATTAAAAACTAATCAAAAGTCTGTAATCTAAGCAGCTGAGAAGAGAGCTAAATGTAAAGACTCACCCCATTAGGGTCAAGGCTGTACGGCAACAGTACCGGCTCGTGTAAACACTAAGGTGTAGTGTCCTGGTTGGTAAGAAAAATAATGTAGAGCAGATGAAACATGGTATCCTAGGTGCATTGGCTTACAGGTTAGGAGCACAAACCGAGTAACAAGGCCCCCATCAGGGCTAGCCAAGAAGTATCACTCCAAATATCCATGCACGCACTCCATTTGAGAACACACTCTATTGATAATGCGCTGGGAGACTGAGCACTGTTGAGGTTCCCAGTCGCGGCGCCGGGTTGCTCACCTGACATCCACTGTGGTGGTGACAGGTCCGCATCAAGCATAGTTATCGGGACTCAATCGCAATGGTGAACACAGGTCCCAACGGCACAAAACCAATCAAACCCCATGTCGTGAAAGTGTAGGACGGTACAATATGCAGGGATCAACGAGGCCAGCTCTCTCTCAATCCGACTCATTGGACGTATGAAAAAAACGCAATCGGTGAGTGCGATGAGGCCAATGTTGGAACCAGGACGGTGGCAGAACCCGAGGGAGCCTGAGCACGAGCATCAGAGAACTAATTCAGGGCACAATAGTCACATTACTTACAGTTCCTCTGGAATAAGGTAGGCGGTTGTCCTACCCTCACGCAGCCGGTCCGGGCAGTGGCCATCACAATAGAGACCAGGTTTTATGTACCCATGCGTGGCTTTGAGAGGGCGGTACTTCTGGTATTTACTCCGGTGCTCAGTAGAAGTGACTAGAGCGTGAACCTGATTGTGGGCTTCATGTTGGAATGTCTAAATACGCCGAAAGTTACCAAAATCGAGCTCTTTGCAACCTAGGGATATCCCTATGTCCCATAAGTGTGTAGGCTACTGGTGCTATGTTCAATTAGTAAATTCCTATCTAAAGGTCTTACTATTACGACACTGTGATGGACCAGTGTTAGAAAGGTGTTACCCTGGTCATCATGTAAATTATTGGGGTATGCCCGTGAAAACCTCTTCCTATGTAGGAGGGATGGTGTATTAGATTGGAATGCCATAAGTGTGTAGCTGCACCTGCTGAGGCATTCTCGTAGGTGTATGTGTAGGGAGTTACAATTAATTGATAACTGCTGTGTAGAGATCTAATGTCAGCATCATTATCCAATGTGTCCTACTACGATGTCCCACTGGAGGTTATGAGTAAGGGATGGATACAGTTGAAGTCCAATACATGGATCAAGTCAGTAGGCTCCAAGGGATATTTTCATTGAGCCCTGAGCGGTCGGTTGCCAAACGGAGGACCCGCCGGTTTTCGATACGAAAAAGTGCATCTTTGGACATTCCAGGGTGTGATTCAAGTACACCTCATTCAAATGAGTCACAAGAGTGTTGTGCTTCTTTGAAATGAGTGGTCATTTTAGTGTTGGTTTGTTGGCACCTAAAGTTACTTCTGTGTTCCATTATACGGATTTTGACCGGTCTGGAGGCCATACCGATGTACAGAAGATCACAACGGTACCTTAGTATGTAAATACAGTTGGAAGTATTGCAATTGGTATGTGTGGTCATTTTCCAACTCACCCCATTTGGAAATCTCAGTTCTTTAGTCACTTTTGTGAGGGGGCAAACAGAGCAAGGACCGCATGGGTAATGCCCCATGACTGGGGGTAAGTCCATAGTGTTCTTTGCGCATTGCTCTGTTGTTTTTTGGGTATTGTGTGGATAAGCATATCCTTGAGGTTATTTGTACGTTTGAACGCAAACCTTGGTATGGGTAGGTTAAGTGTTCCTGTGTTAAGGATGTCTCAGTGTTTGCAAATTATTTTCCTCATACGTTTTGAGTCAGGGGTGTATGTGGTAACACAGGTGATGGCCTTGTCGGGCTCCCTGATCCTGTCTTCCAACAGGCTCTCGCGGTTATTGTTAAGGGCCCTTTTGCACGCTATGTCTACAACCTGTCGGGGATACTCCCTCTGGAGTAGGTCTTTTTTCAGTGTACGGGACTCTTTTTTATAGTCAGTTAAGGTGCTCCAGTTCCTTCTGATGCGAAGGAACTATCCAAAGGGTAAGTTCTGTCTCAAGGCTCTTGGATGGTAACTGCTAAACAGTAGGAGGCTATTCCTGTCCGTCGGCTTGCGATAGAGGGTGGTAGAGATTTTATCTCCCTCTCTTTTGATCAATAAATCAAGAAAAGGAATTTCTGTGGCTGAGACGGTACTGGTGAATCTGAGGAAGGGGTTCAAGGTATTGATCCATGTGCAAAATTCATCGCATTTAGTACGTTCGCCTTTCCAAAGGATCAATATATCATCGATAAATATTTTCCACATGAGCACATTAGTCATGTATGGGTTAGCAGGTTTATAGATCTCTCTTTCCTCGAACGCTGCCATGTACATACATGCCAGGCTCAGCGCAAATGTGCTGCCCATCAAGGTACCCTGTGTTTGATGGTAGAGTTTGGTGTCGTATTCAAAGAAATTTTCTGTTAGCGCTAAGGTAGCACAATCCAATATGAAAGCCACTGGTGTCGGCGAGTTCCACTCGCTATTGGTTAGTGCATCCTCAATAACTTCGAGGGTTGCTCTTTGAGGTATATTAGTGTACAGGGCCTCAACATCCAGTGTGACCAGGAGGTCTACTGATTCTGGTTGTGGAATGCCCTCAAGTAAGCGTAGGACATCTGTAGTGTCCCTGATAAAGGAGGGAGTTGCCCTAACCAGTGGTTGTATGAAGTGTTCAACAAATTTGGAAAGAGGTTCTAAGATGTAACCAATCCCTGATACAATGGGACATCCAGGGACTGGGGTGACCCTTTTGTGAATTTTAGGGAGACAGTAGAAATAGGGGGTTATGGGTTCTTTGGCTATAAGGAATTCGGCTTCCATCTTGGTGATCCACCCTTGTGTTTCTGCACAGAAAACCATAGTAGAAATAGTTGTACTCAATCTCGAGGTAGGGTCTTCTCTTATAGGAGTGTAGTACCTCCTGTCACTCAATTGTCTGCGGCATTCTGTGTCGTAGTCCACTGTGGACATGATCACTGTCGCCCCGCCTTTGTCTGCCTGTTTGATGGTGATACTGGCATCATTCGCTAAGGCCTTGATAGCAGCGGCTTCATCACAAGTCAAGTTATGGAATGGAGCAGTGGTTGTTGTACTATTAAGGTTTTTTAGCACCGCTTGCTCGAAAGTCAGCACTTCATTAGGAATCATGCTGCTATTTGGTGTAAACGTGGAAGGTTTATGTAAACCAGAGTCATTCGTGGGTGGTAGTGTTTGGTCTTGGAAGAAGGCTTGAAGTCGAATTTTGTGAAAGAAACCCTGCACTTCGCACATATCTCGAAGATTGTCATTTTTGGGTGTTGGAACATAACCTAAACCCTTCAGTAGGACCTTCTCTTCTATGGGTGAGAGAGATTTCAAGGAGAGGTTAATGATCAATTTTTCTTCCCCCTTGTCTGACACCTGGGCTCTATTGATCGTGCTGGCTGGTCCTGCCTCTGTACTCTTTTTTGACCTCTTCTGCACCCTCTTCCTCTGCCCCAGCCTCTGTCTAAAAAAGGTGGTTCAACCCCGGGTTGGAAGAAGGGCGGTGGGCCTTGTTGGTACATGGGATACTGCCAGTAGGGTGGTCCCTGGTATGGAGGATACACCGGGTGTTGAAAGGGTTGATTTTTTCGGTTATTCCACTTGCCAATACTGGAGTCACTGTTTGATGATGAACCCCTGCGTGATGAGGTAGAGCTCTCATCAGATGAGTGACCTGTGGCTGTAGCAGTGTAATCTGCTTTGAGATACGGATAGATCTTCTCAGTGGAGAATTTCTGTATATCCTTCTGAAGTTTTGAAATCTTTTGTTTCATCAGGTATTCATGATTGTCTACTATTTCTGCATTGATCTCAGCTAGCTTGCTCTTATACGCTGTGGTTTGGACAATGACCTTAATGGCCCCTTCTGCTGTCTGTATTCTGATCAGAAGGGCGTCAGCGATACTCTTTGCCGTGTTCATTATGAGAATCAGCCAGTTTCTAGTGCATTTCCACGCTACTAGGGACCATTCTTTTTTTAAAATGGCATCCTCCAAGAACAGACGTGGAACATTGTTAACAATCAGGCCATTAGGGGCACCCATCGGCATAAGGAATAAAGATCTCCGCCAAGGAGGCCCCATCTTGGGTGCTGATCGGGAATTGCAGCGCCGACCCGATAAGGAGCAGACCCGATGATGAAGCAAGACACCTAGCTGGCTGGGTGTGTGAGGGTCTTTTAACAAAAGGAGAAGATCCTTCTCCGCACTTCTCTGACTCTACACCACTATGTGGAGCCCATGAACACACACAACCTCCTGTTTTAGTATTTAGGAACTGCATACCACTATTATAAAGCAAATTTCGTCATCAGGTAATCAGCTCTATTTTTCACAGGACTATGTGAAGCCTACATTAAACAGCCAAAAATAATTTCTGGCCATGAGACCGGCTTTGCGCTCTATTGGTGCACAATTTGGCTTATTTCACTCATGCCTATTCAAAGTGACCTTCAACAATAACACCATCACTTACAAAGATCCGATCAAGCTTAAAAGTTTTCTCAACTCGCATCGTGCAGAAAAGATGGACTTTTCTAACTCACGCCCCAGATGATTCTTCTTTTGTAGTGGTACTGATTTATAGCCTTATTCAATTTGTTGAATTTCTTGTAAAGTTCATAGTTTGTTTACCAGTTTTGATACTGAATTGTTTCTCTCATTGGAATTCTACTGTTTGGTTTTGTAATTTAGCAATCTTATTGTCTAGAAAGTTAAGCTAATTGCTTTCAATTCAACAATGTTTTAATTGCTCTAACCATTTTTTTCTCCTTCCAGGTTTCCTCTCCGTATTGTCTGACTTTTTTGTCTTGTGGTCATTTATCACGTCTTCTACGCCACCTCACCTCATTGAGTCTGGGCGTGTCATCGTTCCATGTGACCTCCTCTCCCCTTACCCTCCGTATGTTTTGGACTCCTTCTAGGTACAGGTTTCTTTCTTTTACTATTTTTAATAGCAATTTTCTTCTTCTTTACTTCTTTTCTATCTTTTACTTCTAATTTATTTTTGCATTCTCTTTCACTTTACATATTTTCCTTCCTTTTTCTTGCTCTATTCTTCCACTTATTTCTCCCTTATTTATTTTTATCTTATTCTTCTGTTTTACGTCTTTCACCTAATACTTTTTCTTCCCTTACACTACAATTGTCACATGTGAATTTATATCTTTATTTTTATCCTTCTCCTTTTCCAACAAGTTTGTTCTGTTTTGCAGAAAGTTGGTCTGTTTTTTGGTATATTTCTTGATTTTCGTATCTTTAAACTTATTGGTGTTTCATATTCCTTCTTTTGCTTGGTCCATGTCTTTGAATCTCATATCTTGGAAAGTTAGAGGTTTACATTCACCTATTAAACGGCAAAGGGTGTTGACCCACCCAGCTAAATTGGAGGCAGATACAGCCTGTTTACAGGAATCCCATTTAACAGCTGAGGAATCATTAAAATTAAGAAGAGGTTGGGTTTGGGAGGTTTTCCATTCACCGGGTGATGGCAAATGCAATGGGGTCCTAGCCCCATGTCGTAAATCACTTTCTATCAAATTACTTTCACAATGTTCTGATGATAATGGTAGATGGTTGTTTACTACACTTTTGATTGGTAATGTTCCAGTTTCTTTACTAAATATATACGCCCCTACTGCTGGTGACTTCTCCTTTTGGATATCCTTAGCTCAGCAAATTGCAAATTGTATTGATGATAATTTCATTCTTACCGGTGATTGTAGGCAAGTTTTTAACTCCTTCTTACATCGTAATTCATTGATGTCTTTTGTTCCTCATAAGGCTCATAAACTTTTTAAACAAACTATCAAACAATAGAAGAGTATAGATGCTTGGAGACTTTGCAATCCTACTACCAAGGAGTACACTTATTATTCTCCAGTTCATCATACTCAATAACGAATGGATTATTTTTTCATTTCAAATAATGTATCCCAATCATTAATAGCAGCATATATTGGATCCATACTAATATCTGATCATGCTCCTATTACCATGAGACTAGATATTTTACAGAAACCTCACACTCCCCGTAAATGGCGTTTTAATAACGCTGTTCTTTTAGACCCGGTATTTACTTCCTCTTTTATCTCCATTTTTATTAAGTATTTTTTGTTTAATCAAACTGATGCTTTACCTTTTCATGTGGTGTGGGACGCTTTTAAAGTCTCCAAAAAGCTTAAAAATATGAAAGAATTTACCACATCCCTCCTGCCAAATATAAAGTAACTGGAGCATTGCTATTACTCCTCAAGATTAAACGATTGTTTGACAGAACTTATTAATATTAAATTCCAGTTCAATAAGGAGTCGACTATTAACGCTTCCACATATTTATTAAAATCAAATGCGAAGATTAACAGGGGACAGAACAAAGCTGGTAAGGTATTAGCGAAATATTTGAAGGTTAAGCATAATAAACTCAATATAGAGTCCATTATAGTCGAGCGTCAGTCATTGAAATTTAAGGATGATAAGATCTTGAATGAATTTCTTCAATTTTACAAAACACTTTACACATCAGAAATCCCTCCTACAGAACATTGCATTTCTCAGGTTTTATCTGATATCCAACTGCCACCTAATACCCAACCAGACCTTTCTATTTTAGAATCTGACCTACCGCAAAAGGAACTTTCCATCGCAATACAGGCACTTAAAATGGATAAAGCCCCTGGCCCAGCTGGCTTTGCTGTTGAGCGTTTACACACTCTGCTTCCCTTTTAATTCCCAAATTGCAAAATCTATTAAACTCTTTTTTAAACTCAGGTGAATCCTCTTTTTCAGAGGTTCTTATTTGTCTTATTTTCAAGGATGGGAAAGATTTAAGATACTGTGAACATTTTTGACCCATATCTTTAGTTAACGTTGATTATAAAAAGAATTCAAAATCTCTGACCATGCACTTGGAATCCCATTTGCCTGACCTACTGGGAATGGAACAGCCTGGATTTGTTAAAGGTCGCCTTCTCACAGACAACACTTGTTTATTTTTTGATGTCTAATCCAAATCCTCCCATGTCTCGCATTCCTTGGCAAAAAAAGCACTGGACACATAGAAAGGGTTCAATAGAGTGGAATGGACGTACCTTTTTTAAACTCTCAAATGGTTTGGCTTTGAACCTAAAATAATTTCCTTAATATCAATTCAATATTCAAACCCAAGAGCGGCTGTATGTGCGAATGGTACTATATCTCCTTATTTCAGTTTGGGTAGAGGTATTTGTCAGGGATGCCCATTATCCCTGTTTCTTTTAAAGCTAGCCTTAGAACCTTTTTTTATCACAAATACATCAAAATAAGGACATCCATCAGTTTAATTTTACTGACACCTCAATTAAGCTGGCAGCATATGCTGATGATATATTACTATTTATTTCGCAACCTCAGTCTTCTTTCCCTGCATTCCTACATGAATTAGACTCCTTTGCAGACATTTTCGGGTATTAATTAAATAAAGATACATTTTGAAATATTACCTTTAACAAAATATAATTTTAAAGATGGTTTCACACTCTCAAATTCCACATGGAGTCCGCAGTATATCAAATATTTACTCCTTCTATCTCCAATACAATTTCACGCTGTATGTATATTTGTACACTAAGAATAACGTCTTTAACTGCTAAATGGCACCCTCTTCACTTATCCTGGTGAGGTCGTCTTGTCACCATAAAGATTATGCTGTCCCTTATAGTGCTTTATACAACTTCCAATATCCCAATATCAATTCTTTCAAACTTTTAAAAAAAAAGACTCTTTGTTATTCTCTTTTTAATGGAATAACAGAAAGTCTTGCATGTCCTTATCAAAATTGATTCGTCCCAAGTCAGAAGGGAGTGTTGTCTTTCCTAATTTTCCTACATACAAAACATCTTTTTTGCTTCATCAAGCATCAAGATGGGTCTCCAACTCTGTGGGCTAAACTTGAACTTTCTTTTCTCTCTCCTTTTTCATTTCAAGAATATCTCTCTCTCGTAAACCATAACACCTCTCGACTCCCATAATCAGATACACATCCAAAATTTAAAAACTCAATTCCGCATTAGATCCTGTGGACTGGATTTCTTTCTCCAATTGCACGATATGGCACAACACTATGATATTGATAAGTGGCAAACTGGAAATCTTGGAGGAAAAGAGGATTAATTTGGGTACGCTAATAATACATACACAATAAGATTATGTCTTTTGCGCAGGCTAGAATACTCTTTGACCTACCTATGTCTTTCCAATCTAAATATAACCTCTTGAAACAAGCTATTCTGACTGCTCACACCCGATGCAGACATCCAAATCCTCCCATTGATCCTACACCCTTCTCTATTGATACATTACTTTCTCTTCTACAAGCTAACCCCAAGAAATCTGTTATTTACAATTATTTACATTTAATAAACGCATTACACAAGAAAAAACTAAGGTGGATCTTTCCTGGGAACAGGATTTGGGAGTCAGCTGGTCCACAAACACATGGAATAGAATATGGAATAAAATCAGAAAATCTTCAAGAGCAGCCAATACTACACAGACACTCTTTTTCGTGTATAATAGACTTCTGCTATCCCCGGTCACTCTAAATAAAAGACTTTCCAGATGTTTGCTGGACATCTTCCTTCCCACATGCAGAATTACACCATCTTCTTTTTACTTGCACCCTTGTCTGTAATTTCTTGGAAAAGGTATGGGCTCAAATTAATTTAATTGTTCATGCCAAATGTCCTTTCTCTGTTTCTAATGTGTTTTTGGGAAGCTTGTCTTCGGTTTGGACAGATTGCAATCCTAATACAAAAACAATAGATTTATTGTTGGCAGTTGCCTTCCAGCAGATAACCAAAAATTGGAAATACTTTACTAAATTATCTTATCAAGCTTGGTGGTATGCTGTGTGTTACAATCACAGATTAGATACTACTCTTGTGTATCATATCCCCATGGCAACAAAACGTTTGTATTATGGTTTCCTGTTACATTTTTCATTGAAGCTAGTGCTAAACACTCCTCCACCCTAACTCCCGTACAACAAGAGGTTTCCAAACCTCCATGACTTTCCTTTCATTGTAATTATATATAAAAAGATCATTTTAGACTTTGAATTATGATTATTTGCTCTTTGTGATTTGTAACCCTCTACATTTACACTAAGTGATCTACATAGTTTTAATAATTCCTTTTCTTCTACGTAGGCCAATTTAATTTATATATCCAATTATTTTACTTCTAAGTTCAATATTTGATTCATGTGACTATGTATTGTTATATTGTATTCTGTATTGTGACTTATATTTTTCTTAATAAACTTACTTCTGAAATAAAAAAAAAAGAAATGGCTTTGGTTCAACATGATTGGACTTCTGGTATCCCTGCTTCCAGGAAGCTGACTAAGTCCTATTTTCTTAGCAATTCCAGGCCAGACTTCCCTGATGACAGTGGATAGGGAGTCAGCTATGGATATCCCTGATATGCATTTGACCTCTGGCTCTTGTGAACCCTCAGCAAGGAAGAAGATAAATATGTCTATATTAGAAACTGAGACACGGCCTCCACGCACAACTTGTTTGGATACAGTTGGTCTAGGGCCAAAAAGGCCAGATGAGGCCAACACCATAATTAGACTGCTGCCTTAGCCCCTCTCGACATAAGCCCAGCCATCTTTGCAGCTGCGACCCTAATGTTGTCCGTGTATGGTGGTTTTGGCAGGAGTACCGCCTCTTGTACCCACAAGAAGAAAGCATACTGAGAAATTAAAATAAAGTCTGCCAGTGGCTCCTACATGACAGTGCCTTTGATATTTCTGAGTACAACAACAACATGCTACTGGTGATGGGAAATGGGTGAACTGGTCAATAATTGAAATCAATAAAGGGGAATGTGTGGTCATAAACTTTAGGAATCCATAGTTGGCGCATTGGCTGGTTAAACCTGGCAGTAGGCCCGACATAGAAGGTTCAACTGCGTGAATTGTCCCATTGGACTATTTCTATAAACCCTGCTCTTCTCCCCCTCCTGTACTGTTGTCAGGAAGTTTTTTTTTTAACATCTAGGGAAGCTTTGGGTGTCCCTCCTGTTACCACCTCCAACAGATGTTTGCCACTCACAGAACTGGATGCCAATGACTCACTTGTTTAACGCATTGACAATCAGGAGGTACCAGGCTCATTAAGGGCGTTATGACAAGTCTGTGGTGAACCCGCCCACTAGATTACAAGATGAATCTAGTGTGGGTGGTTGATGCTGTAGCAGTGTCATGGCGGCGGGTATGTTAGGCTCATAAGAGAGCTTAAACAGCATACCATCACCGTAACAGCGTCTACAGCACTCCTGTGCATGGTGTGGCATGCACCATGTTGTGCATTGCACAGAGTGCATGAACGTAGGTGCTATTCCCACACGCACCACCAGGGGCCCTATTAGGGCCCCTTTACCAGCATGTATGCCACTCTTTTCATAGTTGGGTCACCGCCATGAAATGGGTGGTGGAAATGCAGGTCATAAGCAGACTCAGCAGTGCCAGCACTGCCAGTATGTACAGCCCCTTTCCACAGTGCCAACGCCGCGGGAACTTGGATCACACCAGCGGTCTTGTGGCGGTCCCACTGCCACCATCGTAAACAGCAGTTGGACAACTCGTAATAAGGCCCAAGTATTAAGGAAGCTGGGGAATGTTCTAATGTTATTTTGAGTCTTGATGATACGTTGCAATACCATGTGCCTGATAGTCCTCAAACTCTTGTAATTGCTGCCCCTTGTGAGTCCTTTGCCAAAGGCTACTTTTTCGACTAACCTTGTCCTCTGGAACCTTGCCATTGTTAAAAACAAATTGACATGTCACAATTGGGGTGATTTGGGGGATTAATTTGACATATGCATGTTTCTGGCTGTTATCCACAATTTCAATCTGGGTACGCTAGTTTTGATTGACCTGCCTTCTCTTTTGGAAAGGGCAGGCTGTCGGAGGCCTCACAATTTAGCTGAAAATCACCATGGTATGTACTTCTAATATCACTGACCTAGGTTCTTCTGATGTATTGTGTGTACTTCTGCGATTCTCTGATTGGGTACTGTAGGCATTAAGGTATCAAGTCCAACAGAGCTGCTACTGATGTAATTAACACCTATTTGTCATCAGTCCCAACTGGTGTCTATAGGATCGTGGTTGGTGAAATTTTTTGGGTGTAAAAATCGTTTTTATTGAATAAATTGTAACATGTTAATACATAGTCCCCATACAGGATTTTGCATCAAAACAGTACAATCCACACCCCCACCCTGCCCCATAGTACGGTCTCCGTAATTAAACACATAGCAACTGGCTCTATCAACCTTTGCAGTCTTTTGCGATCTGCAAGTAGGGGTTCCCAAGTAGATACACAGTCAACAGAGCTAAAAAATCTTTTGGCCTAGAGGCCTTGGGCAGCTCCTCCACATGTGATTGGTGACTTTATTTGTAATTTTGAACCATTTGACAATGCCACCAATAAATTTACTGGGGAAGAGGATGATGTGTGAACAGCTCCAGAGCTTTCACTCTAACCATTTAAAAATGTTCTGGTGTTGCTCTGCAAATTAATGTTTTCATTGTTAGGGCCTGATTATGGGTTTGGCAGTTCAGGATCAGACTGCCATGCTGGTGGCCCACTCCCACATCGTCAAACCTGTGGTTGGGATGCCAGATTACGAGTGTTTCGTGTTTCTGGACGGCTTTTTATTGCATTCCCACTGTGGTGCCTCTGAGAATGGGCACCACAATGGAAATGCAAAAAAATGTTCCTGCACAGCATGGACCAGAAAAGTCCATACTGTGCAGGAACTGGGGTGCATGCACACAGGGAGGCATATGTTGTGCCCTCCTGAATACACCCCTGTGGACAGGGGCAACAGAGGTCCCTGTGGTGTCCTCCTTGTTTCCTCTCTGCCATGACCACGGCGTTCACGCCAAGCATATTGCTTCCTCTACCCCACCAGGCCACGGGTAGGGAATTGTGGTTCCCTGGCGGCATTGGCGGTTTATTGGCAGTCCGACCGCCCTCTTTGTAATAGGGCAGTCAGAGCACAGGTGCGGTGGTGGCTGGACCACCACTGCCACGCCCCCGGAGTCTGGGGGTCCAAAAACCATCAGATTTGTAATCAGGCCCCTGTAATGGCAGATAAAGAAGGGAAGGACAGCCTTAACCGCCATGAAGGTACTAGCTGTATAGATGATATACCTGTTGATATTAGGTTGTGGCAGAAATTAATTGATATGATGGTGGTGTTGCAACAGGATAATAACCTGGAGCTGTCCCAGAATTTGTTTGGATCTAATCTTCCATTTTATGAACACAAACCATTTCATAGAAGTCTTCTGCCAATTAGAAAATGTTGTAGAGTGAAATGGAGTGTTATCGCTGCCACGGACCATCCGAAGGCAGCTATATGAGACACTTGTCACTGCCCTGGAAGCAGTGTTGGCCCTGAGAGGGAGCACTCTTGTAGCAGCTTCATGGGGGGATTATACAGCTATTCATAACTCCCTGCTTTGTCGCTTAACAAACCTTTTTATGTATGAGGCTAGGTTCCTCCTTAAGTGGGCTCATGAGGCCCATTGGCACACCAAAGCTTGCAGGTTATCTTGGTGCTCCCTGATGGCTGCCATTAAAGGTGGGATTAGATCCTCAATTCTGGAAGCCAGGGTGTTCTTTAAGGCCACATTAGCCACACTGAGCAAGAGCATGAAATGGCCAAATGTGAAGCACTACTGCTTGCAGTAAAAGGAAAAGACTATCACTCCTTCTGGCAAAGTCTGGCTAATAGGGCCCCAGGAATGACTGCCCCACTGTCTAGCAATATAACAGTTACTTCCTGGGTTGACAATTTCCCATGCCATTATTTGAGTGATCCTGGGTTGAATGAGTCTATAGCAATCCTAGCTAGTGGGATGCCTGTGGGTATAGCCATGTCCGACTATGAATGTGGTATTTATGATCTTGTAGGACAGCAGAGGCAGGTCTTCCATCCAGTATCCCAATCAGGGTGACTCCATCTAGTCTGGATGATTGTGCTACTTGTCTTATCACTGAAAATAAAGCTGCTTATCCTATAGTTTGGATCACCCCAGGGAAAATACCCAGGGAATCTATATAAAGCTGAGAAGGAGGTCTGGGGCACCTACTTTACCTTGTTTTTCAATAGCATTATGGATTTGCTACCCATGCCATGGACAAAATGGATAAAAGATCCCTCCTGTCCAACTATCAGCCCATAAGCCTTGTTGACAGCTCGCGGAAGCTATTTTGTCGAATTCTTCTGACTCGACTATAAGCTTTAATGGAAGATGCATGAGTGCTTACTCCTATTCAAGCTGAGTTCAGGGCAGGAACTTGCACCACCATCCAAGTCTTTTAATTGCAATTAGTACACTGGAAATATGTCATGCTGGGTGGTGGCCGAGTATACCTAACTTTTGTTTAAAGTCAGTTGACATTTGATCTTGTCCCTAGGGAAGCCCTGCAGGAAGTTTTGACCAATATGGGTGTTCCAAAATACACAGACAATGTCATCAGTAGCCTTCACATGAGTAAATATGCCCAGGTTAGGTGTGGCTCCTCTGGGGAGTTGACAGACACCATTCCAGTGTTGTGGGGTATAATACAAGGATATGTATTAGTCCCAACCCTGTTCTTGTTATTCATTAATGATTTGGTGGCCCATCTGGAGCGTTATAAGCATGATGCCCCAAGTCTGGCTAGTAGGAGGGTCCCAACACTCCTGTTTGTGGATGTTACCTTGCTGACCCTAATTAGTATCCTAAATACCCTCGATCAGTTTGATGGCTTCGGCAGGCAGATAGGGCTGCAGATCAAACTTAATACAACAATGCATATGGTTCTTAAATCCCTACCACAATACTCTGTCTCACCCAGTTATAAATGGTGTCCAATTGGAGAGGGTCCACACTTTAAAATATATATGGGGCATACGATGAATGAGTTATTTTGCTGTTCTTTCCAGATCCAGGAGTGCAAACTTAGATTGGAGCACCATACAGGAGGTATCTTGAGGGCTCTGAAGGGCTCTAGTTTTTGCATGCTAACCCCTGTACTGCAGATCTACAATCTGCTTGCACTTGGGGAGTTCATTATATGGTGGGTAACTTTGGGGGCATATAACTCTAATGATATATAGTTGATGGAGATCCGTTTTTTACGACTAATTACCAACCTTTCAGTTAGTACCCCACTTGTTCCACTTTGGTTAGACCTTGGCATTAGATCTTTCCTCCAGATAATAAGACTAAGATCTCTGCAGCACCAGTGTCTTACCGGAGGGGTTTAGATTGACATCATATTGCTTCCAGGGGTCGCTATGGTCCCTTGGTTGGGATTTATCAAATGCTCGCTTACTGGGATTGGATTTGAGAACCTGTAGGTGTATCCTAAATCTGCTTGTAGTTTATCCAAGTCCACACTAAAGATGTTGTACTGACGTGATGTTGATTGAGAACTCCACAGGCTCAGGAGGATGGGCTCCTTAACCTCAGCTTTTTTGCCGTTTTAGGATGCTCAGTCATTGGAAGAGTATATGATTGCAATTGAGCCACTAGCTGCTAGAATACTGTATATTAAGTTTCAGATAGGGACACTGCCACTTTGGATGTTTACCACAATGTGGCAGCTTTCCCTTTCTGAATCAGAGATGAGCTGTCCCTTTTGCCCTGAGACGAAGAAATCCATAGATCAAATTTGATTTGTTTGCCCACAGTACTATGCTCGCAGGAGGGTATGGATTGTGCTGTTATGTCACAATTTGGGCATCAGAGACTTTAGAATATCATCAAGAAATTTTAGATCAAATACTGCCCAACCAATGGTATTTGCTATCTTTCAGTTCATATTGCACATGTGGAGATGGAGGCAGAAATAGGCTGCTCTCCTATCACCAGACTAGGCTCAGAGGATGGGCACTCTTTTTATGTGTGTATTATTCAACTCGCTGCTGTTGTTCGAACTATATGCTATTTTAGCATGGATTTAGACTATTGACAATATCTGTGTATTTGATCTATTTTACTCCTTTTTACTATGGATGCTTGTTTCAAATGTGCCGCTGTAGGAAAGTGCTCCTTTTTGCATGGTTGCCCTCGACTATTTGCCTGATGTGTGATGCTCCTTGACTGAGTGTGCCGTGGGTCCCTGCTAAACAGGTACCCAGGGCCTGTGTTCTTTCCCCAAAACGGTATCTTTGCTCCCACATTGGCACGCCTCTGGCCTGCATATAAGTCCCATGTAAAAGTCTTTGAGGGCTGAAGCAGATATTATGTCACTCTCATAGACTCCTCCCCTGGCCCATACACACTGCCAATGCAGTCTCTGTGCCATAGGGAGACCCTAAAACTACAAGTTGACATGGCGCACTCCCAAGTAAAATTCTCTACGTATTGATCCTACCATTCTACTAACTTGAACCTGTTTAGCATGCTACACAAAATTTGGAGCCTGCCAATCCCCCATTCTGAATGTTCAAATGATGTTTCAAGTAAGCACGTACCTGAGTAACTGTGTGCACAGCAATGTGTATTTAATAAAAAAAAAATCAAACAGCGTGATAACAAAACAGATTGCAACCAAATGATCATTAAACAACTTTTCTTTGTTTTCATAATCGTTACATCATGTACATGATTCCGAGAAATTACACATTGTAAATCAATGAGAATTAATTCAATAAGTACAAAAAACAATTATCAGTGCATTTCATATTGTTGATGAACAAATTCTTCTTTATGTAACTCCAAATTATTTGTGTGATGTCCTATGCACTTCAAGAAACCTGGTCCCTTCTTCATGCACTGTCCTATGCACTTCAAGACACCTGGTTCCTTCTTCAGGGGCCTCTAAAATATGATGAAATGAAAACCAACATCATCAGTAAAGGTACACTGATCTTTAAAACTACCAATTGCTTCCTACAACAATTACGGAACCTATTTGCATGCTTTACAATGTGATTACTAACTTGCTAAGGTAACATCCCAGCTGCATGCGAATTACCACCTAGATTGCAGTGAATGCATATTGCCATGGACCAATTCCATGATCTCCTTTATTCATATTATACATGTGGTTGATTTCAATGTTGGTTTCCTTTGATTTAAATATACAATAGTAAAATCGATTTCTAATACGCATATTTGCTAATGTTCAAACTACAATGTTATCAATGTGAGTTATTTAAACTATTGGGTTTCTATGGCAGACATCTTAATATTTTGCTTTTTCGACCAATAATATATCCTTCTTATCAGGAGCCAAAAGGATGGATGTACAAATTCAGTTGTCTCTCAACATCAAGGCACGTCTACACCACAATTCTCCCGTGGTTTACTTTTATGGCACTTTACCAAAATAATGGTAACATGATGATGATGATGATGAAAAGAAAACATTGGCAATGCCAATATGCCTGGCCTTAGGTGGTGACATGCAAACTAAGGCATGCACAAATACTTTTTGAGGTGCTCATAATGTTAATGGTTTTGTTGTAAAGTGTGTAAATGTCATACGGCATCTTGGCGCTGCTTTACAGTGCTGTGAAAAGTATATAGAAGCCAGTGCTAAGAAATGTAATGCAGTAAAAACGGCTACGCTGTGGAATTTGATGCCTAATCCCTTGCGACAGATCAAAGCGGAACTGCCATTTAGAAAGGCCCTCAAAACTTGGCTGTTTGACCTCCCGTCTTCCTTCTAGCGCCTCGATCTCTCTACCGTTTCTCCCCCCCCCCCTCTTTTGGATGATAGTGCCGGGACAGCTCCGTGGGAGGTAGCTGTCGTGCTTTACAAATGACTAATAATAATAATAATAATACATGATACATAGTAGCTGTGTATTGCAGTCATATTTCCCAAATCTCTTGCCACAACTCCTTGTTCCACTTCACAGGGGAATTATGTGTCTCAAACACCTCCAATACCACCCCTGGATGTTCTACTTGGAACTGCACCAACTGTTCATGCAAAACTACATTTTCTGCCTGTATGTACCACTTGATCATATTTGCTCCTTGTG
Source organism: Triturus cristatus (assembly GCF_964204655.1). Taxonomy (NCBI): domain Eukaryota; kingdom Metazoa; phylum Chordata; class Amphibia; order Caudata; family Salamandridae; genus Triturus; species Triturus cristatus. Next base: position 1,559,265,627 of record NC_140591.1, read on the forward strand.
CATTACCTGTTCTGTGTACCTCAAGGGAATTCATCAGCCATTGCAATATAAAAATTCTAAATTTCAAAATCACATTGTGCCTTATTTGCATCTGCCCAGTGTCTGTCAGATTGCAAAAACACAAAAGCAACGGTATCTGCTCTGTGTCTATCAGAGCACAAAAACACACAAACAATGGTATCTGCCCAGTGTCTGTCACAGTGCAGTGACACACTAGTAACTGCTTTTTAATGGGGGTAAACCATTCTCCAGCACTTCGGAAAGAAGCAAGAAAGGTGCAGAAAGAAGCATGGAAAGTGCAGAATGAAGCAACAGTAGTGCAGAAAGAGGCAAGATACATGCAGAAACAGGCATGGAAAGTGCACAAAGAGGTAAGAGAATTGCTGAAAGAAGCAACAGAGGTGTAGAAAGAAGAAAGAAAAGTGCAGAAAGAGTCAAGTGAGGAGCAAAAACAGGCATGAAAGGTACAGAAAGAGGGAAGACGAGTGCAAAAGGAGACAAGAGGGGTGCAGAAAGAAGCAAATGAGGTGCAGAAAGAGGCAACAGACATGCAGAAAGAGGCAGGCGAGGTATATAACGAGACAAAAGGAGTGCAGAAAGAAGCAAGACAGGTGCAGAAAGAAGAATGGAAAGTGCAGAAAGAAGCAACAGGGGTGCAGAAAGAGGCAAGAAAAGTGTAGAAAGGAGCAACTGAGGTACTTAAAGAGCCAACAGATGTGCAAAAGAGGTGAGAGGTACAGAAACAGGCAAGAGAAGTGCACAAAGAGGCAGGAGAATTGCTGAAAGAGACAACAGGGGTGCAGAAAGAAGCAAGAAAGGTGCAGAAAGAAGCATGGAAAGTGCAGAATGAAGCAACAGGAGTGCAGAAAGAGGCAAGATACGTGCAGAAACAGGCATGGAAAGTGCACAAAGAGGTAAGAGAATTGCTGAAAGAAGCAACAGAGGTGTAGAAAGAAGAAAGAAAAGTGCAGAAAGAGTCAAGTGAGGAGCAAAAACAGGCATGAAAGGTACAGAAAGAGGGAAGACGAGTGCAAAAGGAGACAACAGGGGTGCAGAAAGAAGCAAATGAGGTGCAGAAAGAGGCAACAGACATGCAGAAAGAGGCAGGAGAGGTATATAAAGAGACAAAAGGGGTGTAGAAAGAAGCAAGACAGGTGCAGAAAGAAGCATGGAAAGTGCAGAAAGAAGCAACAGGGGTGCAGAAAGAGGCAAGAAAAGTGTAGAAAGGAGCAACTGAGGTACATAAAGAGCCAACAGATGTGCAAAAGAGGTGAGAGGTACAGAAAAAGGCAAGAGAAGTGCACAAAGAGGCAGGAGAATTGCTGAAAGAAACAAAAGGGGTGTAGAAAGAAGCAAGACAAGTGCAGAAAGGAGGCGAGTGAGATGCAAAAATAGGCAGGAAAGGCACAGGAAGAGGGAATACGAGCACAGAAAGAGACAACAAGGGTGCAGAAAGAATTGGTTATACCACCCAGAGATTACTGTATCTAATGGTATATTAACCTCCTGTATAGTGAGGCTAAGGCTCCATTGCATTGGTAGTTCCTCCATGCAACAGGGCCTTCCCTAATGTGGCTGGCTCATTAGATACTCCCGGCAGAACATCTGGGGCAGAACAAGACTGTTGTCAGTCTTGTACCTTATTTTTACAGGTCCTGGATAAAGATTTCCTTCGATACATTCTGTAGGACAAGTGTAACCTCCTAGGCTAGTAGGAAGACAGGGAAAAGGCTAAAAGCTTCCCTGAATCCCTTACCTGGCATTGTCACCCCCTTTGAAAGGTTGGCCATCAACATTGTAGTGCCTTTGGACCCCAAGACAGCCTCAGACAAAAGGTTTATCCTGGTTTTTTTAGTGGAGCACGTCACTATGTACACAATAGTCATACCCCTAGGGACAGATACTACTTCTGCAGTGGCTAGCCCCCTTATGGGGATTTTTACCAGAGTGGGTTTCCACAAAGATATGATGTCTGATAGGGGCTCCAACTTTATGTCTGCATACATGCATTCAACGTGGAAGGAGTATTGCATTACTTACAAGTTTTCCATGCTCTACCATCCACAAAAACATTTGCTGTTGAGAGATTCAACAAGACCATGAAGGAAATGATTATGGGCCTAACTGAGCCCATTTTACGGAAGTGAGACATCATTTGACCATGCCTGCTCTTTGCCTAGAGGAAATTGCCACGGAAAGGAATGGATTTAGCCCTGTTGAACTTCTGTATGGTCACTCTGTTGGGTCTGGTTAAGGAGGGGTGGGACCATTCTCTCAAGAAGCCTTCCCAGGATGTGAGGATAGGCAGGAGGTGATAAAGCAATAGTATGACCAGAAGGCTATCACTTTGGAATTACAACATGGTCAGAAAGTGTGTGTGATGGAGCCAATGGAGTCCATGGCCCTCCCAGACCATTGGACTGGGCCTTATGAGATAGTGGAGAGTTGGGGGAAGGCCACCTGCATGATGGACCTAAAGACCCCAAGACACCCCTTACGGCTCCTCCATATCAACTGTGTCAAGCCACATTTTGAGAGGTCTGAGGTAACCATGCTGCTGGTGACATAATATAGGGCAGAGGATGAGAGTGGACCTCTCCCTGACCTCCTATTATCAAAAGAGGAAGATGGGTCCATGGAGTGCATCATCCTCTCCCCTACTCTGCCCCCAGAGCAGCAGAGGGACTGCCATCAATTGTTGGGCAGTTTTCCTCTCTGTTCTCCCTCACTTCTGGGCTTACACATCTGTGTACCTGTGATATTGATATTGGGTATAGTCCTCCTGTCAAAAACAAAACATATGGGCTGTCTGATAAAGTGAGGGCCAGCACCAAGAAGGAAGTCTTTAAGATGTTAGAGTTAGGGGTGCCTGAGCATCCCAGTAGATCCTGGTCCTTCCCAGAGGTGCTGGTACCAAAAACGTCCCCACCAAGAACCACCCCAGAATTCCATTACTGTACAGACTACAGGGGCCTTAATCATCAAGACTGATGTTCACCTCCTCCCCAGAGCTGAGGAGTTCATTGATAGGTTAGGGGCTTCCTCTTTCCAGAGTACCTTTGACTCAACTTGAGGGTACTAGCAGAAAGCACTAACTGAAGGGGTTAAGGAGAGGTCAGTCTTTTCCACTCCAGAGGATCACTTTCAGTTTAAAGTGATGCCTTTTGGACTGAAAAATGCCCCTGCCACCTTCCAGAGGTGTTGGCTTGTATGGAGATCTTCAGTGCTGCTTACTTGGATGACATAACTGTCTTCAATTGCAGCTGGAAGGACCACCTCTTTTACCTGCAGGAAGTGCTTCAGACCCTGAAGAACTCAGGCATGACTATCAAGGCCAGTAAGTGCAAGTTAGGGCAGGGGTCGGTGGTGTACCTGGAACACCTGATGGGTGGAGGGTAAGATGCAGCCCCTTGAGGCTAAAATGGAGGCCATTCATGCATGTGAATCCCTAAAAACTCAAACTGAGATGAAGGACTTTCTGGGCGTCACAGGATATTACAGCAGGTTTGTCAAGGGGTATGAAACCATTGTTACCCCTTTAACTTAGCTGACTTCCAAGAAGCAGCCAAGGAAGTTGATCGAGATAGAGACTTGCCAGAAATCTTTGATCTCCCTCAAACAGGCCAAGTGCACAGGCCCTGTGCTCAAGGCCACAACATTTCTAAGAAATGTATACTCCAAACAGATACTTTAGAGCATGGCATAGGGGCACTCTTTTCACAGCTCAATGATGAGGGCCTATACGAACCTATGCCTTTTACTTTTAGGAAGTTTCTTCCCATGGACTGTAGTGGAGTGCTGTTGACAGAGAAGACTTTGCTGTGGTTTAGGCACTGAAGGAGCTGATAGTATACCTCTTTGGGACTTTGTTCTGGGTTCAGACAGAGCACAGAACCCTCAGGTGGCTAATGCAAATGAGGGATGAGAATTCAAAACTGTTATGGTGGTCCATCTCCCTTCAGTAAATTGACTTGATGGTGGAACACAGATCTGGGTCAGACTACTTCAACGCTGATGGTCTCTCCCAGTACTTCCGCCGTAGTGATGAGAACTCCAAGGAAGTTCACTTTCAGCTGGGAGGGCATGTGTTAGACCTGTCAGCCTGAGGGTGGTCTTACCTCAAACATTTTGCCTACTTACCTTCTCTTTTTGCTGGATTTTTGCTGTGTTTGCCTTAGGGCTCTGTACCCATTATTTACTAATATTGAACTTTGCAGGCCAGTGCAATCTCCTGACCTCAGCATGTGTTTTCCTCCTAAAGGTTCTGCATAAAACCTTACCATTCAGTCTGCAAGACCTTCGCAAAACTGTTGTAGTAGCACTGACTCTTTCAATAATCGACTACTGCAACATACTATTTTTAGGCATTGACAAGGGTCAAGTGCTAAAACTCCAAGCCTTGCAAAATACCGCAGCTCGTATGCAACTCAACATCCTGAAATACCATCCCATCTCCAACCGTATCAGGGAGCTCCACTGGCTCCCGGGTTCACAAGCGTGTCAAATTCAAAGTGCTGTGTTTTATGCACAAGGCACTGTATGGAGGGGGTTCATTGGACCTTCAGCAATTCTTTCGTTGGCATAGCCCGCGTCGAGAGCTTAGGTCAGCCAATAAAGGATTAGTCCAGGTCCTAAAAATCCGTAGAGCTAGAGGAGGGGGAGGAACCCTTTCTTACGGGCGGCTAAACTTTGGAACGCAATGCCTATCGCAATTAGGCTGCAACCTAACAGAGCTCTGTTCAGGAGAGTGCTTAAATCCTGGATGTTTCCAAGTAAACCAATCTAATCATGCTCACTCCACAACAGTTACCACAACATATTAGAGCTCAGCGCCAAGATGCCTCAGCAGTTTTTGCGCTCTATAAATGGTTTTACTTACTTACTTACTTTTTACTTACTGCAAACAAGTGCCTAAGTGCATTGCTCATTCCCCTAAACATGGTTTGATTGCCGTATACCTAATTGGCATATATAATTTACGCAACAGTGCCTTGTAGAGTGGTATACCATACACCCAGGGCCTTAAATTAAATGCTGCCAGAGGGCTTGCAGCAGTCATTTTGCCACCCGCTTAAGTTGTCCTCTAAAACATGTCCTGGGCCTGCCATTTCAGTGCCAATGCAGTGTCACACTGCCATGTTGACTTGAGTCTTAAACCCCTTTGCCAATGCTTAAACTTTCCTTTTATTACATATAAGCCACCTCTAAGGTAGTCCCTGGGCAACCCACAGCGCCAGATGCTATGCAATTAAAAGGTTGGACATGTACTTAGAATTTGTACATATCCTAGTAGAGAAAAAATCCCAAATTGGTTTTTCACTACTGTAAGGCCTACCACTCTCATAGTATACCACTGGGGGTTTCTTATTACATGTAATAAGCTGTAATTCATATTTGAGAGGAGGAAGATATGTAATGTATGGTACATATGAAACTGTAATGATAAACTTTTTCTAATGGTAAAGTGGGAGTTTTCATTACAATTTTGAAAATGCCACTTTTAGAAAGTTAACATTTTCCTTCCCTCAGCCCATCCATCATCTGTGTGTCTTTTGCTTTCTCACCCTGAGTGTGCAGGATATTCCCAGATGTGGTCCCGGGTTCAATATGTCACTGGATTCAAGCTAGCCTGGCTGATGAGGGGTGATGCTCCGAAACCGGTCCCAGGATGCTTGTTTCCAGTCAAGGGAGGACCTTGCTTCAGGCTGGACTGTTCCCATGAGGAACAAGGTGAAGGCTGATTTGCATAATGCCGGGTGTAAACTCGGGTAGCATGCTGAGCAAAAGAATGATGGATTTAACCCAGATCTCTTGACTGGGGGTTAATGTTTGATTTGCTCTGCATTCCATCCATCATCTGTGTGTCTTTTGCTTTCACGCCCTAAGTGCACAGGGTATGCCCAGACCTGGGTCCTGGGCTCACTATATCACTAGATTCAAGCTAGTCTGGCTGATGAGGGTGATGCACTGAAACCGGTCCCATGATGCTTGTTTCCGGAACAGGGAGGACCAGGTTTGGCAGGTCAGGTTGGACTGTTCCCATGAGGAACAGGGTCAAGACTGATTTGCATACTTCTGGGTCGAAACTGGCGTGGCATGGCGAGCAAAGGAACAATGTATTAAACCCATATCTCTTAACTGGGGTGAATGTTTGATTTGCTCTGCATTCCATCTATCATCTGTGTTTCTTTTGCTTTCTCACCCTAAGTGCGCCGGGTAGGTTCAGATGTTGGTCCCGGGCTCACTGTGTCACTGAATTCAAGCTAGCCTGGCTGATGGGGGGTGATGTCCCAAAACTGGTCTCAGGATGCTTGTTTCCAGTCCAGGAAGGACCTGGCTTGGCAGTTTGGGCTGGACTGTTCCCATAAGGAACAGGTCAAGACTGATTTGCATATGGCTGGGTCGGCATGGTGAGCAAAAGAATGATGGATTTAACCCAGATCTCTTGACTGGGGGTGAACGTTTTATTTGCTCTGCATTCCGTCCATCATCTGTGTGTCTTTTGCAGCATTTCCTGGATCACATGACTAGGTGTAGCTACATGTTAGCCTCTGTGAATTTCTCCGACTGTCACACAATAATTGGATCAGGTGTGCCTCAATGGACCATTTTCTGGCAGGATGTGGGGCAGAGCTCAGCACAGCACCACTTACATATACATTTCCTGTGCTTTGCCTTCTCACAAACAGCCCTAACAACACCGTATTGTCATTGCCGCCAGCTTGGAGCCAGGGCTGGGAAGACAGAAAACTCACAGAATTTTAAAGAACCCTTCTAGAAAAGTCTCCCACCTACTAGGAGCAGGGCACCATGATATAAAAATAGGGCTCTAACCCCTACTCTTCAGTTCGCTACTGGACCTGGGAAGGACTCTCAGAGGACTGCCTGCTGCTGTGACCTGCTGTTCATTCTGCCAGACTACTACTGTACATGGAACGACTTGCCTGCTTTCTGAACTTGCCTTGAACCTTCACAGGCCAGACCCGCTGTTGAGCCCTGCATCTTTACCTGCACCCAAGACTACCAGAAGTGACTACAAGGTAGGGGTGGGTACAACTTGTGGAGTTTTACTCTGTGGAATTCTGCAGAATTACAGAAAAACGCTCCCATTTACAATGGTGAAAGTGTGTCTGCGTTAGCTCAAGGCAGCCAATTGTGAACCAGCGCAGTGGAAGAGGACAGAAATGCACAGTATCAAATAGATAAGGCACATTCCTGCCCTTTTCTTTTGACACTGGGAAACAGAGCAAAGTGATGTGCTGTGCTGAAAAAACAACTTGTAAATGAAGACCCCGATTTCTCATACTCTGTATGTTCAACAAAGGAATCTAAACCTGACCACCGTTAGTGTGATCAGGCCCAACACTTTATTACGTTTCTTCATAAATTGCCCTTCAAGTGGGAACTGCTATTTCCTCTAGGAGCATAATAATTTTCTTTCTAAATTACTTTAATTCCATCAGGTGTAAATATTTCTAATATTCCCAAAAAGCTTTCATAACTTCATTTGCTTTGTTCTTCCTTGGCCTGCCACTCGGTACCCCATCTTAGAATGATCCCAAGACTTTGGCTTCCCTAACATTATCTATATTGCTTTCTACATGATCATTTTTTAAAGACCTACACGATAAACAGATTGGCACATCGTTTCTTAGCTAGGTAGGTATTCTGTCTTAAAATCATACCCTTCAAGCCAAAGTAGCTGCCTGGTGACTTTGAGTGTACTTCACTTTGACCCCTTAAGTGTGAAGACATAAATTAATGATTTGTATTGTGTCCATGCAAAAAAGTAAACCCTCACTTTTATGGCCCAATTGCCTTCTAAGACTTCTTGCTCAACTTGGGAATAGTTTTGTGGGAGCTCCCCAAGCTCTTGAGGTGTAAGCTACAAGTTTCTCTCTTCATATAGTGTTGCTCGAATGAGAAGTTACCTTGAAAAGACAAGAGCCATTTGGCTAAACAGAAACAGTTGATATAATTAAACATGTCAGCCAGGAAACAAACCAGAGAACTGGACTGAAGGATGTCTCAAAGTACATGTGTTTTGAACTTTGTTCCATGTACTTTTCTGCACATCATAAAACATTGTAAAACATAGGTAACCCATCCTGGGTTTTCTTATTTGGTAAGGACATGTGATTCTTATCTTTTGAGTCATCAATGAGGCCCCTGATATAATCTGCAGGTGGGCCTCAACCTTTCATGGACACAATCAGAGCCAGTAGGGTATGTGTTCAGATGTCCTGCATGAGGGCTCAGTGATTGCTGCGTGTTCTGTGTGTGTTGTGTTCTGATTGGCTGTGTGTTCCTAACTTCATGTGGCATCTGATTTTATGATGTTTTGAGAATGCATGTCTCTCTGGTCAAATTATTTATTTGGGGCCAATCTCCTAGGGCCATTTTGGTGTCACTGCCTATCTGTGGGATAGATCTGGGTGTTTCCTGTTTGTGCATTTGTTAGCTCGCTACATGTCATCTCCGTGATCTGTCAATCAGTTGCTTCCAGACTGGGCCACAGTGCCCGCCTGACCACATGTCTGACTCGGGTTTGATGGGGAGGTCATGTTGGGTGGACTCAACAATGGCATACAGTGAAATAGAGTTTGCTATTAGGTGTGTATAGATTATGGCACACACAGACATCATATTTTCCAATATTGACATTAGTCTGTGTTAAGTTGTCACTGATTCATTTGGTAATCAGTCATCGGAATAGTCTGACTGGCTAAATCAAACCCATCAAATATTTGCACATTATAAATTCTCATCTTTCACTTCAGTAAATGCACATTTAAACTCAGTAGTTCAATTATGATGTACTCCTTTCCCTAAGATGTAACTGAAAATGTCTTAATATGCTTTGAATAGTATTATGATAAACTCAACAATTGTTTGAGTTTATCTTAGTCGGTTAGTAGACGGGCCTTCGTTGCAGCTTCCACTAAATCGCACTTATGTTTTACACCTTCTTTTTCAAATGGTGTGCCTGAAAACCTAAAAGATCCACCCCAATCTGATACTTGCTGTTTTCATCATAGTTCCGCCATCTTTCAAGCTATTTATCACCTTCCTCTGGATACCATCATGACTTCTTGGTTCACTTCCACAATGTAAGATGTCCTGGAAATTGGGCATATTTTCGAGGCTCACCACAACCTTGTACACGATGTGGTGGAAGACAGTGTTAGTAGAAGGCAACTGAAATGGCATCCTACAGAATCTATATCCACCTTGAGGAGTGCCTAACAAAATAAGGAGTCTTGAGAAAAGATAAAGTCCAACTTAATGCTTGAGTAAAGAGAAATCTATGATGCAACAACAGCTATTATTGCCCACTAGCCTGACCATCTTGTTGATAGTAGGGAGTCAGTAGCGATCCACTCAAAAGGAGGTCTCTTAAATTCATGTTCATGTGGAAAACCCTTTTTCCAGGCTTAATGACTAAAAAAGCAGATGTTGGCTGCTTGAAAATGCCCTGCGGTCTCAAGCAATTCCACAAAGTATACACAAAAGTATTTTAAGCTGAAAGTAATAGAGTTTTTATTCAGGCTCATGTGGATGGATTAAGCTGGGTACCCTGAAGTAAACTTTTTATATTTGTTACAAATGAAATGCCTGAAATTGCAACAAATCTTCCAAACTACATACAGAAATAATTGAAAAAATGGACTGCCTTGGTTGAAATCCACACCATTTTAGAAATCCAAGGGAATTAAGGGTGATAGTCCTGTGAACGGCCCATTAGCCAACCACGCACAAGCTATCAGCCACACGCAGCACGGCCAAAGGGTTGGCCTTTGGGTCCTGAGCACCGTATCCCTGGGGCTTTTTTAAAGGGGGAGGGGACGTGGGACCTTTTCTCTGAACAACTACTGGTTTTATGCTGTGTTGGTTTGTATAAATCTGACATTTGCATTAAAACCTCTTTCCAGTTTTATGAATGGTGTTGTTGACATTTACAAAACAGTATCCTACACAGATACACATTTGTCTTTCTTCATTAGTGGTTTGATGAGACAGGACTATTTGCTGAGCACTGTCTCTTCTGTTATAAGTGAGGATACTCGCTGATAAGGTGACAGTGACCTTTGTGCTGTACTTCTATCACCTCTGTCTTCTTCTGACTTTCCTGTATGATGTCATGAGTGATATCATCAGTGATGTCACTGACAATGTCATGAGTGATATATTATGTGAGGTCATGAGCAGTGCATTGTTGGGGTGTAATTTATAGTTAGCTCTCTTAACTATAACTATTGAATTATTATGGTTATGTGTGTGTAACATCTGAGCCTAACTATAATGTCCCTGTAATCTTTATTTTCTTCAGTTAATTTCAAAGGTTTTTTTAATTCTATTTCCTAAGAATAAAGTCCCTGTAATCTGTGTCTGTTTAGTAAATTTCAATTTGTTTTGGGATTTAGAACTTTTTATTGATATCAATAAATCAAAGGAGAACAAGAAATGCACACCTGCATCCACTGGTCGGTGATGATACAAGCAATTACAAGAATCTGTAAGGTAGGCTGGCAGGAATATAACATATCAAACAATTGAGAAAGGAGGGGGGACGGCATGCGGAAAGATTACAAAAAGTAAGGTGGAGGGATATGGTACCCTGCGGAATACTGCCTCTGCCGAAAGATATGGGGAGATGACTGACCTCTACGGGGGATCTGTAGGAAGAAGGCTGCTTTGGTTGGGTCAATCTAAGAATCCGCAATTATAGCGGGCATGTTAATTCTCCATATATTCCTCTGAGAGGTATCTAAAACAGGGCTCCCATCTCCTGTCAAACCGGGGAAGTTTGTATGTCGCCACTGCCATTAGCTTCTCCATTCTAAGAACCCCCCCAAGGTTTATGTAACCAGTCCATGTGTTTGGGAATGATGTCAGTGCCCCATTTGGACTGGAAGACCTGTTTCACAACTGCCAAACAGCTTCAGGAGATAAGTCAAGGGGTTGGGGCATCCTACAAGACTATAGCTGGGGAATTTGGGGATATCTGTGTCGAACATGGTGTTTTTTGTTCCTAGCACAACGTTCCTAATGGAGGTAAGTCTGGGACAGTACCATAATATTAATCTGTCTGCCCGCATATATTGCTTTGCCATCCCAAATAATAGAAAATGCCGCACCCCCCAAAAGGAGGCACACTCAAGGCAAAGCAGACATAACAGACATATCTAAAATCAACTTTTGAAGTGAAAGCACAAATATGAAATGGAGCATGCATTAAAACAGTGACTTTATAAAAGCATGTAACAATACTTCATTTACAATAGCTCATGTATATCTGATGCTAGCTCAGCTACAGAAATAAATGTATGATACATACATACATAGAATCAAATATATTAACTCATTGATTGTTTAGTGTTATAAATGGCTAATTCTGCAACTTCTACTATTGAATTAGCCAAAAGTTATATACCTTGAAATAACTTTCAAAATCTTCTGCATCAAACTGAACAATTTCTCCTGTATCACTCTATCCTTCATCAGTTTGTAGTATCCTGCATATTTATTGTAAGGTAATTTGCTACCGCTGCTCAGCCAGTGCTTGTGCTGTGAATCATTAGAATGTTGGAGTCTGATGATGAAGTTGGGACTCACAGAGGTGAAGTGACAGTTGGCCATGGGCTGAGCAGCTGACAGGCAGCTCCTGGTGGGGCTCTGACTTACAACTTAAGTACTTGATGTTCTGAACTTTACTACCAGTTAACAACTTGAACAAATCCTACTGAATTACATCCTTCCTGTGTGGATCTTCATCACTACACAGTTCTTCCCATCTGGATAATTCAGCCAAAGGTTGTCAGCAATGGTGTCAGTCTGCACTGTCAGGTGGTCACTTTGAGGTTGGGGGTCCCACATTTTCATGGCCCGACTCAAACACAGGCACCAACATGCAGATAGGGCAGATGGACATCAGGTACACCGGCACATCACAGTATGATCTAAAAAAGAAACAAGCATCACTCTTCTTGCAAAGTACATTTTTCAGAAAACTTATGTTCTTTTTCTGTTTTTTGTCTGATGACAAATTTTATCTTTTCTCTCTGCATGGTTCTCTGCTGGTTCTGGAGAATTATCTGCAAATTCTACCCACTCTTTAGCCTCTGGATTCTTGGTAGTGGAGTCAAACTCTGCTTCCCCTTGCTCAGTAAGAAGGGTTAGGGCAGTCCCCTGACTCTCTCTCCATATACTGCTGAGTAAGTACATCCTTGTTCATTTGGCATGAATCCAAGGCAATCCATCTGCCGTATCAGTGCTGGTTATTTTCCTATCTCCAACTGACGCCCCACCTCCTGTAGAACTGGTCCACTTTGTGCATGCTGACAAATAGGAATCACAATTCTAAGTAAGTCCAGTGGAATATGTATCTCTTCATTCTCTGCCTGCCTGTTAGTGCCTTTCTCTCCCAGGTGCTTGCACTTAGTCATGCCCACCAAATCAGAGTTGTGCGTCAACACCTCTGTCTCCAAGATTTTTGCCTTTTCATCTATAAGTGAATTAGATCATCTGTCTAGTGACTGTATGGCCGTCTACATTCACCTTCACCCGCACGTGTCGAGCTCTAAGACACTACTGCAGGGGGTCCCTCAGGGATCCGCCCTGAGTCCTTCCCTGTTCAACGTATATCTGGCCCCCCTGGCATCCATTGTTGAAGGCTTGGGTATACGTGTTGTTTCATACGCTGAAGACACTCAACTTATCTTCTCCTCCAAAGAGCAAAATGAGAATGCTTTCATTAAGTTCAGGCAGTGTCTCCGTGATATTTCCTCTTGGATGACCGATAACTGCCTGAAATTAAATACTGACAAGACCGAGATATTGTTTTTTAATCAGCCGATCCCTCCTCAATCCGAGCTCTGGTGGCCATCAGAACTTAACCCCCCACCAATTCCGGTCAATTCAGCAAGGAACCTGGGTTTTAGAATGGATACCCAACTAACAGGCAAGGCTCAAATAGCCTATATATCCTCGCAATGTTTTGGAAATTGAAGGCACTACGCAGGTGTCTTCATCTCCTTCCTATGGAATGCAGAAAGATGGTGGTTCATGCGCTTATCACCTCCCACTTAGATTACGCCAACAGCCTTTTCATTGGTCTCCCTGACTATCTTTTGAAGAGACTTCAAAGAATTCAAAATGCTGCTGCTAGAGTGATTAGAAATGTGCCACTAAGGTATCACATTACTCCCCATCTGCGAAGCCTACACTGGCTGCCAGTAAAAAAAAGAGTGATGTTTAAGGTTTTGGTCCTAGCCCACAAAGCGCTCAGAGAGGTTGGCCCCCGCTATCTGAGACAGAGGCTCCAAAAATATCAGAATGCCAGAACTCTACGATCCAGCAACCTGAACCTCCTTGCCATCCCACGCTATAGGAAAGCAAGGATAGGAGGGAGAGCCTTTGCAGTAAAAACGGCTACGCTGTGGAATTTGATGCCTAATCCCTTGCGACAGATCAAAGCGGAACTGCCATTTAGAAAGGCCCTCAAAACTTGGCTGTTTGACCTCCCGTCTTCCTTCTAGCGCCCCGATCTCTCTACCGTTTCTCCCCCCCCCTCTTTTGGATGCTAGCGCCGGGACACCTCCGTGGGAGGTAGCTGTCGCGCTTTACAAATGACTAATAATAATAATAATAATACATGATACATAGTAGCTGTGTATTGCAGTAATATTTCCCAAATCTCTTGCCACAACTCCTTGTTCCACTTCACAGAGGAATTATGTGTCTCAAACACCTCCAATACCACCCCTGGATTTTCTACTTGGAACTGCACCAACTGTTCATGCAAAACTACATTTTCTGCCTGTATGTACCACTTGATCATATTTGCTCCTTGTGCATTACCTGTTCTGTGTACCTCAAGGGAATTCATCAGCCATTGCAATATAAAAATTCTAAATTTCAAAATCACATTGTGCCTTATTTGCATCTGCCCAGTGTCTGTCAGCTTGCAAAAACACAAAAGCAACGGTATCTGCTCTGTGTCTATCAGAGCACAAAAACACACAAACAATGGTATCTGCCCAGTGTCTGTCACAGTGCAGTGACACACTAGTAACTGCTTTTTAATGGGGGTAAACCATTCTCCAGCACTTCAGAAAGAAGCAAGAAAGGTGCAGAAAGAAGCATGGAAAGTGCAGAATGAAGCAACAGTAGTGCAGAAAGAGGCAAGATACATGCAGAAACAGGCATGGAAAGTGCACAAAGATGTAAGAGAATTGCTGAAAGAAGCAACAGAGGTGTAGAAAGAAGAAAGAAAAGTGCAGAAAGTGTCAAGTGAGGAGCAAAAACAGGCATGAAAGGTACAGAAAGAGGGAAGACGAGTGCAAAAGGAGACAACAGGGGTGCAGAAAGAAGCAAATGAGGTGCAGAAAGAGGCAACAGACATGCAGAAAGAGGCAGGCGAGGTATATAAAGAGACAAAAGGAGTGCAGAAAGAAGCAAGACAGGTGCAGAAAGAAGAATGGAAAGTGCAGAAAGAAGCAACAGGGGTGCAGAAAGAGGCAAGAAAAGTGTAGAAAGGAGCAACTGAGGTACATAAAGAGCCAACAGATGTGCAAAAGAGGTGAGAGGTACAGAAACAGGCAAGAGAAGTGCACAAAGAGGCAGGAGAATTGCTGAAAGAGACATCAGGGGTGCAGAAAGAAGCAAGAAAGGTGCAGAAAGAAGCATGGAAAGTGCAGAATGAAGCAACAGGAGTGCAGAAAGAGGCAAGATACGTGCAGAAACAGGCATGGAAAGTGCACAAAGAGGTAAGAGAATTGCTGAAAGAAGCAACAGAGGTGTAGAAAGAAGAAAGAAAAGTGCAGAAAGAGTCAAGTGAGGAGCAAAAACAGGCATGAAAGGTACAGAAAGAGGGAAGACGAGTGCAAAAGGAGACAACAGGGGTGCAGAAAGAATCAAATGAGGTGCAGAAAGAGGCAACAGACATGCAGAAAGAGGCAGGAGAGGTATATAAAGAGACAAAAGGGGTGTAGAAAGAAGCAAGACAGGTGCAGAAGGAAGCATGGAAAGTGCAGAAAGAAGCAACAGGGGTGCAGAAAGAGGCAAGAAAAGTGTAGAAAGGAGCAACTGAGGTACATAAAGAACCAACAGATGTGCAAAAGAGGTGAGAGGTACAGAAACAGGCAAGAGAAGTGCACAAAGAGGCAGGAGAATTGCTGAAAGAAACAAAAGGGGTGTAGAAAGAAGCAAGACAAGTGCAGAAAGGAGGCAAGTGAGATGCAAAAATAGGCAGGAAAGGCACAGGAAGAGGGAATACGAGCACAGAAAGAGACAACAAGGGTGCAGAAAGAATTGGTTATACCACCCAGAGATTACTGTATCTAATGGTATATTAACCTCCTGTATAGTGAGGCTAAGGCTCCATTGCATTGGTAGTTCCTCCATGCAACAGGGCCTTCCCTAATGTGGCTGGCTCATTAGATACTCCCGGAAGAACATCTGGGGCAGAACAAGACTGTTGTCAGTCTTGTGCCTTATTTTTACTGGTCCTGGATAAAGATTTCCTTCGATACATTCTGTAGGACAAGTGTAACCTCCTAGGCTAGTAGGAAGACAGGGAAAAGGCTAAAAGCTTCCCTGAATCCCTTACCTGGCATTGTCACCCCCTTTGAAAGGTTGGCCATCAACATTGTAGTGCCTTTGGACCCCAAGACAGCCTCAGACAAAAGGTTTATCCTGTTTTTTTTAGTGGAGCACGTCACTATGTACACAATAGTCATACCCCTAGGGACAGATACTACTTCTGCAGTGGCTAGCCCCCTTATGGGGATTTTTACCAGAGTGGGTTTCCACAAAGATATGATGTCTGATAGGGGCTCCAACTTTATGTCTGCATACATGCATTCAACGTGGAAGGAGTATTGCATTACTTACAAGTTTTCCATGCTCTACCATCCACAAAAACATTTGCTGTTGAGAGATTCAACAAGACCATGAAGGAAATGATTATGGGCCTAACTGAGCCCATTTTACGGAAGTGAGACATCATTTGACCATGCCTGCTCTTTGCCTAGAGGGAATTGCCACGGAAAGGCATGGATTTAGCCCTGTTGAACTTCTGTATGGTCACTCTGTTGGGTCTGGTTAAGGAGGGGTGGGACCATTCTCTCAAGAAGCCTTCCCAGGATGTGAGGATAGGCAGGAGGTGATAAAGCAATAGTATGACCAGAAGGCTATCACTTTGGAATTACAACATGGTCAGAAAGTGTGTGTGACGGAGCCAATGGAGTCCATGGCCCTCCCAGACCATTGGACTGGGCCTTATGAGATAGTGGAGAGTTGGGGGAAGGCCACCTGCATGATGGACCTAAAGACCCCAAGACACCCCTTACGGCTCCTCCATATCAACTGTGTCAAGCCACATTTTGAGAGGTCTGAGGTAACCATGCTGCTGGTGACATAATATAGGGCAGAGGATGAGAGTGGACCTCTCCCTGACCTCCTATTATCAAAAGAGGAAGATGGGTCCATGGAGTGCATCATCCTCTCCCCTACTCTGCCCCCAGAGCAGCAGAGGGACTGCCATCAATTGTTGGGCAGTTTTCCTCTCTGTTCTCCCTCACTTCTGGGCTTACACATCTGTGTACTTGTGATATTGATATTGGGTATAGTCCTCCTGTCAAAAACATAATATATAGGCTGTCTGATAAAGTGAGGGCCAGCACCAAGAAGGAAGTCTTTAAGATGTTAGAGTTAGGGGTGCCTGAGCGTCCCAGTAGACCCTGGTCGTTCACCAGAGGTGCTGGTACCAAAAACGTCCCCACCAAGAACCACCCCAGAATTCCATTACTGTACAGGCTACAGGGGCCTTAATCATCAAGACTGATGTTCACCTCCTCCCCAGAGCTGAGGAGCTCATTGATAGGTTAGGGGCTTCCTCTTTCCAGAGTACCTTTGACTCAACTTGAGGGTACTAGCAGAAAGCGCTAACTGAAGGGGTTAATGAGAGGTCAGTCTTTTCCACTCCAGAGGATCACTTTCAGTTTAAAGTGATGCCTTTTGGACTGAAAAATGCCCCTGCCACCTTCCAGAGGTGTTGGCTTGTATGGAGGTCTTCAGTGCTGCTTTCTTGGATGACATAACTGTCTTCAATTGCAGCTGGAAGGACCACCTCTTTTACCTGCAGGAAGTGCTTCAGGCCCTGAAGAACTCAGGCATGACTATCAAGGCCAGTAAGTGCAAGTTAGGGCAGGGGTTGGTGGTGTACCTGGAACACCTGATGGGTGGAGGGTAAGATGCAGCCCCTTGAGGCTAAAATGGAGGCCATTCTTGCATGTGAATCCCTAAAAACTCAAACTGAGATGAAGGACTTTCTGGGCGTCACAGGATATTACAGCAGGTTTGTCAAGGGGTATGAAACCATTGTTACCCCTTTAACTTAGCTGACTTCCAAGAAGCAGCCAAGGAAGTTGATCGAGATAGAGACTTGCCAGAAATCTTTGATCACCCTCAAACAGGCCAAGTGCACAGGCCCTGTGCTCAAGGCCACAACATTTCTAAGAAATGTATACTCCAAACAGATACTTTAGAGCATGGCATAGGGGCACTCTTTTCACAGCTCAATGATGAGGGCCTATATGAACCTATGCCTTTTACTTTTAGGAAGTTTCTTCCCATGGACTGTAGTGGAGTGCTGTTGACAGAGAAGACTTTGCTGTGGTTTAGGCGCTGAAGGAGCTGATAGTATACCTCTTTGGGACTTTGTTCTGGGTTCAGACAGACCACAGAACCCTCAGGTGGCTAATGCAAATGAGGAATGAGAATTCAAAACTGTTATGGTGGTCCATCTCCCTTCAGTAAATTGACTTGATGGTGGAACACAGATCTGGGTCAGACTACTTCAACGCTGATGGTCTCTCCCAGTACTTCCGCCGTAGTGATGAGAACTCCAAGGAAGTTCACTTTCAGCTGGGAGGGCATGTGTTAGATCTGTCAGCCTGAGGGTGGTCTTACCTCAAACATTTTGCCTACTTACCTTCTCTTTTTGCTGGATTTTTGCTGTGTTTGCCTTAGGGCTCTGTACCCATTATTTACTAATATTGAACTTTGCAGGCCAGTGCAATCTCCTGACCTCAGCATGTGTTTTCCTCCTAAAGGTTCTGCATAAAACCTTACCATTCAGTCAGCAAGACCTTCGCAAAACTGTTGTAGTAGCACTGACTCTTTCAATAATCGACTACTGCAACATACTATTTTTAGGCATTGACAAGGGTCAAGTGCTAAAACTCCAAGCCTTGCAAAATGCCGCAGCTCGGATGCATCTCAACATCCTGAAATACCATCCCATCTCCAACAGTATCATGGAGCTCCACTGGCTCCCGGGTTCACAAGCGTGTCGAATTCAAAGTGCTGTGTTTTATGCACAAGGCACAGTATGGAGGGGGTTCATTGGACCTTCAGCAATTCTTTCGTTGGCATAGCCCGCATCGAGAGCTTAGGTCAGCCAATAAAGGATTAGTCCAGGTCCTAAAAATCCGTAGAGCTAGAGGAGGGGGAGGAACCCTTTCTTACGGGCGGCTAAACTTTGGAACGCAATGCCTATCGCAATTAGGCTGCAACCTAACAGAGCTCTGTTCAGGAGAGTGCTTAAATCCTGGATGTTTCCAAGTAAACCAATCTAATCATGCTCACTCCACAACAGTTACCACAACATATTACAGCTCAGAGCCAAGATGCCTCAGCAGTTTTTGCGCTCTATAAATGGTTTTACTTACTTACTTACTTTTTACTTACTGCAAACCAGTGCCTAAGTGCATTGTTCATTCCCCTAAACATGGTTTGATTGCCGTATACCTAATTGGCATATATAATTTACGCAACAGTGCCTTGTAGAGTGGTATACCATACACACAGGGCCTTAAATTAAATGCTGCCAGAGGGCTTGCAGCAGTCATTGTGCCACCCGCTTAAGTTGTCCTCTAAAACATGTCCTGGGCCTGCCATTTCAGTGCCAATGCAGTGTCACACTGCCATGTTGACTTGAGTCTTAAACCCCTTTGCCAATGCTTAAACTCTCCTTTTATTACATATAAGCCACCTCTAAGGTAGTCCCTGGGCAACCCACAGCGCCAGATGCTATGCAATTAAAAGGTTGGACATGTACTTAGAAATTGTACATATCCTAGTAGAGAAAAACTCCCAAATTGGTTTTTCACTACTGTAAGGCCTACCACTCTCATAGTATACCACTGGGGGTTTCTTATTACATGTAATAAGATGTAATTCATATTTGAGAGGAGGAAGATATGTAATGTATGGTACATATGAAACTGTAATGATAAACTTTTTCTAATGGTAAAGTGGGAGTTTTCATTACAATTTTGAAAATGCCACTTTTAGAAAGTTAACATTTTCCTTCCCTCAGCCCATCCATCATCTGTGTGTCTTTTGCTTTCTCACCCTGAGTGTGCAGGATATTCCCAGATGTGGTCCCGGGTTCAATATGTCACTGGATTCAAGCTAGCCTGGCTGATGAGGGGTGATGCTCCGAAACCGGCCCCAGGATGCTTGTTTCCAGTCAAGGGAGGACCTTGCTTCAGGCTGGACTGTTCCCATGAGGAACAGGGTGAAGGCTGATTTGCATAATGCCGGGTGTAAACTCGGGTAGCATCTGAGCAAAAGAATGATGGATTTAACCCAGATCTCTTGACTGGGGGTTAATGTTTGATTTGCTCTGCATTCCATCCATCATCTGTGTGTCTTTTGCTTTCACGCCCTAAGTGCACAGGGTATGCCCAGACCTGGGTCCTGGGCTCACTATATCACTAGATTCAAGCTAGTCTGGCTGATGAGGGTGATGCACTGAAACCGGTCCCATGATGCTTGTTTCCGGAACAAGGAGGACCAGGTTTGGCAGGTCAGGTTGGACTGTTCCCATAAGGAACAGGGTCAAGACTGATTTGCATACGGCTGGGTCGAAACTGGCGTGGCATGGTGAGCAAAGTAACAATGTATTAAACCCATATCTCTTAACTGGGGTGAATGTTTGATTTGCTCTGCATTCCATCTATCATCTGTGTTTCTTTAGCTTTCTCACCCTAAGTGCGCCGGGTAGGTTCAGATATTGGTCCCGGGCTCACTGTGTCACTGAATTCAAGCTAGCCTGGCTGATGAGGGGTGATGTCCCAAAACTGGTCTCAGGATGCTTGTTTCCAGTCCAGGAAGGACCTGGCTTGGCAGCTCGGGCTGGACTGTTCCCATAAGGAACAGGGTCAAGACTGATTTGCATATGGCTGGGTCGGCATGGTGAGCAAAAGAATGATGGATTTAACCCAGATCTCTTGACTGGGGGTGAATGTTTGATTTGCTCTGCATTCCGTCCATCATCTGTGTGTCTTTTGCAGCATTTCCTGGATCACATGACTAGGTGTAGCTACAGTTAGCCTTTGTGAATTTCTCCGACTGTCACACAATAATTGGATCAGGTGTGCCTCAATGGGCCATTTTCTGGCAGGATGTGGGGCGGAGCTCAGCACAGCCCCACTTACATATACATTTCCTGTGCTTTGCCTTCTCACAAACAGCCCTAACAACACTGTATTGTCATTGCCGCCAGCTTGGAGCCAGGGCTGGGAAGACAGAAAACTCACAGAATTTTAAAGAACCCTTCTAGAAAAGTCTCCCACCTACTAGGAGCAGGGCACCATGGTATAAAAATAGGGCTCTAACCCCTACTCTTCAGTTCGCTACTGGACCTGGGAAGGACTCTCAGAGGACTGCCTGCTGCTGTGACCTGCTGTTCATTCTGCCAGACTACTACTGTACATGGAACGACTTGCCTGCTTTCTGGAACTTGCCTTGAATCTTCACAGGCCAGACCTGCTGTTGAGCCCTGCATCTTTACCTGCACCCAAGACTACCAGAAGTGACTACAAGGTAGGGGTGGGTAAAACTTGTGGAGTTTTACTCTGTGGAATTCTGCAGAATTACAGAAAAACGCTCCCATTTACAATGGTGAAAGTGTGTCTGCGTTAGCTCAAGGCAGCCAATTGTGAACCAGCGCAGTGGAAGAGGACAGAAATGCACATTATCAAATAGATAAGGCACATTCCTGCCCTTTTCTTTTGACACTGGGAAACAGAGCAAAGTGATGTGCTGTGCTGAAAAAACAACTTGTAAATGAAGACCCCGATTTCTCATACTCTGTATGTTCAACAAAGGAATCTAAACCTGACCACCGTTAGTGTGATCAGGCCCAACACTTTATTACGTTTCTTCATAAATTGCCCTTCAAGTGGGAGCTGCTATTTCCTCTAGGAGCATAATAATTTTCTTTCTAAATTACTTTAATTCCATCAGGTGTAAATATTTCTAATATTCCCAAAAAGCTTTCATAACTTTATTTGCTTTGTTCTTCCTTGGCCTGCCACTCGGTACCCCATCTTAGAATGATCCCAAGACTTTGGCTTCCCTAACATTATCTATATTGCTTTCTACATGATCATTTTTTAAAGACCTACACGATAAAGAGATTGGCACATCGTTTCTTAGCTAGGTAGGTATTCTGTCTCAAAATCATACCCTTCAAGCCAAAGTAGCTGCCTGGTGACTTTGAGTGTACTTCACTTTGACCCCTTAAGTGTGAAGACATAAATTAATTATTTGTATTGTGTCCATGCAAAAAAGTAAACCCTCACTTTTATGGCCCAATTGCCTTCTAAGACTTCTTGCTCAACTCGGGAATAGTTTTGTGGGAGCTCCCCAAGCTCTTGTGGTGTAAGCTACAAGTTTCTCTCTTCATATAGTGTTGCTCGAATGAGAAGTTACCTTGAAAAGACACGAGCCGTTTGGCTAAACAGAAACAGTTGATATAATTAAACATGTCAGCCAGGAAACACACCAGAGAACTGGACTGAACGCTGTCTCAAAGTACATGTGTTTTAAACTTTGTTCCATGTACTTTTCTGCACATCATAAAACATTGTAAAACATAGGTAACCCATCCTGGGTTTTCTTATTTGGTAAGGACATGTGATTCTTATCTTTTGAGTCATAAATAAGGCCCCTGATATCATCTGCAGGTGGGCCTCAACCTTTCATTGACACAATCAGAGCCAGTAGGGTATGTGTTCAGATATCCTGCATGAGGGCTCAGTGATTGCTGCGTGTTCTGTGTGTGTTGTGTTCTGATTGGCTGTGTGTTCCTAACTTCATGTGGCATCTGATTTTATGATGTTTTGGGAATGAATGTCTCTCTGGCCAAATTATTTATTTGGGGCCAATCTCCTAGGGCCATTTTGGTGTCACTGCCTATCTGTGGGATAGATCTGGGTGTTTCCTGTTTGTGCATTTGTTAGCTCGCTACATGGCATCTCCGTGATCTGTCAATCAGTTGCTTCCAGACTGGGCCACAGTGCCCGCCTGACCACATGTCTGACTCGGGTTTGATGGGGAGGTCATGTTGGGTGGACTCAACAATGGCATACAGTGAAATAGAGTTTGCTATTAGGTGTGTATAGATTATGGCACACACAGACATCATATTTTCCAATATTGACATTAGTCTGTGTTAAGTTGTCACTGATTCATTTGGTAATCAGTCATCAGAATAGTCTGACTGGCTACATCAAACCCATCAAATATTGGCACATTATAAATTCTCATCTTTCACTTCAGTAAATGCAAATTTAAACTCAGTAGTTCAATTATGATGTACTCCTTTCCGTAAGATGTAACTGAAAATGTCTTAATATGCTTTGAATAGTATTATGATAAACGCAACAATTGTTTGAGTTTATCTTAGTCGGTTAGTAGACGGGCCTTCGTTGCAGCTTCCACAAAACCGCACTCATGTTTTACACCTTCTTTTTCAAATGGTATGCCTAAAAACCTAAAAGATCCACCCCAATCTGATACTTGCTGTTTTCATCATAGTTCCGCCATCTTTCAAGCTATTTATCACCTTCCTCTGGATACCATCATGACTTCTTGGTTCACTTCCACAAAGTAAGATGTCCTGGAAATTGGGCACATTTTCGAGGCTCCCCACAACCTTGTACACGATGTGGTGGAAGACAGTGTTAGTAGAAGGCAACTGAAATGGCATCCTACAGAATCTATATCCACCTTGAGGAGTGCCTAACAAAACAAGGAGTCTTGAGAACAGATAAAGTCCAACTTAATGCTTGAGTAAAGAGAAATCTATGATGCAACAACAGCTATTATTGCCCACTAGCCTGACCATCTTGTTGATACTAGGGAGTCAGTAGCGATCCACTCAAAAGGAGGTCTCTTAAATTCATGTTCATGTGGAAAACCCTTTTTCCAGGCTTATTGACTAAAAAAGCAGATGTTGGCTGCTTGAAAATGCCCTGGGGTCTCAAGCAATTCCAAAAAGTAGACACAAAAGTATTTTAAGCTGAAAGTAATATAGTTTTTATTCAGGCTCATGTGGATGGATTAAGCTGGGTACCCTGAAGTAAACTTTTTATATTTGTTACAAATGAAATGCCTGAAATTGCAACAAAGCTTTCAAACTACATACAGAAAGTATTGAAAAAATGGACTGCCCTGGTTGAAATCCACACCATTTTAGAAATCCAAGGGAATTAAGGGTGATGGTCCTGTGAACGGTCCATTGGCCAACCACGCACAAGCTATCAGCCCCACGCAGCACGGCCAAAGGGTTGGCCTTTGGGCCCTGAGCACCGTATCCCTGGGGCTTTTTTAAAGGGGGTGTTGTTGAAGTTTACAAAACAGTATCCTACACAGATACACATTTGTCTTTCTTCATTAGTGTTTAGATGAGACAGGACTATTTGCTGAGCACTGTCTCTTCTGTTATAAGTGAGGATACTCGCTGATAAGGTGACAGTGACCTTTGTGCTGTACTTCTATCACCTCTGTCTTCTTCTGACTTTCCTGTATCATGTCATGAGTGATATCATCAGTGATTTCACTGACAATGTCATGAGTGATATATTATGTGAGGTCATGAGCAGTGCATTGTTGGGGTGTAATTTATAGTTAGCTCTCTTAAATATAACTGTTGAATTTTATGATTATGTGTGTGTAAAATCTGAGCCTAACTAATGTCCCTGTAATCTTTATTTTCTTCAGTTAATTTCAAAGGTTTTTTTAATTCTATTTCCTAAGAATAAAGTCCCTGTAATCTGTGTCTGTTTAGTAAATTTCAATTTGTTTTGGGATTTAGAACTTTTTATTGATATCAATAAATCAAAGGAGAACAAGAAATTCACACCTGCATCCACTGGTCGGTGATGATACAAGCAATTGCAAGAATCTCTAAGGTAGGCTGGCAGGAATATAACATATCAAACAATTGAGAAAGGAGGGGGGAAGGCATGCGGAAATATTAGAAAAAGTAAGGTGGAGGGATATGGTACCCTGCGGAATACTGCCTCTGCCGAAAGATATGGGGAGATGACTGACCTCTACGGGGGATCTGTAGGAAGAAGGCTGATTTGGTTGGGTCAATCTAAGGATCCGCAATTATAGCGGGCATGTTAATTCTCCATATATTCCTCTGAGAGGTATCTAAAACAGGGCTCCCATCTCCTGTCAAACCGGGGAAGTTTGTATGTCGCCACTGCCATTAGCTTCTCCATTCTAAGAACCCCCCAAGGTTTATGTAACCAGTCCATGTGTTTGGGAATGATGTCAGTGCCCCATTTGGACAGGAAGACCTGTTTCACAACTGCCAAACAGCTTCAGGAGATAAGTCAAGGGGTTGGGGCATCCTACAAGACTATAGCTGGGGAATTTGGGGATATCTGTGTCGAGCATGGTGTTTTTTGTTCCTAGCACAACGTTCCTAATGGAGGTAAGTCTGGGACAGTACCATAATATTAATCTGTCTGCCCGCATATATTGCTTTGCCATCCCAAATATTAGAAAATGCCGCACCCCCCAAAAGGAGGCACACTCAAGGCAAAGCACACATAACAGACATATCTAAAATCAACTTTTGAAGTGAAAGCACAAATATGAAATGGAGCATGCATTAAAACAGTGACTTTATAAAAGCATGTAACAATACTTCATTTACAATAGCTCATGTATATCTGATGCTAGCTCAGCTACAGAAATAAATGTATGATGTATACATACATAGAATCAAATATATTAACTCATTGATGTTTTAGTGTTATAAATGGCTAATTCTGCAACTTCTACTATTGAATTAGCCAAAAGTTATATACCTTGAAATAACTTTCAAAATCTTCTGCATCAAACTGAACAATTTCTCCTGTATCACTCTATCCTTCATCAGTTTGTTGTATCCTGCATATTTATTGTAAGGTAATTTACTACCGCTGCTCAGCCAGTGCTTGTGCTGTGACTCATTAGAATGTTGGAGTCTGATGATGAAGTTGGGACTCACAGAGGTGAAGTGACAGTTGGCCATGGGCTGAGCAGCTGACAGGCAGCTCCTGGTGGGGCTCTGACTTACAACTTAAGTACTTGATGTTCTGAACTTTACTACCAGTTAACAACTTGAATAAATCCTACTGAATTACATCCTTCCTGTGTGGATCTTCATCACTACACAGTTCTTCCCATCTGGTTGATTCAGCCAAAGGTTGTCAGCAACGGTGTCAGTCTGCACTGTCAGGTGGTCACTTTGAGGTTGGGGGTCCCACATTTTCATGGCCCAACTCAAACACAGGCACCAACATGCAGATAGGGCAGATGGACATCAGGTACACCGCCACATCACAGTATGATCTAAAAAAAAAAAAAGCATCACTCTTCTTGCAAAGTACATTTTTCAGAAAACATATGTTCTTTTTCTGTTTTTTGTCTGATGACAAAGTTTTATCTTTTCTCTCTGCATGGTTCTCTGCTGGTTCTGGAGAATTATCTGCAAATTCTACCCACTCTTTAGCCTCTGGATTCTTGGGAGTGGAGTCAAACTCTCCTTCCCCTTGCTCAGTAAGAAGGGTTAGGGCAGTCCCCTGACTATCTCTCCATATACTGCTGAGTAAGTACATCCTTGTTCATTTGGCATGAGTCCAAGGCAATCCATCTGCCGTATCTGCGCTGGTTATTTTCCTATCTCCAACTGACGCCCCACCTCCTGTAGAACTGGTCCACTTTGTGCATGCTGACAAATAGGAATCACAATTCTAAGTAAGTCCAGTGGAATATGCATCTCTTCATTCTCTGCCTGCCTGTTAGTGTATTTCTCTCCCAGGTGCTTGCACTTAGTCATGCCCACCAAATCAGAGTTGTGCGTCAACACCTCTGTCTCCAAGATTTTTGCCTTTTCATCTATAAGTGAATTAGAGCATCTGTCTAGTAACTGTATGGCCGTCTACATGATACATAGTAGCTGAGTATTGCAGTAATATTTCCCAAATCTCTTGCCACAACTCCTTCTTCCACTTCACAGGGGAATTATGTGTCTCAAACACCTCCAATACCACCCCTGGATTTTCTACTGGGAACTGCACCAACTGTTCATGCAAAACTACATTTTCTGCCTGTATGTACCACTTGATCATATTTGCTTCTTGTGCATTACCTGTTCTGTGTACCTCAAGGGAATTCATCAGCCATTGCAATATACAAATTCTAAATTTCAAAATCACATTGTGCCTTATTTGCATCTGCCCAGTGTCTGTCAGCTTGCAAAAACACAAAAGCAACTGTATCTGCTCTGTGTCTATCAGAGCACAAAAACACACAAACAATGGTATCTGCCCAGTGTCTGTCACAGTGCAGTGACACACTAGTAACTGCTTTTTAATGGGGGTAAACCATTCTCCAGCATCTGACAATGTTTCAATACAAAAGCCAAAGAGCACCCTGTTCTTCCCTTGTTTTTCTCTCACACACCAAGTGGCATACAGACCCAGAACTGTGATATGTAACTCAATGTCTCGTTTCTGTATTAACCACATGTCTGAAACACATTGTACAACCTCTTTTGCAAATTCAAAAGCACCTTGCTGATTTTCTTTCCACTTAGAGTCATGTTTAAAAATAGCATTTTTTATCATTTCATTTTTCAGAAAGCAAGGTTTTTCACTTATTGACCAGTCTGACTTGTAACTGCAGCCAACCATCTACCAACAATCTCTACTTCTAACAAGCAGATTTGTTTATCTTCTCGTAATTTCTAAAATATTCCTGCACATTACAGTCAAGGCTAAGTGCATAAAACTGTGCTACGTTTTCTCCATTCATTACTT
Source organism: Triturus cristatus (assembly GCF_964204655.1). NCBI lineage: Eukaryota > Metazoa > Chordata > Amphibia > Caudata > Salamandridae > Triturus > Triturus cristatus. The sequence goes on from NC_140591.1 coordinate 1,559,292,803, forward strand.
TAGAGGCTTCTAATTCAAACAAAGGTACAAACCATGTTATCAAATCCTCCTCCGGATTCTGCTGATATCAGTACAAAAGATAATTAATTTCTGGCTGAGGAAAGTCCTCAATAGAATTAATTAAAACCTCCTGTGAGCATTGTAAATTAACCGACAGCTCTCCTTCAACCACATTCTTTATCGGCGATTCACTCCGGCTATTAAACAGTCTGGTAATTTAAACTGCGTCACTTTTTTGATCTTGCGCTGTTTGGTACATTTGCAACTCTTTTTTCAATGATCTATTTTCATACATTAATAGATCAGAATTCTCTTTAGCTTTAAATACGTCTCTTTGTATTTCATTACATTTTCTTTCTAACTGCCCGCATTTTTCATACATGCAAGTGCCAGAATTCAAAAGGACATCACTTTTTCTCTCTGAAATACCAAATTATTTACCTTCAGAAAATATTTTTTTTTCAAACATTTAAATATCTGTGCTTGCCCCTCATCTGTTAAACATGCATTAGAAACAACTACCCACCCCAATAGCATAATTGCATCTTGGAATCTGCAAATGAAAACACTGAGGTTTTAGAAAACTTTTTTCCCCTTTTTTTTTATTTCATCTCCTGCAAAGTGATGGCAAAATGTATTGCTTCGCCCTCCCAAATAATAGAAAATACTACATCCCCCACACAGAGGTACACTCAAGGCAAAGCAATAAAAAAACACCAGGAAAGAGATCTCACCAAAATGAGGCACATCAACAGACTGTTCACAGAATAAAGCATAGGGTTTTATTTGTGCAATACACTTTAACAAAAAGGCTTTCCCAGAAGTCAAATGAAAACAACTTTTAAATGTATATATAAATATATATATATATAACTATATATATCTATATATATATATATATATATATATATATATATATATATATATATATATATATATATATATATATATATTACCTAGTAATAGTTATGGTTAGGACCTATTTTCCATAGGAAATCCGCAACATTCTAGTCCCAATAACTTTGCCGCCGATTGACAAATCTTCGCGAAATTTTCAAAACTTTTGGCCAGCTCCGGTCCGCTCCTATCCTGAGAGCCTCGGGATGATTTATCTAGTGGAGGCTGAGAAAAAAGGGGGGTCCCAAAACATGTTTTCCCCATGCAATTTCCCATAGGACCTTTAGCCGCAGCTACAGTCCGAACTGCTGAACGAAATTACGCCAAATTTGGCAAAGGGGTAGTTCTCAGTTCAGACTTGTGCCTTTTGCTTAAATGGTGTAAATCCGTTCAGTAGTTCCTGAGAAAATGACATTTAAATGTATATATATATCAATGGCCTCGGAGGATCCATGTACCGTAAGAGCAGCCAGTGCGCACCCTGCCGTGCACAAGCTGTATTCTAATTGGCTGTCAGCACTCCAAATCAGGAAGTGTTGGCAGTCATCTTGTGCCTCAGTAGAACCAAGGCACAAGAAACCTAAAAAACAAACGCGCAAAACGCGAAAAGGGGGCAGGGTAGAAACACCCTGACCCCCTAGAATGTATTATTTCACAGCGCGGGCAAGAAAAAAATTATCGCCAAGCTGCGGAATGCGGAAATTTTTACATTTTCGCGCTTTCCGCGGAACACGAAAATGTCAAATTATCGCAATTTCCGCCAACGGAACGAAATTTTAGCCCAGGCCTAGTTTAGAGGCCACGCCCCTTTTTCCACCTCTCTGCAACACAGCTCTGTGGCGCTTACTGGAGTTACCTAGTGGGCTAGTTTGACCCTAGGGACCCTTAGGATTGAAGGGGACTTAATCTCTCAACTTAGAACTGTGACAGGGTGCGTTTACACAGTGGTGAAGCGAGGGGACGGGGCCTTAAGTGATGTGTGCAAACACGCCCTGTTGTGCATTTTAAGTTAGGGAAAAAATTCCACTTCAAACCTGAGGGACCATGGGGGCCAAGTAGCCCACCAGGTGCTTGCGCACCACTGTGCTGCGTTGCAGAGAGGTGGTACAGGCCGTGCCCCTTTTGACATCTATCTGCTACGCAGCTCTGTGGCGCTTACTGGATGTACTACGGATTCCGATTTACTCACCTGTTATCAGGAGAGACCTCAGTGCTGCATCTTTGAGCCCAGTACTGATCCTGAAAAGTAATTCTAACCATACTTACCAGTAACTTGAATTTCCTTCCATAGGCTAACATTGACTGGTTTCACTTGGAAATTCTTCCAAGTGTGGAGTTTTGGAACTTTAAAATATTTACCTAAAATCATCCAAAGAACGAATTCCGATTTACTCACCTGTTATCAGGAGAGAACCCAGTGCTGCATCTTTTAGCCCAGAACTGACCCTCAAAAGTAATTCTAACTGTACTTACCAGTAACTTGTATTTCCTTCCATAGGAATCCATTGTCTGGTTTTCAGTAGAAAAGGTTCTAAGTGTCTATTTTCACAAACTAAAAATATTCCTTAAAAATCGCCTGTATGACTTAAACGCATTCTTTCAACTGTTTACAGGAGATGCACCAGTGCTGGATCCAAGATCCACCACTGAGTAAGAACAAGTGACAACAACACTACTTACCTGCTAAGTGAATTTCCTGCCATAGGATAACATTGGTTATTCTATGTGAAAAAACTTGTGTCAACTTTTAAAATACAATAATATTCCTTAAAAATCACTACTGTAACCAATACGCTTTTACTCAACTGTTTACAGAAGATGTCCAAGGACTGAATCTAGGATCCAGTCCTGTGGTTAGAAAAGTAATCCATAAAGTAACTAATTGCATTTAACTAGAAATTCACATTGAGCTCAATGGTGCATTGTGTTTGAAATTGTGTTGCCCATTGCAACAACTGTAACTACTGTACTTAAAATTCTATTGCTTATTTGCAAAGTATTTAAACTAAAGTAATTCATTCTGAGAAAGTATATTTTGTAATGTAGTGTATAATGTAATTATAATGTAATTTAAAAAATAAAATATCTAAATATAAATAGTTTAAATAAATGTAGGAAATCGGTATAAAAAAATCAATATAACAATTAATACATTTAAAAATTGTCATTTACAAAACCTTTGAAATTCACTGAAAAAACCATAGGTTTCAGGCATGTTATAGTTAGGAATTAGCATTTAAAAAACCTTAGAAATTCACTGAAAAAAACATAGGTTTCAGGTGCGTTATAGTTAGTTGGACATATATATATATATATTCATACACACACACACACACACATATATCTATATATATATCCATGCCCATTGTTAATTGAGGCCGCCCTGTAGGGTCGGGGGCTCCTGTGATTGGAGTATGATGCTTGGATTTGATTCTGGAGTATGACCCACTTGCTCAAGCATGCCTACGAGGAAATGCTAATACAGCAAAAATGTGTCAGCAAGGAAGGTATTCAGTGGGGATTACGTCCTGTGCTGATCGTTCCAGAGTATGTAACTTTGTTCAAGGCTATCATAGTAATCCAGCACTACGTACACGAGTGAACTGTCTTGACTTTTATCCATCTGTATTTTATACTTACATCAGTGCACGGTAAAGCGGCAAGTTATATGATTGCCAATGCAGGAAAATAAGGACTACCGGATTACAGTATGTAAAAATGACTTTACAATGCACTATGGGAGATGAAGTTTTTACAAGTCATGTGACCTGACTGTATTTTAAGCATGCACAAACGCACTTTGCAAATTGTTTCCACCTGTGATCAAGGCTAATTGAATGCTGAAATACGTAAGGATTAAGGAAGCATGATGTGCTGCTGAGTCTTTTGAATAAAAGTTACGACTCCGGAAGTGGGCCTCATAGTCTTTTGCATCACAACGGTGAATTGATGGGTTTCTCCGTGCCCATTGTTCATTGAGGCCGCCCTGTAGGGTCGGGGGCTCCTGTGATTGGAGGATGATGCTTGGATATATATATATATAATATATATATATATATATATATATATATATATATATATATATATATATATATATATATATATATAAAGATTAGCGTTCCTGACTCGCTTCTTATCAGCTACAAGCAGGTACGGACCACAGCGTGCGTTTTCAGTGCAGATTTATTGCATCCTTAATCAGCTACATTTTCATACAGCAAGTGCCCAGCATGACGCGTTTCGACAGCAGGACGCTGTCTTGATCACATATATATATATTCACTTAAAAAACCATAGGTTTCACACATGTTATAGTTAGCTGGACATTTCACTCGTAAAAAACCAATGAAATTGCCCCGTTATAGTTAGTTCAGATAACTATAACGTGCGCGCCCGCAATCCACTGCTCATGTCGTCACATATTACATCACCCATGACATGGTCAGTGGCATCACTCATGACATCTCTGATGACATCATCCTTGTGATAGAGTGGCGGTCGCGCGAGTTATAGTTATCTGAACTAACTATAACGGGGGAATTTCATTGGTTTTTTACGAGTGAAATGTCCAGCTAACTATAACATGTGGGAAACCTATGGTTTTTAAGTGAATTTGCAAGGTTTTTTAAATGCTAATTCCTAACTATAACGTGTGTGAAACCTATGGTTTTTTAAGTGAATTTGTATGTTTTTTTAAATGCTAAGTTATGTATTTATTATTATTTTTTTTTTTTTAAGGTTCTTCACCATGCGCGCACCGTACGCGCACGGTGCACTGCGCGCACCGTGCACGCTCTTTGGGAGCACGGTGCGCTGCGCGCACCGTGCGCGCACCCCGCAATTTTTTTCAAGAATGATAAAATATTTGTTTCACCCTTGGGGGTCCTTCTGTGACCCCCTGACAAAGGCTAGGGGGTCAGGAACTCTCTTCCCTGCCCCCTTTTCACGTTTTCCACCTAGTTTTTTCCAACTTTCCTTTTCAGTGCGACAGACAAAATGGCGGCCAACACTTCCTGATTTCGACCGATTCGAATGTTTACTGACATCTATCAACCAATCAGAATTTCGCTCGCGCACGGCACCGTGCGCGTATAGATATTTATATGCTTTTAAATGCTATTGTTATGAATACCAGGAGGTTCCGCAGGAGCGTCAGGAATCCGGTGAGAATGCCACAGCCTTCCCCGACGGCCCTCCGACTCTATCAGACTCTAGAGGAACGGAGGGCACACCCGGGGAAAACAGGGAAACAAAACAAGGGAAGGCAGGAATAATTCAGGAAGAACAAGGGCTCCACGTCTGGTACAGGTGAGGCTGAATATTACTGCAGGGAAAGAAGGGTTAATGCAGCTTTGCAATCATGAGGCTTCTCCAATATTTAATTTCAACCCCTTGTCTCACATACCATTCTACTGCTCATTCTGTAAGAACACTACAGCATCCTACTGCCAGTTCCAGATGACCGGTAAATACGTAGAACAGCCTCAAAGAGTATCCTGTACAACAGAGAGACCTGTATTCAGATTGGCGTTACTTCTCCTCACTATAACCCATGTATGTGTAAGATTCACCACTTACCCGTCGCTTCCTCCTCGAGTGATCGCTCCCCTGCCTGCGCTCTCTGTGCAACGTGGTATCGTTATTTCAAAGCTGCACTGTTTGGCGATTTTAAAGCGTGTGCATTTCTTTGCCATTACTCGCTCATTTTAAGTAGACCTGTGCATTGTTTGTGTGAGCCCCCGGCGCCCTGCTCTGCCCTCCCCTCCATTTTGAGCTTGTTATTGTTGTTGTGCTCCGTCCCTTGAGCCCGCCACGCCTCCCAGCTGAGCCGCCCTCCCACTAGCATTAAAGCGCGTCCTCTGACCACGCAGCACTGTGATTGACTCGTCGCTTCCTCCTCGAGTGATCGCTCCCCTGCCTGCGCTCTCTGTGCAACGTGGTATCGTTATTTCAAAGCTGCACTGTTTGGCGATTTTAAAGCGTGTGCATTTCTTTGCCATTACTCGCTCATTTTAAGTAGACCTGTGCATTGTTTGTGTGAGCCCCCGGCGCCCTGCTCTGCCCTCCCCTCCATTTTGAGCTTGTTGTTGTTGTTGTGCTCCGTCCCTTGAGCCCGCCACGCCTCCCAGCTGAGCCGCCCTCGCCCCTCCCCCTCCACTCTCCATATATGACAGTAGTTCCCGCGCGCAGCGTTTACGCGCGGTGCCCGCGCCCAACCCGCGCCGAAGGTGCGCCAAAGGTAAGCCCGTCTACGCCCGTCCGCGCCTGGACCGCGCCCAGCGCCAGACCCCCTGCCCCTCGCGCTGCGCTGCCCTCCCGCATCACCTACGATGCCGCCACCCTCCTAGCCCTCAACCCCGGTCGCGCCCCCAACTGCGTCCAAGCCGCTCCTGGACACACTCATGGACCTTTCTCCTGCTACTCCTGCAAATTCAGCGGCACCGACAACATCTCCGCTACGACCACACCACAGATTCCCGACCCCAACCACCTACAATGCATCCTTCTCAACACCCGCTCGGTCCACAGGCACACCATTGACCTATGGAACCTACTAGACACCATCTCTCCAGACGTCGCCTTCCTAACAGAAACATGGATGAACGCTTCCTCCGCCCCAGACATCACCATTGCCATCCCTGAAGAATATAAGATCACACGCAAGGACCGTACCAGCCACACAGGAGGAGGCATCGCCATCGTCCATAAGAAATCTATCCGCATCTCAACCAGCTCTGACGCCAACCTCGCCAACTCCGAACACCTTCACTTCCAGATCCACATCGACCCCAAGACCACACTCAGAGGCACCCTCCTCTACAGACCACCAGGACCCCGCGCAAAATTCAGTGAAGACATCACGGACTTCATCACTCCACACGCGCTCCCCTCCAAAGACTACATCCTTCTGGGAGACCTCAACTTTCACCTTGAAAAGACCAACGACCGCAACTCCACCACCCTGCTGGACAACCTCGCCAACCTCGGACTTAAACAACTAGTCACTTCCCCCACCCACATCGCAGGGCACACACTCAACCCCATCTTCACCTCCAGCAACCATGTCTCCTTCAGCCACACTACGGATCTCCTCTGGACTGACCACAGCTGCGTTCACTTCACCTACAACAAGCCAAAACCCACCAACCACCTCCAACCAACTCTGCAAAGAAACTGGAACAAAATCACCACCGACCAGATCTCCGCATCACTCCTTCTAAACACCCCAGCCCACTCTTCTAACCCAAACCAAGCCGCCGCCAACTTCACCCTATGGCTATCCAACACCGCCGACACCCTAGCACCACTGAAAAAACGTCAAAGCAAACCTGGCAGCAAGAAGGCCTCATGGTTCAACGATGATCTTAAGAAGTCCAAGAAACTCTGCCGCTCCCTTGAAAAGGCCTGGAAAAAAGACCCATCCACTAGCACCAAGGACGCCTTCAAAAATGCCACCCGCACACACCACCAACTAATCCGAAAGGCCAAGAAAACAGCATTCAAGGATCGACTTGACAACAACGCCCACAACAGCAAGGAACTTTTCAACATCGTCAAAGAATTCTCCAACCCCTCAGCCAACTCCAACGACAATCACCCCCTCTCAAGCCCTCTGCGACTCCCTAGCCTCATTCTTCCACAACAAGATTGCAAACATTCACAACAGCTTCGACAACCAACCCGGAGACCAACCCACCCAACCATTTGCTGAACATTCTCCCCCCGTAAACACCCTCAACGACTGGAACCCAATCTCCACTGAGGACACAATCCGCCTGATGAATTCCATCCACTCAGGATCCCCCACAGACCCATGTCCTCACCACATCTTCAACAAAGCAGACTCCGTCATAGCACCGCACCTCCGAGACGTCATCAACTGCTCCTTCAACTCCGCCACCTTCCCGGAAAACTGGAAACACGCTGAACTCACCGCCCTTCTGAAAAAACCCACAGCGGACCCCACCGAACTCAAAAACTACCACCCCATTTCGCTCCTTCCATTCCCGGCCAAAGTCATCGAGAAAGCCGTCAACAACCAGCTCGCCGCCTTCCTCGAAGCCAACAAATCCCTCGACTCCTCACAATCTGGCTTCCGAGCAAAACACAGCACTGAGACCGCCCTAATCGCAGCAACAGACGACATTCGAACTCTATTGGACAATGGAGACACAGTCGCCCTCATCCTCCTCGACCTCTCTGCAGCATTCGACACAGTCTGCCACAGCACCCTGTTACAACGCCTCAATAACATCGGAATACAAGGAAAAGCACTTGAATGGATCACCTCTTTCCTCTCCGGAAGAACCCAGAGAGTCCGCCTCCCACCATTCAAGTCCGAGGCCACTGAAGTCATCTGTGGCGTACCACAAGGATCATCACTCAGCCCCACCCTCTTCAACGTCTACATGAGCCCCCTCGCGGCCATCGCCCGCCAACACAACCTCAACATCATCTCTTACGCGGATGACACTCAACTAATCCTTTCTCTCACCAATGACCCCAGCACCGCCAAAACTAACCTACACGAAGGAATGAAAGAAGTTGCCGAATGGATGAAACAAAGCCGTCTGAAACTGAACTCAGACAAAACAGAAGTCCTCATCTTAGGTACATCCCCCTCTGCATGGGACGACTCCTGGTGGCCAGAAGCCCTTGGAAAAGCACCCATCCCGACAGACCACGCACGGAACCTAGGCGTCATCCTGGATTCTTCACTCTCAATGAACAGACAAGTCAGCGCCGTATCCTCATCCTGCTTCAACATTCTTCGCATGCTCAGAAAAACATTTCGCTGGATCCCCACCGAAACAAGGAAAACAGCCACCCATGCTCTAGTCACGAGCCGACTGGACTATGGAAACACCCTCTACGCAGGTACTACCGCTAAACTCCAGAAGAAACTCCAACGAATCCAAAACGCCTCAGCCAGGATCATATTAGACATCCCGCGCAACGAACACATCTCCAGTCACCTGAAAGACCTCCACTGGCTACCCATCAATAAGAGAATCACTTTCCGACTGCTAACTCACGCACACAAATCACTCTACGACATCGGACCAGAATGCCTCAACTCACGACTGTCCTTCTACACCCCCTCCCGCCAACTACGTTCTTCCAACCAAGCCCTCGCCACTGTACCTCGCATCAACAGGACCACCATCGGAGGCAGATCCTTCTCATACCTGGCTGCTAAAACATGGAACTCACTCCCCGCTTACCTTCGCCTCACCCAGAACCACATGGCATTCAGAAAACAACTTAAAACGTGGATATTTGACAAGTAATCCTCCTCCCCTTTCTAAGCGCCTTGAGACCCTCTGGGTATGTAGTGCGCTATATAAATTCTCTGACTTGACTTGACTTGACTTGACCCCCACTATGTTATGGTGGAACTGGAATCGTATAAGGTTTATATCAGCTGCAGGTGGAGATATTGCACCTAATTTAGGGGTAATTCACATAGGTAAATGAACCACAAATAGCCCTCACAAACGTTCTCTCACTATTACACATAGATATGGTTATTATAATAGTAGAAACAAAAGGCAGCGCAAAGCGCTGTTACCGTGGTTCAGTAGTTGCAACTCAATATCACCAAGTGGTTCACGCAAGTCTTCCCAAGTTATCACAACACATTGGAGGAACCCCCACAAGTATCCGCGGGGCCGAGGTCAGACCAACAAGAGAGGGAAGAGTACAATAAGGAATTAAAACAAAAAAGGGGAAGGGATGCGAGGCTAAGAAGTAAATGCCTCTTTTCTTTTTTAGAAGCAGAGCGTGGAAATTAAGCTCTGTTCGGCGAGGTGGTGGCGCCGAGAGTCCGGGTGAAAAACCCGGTGGGCGGAGCTGCGAACGCAATTCCAAATTTGAAATACCTGAGATCTTCCCTATGGAGAGGGAAAGAGGCTGGAGGGAATATCCACAACAAAGGGGACTTGATGTCCCACGGAGGCACACAATACCAGCGTTTAACGCCTCTAAGGAAACTGACTCACCCTCCGGCTGAGAGAACGCCGGCGAAGCAAGCGCACTGAGGAAACAGAAGGCAAGGTAAACTGGAAGTCAGGCGCGATCATGCGGACGGAAATGGGGCCAAGAACTAGAACACTAAGCGCGTACGGGAGCGTTTACGCTCCTTTTATACACTCATGCAATCGTCAGACAGGGCTCCAGGGCATGACAGCTATTTTCTCAGGAAATACTGAACAGATTGAAACCTGCAAAAGGCACTTCCCTGACCTGAGGACTACCTCTCTGCCAAATTTCAAGTAATTCTGTTCAGCCGTTCGGGCTGTACCTTCGACTAAAGGTCCATGGAAAAATGCATGGGGAAAACGTGTTTTGGGACCCCCCTTTTTTCTCGGCCCCCCCCTTGACGAATCACCCCAAGACTTTCAGGGTAGGAGCTGAGCGGAGCGCCCCATTAGTTTTGAAAATTTCGCGAGGATTCGTCAACCGGCACCAAAGTTATTCAAAATAGAATTTTGAGATTTCCTATGGAACCACGATCCTAACTATAACTAAATACTGGCGACCGCCAGTAGATAATATATTATATATAATATATATATATATATATATATATATATATATATATATATATATATATATATATAAATATATATATATATATATAATATTTTCATGATTGCTCCTTCTGTCTCCCCTCGCCCAAGGCAGGCAAATTCCCAAATCTGCAAGTATAACGACCACCACCGAGCTGTTCTTTCACCAGATCTTTTTAATTTAGGTAACGCGTTTCGTCTGACACAGCAGGCTTGATCACACAATGAATGGTGGGATGTGTACACGTATATACCTTCAGGGAATTAAAACAGAAAACGGACTGTATTCAAACTGAAATAAGTTTCAACAGTGTATGTTACTGTGGCGGCCATTTTAAGCTAGTCATAAAACAGGTACGACAGCATGTACTCAGTCTAGTGCTATATAGATCCTTATACAGATGTTATTATTGTATCACCAAAACATGAATTATTCGATTCATAATTCCAATCAGACCTATTTTGATCATAAATACATGTTCCACATGTTAACTCATTATTATGTAAGCATAGTGCTCTGAATGAACATACACTTGAAACAATGTAATAGAAGTGCTGTTTTTTACATACAGTAGCTTATTATGCTATGCTAGTTACTGACACAGTGTCAAAAGGAAGTTATTATCCGCTGTTAACTCATTCTCCTAGAGTACGTGACATAATTTTGTCCCCACCATAACTAAAGATCCACACCCTTGTCAACAAAAATTCAAAATATGTGCCACCTTTTACCCTATATAATTCATAGGTTACAGAAAAGAACTGAAACATATCATTAGGAATATGAAGGTTCTCTTATCTGTCATGTGATTCAATTCTCATGTTCTGGAAGAAAAGGGTAGGGGTGTGTCTCGATTCCCTTCCGGAGTCAGCCCCTTCCTTTCCTTCTAAAATTAAAACAAATTACTAAATTAGTAGACTCTAATAATTGCAATAAAGGTTATTCAAAATTACCTCTTAATACACAAACATACAGATCAATTAGATATACAGAATACACAGTCAAATGTTATTCTCGTAAATGTACACTTAATTCTTCTTCTTGATTCAATCCTCCTGGATATTTACTTTGTAAGTTAATGATGTGCCATGACTCCCTCTGTCTCAATTGTAATTCTCTGTTACCACCCCTTGTATTGTACTCTATTTGTTCGATTGCAAAAAACGATAAAAGTGAGTTATTCGATCGATGGTACTTGGCAAAATGTCTTGCCACTGGGTAGTGTGGATCTTTGTTTTTGATAGCCCGCATATGTTCCAACACTCTCTTTTTACCAGAGTGGTACTCCCCACATATCTTAGGTGGCAAGGGCATTCAAGAATATAAATGACAAATGTGGTTCCACATGTAATGAATTGTTCGATATTCTTTTCAGCTACAGGTGTATTGTATTTTTTCCGCATGTGACTGTTGCGGCTCGCTCTGCAGTGACCACACAGAAAAAATCCTTTCAAATTTAGACATGTGCTGGTTTGGGTTCTGGAAATTTTGCCTTTCATCAGAATATCTTTCAGATTTCTGCATTTCCTATAGGTGATTAATGGACGTGTGGATAGATCATTTATCAGAGTGGGTTCAGTTTGAAGTGTATTCCAGTTCTTATTCAGAATTTTGACAATGTTGTTGGATTCTGCATTGAATGTGAGGATAACCCTGGGTTGATTTGCCCCTTCTTTCTCTTCCGCAGGTTTTTCTAGCAAAGTTGCTTCTCTCGAGATGTTCTTTACTTTTTCTACCGCTCTGTCTAGCACCCATTTGGGATATCCCCTCTCTCTGAATCTTTCCAACATAATGTTTTGTTCAATGCAAAAATCTTCCATGGTACTACAGTTCCTCCTTGTACTGAGCAGTTCCCCAAATGGTATACTCCATTTCAAGGTTTCAGGGTGGCTGCTCAGGGCATGGAGAAGACTATTCCCAGCTGTTTCTTTTCTATGTAGTTTCGTGCAGATTTTGTCTTGACGGATCTCCACAGTTACGTCTAGAAATTCAATGGCTACCCTACTTATATTGTATGTCAGTCTCAAGTTGTAATTATTAACATTCAAGTTGTTTATGAATGCGATAGCTGATTGTTCATCTCCTTTCCATATAATAAAGAGGTTGTCGATGTACCTTAGCCATTTATTTATCCTCTCTCCTGTCTCTGTTTGGGCAATGCTTTTCTGTACATCCTCTTCCCATACCCCAAGGAAAAGATTTGCAATACTTGGGGCAAAACAAGTCCCCATAGCAGTACCGAGGACTTGTTTGAACATTTGACCATCAAACATGAAAATATTGTGTGTCAGACAGAATCTTATCATTTCTAGCAGTATCATAGTGTGGTCCAAAGAGCAAACTTTTCTTTTTTTCAAATAGTGGAAACAACATTGTAACCCCAATTCACGGTCAACTATTGAATATAGTGAATTCACATCCATTGTAATCAGTTGATAATCCTCTTCCCATACAATTTCATCTATTTTCCCAAGAAAATCTTTAGTATCTTTGGTATATGAAGGAAGAGTTACAACATACTCTCGTAGGAAGTGATCCACATATTTAGATATGTGTTCTGAAACACACCCAATTGATGATACTATAGGTCTGCCTGGTGGTAAAGTGGCATTTTTATGGATTTTAGGCAATAGGTAAAAACTTGGTAACTTAGGGTAATCTTTTTTCAAGTAACAAAATTCTTCCCATTGTATGAGACCTTGGTCTTTCCATGTCGTTAGCATTGCCCAAATTTCTATTATGCTGTCGTTATATTCTTCCATATTGCTTGCCACATAATAATTAGTGTTGTTCAATTGTTTGAGTGCTTCTTTGATATACAGAATATGTATACAAGACGATATTTCCGCCCAGGTCTGCCGGACAATTTATTATATTATCGTCTTCTGCTAGTGATTTTACGAATTCCCATTGGTTTTTTGTGAAATTATTTTTAGGTTGTTTGTAAGAGGGTTTCTTAATTTTCATGCGGAAAGTAATTAGATCTTTCATTACCGTTTCGTGGAATGCATCTATGTTGTCATGAGGTGTCGTGGGGTAGAAAACAGATTTGGGTTTAAATCCTGTTCTTGCTGGACAGTCGGTAAGAATTTCTTCCTCTACATTTATCATACATTCAGGATCATCATACAGTTCCACTAACGTTGTCAATGTGTTGAGGTCTCCTATATTCGTGTAAGGTATGTCATCTATTCCCATAGTACTATTATTACTTTCATTTGGTGGTCTTACCCATTTGTTGTTGTGCCATTTTTTTAACTTCAGCTTGCGTATAAATTTAAAAATGTCAATTCTAGTTTCAGGGTAATTAAAGTTACCTGTGGGACAAAATGAGAGACCAAGCATAGTGTTCTTTTTTCTTCCATGCTAAGTGGTCTATATGATAAATTCACGATAGTTTTGTTTACCATTGTATCCTTCATTGTTTCTGTTGTGTTTGACCACTCTTCTTGTTTCCCATTGGTCTCTATCCACGTCCTCGCCCTCTTCTTGATCCTCTGTCGGATTCGCTGTCTTCTTCGCCAGTTTCTTCCTTGTTTCTTCCTCTTCCTCTGGTCTGAAGTCCTCGACCTCTCCCTCTCGTTCTCGGTGGTTGTACTGTTCTCGGAATCTGCCTCCCTGTTCTCATGAGGCAATATTCTTCTAAAAAATTAGTCTGTTGCCTTATTACAGTTGTTGAATCATTGGTATTTCTTTCTTGTGCATCCCCTTCCGTATCACTGCTGGTTATAGAATCAGTGGCACTTGGAACTCCAGATACGTCCTCAATTGTTGCCCCCTGTGCAAGTTTTTCATACATGTGATCGTATTTGTGACTGTACGTTAGGATCCTCCCACTCTCATAGTCACAACAATCCCGATGTAACTTCCGTTGTTTTCTTGCCTTTATGTCTTCTTCATGTCGTTTTAGTCTTCCTTTTAGATCCGTCATGAATTTATTCACATCTTCCTGTTCTTTATGTTTCATTATTTCTTCTTCCAAAGTTTTCAATTTATTCATTATTGTCTCTCTGTCTTCCCAGGCGTATTTGATTAAGATCATCAACATGCGTTTAGAGCTTAGAGCTGAGTTATCTGCCCATTCCTGGAGCATTAGAGGATTTGGGGATTTATTGCTAGGTGTAATATATATTCGAAGGCCCCTAGGTACCATCTCTTTTTCTACATAATCTTCCAATGATATGGCCTCCCACCATTTTGAAGTCTCAGACTTTTTTAATTTTTCAAATCGTTTCAGTTTATCTTGCAGAGAACTGTCTTTGGTATTTATTTCTTTATTGACACTTTTATTCTTGTTTGTGGGCTCTTGCAAACAGACTTTGCGCAGCACTCCTTCTTTCAGTTTCTTCATCCATCACTGATATCTTCCGTATAACCCAACGTTATGTTTGTGTAGAAAAGGTAGCAACTTGTGTTTTACCGAAATTCTTAGGGGCGAAAAGAAAAGCACCTGCCTTTTCCTAATACTGTAGGAAAAGTTCCTGCTGCAGTTCAAGCTCTATGCGTGCCTACATACATATAATGGCACGATCTCTTCAACTTGGTTATGGAGCTCCACATGTGAAATTGGGAAGGGAAAGCACTCCTTTCGTATTTCTTTGTACAGAGATCTTCATTAAGGTAATTGGATAGAATTGCAGAAAGTTGTATCAGTACAGTTTTCTATTATTATTTTTTAATAGCCATGTAGCCAGTAAGCAATGCGAGCGATATGTCGTTAATTGATGGCACATTTGTCAGTTTATATGGCATTAGTTGATGGCATAATTGTCGATTTGGTTCTTTTGAGAGATGACTTTTCTCTCTTTGGGACGTTTACACAGTCCGTAATAATGAGTTAACATGAGGAACATGTATTTATGATCAAAATAGGTCTGATTGGAATTATGAATCGAATAATTCATGTTTTGGTGATACAATAATAACATCTGTATAAGGACCTATATAGCACTAGACTGAGTACATGCTGTCGTACCTGTTTTATGACTAGCTTAAAATGGCAGCCACAGTAACATACACTGTTGAAACGTATTTCAGTTTGAATACAGTCCGTGTTCTGTTTTAATTCCCTGAAGGTATATACGTGTACACACCCCACCATTCATTGTGTGATCAAGCCTGCTATGTCAGGCGAAACGCGTTACCTAAATTAAAAAGATCTGGTGAAAGAACTGCTCGGTGGTGGTCGTTATACTTGTAGATTTGGGAATATATATATATTTTTCACTGAAATAAACCATAGGTTTCAGGGACGTTATAGTAAGAAATTGGCTTTTAAAAAACCTTTGAAATTCACTGAAAAATCCATAGGTTTCAGGCACGTTTTAGTTAGAAATTAGAATTTAAAAAACCTAAGAAATTCACTGGAAAAACCACAGGTTTCAGGGACGTTATAATTAGTTGGACATTTCACTCGTACAAAACCATAGAAATTAGGCTGTTATAGTTAGTTCAGCTAACTATAACTCGTGCCCCCGCAATGCACTGATGATGACGTCACATATTATATCATTCATGACATGGTCAGTGACATCATTGATGACATCACTAATGACATGGTTTTTTTCAGTGAATTTCAAAGGTTTTTTTAAATGCTAATTTTTAATTGTGATAGTAGTTATTCCTATTTTTTTGTACTGATTTTCTACAGTTTTTTAACTGTTTATTTATAAATATTTTATTCATTAAATAAAATTATATATTTTTCTGAAAATTGCAAAAAAAATAATGTTTAAACATTCAAAATGAAATATTGATTCATTTTTTTTGTTTTCATTTTTTATTTTAATATATTTATATTATTTTCTTTTAAAAAAAATCACATTTGTTTCGGAGTCGTGCACTCAAAGCGTATACATCACGGTGGGTGCATGGATTCTAGCCACCATTTTTGAAAAGTTGTGAAGGATCCGCGTACGGTGTGCGATGGCTGCGTGTTTTTCAGTTACATCATATACATTTAATATTACGTGATGTGCGCGATTGATATGCGACCAGTCCGCGACTCCTGCTCCCGCTCATTCGTGACAAATGCGCATTACGGTACAAGATGCTTGCACGGTGGTGGGTCCCGCGTGACGTCATATATATGCTGGGGCTCACTGGGTGCGCGACTCCCGCAAAAAAATATTATGTTCCAAAATGATATGTACATGTCTTTAATATGCATATTAGGGCAAGAGATTATCTTTTCATAAAAATAATATATTTGTACTTATAATAAACTTACATTATTTTTAAATATATTTTTCGAAGTCGTGAGCGCAGAGAACCAGGTCAGCAGAGCTGCTGTAGAGCCAGAGAAACCAGAGAAACCAGGTCAGCAGCGCCGTTTTAGAGCCAGAGAACCAGGTCAGCAGAGCTGCTCTAGAGCCTAAGAAGCAGGTCAGCAGAGCTGTTCTAGAACCAGAGACCCAGGTCAGCAGAGCTGCTCTAGAGACAAAGACCCAGGTCAGCAGAGCTGCGCTAGAGGCTGAGAACCAGGTCAGCAGAGCTGCTGCAGAGCCAGAGAAACCAGGTCGCCAGAGCTGCTTTAGAGGGAGAGAACTAGGTCAGCAGAGCTGCTTTAGAGCCAGAGACCCAGGTCAGCAGAGGAGCTCTAGAGCCAGAGAACCAGGACAGCAGAGCTGCTTTAGAGCCATAGAACCAGGTCAGCAGAGCTGGTCTAGAGGTGGAGAACCAGGTCAGCAAAGCTGATGTAGAGGGAAAGAACAGGTCAGCAGAGCTGCTTTTGAGCCAGAGAACCAGGTCAGCCGAGCTGCTTTAGAGCCATAGAACCAGCTCAATGGAGCTGCTTCAGAGCCAGAGAACCAGGTCAGCAGAGCTGCTC
This sequence comes from Triturus cristatus, assembly GCF_964204655.1. NCBI lineage: Eukaryota > Metazoa > Chordata > Amphibia > Caudata > Salamandridae > Triturus > Triturus cristatus. The sequence continues at coordinate 1,559,310,102 of NC_140591.1, forward strand.
TACAGCCTAAGAACCAGGTCAGCAGAGCTGCTCTAGAGCCATAGAACCAGGTCAACAGAGCTGCTGTAGAGCCAGAGAAACCAGGTCAGTAGAGCTGCTTTAGAGCGTGAGAACCAGGTCAGCAGAGCTGCTTTAGAGGGAGAGAACCAGGTCAGCAGAGCTGCTTTAGAGCCAAGGGACCATGTCAGCAGAGCTGCTTTAGAGCCAGAGAACCAGGTCAGCAGAACTTCTTTAGAGCCATAGAACCGGGTCAGCAGAGATGCTTTAGAGCCAGACAACCAGGTCAGCAGAGCTGCTCAAGAGCCAGAGAACCAGGTCAGCAGAGCTGCTCAAGAGCCTAAGAACTAGGTCAGCAGAGCGGCTCTAGAGCCAGAGAACCAGGTCAGCAGAGTTGCTGTAGAGCCAGAGAAACCAGGTCAGCAGAGCTGCTTTAGAGGGGGAGAGCCAGGTCAGCAGAGCTGCTTTAGAGCCAGAGAACCAGGCCAGCAGAGCTGCTTTAGAGCCATAGAACCAGGACAGCAGAGCTGCTCTAGAGCCAGAGAACCAGGTCAGCAGAGCTGCTTTATAGCCATAGAACCAGGTCAGCAGAGCTGCTCTAGACGCAGAGAACCAGGTCAGCAGAGCTGCTTTAGAGGGAGAGAACCAGGTCAGCAGAGCTGCTCTAGAGGGAGAGAACCAGGTCAGCAGACCTGCTGTAGAGTCAGAGAAACCAGGTCAGAAGAGCTGCTTTAGAGGGATAGAACCAGGTCAGCAGAGCTGCTTTAGAGCCAGAGAACCAGGTCAGCAGAGCTGCTTTAGAGCCAGAGAACCAGGTCAGCAGAGCTGCTCTAGCTGACACTGACTGACTGACACTGACTGATTGACACTGACTGACACTGATTGACTGACACTGACTGACATTGACACTGACTGACACTGATTGACTGACACTGACTGACTGAAACTGACTGAAACTGATTGACTGACACTGACTGACTGACACTGATTGACTGACACTGACTGACACTAATTGACTGACACTGACTGACTGATTGACACCGACTGACTGACATTGACTAACTGACACTGACTGACTACTTTCTACTAATCTACTACTGACTCTCTACTACTCTCTCTCTACTACTCACTCTCTACTACTCTACGACTCACTCTCTACTACTCACTCTCTACTACTCTCTACTACTATACTTTTCTACTCTCTACTGCTCATTCTCTACTACTCTCTACTACTCGCTCTCTGCTACTCACTCTCTACCACTCTCTACTACTCACTCTCTACTACTCTCTACTACTCACTCTCTACTACTCTCTACTACTCTCTTCTCACTCTCTACTACTCGCTCTCAACTACTCTCTACTACTCACTCTACTACTCACTCTCTACCAGTCTACTACTCTGTACTACTCTCTCTACTTCTCACTCTGCTACTCACTCTCTACTACTTTCTACTACTCACGCTCTACTACACACTCTCTACTACTTGCTCTTTACTACTTGTTCTCTACTACTCTCTACTACTCATTTTACTATTCACTCTCTACTACTCTCTACTTCTCACTCTCTATTACTCCACTACTCACTCTCTACTACTCACTCTCTACTACTCACTCTCTACTACTCAGTCTCTACTACTGTACTACTCTCTATTACTCTCTCTCTAATACTCACTCGCTACTACTCACTCTCTACTACTTCACTCTCTACTACTCTCTACTACTCACTCTCTACTACTCTCTCTTTACTACTCACTCTCTACAACTCACTCTCTACAACTCTCTACTACTCACTCTCTACTACGCTCTACTACTCACTCTCTACAACTCTCTCTCTACTACTCTCTTTACTACTCACTCTCTACTACTCACTCTCCACTACTCTACTACTCTCTACTACTGTCTCTACTACTCACTCTCTTCTACTCACTCTCTACTACTCTACTACTCTCTGCTACTCACTCTCTACTACTCACTCTCTACTTCTCTCTACTACTCACTCTACTACTCTCTACTTCTCTCTACCACTCACTCTCTACTACTCTACTACTCACTCTCTACTACTCTCTCTCTACTACTCACTCACTACTACTCACTCTACTACTCTCTACTACTCACTCTCTACTACTCATTCTCTACTACTCACTCTCTACTACTTGCCCTCTACTACTCTTTACTACTCACTCTCCACTACTCACTCTCTACTACTCGCCCTCCACTACTCTCTACTACTCACTCTACTACTCACTCTTTACTACTCTACTACTCTCTACTACTCTCTCTACTTCTCACTCTCTACTACTTTCTCTACTACTCACTCTCTACTACTCGCTACTACTCACTCTCTAATACACACTCTGTACTACTTGCTCTCCACTACTCTCTACTACTCACTCTCTACTACTTTCTGCTACTCCACTACTCTCTACTACTCTCTTCAAATCACTCTCTACTACTCTCTCTCTACTACTCTTTCTCACTCTCTACTACTCACTCTACTACTCTCTACTACTCACTCTCTACTACTCTCTACTACTCTCTCTCTCAACTACTCACTCTACTACTCGCTCTCTACTACTCTCTCTCTGCTACTCACTCTCTACTACTCACCCTCTACTACTCTCTACTACTCACTCTACTACTCTCTACTGCTCTCTCTCTACTACTCACTCTACTACTCACTCTCTACTACTCTCTACTACTCACTCTCTACTACTCTCTCTTTACTACTCACTCTCTACTACTCACTCTCTGCTACTCTCTACTCTCTCTACTACTCACGCTCTACTCTCTACCTCTCTACCTCTCTCTACCTCTCTCTCTACTACTCTCTACTACTCACTCTACTACTCACTCTTTACTACTCTACTACTCTCTACTACTCTCTCTACTTCTCACTCTCTACTACTTTCTCTACTACTCACTCTCTACTACTCGCTACTACTCACTCTCTAATACACACTCTCTACTACTTGCTCTCCACTACTCTCTACTACTCACTCTCTACTACTTTCTGCTACTCCACTACTCTCTACTACTCTCTTCAAATCACTCTCTACTACTCTCTCTCTACTACTCTTTCTCACTCTCTACGACTCACTCTACTACTCTCTACTACTCACTCTCTACTACTCTCTACTACTCTCTCTCTCAACTACTCACTCTACTACTCGCTCTCTACTACTCTCTCTCTCTGCTACTCACTCTCTACTACTCACCCTCTACTACTCTCTACTACTCACTCTACTACTCTCTACTGCTCTCTCTCTACTACTCACTCTACTACTCACTCTCTACTACTCTCTACTACTCACTCTCTACAACTCACTCTCTACTATTCACCCTCTACTACTCTCTACTACTCACTCTCTACTACTCTCTCTTTACTACTCACTCTCTACTACTCACTCTCTACTACTCACTCTACTACTCTCTACTACTCACTCTCTGCTACTCTCTACTCTCTCTACTACTCACGCTCTACTCTCTACCTCTCTACCTCTCTCTACCTCTCTCTCTACTACTCTCTACCTCTCTACACCTCTACCTCTCTACCTCTCTCTACATGCACACATATGCACATATATATATGCATATATATGCATATGCATTGATATATATGTATGTGTACATATATATTATCTACTGGCGGTCGCCAGTAGATAGTTATAGATAGGACCTATTTTCCATAGGAAATCCGCAACATTCTATTCCCAATAATTCTGGCGCCGATTGACGAATCTTCGTGAAATTTTCCAAACTTTTGGCCAGCTCCGCTATGCTCCTACCCTAAAAGTTTTGTGGTGATTCATCAAGCGGGGTCGAGAAAAAAGGGGGGGGGGCCCAAAACGCGTTTTCCCCATGCAATTTCCCATAGGATCTGTTGTTGCAGCTACAGCCCGAACCGCTGAACGGAATGACACCAAATTTGGCAAAGAGGAAGTCCTCAGTTCAGACTCGTGCCTTTTGCATAAATGGTGTGAATCTGTTCAGTAGTTCCTGAGAAAATTAGGGTAAAACAGTTAGTGATATCTATGGCCGGGGAGGATCCGCGGACCCTACCCGCACCGTAAGCGCACCCTCCCCGAACCGAGCACGCACCCTCCCGATGGCGAGCTGAATGCTAATTGGCTGTCGAGTGTCTCTCTACATTCGAAACCAGGAACTGTTGGCAGCCATTTTCTGCCTCGGTAGAAGCGAGGCTGAAGAAGCAAGGGGAATAAGTGTGTAAAACATATAAAGGGGGCAGAGTGGAAAATACTCTGACACTCTAGAGGTGCTTAGGGGCGAAATACGCGCACGGTGCACGCATCCTAACCCATTGGGTGCACGGATTCTCTCACGTTGGGTGCGCGGATGCACGGCAATGTTTTTTGAAAAAAGACAAGAAATCATTGGTTGTATGACTACTTTCTACACTAAAAGGTAGGGTGTATATTTCTGATTTTTAAAGGTATGATTCTTATTGGTTAACAAAAATAGATTGTAAGGAACAATATATATGATAAGCCGATATGTTGAAAAGTCAAGCACACTTCCTGTCCTGTTTAGTAACATTGTGTGCTGAAATTGTGACCAGTGAGCTCAGTGCAGTGTTCCATGACCTGTTTCTATGGTAACAGGCAGAAGGCAGATTGGGGGAAGGGTTGAAAAGTATTTCAGTTGGAAAGGGTTGAAATGTTTAACCAATAGAAATGTGTGTTTGCTTTTGAGTTTATGTGTGAAGGATTGTGATTTGATGTTTACATGTATATGTGTGGAAAATGAAAGGGAAACTTGTCCATTCTTTGTTTTTGCTGAGAGGTGCACAGTGCAGAGATTCTGTAAAATAAAATATGGTGAGTGAGTGATATACTTCTTAATCTACAAAAGAACTTGACAGATGAGTTATTTAATTGTGAGGGGATGTATGTAGACTATTTTGATTTTAATCAGACCAATGTATTTCTCCTGCTAAAGTGTAGGGAGTACTTTTTTTCTCTACAATGTGTGTGCATGTAGAAACCATTCTGTGATATGCATTTGTGTTTTTCATGTGTTTGTAGACAGATAACTGTGCTGTTTTTATATTTTGGTAGAATTAGAAACCAGTCATTGTTTATGAATTTGTGAAATGAGTTATGTTTCTGCAGTAAAATGTAGTACTCCTTGTAGATGAAGAAATGTGTTTTGGTATAGTGCAAGGGATAGTGTTGGTTGTCTAGAATCACACAGAGAGCCTGTGTGCATTTGGGAACCACTGTGAGAGAAGCATTTAGTAATATCTTGTATTTGCTGACCAATAACTCTTTTAAAACCTGTCATGTTGTCAAGTTTTAGTAGCATTAGAAGCCAGTCTTTGTGAAATATGTAGATTGTATGCAGTTCCCTTACCTCTTCCACTGTAGTAAATGAGTTTTGGTAAACTCCTAGGGATAGTGGTGCTTGTCTAGAATCACACTGTGAGTCTGTGTACATTTGGGAACCACTGTGAGAGAAGCGTTTGGTAACATCGTGTATTTGCTGACAGATAACTGTTTTAAAACATGTCATGTTCTCAAGTTTTAGTAGCATTAGAAGACAGTTATGGCTTATGCTTTCATTAAATGAGTCAGGTATTGACAGTAAAGTGTAGTCGTGAAATATGTAGATTGTGTGCAGTTCCCTTACCACTTCCACTGTAGTGAATGAGTTTTGGTAATCTGCTAGGGATAGTGTTGTTTGTCTAGAATCACACTGTGAGTCTGTGTGCACTTGGGAACCACTGTGAGAGAAGTGTTTGGTAACATCATGTATTTGCTGACAGATAACTGTTTTAAAACATGTCATGTTGTCAAGTTTTAGTAGCATTAGAAGACAGTTATGGCTTATGCTTTCATTATATGAGTCAGGCATTGACAGTAAATTGCAGTTGTGAAATATGTAGATTGTGTGCAGTTCCCTTATCACTTGCACTGTAGTGAATGAGTTTTGGTAAACTCATAGGGATAGTGGTGCTTGTCTAGATTCACACTGTGAGTTAGTGTGTATTTGGGATCACTGTGAGAGAAGTGTTTGGTAACATTATGTCTTTGCTGACAGATAACTGTTTTAAAACCTGTCATGTTGTGAAGTTTTAGTAGCATTAGAATCCAGTCTTTGCTTATGCGTTGATTAAATGAGTCATGCTTTGACACTGATGTGGTGTACTTAAATATGTAGATTGCGTGCAGTACCATTAACTCTTCCTGACTAGTGAATGAGTTTTGGTAAACTCCTAGGATAGTGTTGCTTGTCTAAAATCACACTGTGAGTCTGTGTGCATTTGGGAAAGGATTGTGAGAGAAGCATTTGATAACATCGTGTATTTGCTGACAGATAACTGTTTTAAAACCGGTCATGTTGTCAAGTTTTAGTAGCATTAGAAGACAGTTATGGCTCTTGAACAGTCCTTCATTTCCCCATTCTCCTTTCAAGAGTATTTGTCGTTTACACGTAAGCCGCAATCTGTATCCACTCCTGTAATTAAACACACTTCTAAAATTCTACTATCTATTTCCTCCTCGAACTTCACTGATTGGACCTCATTTCTCAACTCCACCATATGGCACAATGTTTTTATTTTAATAAATAAAAAAACTCTTTTTGGAAATCTTGGAGAAAGCGTGGTCTGGTCTGGGTACGTCAATTGTATGTCCAAAATGAGATTATGTCCTTCTCTCAAGCTAGCGGCTCTTTTGATCTGCCTGCATCTTTTCACTCGAAATACTCCCTCTTATCACAAGCCATCCAAAATGCCTGTGTCCATTATAATTCTCCGTCCCTTTCTGCTTCGCGTGAACCTACATATGCAGATAAGCAACACACTCTTCTAATTCATAAATCTAGAGCCTCTGTCATATATAAATTCTTACATGGTTCATCTATTCCAAGAGAAAAAACTAAAGTAGAGCTCTCTTGGGAAAGGGATTTAGATGCTTCTTGGTCTGTGGAGTTTTGGGACAAAATTTGGCTTAAACTTAGAAAGTCCTCTAGAGCTGCAAACACTACACAGACACTCTTTTTTATTTACAATAGTCTCCTCCTCTCCCCACTCATTCTAAATGCAAGACATGTTGCACTCTCAGACGTATGTTGGACCTGTTCCTCGCCACTCGCTGATATATTTCATTTACTCTTTACATGTTCACTTGTCCACAGTTTTTGGGAAAAGGTGTGGTCTCAAATTAATTTGATCTTTGGCTCCCATCATCCTTTCTCTGTTTCACATATCTTTTTGGGCAGTCTATCTCCTATTTGGGCAAATTCTGGTTCCATTGTAAAAATTATAGATTTGTTGTTAGCAGTTGCCTTTCAGCAAATAACTAAGAATTGGAAAGATTTTACTAAATTGTCGTATCAAGCATGGTGGTATGCTGTCTGCTATAATCACAGATTGGATACCACTTTTGTATATCCATTGCATATGGCATCCAAACGTTTGGACCTATGGTCGCCTGTCACACTGTTTATCGATGGTAGCGCTCAACGCTCTCTGTCTCCTACTCCGCTCCAGCAAGAAGTGACAAAACCTCCATGACTCCCTGCATATTGATATTTTACGGATTAACTATGTTTTATTTTGTAGTGCGCATATTCACATAGATTACAATGTTCATATAGTCACCGATCCTTTATACGATAATGTTATTTCTCTTACAGTTGGCATGTTTACTTGACTTACATTTTTTGACCCTTTGTGTTTCTCAAAACTGAATTGCTTTATTATATGTATTTTTTTGTTTTTTTATTTTGTTTATTATCCTTCTATTTTCTGTACCAGTGTTTCCTTTTATATCATAAACTCATTTTTGAACTTAAGAAGACAGTTATGGCTTATGCTTTCAATAAATGAGTCAGGCATTGACAGTAAATTGCAGTTGTGAAATATGTAGATTGTGTGCAGTTCCCTTACCACGTGCACTGTAATGAACGAGTTTTGGTAAACTCCTAGGGATAGTGGTGCTTGTCTAGAATCACACTGTGAGTTAGTGTGTATTTGGGATCAGTGTGAGAGAAGCATTTGGTAACATCATGTATTTGCTGACAGATAACTGTTTTAAAACCTGTCATGTTGTGAAGTTTTAGTAGCATTAGAATCCAGTCTTTGCTTATGCGTTGATTAAATGAGTCATGCTTTGACACTGATGTGCTGTACTTAAATATGTAGATTGTGTGCAGTACCATTAACTCTTCCAGACTAGTGAATGAGTTTTGGTAAACTCCTAGGATAGGGTTGCTTGTCTAAAATCACACTGTGAGCCTGTGTGCATTTGGGTAAGGATTGTGAGAGAAGCATTTGGTAACATCGTGCATTTGCTGACAGATAACTGTTTTAAAACCGGTCATGTTGTCAAGTTTTAGTAGCATTATAAGCTAGTCTTTGCTCATGCTTTGATTAAATGAGTCAGGCTTTGACACAAAAGTGCAGTCCTGAAATATGAAGATTGTGTGCAGTTCCCTTACCACTTCCACAGTAGTGAATGATTTTTGGTAAACTCCTGGGTATAGTGGTTGTTGTCTAGAATCACACTAAGTGTGTGTGCATTTGGGAACCACTGTGAGAGAAGCATTTGGTAACATCGTGTATTTGCTGACAGATAACTATTTTAAAACCTGTCATGTTGTCAAGTTTTAGTAGCATTAGAAGCTAGTCATTGCTTATGCGTTGATTAAATGAGTCAGGCATTGACACTAAAGTGCAGTTGTGAAATATGTAGATTGTGTGCAGTTCCCTTACCACTTCCACTGTGGTGAATGAGTTTTGGTAATCTGCTAGGGATAGTGTTGTTTGTCTAGAATCACACTGTGAATCTGTGTGCATATGGGAACCTCTGTGAGAGAAGTGTTTGGTAACATCGTGTATTTGCTGACAGATGACTGTTTTAAAACATGTCATGTTGTCAAGTGCACGAGATACAACAGTGCACCGTACAAAATTGTGGGGGCTCGTGGGAAGGAGGAGCAGCCGTTTGGCAACATAACACACAGTGAACTCGACCATTTGCCACATGCTGTGCATCTCATCCATGATGACCACGGTTGCAGACATCCCACAACATCAACGACTGGCCATTGTACACATTCTGTATGAATGCAGCGTGGTTTTCTCTTCTATGCTCGTTCAGCGGTGTGATGTTGGTGGGTTGTGTGACTTGTGCTCCTTGTTGGTGTGTTTCATTTTGGCCATTGTTAGTCTATATGTGTGTTGTACTTAATTGTGCATGTGTGCCATTCTGCCCATCTCCCCCCCTCCCCCACTCCCTGCTTCTTCCTCTTCCTAGTGCTGTTGTGTCTATAATTTTGTTGCTGCACACATAAATACATGTAAAGAAGAAATTAGAATAGTTCCTTGATTATTTTAGGTTTCAAAACATCTCTATTGGTTTCTTTTTAATTTTCCATATGAACCGTTTTTTTAATATTCAACAACACATAGAAGTCAGAGGTGCAACGTATTCTATCAACACACTTTCTAGAACATTCTACAACACGTGCAGGTTAAAAGTTCATACATTTTTTTAAACTTTTTTTTTAAGTTTGAGTTTATTAAAGGAAAAGGAAAAGGGGGGAGGGGGAAGGGGGCATAATCAACATGGTAAGTATTACACATAATAAGCAATACAATGGGAGCTATTAATAATATAGCAGGAAAAATCAACTCATGGTGGTTTACGTACCTCAACAGTGTCAAGGTCTAGAGAAGCATGTGTTGGGGCAAAGGAGGAGAGATAGGATACCAAAGGGGACCAGATCAAGTCACGTTTAACTGCTAGGGAAATGGGAGATACGAAATTAGTATCTAAGCGATGGTGGAAGCAAACTGCATTCCACCAAGAGTGGTAGGAGACATTTGCCGCCTGTTTCCAATTAGAGGTAATGGTATGAAAAGCCACAGCAATTAAAAGGTCAAGTAATAGATAGTGGGGAGGCGATCGTGGGAGGTTTGGTGATAGGGAACCTAGGAAAACTTGCAGAGGGGAGAAGGGAATTTGAAAATGGAATATCGTTTGTATTTGCGTCCAGACTAGGTACCAAAACGCGGAGATAGGGGGGCATTCAAACAACATATGTTTGAGATCTGCAACAGGACAAGGACAGGACCAACAAATAGAGGATGTGTCAGGTGAAAAGCAGGATAATGTGTGTGGGGTACATAAAGTTCTGGTATAAATAAAATATAAGGTTTGGGTAGTATTAGCAGCTCTAGAGGTTTTATGAAGTTTAGTTCATATTTTGTCCCGAAAAGACAAAGGCCAATCCTGAGCAAGATCTTAGATTTTAATCTGTTAGTAGAGAATCGAAAAGAGTTATAGATAGCAGAGGCCGATGGAGATGTTTCCAATAATGAGGAGGTAGCTTTGCGATCCAAAGGAACAGCGTTAGATGGAGCCAAGGAGCGAAGATATGAAATCAAGACTGGAAGTAGGGCATTGTATTGTGATCGAGCAGAGGAGGGCAATGAAAAAGAGGATTTAAGATCTTGAAAAGAGAGAGGAGTGTCTTGGGAAACTAGTTGGGAGATCCAACACAATCCTTTAGAGTACCATGTCTTCCAAAAAATAGTGCGATTACGTATTTTGAAGAGAGAGTTATGCCATATCGGCTGTTCATGAAGGGAGAGAAGAGACGGATAAGATGATGATATATAAGGAAGAAGAAGAGTGCGAGAATGAGAGATAATAGGAGAGCGAAAGCGAACCAAGGGAGACGTGAAGGATAAATACTCACGAAAAGTAACAGGGGAAAGAAAAGAGGATTCCATACTTAACCAGACGGGCGGATAATACGGAAGATCAGAAGAGAACCATTGGATCGATTGCTTCAAAGAAAAAGCTCGATGATATTCTCTGAAATCCGGAAAACGTACGCCAGATTGGGTCTTATCTTTGCGTTGTGAAGCCAAAGCAATCCGAGAGCGTTTACCATTCCATAAGAATTTCAACAACAAGGAGTCAAACCGTCTAAAGAAGGAAACTGGAATATGCACTGGAAGCATGGAAATGGTATATAGAAGAAGAGGTGATAACATCATTTTTATGGAATTGAGCCGACCCCACCAGGACAGAAAGAGCGGGTTCCAACGTTGGATAGCCGTGTCCATTTTCTTGAAGATATAATCGAAGTTAAATTTGAGTGTATCAGACAAGAGAGGGGTGAACCAAACACCTAGGTATTTGATCTTAGATGGCTGCCATGAGAAACCCGTTTGGGAAAAGAGATGTTTTTGACAGAGAGGGTTTAGGGGTAGAATCTCGCATTTATCAGCATTAAGACGATAGCCAGAAACCGCGGAGAAGGAGGACACTTGTTGGAGGAAGGAGGGAATAGAGGAAATAGGATCAAGGCAGTAGAGAAGAATATCATCAGCTTAGACCGACATTTTAACCCGACGTGAGCCAAAATTAAAACCAGAAATACTGTTGTCCATACGAATTCTGGTAAGAAAGGGTTCCAGGGCTAGAACAAAAAGTAAGGGGGATAGAGGACAGCCTTGTCGTACTCCCCTGTGTAATGAGAAGTAGTCCGAGGTCATTCCGTTGACAAAAATGGAGGCCTGGGGATTAGAATAGAGTAAAGAAATAATAGAGATGAATTTGGAGGAAAGGCCGACCCAGTGTAAGGCCTGAAACATAAAGTCCCAACCAATCCTGTCAAAGGCTTTCTCCGCGTCTAAAGAAATAGCCGCGAAGGGAAGTGACAAAGAGGGAGCCTTGCTAAGAATATTAAGAAAAACACGGGAGTTGTCAGAAGCGAGTCGGCCCTTGACAAAACCTGACTGTTCAGGACCAATGAGGTCGGGTAAAAGGGGATCCATGCGTAGTGCCAACAGTTTTGCCAAAATTTTGTAATCCGTGTTGACCAGGGAGATTGGTCTGTAGTTTTTACATAACGAGTGGTCCTTATCTTCCTTGGGAATTAGACACGATTAAAGCCTGTTGAAAGGTGCCACTGGAAGAACCCGCCGCAAGGAAGGATTGGAATAAGAGTAATAATTTAAGGAGAAGTAGAGAGGCGAAGTGGCTGTAAAATTCAATAATGAACCCATCAGGGCCTGGAGATTTACCATGTCGTAATTTAGAAACGGCATGAGAGATTTCAGAGAGCGTAATGTCCCGTTCTAGATCAGTGAAATCTACATGAGATGTCGAGGGGGGAGGAATTGAATGAAAATATGAACGAAGATCCGTAGTTTCCGGAATGTGTTCGGGAGTATAAAGATTGTCATAGAATTTAACAAACTCAGAAAGAATGTCTTTATCCTTGGAAGTCTTAATGGACTCAATCTTTGAACGCTCCTTCCTTATCTTTAAATAATTGGCCAAAAGTTTCCCCATTTTGTTTTTACCTCCATAATATCTGGAGTTACATTTTAACAAAAGATTAGAGGCAGCATCAGTTGTAAACCTATTGAAGGAGATTTCTGCATCAATAAGTTTTTTAAGAGAAGCCTCAGAATGAGAAGCATGATAGTCAAGCTCCAAAATCTTAATATTTGCTAAGATGTGTGTGGACTTGGCTTCTCGAAGTTCCTTGCGTCTGGCTACAAAATTAATAATAAAACCCCTAGAGGTTGCTTTAAAAGAATCCCAAACAGTAACAAAAGAGGAATCAGGGGTATGGTTGAGAAGAAAAAATTCAGTGGCGAAGGCAGTGAATTCAGAACAAAAAGTCGGTTCTGTAAGCAAGGCATTATTGAAACGCCATCTGCCAGAGTGGGGGGAAAAAGAAAGCAGGTCTAGGTCCACATGAATTGGGGCATGGTCCGAGATTAGGATAGAACCAATATCTGAACGAATAGTGTGTTGGGATAAGGACTTGTTAAGGGGTGCGCGACTCCCGCAAAAAAATATTATGTTCCAAAATGATATGTACATGTCTTTAATATACATATTAGGGCAAGAGATTATCTTTTCATAAAAATAATATATTTGTACTTATAATAAACTTACATTATTTTTAAATATATTTTTACGAAGTCGTGAGCGCAGAGAACCAGGTCAGCAGAGCTGCTGTAGAGCCAGAGAAACCAGAGAAACCAGGTCAGCAGAGCCGTTTTAGAGCCAGAGAACCAGGTCAGCAGAGCTGCTCTAGAGCCTAAGAAGCAGGTCAGCAGAGCTGCTCTAGAACCAGAGACCCAGGTCAGCAGAGCTGCTCTAGAGACAAAGACCCAGGTCAGCAGAGCTGCGCTAGAGGCTGAGAACCAGGTCAGCAGAGCTGCTGCAGAGCCAGAGAAACCAGGTCGCCAGAGCTGCTTTAGAGGGAGAGAACCAGGTCAGCAGAGCTGCTTTAGAGCCAGAGACCCAGGTCAGCAGAGCAGCTCTAGAGCCAGAGAACCAGGACAGCAGAGCTGCTTTAGAGCCATAGAACCAGGTCAGCAGAGCTGGTCTAGAGGTGGAGAACCAGGTCAGCAAAGCTGATGTAGAGGGAAAGAACAGGTCAGCAGAGCTGCTTTTGAGCCAGAGAACCAGGTCAGCAGAGCTGCTTTAGAGCCATAGAACCAGCTCAATGGAGCTGCTTCAGAGCCAGAGAACCAGGTCAGCAGAGCTGCTCTACAGCCTAAGAACCAGGTCAGCAGAGCTGCTCTAGAGCCATAGAACCAGGTCAACCGAGCTGCTGTAGAGCCAGAGAAACCAGGTCAGTAGAGCTGCTTTAGAGCGTGAGAACCAGGTCAGCAGAGCTGCTTTAGAGGGAGAGAACCAGGTCAGCAGAGCTGCTTTAGAGGGAGAGAACCAGGTCAGCAGAGCTGCTCTAGAGGGAGAGAACCAGGTCAGCAGACCTGCTGTAGAGTCAGAGAAACCAGGTCAGAAGAGCTGCTTTAGAGGGATAGAACCAGGTCAGCAGAGCTGCTTTAGAGCCAGAGAACCAGGTCAGCAGAGCTGCTTTAGAGCTAGAGAACCAGGTCAGCAGAGCTGCTCTAGCTGACACTGACTGACTGACACTGACTGATTGACACTGACTGACACTGATTGACTGACACTGACTGACATTGACACTGACTGACACTGATTGACTGACACTGACTGACTGAAACTGACCGACACTGATTGACTGACACTGACTGACTGACACTGATTGACTGACACTGACTGACACTAATTGACTGACACTGACTGACTGATTGACACCGACTGACTGACATTGACTAACTGACACTGACTGACTACTTTCTACTAATCTACTACTGACTCTCTACTACTCTCTCTCTACTACTCACTCTCTACTACTCTACGACTCACTCTCTACTACTCACTCTCTACTACTCTCTACTACTCTCTACTACTCTCTACTGCTCATTCTCTACTACTCTCTACTACTCGCTCTCTGCTACTCACTCTCTACCACTCTCTACTACTCACTCTCTACTACTCTCTACTATTCACTCTCTACTACTCTCTACTACTCACTCTCTACTACTCTCTACTACTCTCTTCTCACTCTCTACTACTCGCTCTCAACTACTCTCTACTACTCACTCTACTACTCACTCTCTACCAGTCTACTACTCTGTACTACTCTCTCTACTTCTCACTCTGCTACTCACTCTCTACTACTCTCTACTACTCACGCTCTACTACACACTCTCTACTACTTGCTCTTTACTACTTGTTCTCTACTACTCTCTACTACTCATTCTACTATTCACTCTCTACTACTCTCTACTTCTCACTCTCTATTACTCCACTACTCACTCTCTACTACTCACTCTCTACTACTCACTCTCTACTACTCAGTCTCTACTACTGTACTACTCTCTATTACTCTCTCTCTAATACTCACTCGCTACTACTCACTCTCTACTACTCACTCTCTACTACTCTCTCTTTACTACTCACTCTCTACAACTCACTCTCTACAACTCTATACTACTCACTCTCTACTACGCTCTACTACTCACTCTCTACAACTCTCTCTCTACTACTCTCTACTACTCATTCTCTACTACTCACTCTCCACTACTCTACTACTCTCTACTACTGTCTCTACTACTCACTTTCTACTACTCACTCTCTACTACTCTACTACTCTCAGCTACTCACTCTCTACTACTCACTCTCTACTTCTCTCTACTACTCACTCTACTACTCTCTACTTCTCTCTACCACTCACTCTCTACTACTCTACTACTCACTCTCTACTACTCTCTCTCTACTACTCACTCACTACTACTCACTCTACTACTCTCTACTACTCACTCTCTACTACTCACTCTCTACTACTCACTCTCTACTACTTGCCCTCTACTACTCTTTACTACTCACTCTCCACTACTCACTCTCTACTACTCGCCCTCTACTACTCTCTACTACTCACTCTACTACTCACTCTTTACTACTCTACTACTCTCTACTACTCTCTCTACTTCTCACTCTCTACTACTTTCTCTACTACTCACTCTCTACTACTCGCTACTACTCACTCTCTAATACACACTCTCTACTACTTGCTCTCCACTACTCTCTACTACTCACTCTCTACTACTTTCTGCTACTCCACTACTCTCTACTACTCTCTTCAAATCACTCTCTACTACTCTCTCTCTACTACTCTTTCTCACTCTCTACTACTCACTCTACTACTCTCTACTACTCACTCTCTACTACTCTCTACTACTCTCTCTCTCTACTACTCACTCTACTACTCGCTCTCTACTACTCTCTCTCTGCTACTCACTCTCTACTACTCACTCTCTACTACTCACCCTCTACTACTCTCTACTACTCACTCTACTACTCTCTACTGCTCTCTCTCTACTACTCACTCTACTACTCACTCTCTACTACTCTCTACTACTCACTCTCTACAACTCACTCTCTACTATTCACCCTCTACTACTCTCTACTACTCACTCTCTACTACTCTCTCTTTACTACTCACTCTCTACAACTCACTCTCTACAACTCTCTACTACTCACTCTCTATTACTCTCTTCTAATCACTCTCTACTACTCTCTACTACTCACTCTACTACTCTCTACTACTCACTCTCTACTACTCTCTACTACTCTCTCTCTACTACTCACTCTACTACTCACTCTCTACTACTCTCTACTAATCTCTCTCTCTGCTACTCACTTTCTACTACTCACTCTCTACTACTCACCCTCTACTACTCTCTCTACTTCTCACTCTCTACTACTTTCTCTACTACTCACTCTCTACTACTCGCTACTACTCACTCTCTAATACACACTCTCTACTACTTGCTCTCCACTTCTCTCTACTACTCACTCTCTACTACTTTCTACTACTCCACTACTCTCTACTACTCTCTTCTAATAACTCTCTACTACTCTCTCTCTACTACTCTTTATCACTCTCTACTACTCACTCTACTACTCACTCTCTACTACTCTCTACTACTCTCTCTCTCTACTACTCACTCTAATACTCACTCTCTACTATTCTCTCTCTGCTACTCACTCTCTACTACTCACTCTCTACTACTCACCCTCTACTACTCTCTACTACTCACTCTACCACTCTCTACTGCTCTCTCTCTACTACTCACTCTACTACTCACTCTCTAATACTCTCTACTACTCACACTCTAGAACTCACTCTCTACTATTCACCCTCTACTACTCTCTACTACTCACTCTCTACTACTCTCTCTTTACTACTCACTCTCTACAACTCACTCTCTACAACTCTCTACTACTCACTCTCTACTACTCTCTTCTAATCACTCTCTACTACTCTCTACTACTCACTCTACTACTCTCTACTACTCACTCTCTACTACTCTCTACTACTCTCTCTCTACTACTCACTCTACTACTCACTCTCTACTACTCTCTACTAATCTCTCTCTCTGCTATTCACTCTCTACTACTCACCCTCTATTACTCTCTACTACTCACTCTCTACTACTCTCTACTACTCACTCTACTAACTCTACTACTCTCTTTTACTCTCTACTACTCACTCTCTACTACTCACTACTACTCACTCTTTACTACTCACTCTCTACTACTCACTCTACTACTCTCTACTACTCACTCTCTGCTACTCTCTACTCTCTCTACTACTCACGCTCTACTCTCTACCTCTCTACCTCTCTCTACCTCTCTCTCTACTACTCTCTACCTCTCTACACCTCTACCTCTCTACCTCTCTCTACATGCACACATATGCACATATATATATGCATATATATGCATATGCATTGATATATATGTATGTGTACATATATATTATCTACTGGCGGTCGCCAGTAGATAGTTATAGATAGGACCTATTTTCCATAGGAAATCCGCAACATTCTATTCCCAATAATTCTGGCGCCGATTGACGAATCTTCGTGAAATTTTCCAAACTTTTGGCCAGCTCCGCTATGCTCCTACCCTAAAAGTTTTGTGGTGATTCATCAAGCGGGGTCGAGAAAAAAGGGGGGGGCCCAAAACGCGTTTTCCCCATGCAATTTCCCATAGGATCTGTTGTTGCAGCTACAGCCCGAACCGCTGAACGGAATGACACCAAATTTGGCAAAGAGGTAGTCCTCAGTTCAGACTCGTGCCTTTTGCATAAATGGTGTGAATCTGTTCAGTAGTTCCTGAGAAAATTAGGGTAAAACAGTTAGTGATATCTATGGCCGGGGAGGATCCGCGGACCCTACCCGCACCGTAAGCGCACCCTCCCCGAACCGAGCACGCACCCTCCCGATGGCGAGCTGAATGCTAATTGGCTGTCGAGTGTCTCTCTACATTCGAAACCAGGAACTGTTGGCAGCCATTTTCTGCCTCGGTAGAAGCGAGGCTGAAGAAGCAAGGGGAATAAGTGTGTAAAACATATAAAGGGGGCAGAGTGGAAAATACTCTGACACTCTAGAGGTGCTTAGGGGCGAAATACGCGCACGGTGCACGCATCCTAACCCATTGGGTGCACGGATTCTCTCACGTTGGGTGCGCGGATGCACGGCAATGTTTTTTGAAAAAAGACAAGAAATCATTGGTTGTATGACTACTTTCTACACTAAAAGGTAGGGTGTATATTTCTGATTTTTAAAGGTATGATTCTTATTGGTTAACAAAAATAGATTGTAAGGAACAATATATATGATAAGCCGATATGTTGAAAAGTCAAGCACACTTCCTGTCCTGTTTAGTAACATTGTGTGCTGAAATTGTGACCAGTGAGCTCAGTGCAGTGTTCCATGACCTGTTTCTATGGTAACAGGCAGAAGGCAGATTGGGGGAAGGGTTGAAAAGTATTTCAGTTGGAAAGGGTTGAAATGTTTAACCAATAGAAATGTGTGTTTGCTTTTGAGTTTATGTGTGAAGGATTGTGATTTGATGTTTACATGTATATGTGTGGAAAATGAAAGGGAAACTTGTCCATTCTTTGTTTTTGCTGAGAGGTGCACAGTGCAGAGATTCTGTAAAATAAAATATGGTGAGTGAGTGATATACTTCTTAATCTACAAAAGAACTTGACAGATGAGTTATTTAATTGTGAGGGGATGTATGTAGACTATTTTGATTTTAATCAGACCAATGTATTTCTCCTGCTAAAGTGTAGGGAGTACTTTTTTTCTCTACAATGTGTGTGCATGTAGAAACCATTCTGTGATATGCATTTGTGTTTTTCATGTGTTTGTAGACAGATAACTGTGCTGTTTTTATATTTTGGTAGAATTAGAAACCAGTCATTGTTTATGAATTTGTGAAATGAGTTATGTTTCTGCAGTAAAATGTAGTACTCCTTGTAGATGAAGAAATGTGTTTTGGTATAGTGCAAGGGATAGTGTTGGTTGTCTAGAATCACACAGAGAGCCTGTGTGCATTTGGGAACCACTGTGAGAGAAGCATTTAGTAATATCTTGTATTTGCTGACCAATAACTCTTTTAAAACCTGTCATGTTGTCAAGTTTTAGTAGCATTAGAAGCCGGTCTTTGTGAAATATGTAGATTGTATGCAGTTCCCTTACCTCTTCCACTGTAGTAAATGAGTTTTGGTAAACTCCTAGGGATAGTGGTGCTTGTCTAGAATCACACTGTGAGTCTGTGTACATTTGGGAACCACTGTGAGAGAAGCGTTTGGTAACATCGTGTATTTGCTGACAGATAACTGTTTTAAAACATGTCATGTTCTCAAGTTTTAGTAGCATTAGAAGACAGTTATGGCTTATGCTTTCATTAAATGAGTCAGGTATTGACAGTAAAGTGTAGTCGTGAAATATGTAGATTGTGTGCAGTTCCCTTACCACTTCCACTGTAGTGAATGAGTTTTGGTAAACTCATAGGGATAGTGGTGCTTGTCTAGATTCACACTGTGAGTTAGTGTGTATTTGGGATCACTGTGAGAGAAGTGTTTGGTAACATTATGTCTTTGCTGACAGATAACTGTTTTAAAACCTGTCATGTTGTGAAGTTTTAGTAGCATTAGAATCCAGTCTTTGCTTATGCGTTGATTAAATGAGTCATGCTTTGACACTGATGTGGTGTACTTAAATATGTAGATTGCGTGCAGTACCATTAACTCTTCCTGACTAGTGAATGAGTTTTGGTAAACTCCTAGGATAGTGTTGCTTGTCTAAAATCACACTGTGAGTCTGTGTGCATTTGGGAAAGGATTGTGAGAGAAGCATTTGATAACATCGTGTATTTGCTGACAGATAACTGTTTTAAAACCGGTCATGTTGTCAAGTTTTAGTAGCATTAGAAGACAGTTATGGCTCTTGAACAGTCCTTCATTTCCCCATTCTCCTTTCAAGAGTATTTGTCGTTTACACGTAAGCCGCAATCTGTATCCACTCCTGTAATTAAACACACTTCTAAGATTCTACTATCTATTTCCTCCTCGAACTCCACTGATTGGACCTCATTTCTCAACTCCACCATATGGCACAATGTTTTTATTTTAATAAATAAAAAAACTCTTTTTTGGAAATCTTGGAGAAAGCGTGGTCTGGTCTGGGTATGTCAATTGTATGTCCAAGATGAGATTATGTCCTTCTCTCAAGCTAGCGGCTCTTTTGATCTGCCTGCATCTTTTCACTCAAAATACTCCCTCTTATCACAAGCCATCCAAAATGCCTGTGTCCATTATAATTCTCCGTCCCTTTCTGCTTCGCGTGAACCTACATATGCAGATAAGCTACACACTCTTCTAATTCATAAATCTAGAGCCTCTGTCATATATAAATTCTTACATGGTTCACCTATTCCAAGAGAAAAAACTAAAGTAGAGCTCTCTTGGGAAAGGGATTTAGATGCTTCTTGGTCTGTGGAGTTTTGGGACAAAATTTGGCTTAAACTTAGAAAGTCCTCTAGAGCTGCAAACACTACACAGACACTCTTTTTTATTTACAATAGTCTCCTCCTCTCCACACTCATTCTAAATGCAAGACATGTTGCACTCTCAGACGTATGTTGGACCTGTTCCTCGCCACTCGCTGATATATTTCATTTACTCTTTACATGTTCACTTGTCCACAGTTTTTGGGAAAAGGTGTGGTCTCAAATTAATTTGATCTTTGGCTCCCATCATCCTTTCTCTGTTTCACATATCTTTTTGGGCAGTCTATGTCCTATTTGGGCAAATTCTGGTTCCATTGTAAAAATTATAGATTTGTTGTTAGCAGTTGCCTTTCAGCAAATAACTAAGAATTGGAAAGATTTTACTAAATTGTCGTATCAAGCATGGTGGTATGCTGTCTGCTATAATCACAGATTGGATACCACTTTTGTATATCCATTGCATATGGCATCCAAACGTTTGGACCTATGGTCGCCTGTCACACTGTTTATCGATGGTAGCGCTCAACGCTCTCTGTCTCTTACTCCGCTCCAGCAAGAAGTGACAAAACCTCCATGACTCCCTGCATATTGATATTTTACGGATTAACTATGTTTTATTTTGTAGTGCGCATATTCACATAGATTACAATGTTCATATAGTCACCGATCCTTTATACGATAATGTTATTTCTCTTACAGTTGGCATGTTTACTTGACTTACATTTTTTGACCCTTTGTGTTTCCTCAAAACTGAATTGCTTTATTATATGTATTTTTTT
This sequence comes from Triturus cristatus, assembly GCF_964204655.1. Lineage (NCBI taxonomy): Eukaryota > Metazoa > Chordata > Amphibia > Caudata > Salamandridae > Triturus > Triturus cristatus. Next base: position 1,559,331,115 of record NC_140591.1, read on the forward strand.
ATTTTGTTATTTTGTTTATTATCCTTCTATTTTCTGTACCAGTGTTTCCTTTTATATCATAAACTCATTTTTGAACTTAAGAAGACAGTTATGGCTTATGCTTTCAATAAATGAGTCAGGCATTGACAGTAAATTGCAGTTGTGAAATATGTAGATTGTGTGCAGTTCCCTTACCACGTGCACTGTAGTGAACGAGTTTTGGTAAACTCCTAGGGATAATGGTGCTTGTCTAGAATCACACTGTGAGTTAGTGTGTATTTGGGATCAGTGTGAGAGAAGCATTTGGTAACATCATGTATTTGCTGACAGATAACTGTTTTAAAACCTGTCATGTTGTGAAGTTTTAGTAGCATTAGAATCCAGTCTTTGCTTATGCGTTGATTAAATGAGTCATGCTTTGACACTGATGTGCTGTACTTAAATATTTAGATTGTGTGCAGTACCATTAACTCTTCCAGACTAGTGAATGAGTTTTGGTAAACTCCTAGGATAGGGTTGCTTGTCTAAAATCACACTGTGAGCCTGTGTGCATTTGGGTAAGGATTGTGAGAGAAGCATTTGGTAACATCGTGCATTTGCTGACAGATAACTGTTTTAAAACCGGTCATGTTGTCAAATTTTAGTAGCATTATAAGCTAGTCTTTGCTTATGCTTTGATTAAATGAGTCAGGCTTTGACACAAAAGTGCAGTCCTGAAATATGAAGATTGTGTGCAGTTCCCTTACCACTTCCACAGTAGTGAATGATTTTTGGTAAACTCCTGGGTATAGTGGTTGTTGTCTAGAATCACACTGAGTGTGTGTGCATTTGGGAACCACTGTGAGAGAAGCATTTGGTAACATCGTGTATTTGCTGACAGATAACTATTTTAAAACCTGTCATGTTGTCAAGTTTTAGTAGCATTAGAAGCTAGTCATTGCTTATGCGTTGATTAAATGAGTCAGGCATTGACACTAAAGTGCAGTTGTGAAATATGTAGATTGTGTGCAGTTCCCTTACCACTTCCACTGTGGTGAATGAGTTTTGGTAATCTGCTAGGGATAGTGTTGTTTGTCTAGAATCACACTGTGAATCTGTGTGCATATGGGAACCTCTGTGAGAGAAGTGTTTGGTAACATCGTGTATTTGCTGACAGATGACTGTTTTAAAACATGTCATGTTGTCAAGTGCTCGAGATACAACAGTGCACCGTACAAAATTGTGGGGGCTCGTGGGAAGGAGGAGCAGCCGTTTGGCAACATAACACACAGTGAACTCGACCATTTGCCACATGCTGTGCATCTCATCCATGATGACCACGGTTGCAGACATCCCACAACATCAACGACTGGCCATTGTACACATTCTGTATGAATGCAGCGTGGTTTTCTCTTCTATGCTCGTTCAGCGGTGTGATGTTGGTGGGTTGTGTGACTTGTGCTCCTTGTTGGTGTGTTTCATTTTGGCCATTGTTAGTCTATATGTGTGTTGTACTTAATTGTGCATGTGTGCCATTCTGCCCATCTCCCCCCCTCCCCCACTCCCTGCTTCTTCCTCTTCCTAGTGCTGTTGTGTCTATAATTTTGTTGCTGCACACATAAATACATGTAAAGAATAAATTAGAATAGTTCCTTGATTCTTTTAGGTTTCAAAACATCTCTATTGGTTTCTTTTTAATTTTCCATATGAACTGTTTTTTTAATATTCAACAACACATAGAAGTCAGAGGTGCAACGTATTCTATCAACACACTTTCTAGAACATTCTACAACACGTGCAGGTTAAAAGTTCATACATTTTTTTAAACTTTTTTTTTAAGTTTGAGTTTATTAAAGGAAAAGGAAAAGGGGGGAGGGGGGAAGGGGGCATAATCAACATGGTAAGTATTACACATAATAAGCAATACAATGGGAGCTATTAATAATATAGCAGGAAAAATCAACTCATGGTGGTTTACGTACCTCAACAGTGTCAAGGTCTAGAGAAGCATGTGTTGGGGCAAAGGAGGAGAGATAGGATACCAAAGGGGACCAGATCAAGTCACGTTTAACTGCTAGGGAAATGGGAGATACAAAATTGGTATCTAAGCGATGGTGGAAGCAAACTGCATTTCACCAAGAGTGGTAGGAGACATTTGCCGCCTGTTTCCAATTAGAGGTAATGGTATGAAAAGCCACAGCAATTAAAAGGTCAAGTAATAGATAGTGGGGAGGCGATCGTGGGAGGTTTGGTGATAGGGAACCTAGGAAAACTTGCAGAGGGGAGAAGGGAATTTGAAAATGGAATATCGTTTGTATTTGCGTCCAGACTAGGTACCAAAACGCGGAGATAGGGGGGTATTCAAACAACATATGTTTGAGATCTGCAACAGGACAAGGACAGGACCAACAAATAGAGGATGTGTCAGGTGAAAAGCAGGATAAAGTGTGTGGGGTACATAAAGTTCTGGTATAAATGAAATATAAGGTTTGGGTAGTATTAGCAGCTCTAGAGGTTTTATGAAGTTTAGTTCATATTTTGTCCCAAAAAGACAAAGGCCAATCCTGAGCAAGATCTTAGATTTTAATCTGTTAGTAGAGAATCGAAAAGAGTTATAGATAGCAGAGGCCGATGGAGATGTTTCCAATAATGAGGAGGTAGCTTTGCGATCCAAAGGAACAGCGTTAGATGGAGCCAAGGAGCGAAGATATGAAATCAAGACTGGAAGTAGGGCATTGTATTGTGATCGAGCAGAGGAGGGCGATGAAAAAGAGGATTTAAGATCTTGAAAAGAGAGAGGAGTGTCTTGGGAAACTAGTTGGGAGATCCAACACAATCCTTTAGAGTACCATGTCTTCCAAAAAATAGTGCGATTACGTATTTTGAAGAGAGAGTTATGCCATATCGGCTGTTCATGAAGGGAGAGAAGAGACGGATAAGATGATCATATATAAGGAAGAAGAAGAGTGCGAGAATGAGAGATAATAGGAGAGCGAAAGCGAACCAAGGGAGACGTGAAGGATAAATACTCACGAAAAGTAACAGGGGAAAGAAAAGAGGATTCCATACTTAACCAGACGGGCGGATAATACGGAAGATCAGAAGAGAACCATTGGATCGATTGCTTCAAAGAAAAAGCTCGATGATATTCTCTGAAATCCGGAAAACGTACGCCAGATTGGGTCTTATCTTTGCGTAGTGAAGCCAAAGCAATCCGAGAGCGTTTACCATTCCATAAGAATTTCAACAACAAGGAGTCAAACCGTCTAAAGAAGGAAACTGGAATATGCACTGGAAGCATGGAAATGGTATATAGAAGAAGAGGTGATAACATCATTTTTATGGAATTGAGCCGACCCCACCAGGACAGAAAGAGCGGGTTCCAACGTTGGATAGCCATGTCCATTTTCTTGAAGATATAATCGAAGTTAAATTTGAGTGTATCAGACAAGAGAGGGGTGAACCAAACACCTAGGTATTTGATCTTAGATGGTTGCCATGAGAAACCCGTTTGGGAAAAGAGATGTTTTTGACAGAGAGGGTTTAGGGGTAGAATCTCGCATTTATCAGCATTAAGACGATAGCCAGAAACCGCGGAGAAGGAGGACACTTGTTGGAGGAAGGAGGGAATAGAGGAAATAGGATCAAGGCAGTAGAGAAGAATATCATCAGCTTAGACCGACATTTTAACCCAACGTGAGCCAAAATTAAAACCAGAAATACTGTTGTCCATACGAATTCTGGTAAGAAAGGGTTCCAGGGCTAGAACAAAAAGTAAGGGGGATAGAGGACAGCCTTGTCGTACTCCCCTGTGTAATGAGAAGTAGTCCGAGGTCATTCCGTTGACAAAAATGGAGGCCTGGGGATTAGAATAGAGTAAAGAAATAATAGAGATGAATTTGGAGGAAAGGCCGACCCAGTGTAAGGCCTGAAACATAAAGTCCCAACCAATCCTGTCAAAGGCTTTCTCTGCGTCTAAAGAAATAGCCGCGAAGGGAAGTGACAAAGAGGGAGCCTTGCTAAGAATATTAAGAAAAACACAGGAGTTGTCAGAAGCGAGTCGGCCCTTGACAAAATCTGACTGTTCAGGACCAATGAGGTCGGGTAAAAGGGGATCCATGCGTAGTGCCAACAGTTTTGCCAAAATTTTGTAATCCGTGTTGACCAGGGAGATTGGTCTGTAGTTTTTACATAACGAGTGGTCCTTATCTTCCTTGGGAATTAGACACGATTAAAGCCTGTTGAAAGGTGCCACTGGAAGAACCCGCCGCAAGGAAGTATTGGAATAAGAGTAATAATTTAAGGAGAAGTAGAGAGGTGAAGTGGCTGTAAAATTCAATAGTGAACCCATCAGGGCCTGGAGATTTACCATGTCGTAATTTAGAAACGGCATGAGAGATTTCAGAGAGCGTAATGTCCCGTTCTAGATCAGTGAAATCTACATGAGATGTCGAGGGGGGAGGAATTGAATGAAAATATGAAAGAAGATCCGTAGTTTCCGGAATGTGTTCGGGGGTATAAAGATTGTCATAGAATTTAACAAACTCAGAAAGAATGTCTTTATCCTTGGAAGTCTTAATGGACTCAATCTTTGAACGCTCCTTCCTTATCTTTAAATCATTGGCCAAAAGTTTCCCCATTTTGTTTTTACCTCCATAATATCTGGAGTTACATTTTAACAAAAGATTAGAGGCAGCATCAGTTGTAAACCTATTGAAGGAGATTTTTGCATCAATAAGTTTTTTAAGAGAAGCCTCAGAATTAGAAGCATGATAGTCAAGCTCCAAAATCTTAATATTTGCTAAGATGTGTGTGGACTTGGCTTCTCGAAGTTCCTTGCGTCTGGCTACAAAATTAATAATAAAACCCCTAGAGGTTGCTTTAAAAGAATCCCAAACAGTAACAAAAGAGGAATCAGGGGTATGGTTGAGAAGAAAAAATTCAGTGGCGAAGGCAGTGAATTCAGAACAAAAAGTCGGTTCTGTAAGCAAGGCATTATTGAAACGCCATCTGCCAGAGTGGGGGGAAAAAGAAAGCAGGTCTAGGTCCACATGAATTGGGGCATGGTCCGAGATTAGGATAGAACCAATATCTGAACGAATAGTGTGTTGGGATAAGGACTTGTTAAGGAAAATATGGTCAATACGGGACTGCGATTGATGTGGAGGGGAGTAAAAACTATATTCTCTGAGATCAGGATTACACAGTCTCCAAATATCCACCAGGGTATTATTTTGAAAGGTGTTAACAAATTGAGAGTGCATCCTAGAGGGGACAAATTTAACGTTGGAGTGGTGGTCAAGGAAGGGATCGATAATTTGATTACAGTCTCCCCCAAGAAGTATATAATCTCCAGAGAGGGAGGACAACTTTGTTGAAATAGAGGTCCAAAAATATTAATCAATTCCAGTTGGGGCGTACACATTAAAAAGAGTGATAGGAATATTATCTTTAAGTAATGTAACAATAACCCACCTACCATCAATATTGCATTCTTATGAAATTGAAGAAACATTTAACTTTTTATGTAATAAAATCACAACACCATTCTTCTTGGAAACTGTGGGGGAGCAAAAACATGACCCACCCAACAACGTTTAAGCTTAAAAGCCTCTGATTCAGAGAGATGTGACTCCTGAAGGAGGGCAACATCAGATTTAAGTCTCGCTAAATTTGATAAAACCCTTTGCCTTTTAATGGGATTGTTTGAACCCTTAACGTTCCATGATGTAACACGGAATGGAACAGCAAAGTGAGACAACTGACAGCATCATGCTTGTTATTGCAGAAAAAATAATTTGAAAAAATTGAGAAAATTTAAACAAAGTGATGACGGGGAGAGGGTAAAAGGAGAAGAAGCGAAGAGGGAAAAAAGGAAAGGAAAGAAAAGAAAGAACCATTATGAGAATAATACTAAGTACAAGAAGAGGAAGGGACAAGGAGGGGTAGAGAGAGGAAAGGGGAAGCAAAAAAAGAGAGGAAAAAGAAAAAGGTAAGAAGTCAGTTATAGAAAGAAGGACAGAGACAAAAACCAACAAAAAGACAGTACACGTTCGAGACGAACGACTGAGAAACATACTTACGGAACGAAAAACTCAAAAACGAGGATGGGGCGATGGCGCCGGGAGACAGCGACGACAACAACCAGAGCACACAGACAAACCTCAAATACCATGGGTGCAAAAACGCACTGCAAGAAGAATAACAAGACACATCAGGAAGGAGGAAGGCAATGTCTGTAGAAACAAAAAGGATATGCGATGAGAGGAAAAGACGTGTCACAGGAAAATAAGAAAGTACTAACTACAATTGAGCTATACTACACTTCACAACACCACAAAAGGGGCACGTGAGAGCAAGAACAACTGTCGGACGAAGAGACATTCATGGTTTAACAAAACATGGACGTTAACAAAGAGACAACAGAATCATAAACCATCGAATTCAAACAAGGAGGAGCAGAATATGTCAAACCAGGTCTGAATACATCCATAACGTCTGGGCCATGTCGTTGAAGAAATGCCTATAAGGCCGCAGGATCTTCATACGTGGTTGTTCTGTCCTTATAGGTGACCTTGAAGAGACAAGGATGTAGTAGACCATATCTGGCGTTTAGGGCCCGCATCTGAGGCCGCATGTCCAAAAATGTCTTCCTATGGTCTGCAGTAGCCTTGGAGACATCTTGTGATAGATAGAGGCGATGACCTTCCCATATAATTTGTTTCTTGAGCTTGGCGGCTGAGAGGACTTGTAAGAGGTCAGTGAATTGTAGAAACAGCATGATGACACCTCTGGGTTTACTAGTGGTCCTCGGGCCAAGGCGATGGGCTCTTTGAATATTGATGGAAGCTAAAGTTGGAGCATCTAAGATCTTGGCCAGAAAAGATTGGAAGAAGATGGTGGGGTTTGACCCTTCTGTAAGTTCTGGAAGACCATAGAGGCGTAGGTTATTCCTGCGATTCCTGTTTTTCAAATCCTCCGTCTGGTGCTTAAGTAGAAGAATCTCCTTCTCTAATGACGGAATGTGGAAACAAGAAGATTGTAAGGAGTCTGTGTAGGATTCCAAGGACTGAACACGTGACTCCAAAGATGACCATTTCTCCTGCATGGCCTGCATGTTCTTGGTGGTAGCCTCCATGAAAGGTTTGAACGCACGGAGCTCTTCCAAAATTAGATCCATGGAAGCGGATGAGGAGATACTCCCTGGGGATGGTGGGTCCTTCTTCAATCGTTTAGAGGAAGCTAGAGAGGAAGACAACTTTTCTTTATTGCGCGATTTTGGAATGGCTCCCCGTATTGGATCTGTTTATGATGTCGTGGCGTCCGCCATGTCTCGAGGAGAAGAATCTGAATCTGAGTCCCCAGGTAGTGGAGAGGGAGTAGTCAGCTTTAAATTCCGGAGTTTCCCCATGAAGATTCGTGCAGAAATTGACGGTTACCGCCCCGAGGGATGGCAGACAAAGATTCTGAGGATGCATGATATGTCCGTGAAAGGAGCTTGTAATCAGACACAGATCAGAAGATCTATAAACGCAAGATGTCGTGTCGATTCCGGGAGCCTACTCTGACGTATCCTCTCTCATCGGTTATTGACCATGTCCCTTCAAAACTCGGAATGATACAATGACCCAGGTATCAAGCACATATGTCCTCTTTTGCAAGATCCAACTCCATTCACTATAACATGCCTTCGGGTGTAGTGAAAGACAAGAAAAGTGCACCATACACCAAGAAAGAGTTCTTTCAGTTTATTCACACTTTCTGTTGAAGTTATCTGAAATCTTGATATTACATTTTTTCCCCATTTGCAATATTCCACAAAATAAACTGCAAAAGTTTTAAGGTTGGTTGCATCAGAATAATGTATATATTTAAAGAATTAGGTGCAATTGGATATAAAAGACGTTTTTCCCCCACAGAAGGAACAAAGTGAAACACTCCACAGAAACCATTCCATTCCTGGTTATGAAATTATTGTTCTTGACATGTTTGAGGTAACTGGACACTAGATGGCAGCAAAGAACTAGTGAGCAAAGAGAAAACGGTCACAATGTCATATTTCTGAGGGCTTGTTCAAACAAAACAAGCTTCACAGGGAAATAGGTGCTTATTGTGTGAGAAAACGGCAAAGAAGAGGCAGTCCATTATGTCAGCAGACAGAAGCTTCAGGTAATAAAAGAGAAGGACCGCAATGCATGAAGAGCTCTGTGAGGGCGAAGTATTTCATTGAAAGCAGCTCTGCTTCCGACGAGCGGGACGCGTTGATAGAGGTTCGTGTATGCGGTCAGCACTGCGCTCGGATCGTCGTTCTCCCCCGCAACCAGGGAGAACTAAGGAGTGTCCGCCATCTTCTACGGGCGCAAGCCACTCCCCCCAAATTGTTTAAAACTTAATGATATTTTTTTGTAACATTTTCTTGAACATTTAGCGACACGTGCAGGTTAAAAGTTGACGATTGTTTTAAGTTCGAACAGTGCCTTCCAAATGCAAGTAGCAGGTGTGGTCGAGCTGAGCAAATGTTATCCTATGATATGTACTCCACGTTGAAACTACTTTTTCTTAACCAATCACAAAGATGCTTTGCCACAAAACTAATGTGCACCCCAAAAAAGAATGCTTTTCATGATATCTTTAGAGATAAGTTATAGATAGGAATTAGCATTTAAAAAACCTTTGAAATTCACTGAAAAACCCATAGGTTTCATGCACGTTATAGTTAGGAATTGGCATTTAAAAAAACCTTTGAAATTCACTGAAAAAACCATAGGTTTCAGGCACGTTATAGTTAGGAATTAGCATTTAAAAAACCTTAGAAATTCACTGAAAAAACCATAGGTTTCAGGGGCGTTATAGTTAGCTGGACATTTCCCTTGTACAAAACCCTAGAAATTCCCCTGTTATAGTTAGTTCAGCTAACTATAACTCGCGCCCCCGCAATGCACTGCTGATGATGTCACATATTACATCACTCATGACATGGTCAGTGACATCACTGATGACATCACTGATGACATCACTGATGACATCTCAAATGACATCACTTGGTAGTGTAGGGCATCATGCTTGGGGTAGTGTTTTTGGGTTTAGGGTAGTGCAGTGGTGTTTGTGTAGTTTAAGGGGTTGTGCTTTGGGTTGTGTTTTAGTGTTTAGGTTAGTGCAGTGGTGTTTGGGTAGATCGACAACAATAGATCTCGCCAAGCATGCAGCGCTTGCGCTGTGTCGCTAGGCGAGACCTAAAAGCATTGCACCAAAATGGCTGCCATCACTTCCTGGATTGAAGTGTTGTCAGCCAATTAGAGCTAAGCTCGTGTTGTGTAGATAGGTTCGGCCCAGATATATAAACAAATTGTTCCATTAATATCTCAAAAACTGTAGAACGGATTTACACCATTTAAAAAAAAGATCTCTTTCTGAACCAAGGGCTAACTTTTTGTCAAATTTGGTGTAATTCCATTCTGCAGTTTCAGCTGTAAACGTGTCTAAAGTTTCCTATGGGAAATTGATTTTCCGACCTCTATTTTTAAAATTTCTCAGGAACTGCTGAACGGATTTACTCCATTTAAAAAAAAGGTCTCTTTCTGAAACAAGGGCTACCTTTTTGCCTAATTTAGTGTAATTCCATTCAGCAGTTCGAGCTGTAGCCGTGTCTAAAGTTTCCTTTTTTCTTGGCACCCGCTTAGCGAATCACCCCGAAACTTTCAGGATAGAAGCTGACTGCAGCGCCTCACAAGATTTAATACATTTCGCAAATATTTGTCATCCGGCGCCAAAATTATTGGGAAAACAAAAAATGCTTTTCCTATAGAAACTAGGTTCTAACTATAAATATCTACTGGCGACTGCCAGTAGATAATATATATATATATATCTATGTATGTGATTTCGATTTCCATCATAATACTGTTTAAAACAGTGAGAAGACTTGTTTGATACAATGGTCTCTAATACATAGAAGCCCACAACATAACAAACCCTATCGACTTAACTATTAGAAATAAGGTTTTTGTTAGGCCTGGGCTAAATTTCCATTCCGCTCATGGAAATTGCGATAATTTGACATTTTCGCGTTCTGCGGAGAGTGCGAAAATGTCAAAATTTCAGCATTCCGCAGCTTAGTGATAATTTGGTTCTCGCTCGCGCTGTAAAATAATACATTCTCGCGCGCGCGATCGCCTTACCTGAATCCCCGCGTTCGCCGACAAGTTTTCCCGATCCGGTCGCGTTCTCCACGAGATGTTGGATTGTTGGTAGCCATTTGCGCTGTCTCGTGACAGTTCGCGCCGCAGTAACGTCATGCGTCGCACGATCACGTCTTTCTTCTCGCGATCATGCACCGCGAGAAGAGTGAAAACAAGATGGCCGCGTCCACAAGCAACCACATGGGTAAGTTGGCGAGCCATGAACACGCAGAAAATATCGCGAACAGGCGGGAAAAAAACTTCCGCATCTTCGCGATATTTCCACGTGTTTGCGGAGATTTTAAACATTTTCGCGATAATTTGCAAAAGTCGCTTTCGCAAATTCCGCCCACCCCTAGTTTTTGTACCAAACAAAATGGGCAAAACTGACATACATATGATGTCGATTTCCAATGGTGGAAATTAATAATGTGTATAAATAATTTATGATCATTATAATCATTATACTGCAACTCTTATTGAAATGCGATTGATATTAAATCATGTATTTCTTAATAATTGTGTAAAATCAGCGCAAAGATCAAAATTGGGGTTATTTAAATGTGAAATTGTACACTATAAGATGGCCGCCGTTTTCACATCGTCACTCTGGTATTCACTGTCTGTTTTTTATGTTTGACACTGCATTTAAAAATATGTGCAAAAACGCCCGTCACTTAGCGTGATCAAGGCGTAAGCTGAAACACGTTGCTGTGCAGCCTGAATAAACTTACTGCTGCAATTACCAATGTGTCCGTGATACTTCTGGAATTCGGAAGGTGTTTGACTAATGGATACAGGGTTTCCGGTACCCTGAACGCGGACCGCCCTATTGACAGCCTCTACCCCGACCGGATTCTTGTGTGGTGGATTATTGGAAGAGAGGCTGACCGTGGCACAGATTGAGTCGCCAGTATACTTCGCTACACAGATTGACTGTGTTTGAGCTTATTTAGATTGTCGTACGCCTTATGGCGGGAAACGGCGATAATTTACTGGCAGACATTGAAACACTATGTTCGGACCTCTGGGCAAACTACCCGGTAAGAGTATCCTGCTTGTGTTACTGATTTCGCTGTGGGTTGACGGCGTCTCTATTGTCTCAGGTCACGAGCGGTGTTGCTCCGGTCCGGGTCTTGTTTGGCCGGGGTGTAGACGAGCATCTCTGTGCGCGAAGAGGAGCCCACAAGCAGTATTGGCGATTGTTGCATTATTAGATTTTCATTATGGCTGCAGCTTTAGAGGCAAAACGAAAGACTACAGCTAACAAACTATTCTTTACCTTGGTGGATGACAATGGTGGAACTAATAGCTCAATTAATACTATTACAGAGGAAATTAAGATACAAGCTCTATTCAACCAATTAGAAAAATTGCATAAAAAAGAGCTCGCCAAATGGTGGGAGGCAGAATCTTTACAGAAATACATTGATGTTGCACGAGTTCCTCGAGGTTTACGTATTTTTACAATACCCACCTATGAGGACCCTGACCCAGAAATGCTGGAGGAATGGTCTAACAATTCGAATGCATGTTCGGTCATTATGCTTCAAATTTTAGTAAAATATGCCTTAAAGGACCGTTGCAAACTATTGGCTGAGATTGATGCAATTTTGGTAGAATTGGAAAAAGTGGCTGCTAAAGAAGTCATTGAGGAATTTATGAAAGACCTGTCGAGAAAAATGGACAAATTGGAAGAAGAGATCACGGCCAAGAAACAAAGGAAGTTTGTGCGGGATTATAAAGACTATCACTCAGGCCGCACTCTTACTTTCCATAAGAAATATGATCACCTCTTTGAAAAAGATAAAGATGGGGGTGGTCCGACTTATCCAACCAGGATACCGGCAAGGATTGAAGTATCGGAAAGTGATGTATCTGATGGGAGTCTATCAGATGCATCGACTTCAGCGGCTTACTCCAATATTAATGTGGCTCAGAAAAAATCAACTAATTTTTTAGCCCAATTTCACATGATGAACCAAGGTCGGACAGAACAAACACAAGCCCAGGGGGCTCAGAGAGGGAGAGGACGAGGAAGCAGAGGCAGTGGCGCCGGAACAGACAGGCAAAAAAGAGGAGGAAAAACAGATGCAACAACCCCCATGGGAATGACAACAAGGGGGAAGAAATTACAAATATGACTGTGGTTAACCTCTCCCAGCAGATATTGACAACAGAAGAAATCAAACTACTTGCATTAGGTCTGTCCTTTTGTCCAACCAATAACTTTAATTTTGCACAGACTAGGATAGATTTGTTTTACTTTGCGTGTAAATTGAAATTAATAAAATGGTTTGACACTAAACATAAGACTGAGGGGACCACTTCGCAGGGGGTGACAGTTAGCAATTTAAACATTGATGATATTGAAATTTTGAACATTTTAACTTCACAGTCTGAACAAGAAATAGGAATGAATAATGTGATTTCTGATTTGCAACAGTATGATATTGATGGATATGTGAATCCAGGAAGTGGCTTTAAACCTAAGTCTATCTTTTTGCCACAAATAGAGTGTGATGCCATTGATGTCTTCGAAAGAGGAGTTCTGAGTAATCTTAAAAGAATGCGGTACAAAAAAACCGCCTTCAGTCAAAAAAATTTGACGTATGATCAAATGCTGGCTATAGATAGTCTTAAAACCGACTCGCTGATCGTAATACGACATTCCGATAAAGGGGGAAAGTCGTGATTCTAGATAAACAAGCTTATCTCATTGAGGGCTTTAGACAGCTATCTGATAGTACATGTTATAGCATATCAGACAAAGGCTCTACACTAAGATCTAATAAGAATATGAAGGCATGCTTATTGAGTGGCGGGAAAGGGGTCTATTGGAATGGGATGAGTATAATTATCTGAAATGTCCCCATCCCAAAATCCCTATTTTATATCTACTCCAAAAACTTCACAAAGATCCTGTAAACCCATCTGGTAGGCCAATTGTTTCTTCAATGGGCTCTTTACTGGAGAATACATCTCGTTTTATTGACCACTACCTGAGACCGTATGTGGTTACTTTACTATCATTTTTGCGAGATACGACACACTTTTTGACCATCATTGATGGTATACATTGGGAATTGAACTGCACACTGGTAACTTTAGATGTGTGTAGTCTCTATACCAGTATTCAACATGATTTTGGCTTACAAGCCATAAGACACTACTTAAAAACTCGATCAGTTTCATTGTTGGGGCACTCAGAGATGATTTTGACTGTGATACAGTTCTGCTTAACTAACAATTATTTTATTTTGATGATGTCGTCTATTGCCAGTCACAGGGCACAGCCATGGGCACCTGCTTCGACCCCAGTTATGCCAATTTAGTCATGGGCTGGTGGGAGGAGCAGGTGGTGGCACAAATGGCAGAATTCGATCATTGTGTCCTGTGGCTGCGCTTTATAGACAACATATTTTTCATCTGGAATGGGGATATTGACTCTGTTAAAGCCTTCATCCTGAAACTAAATGAAAATTGTTTTAATTTGGCTTTTGCGGGACAAATAAGCAAAACTGGAATTGAATTCTTGGATATTCTAATTGAAATCAAAGAATGTATGATGCATACTAAACTATTTCGAAAAAAGACAGCAGGAAATAGTATTCTCAGTGCGTTAAGCTCACATCCTAGAAAATTGGTACAAAGCATTCCGTTTGGTGAACTATTAAGGGCCAAACGTAATTGTAGCTCTGAGGTTGGGTACCAAAATAAAAAACAGATCATGTTACAACGATTTAAAGAAAGGGGCTATGGAAATAAAATTATTTCTGAGGCCTGTAATAAGGTGGAGGCAGTTACACGAATTCAGTTATTACATCCGGATAAAAAAAGCCAAGGAATCAAACACGCTTAGATTAATTACAACTTATTCTGGGCAAGCACGGGATGTAAGGAAGACACTCAAAAAACATTGGCATGTCTTATTGACAGATCCACACCTTAAAAGACATCTGAGTAATGGTCCTCAAATTACATTTCAGAAAAGTCTCTCCCTGAGGGACGAACTAAGTCCCAACTTGGTAACCAATATGGACAGGTCCAAACAAACTGGTAGAGCAGGATTTCGGCGCTGTAGAAACTGCAAAGCTTGCAGTAACAGCTCTGTTTGCTTGACATTGAATATCCTGAGTAGCAAAAAAGAGTTTGTGATTAAAAAATCTTTGACATGCAATACTATGTATTGCGTCTATGCACTGATGTGTCCCTGTAATAAGGCTTATACGAGTACTGGAACATATTAGAGCTATCCACCATAACAACAGACAATACCCTGTAGCGCGACACTTTTTTGATAAACATATGCAGAATGAGAAATTTTTAAAAATGGTTGTTATTGATGCTGTGGCAGAAAGTGTCCGAGGTGGAAATAGATTATTAACTCTACGCAAATTGGAGTCAAGGTATATCATAGACCTTGAAACTATGGCCCCTTTGGGTTTGAACTCTAATGAAGAATTGTCTGTACATTTGCAGAATTAATTTGTTGGGAAGAATAGGATGTTAAAATTGCTGAAGATCAATGGATTTTAATTGTATTTTAATTTGGTGTTCTTTCATTTTTAGGTTTTTTTGCACCTTCTTGCTGGCTGGCTATCTAAACAATTTTGATCCTTTTTCACATCGCGATATCAACAATGAGATATAACATTCAAGTTGCATAATATAATGAATTATTGAGATATTATGGCCACCTGAGAGAATCTCTGATGTCAATAATAATTGAATAATGAGAGTGCACGATATGAGAAATGGTATTGTATACATTACAGGTGTATTGTGTGGATTGAAGCCCACTTGGGCGGAATTGTGATTTCGATTTCCATCATAATACTGTTTAAAACAGTGAGAAGACTTGTTTGATACAATGGTCTCTAATACATAGAAGCC
Source organism: Triturus cristatus (assembly GCF_964204655.1). Lineage (NCBI taxonomy): Eukaryota > Metazoa > Chordata > Amphibia > Caudata > Salamandridae > Triturus > Triturus cristatus. The sequence goes on from NC_140591.1 coordinate 1,559,346,147, forward strand.
CACAACATAACAAACCTTATCGACTTAACTATTAGAAATAAGGTTTTTGTACCAAACAAAATGAGCGAAACTGACATACATACGATGTTGATTTCCAATGGTGGAAATGAATAATGTGTATAAATAATTTATGATCATTATAATCATTATACTGCAACTCTTATTGAAATGTGATTGATATTAAATCATGTATTTCTTAAAAATTGTGGTTATTTAAATGTGAAATTGTACACTATAAGATGGCTGCCATTTTCACATTGTCACTTTGGTATTCACTGTCTGTCTTTTATGTTTTACAACAAACAAATTATGGACGGAATGCTGACAATGCAGACATTCTCCCCCAGTCAAGAGATCTGGGTTAAATCCATCGTTTTTTTGCCCACTACACCACCCCAGTTTAGATATGGCCATATGCAAATCAGTCTTGACCCTGTGCCTCATGGGAACAGTCCAGCCCGAACTGCCAAGCCATGTCTTCCCTGGACAGGAATCAAGCATCCTAGGACCGGTTTCTGGCTATCAGCCGTCATCAGCCAGGATAGCTTGACTCCAGTGGCGTAGTGAGCACGGGTCCCACGTCTGGGAATACCCATCCCACTTAGGGCGAAAAGCGTTACAACAAACAAATGATGGACGGAATGCTGACAATGCAGACATTCTCCCCCAGTCAAGAGATCTGGGTTAAATCCATCATTTTTTTACCCACTACACCACCCCAGTTTAGACATGGCCATATGCAAATCAGTCTTGACCCTGTGCCTCATGGGAACAGTCCAGCCCGAACTGCCAAGCCATGTCTTCCCTGGACAGGAATCAAGCATCCTAGGACCGGTTTCTGGCTATCAGCCGTCATCAGCCAGGATAGCTTGACTCCAGTGGCGTAGTGAGCACGGGTCCCACGTCTGGGAATACCCATCCCACTTAGGGCGAAAAGCATTACAACAAACAAATGATGGACGGAATGCTGACAATGCAGACATTCTCCCCCAGTCAAGAGATCTGGGTAAATCCATCGTTTTTTTGCCCACTACAGCACCCCAGTTTAGACATGGCCATATGCAAATCAGTCTTGACCCTGTGCCTCATGGGAACAGTCCAGCCCGAACTGCCAAGCCATGTCTTCCCTGGACAGGAATCAAGCATCCTAGGACCGGTTTCTGGCTATCAGCCGTCATCAGCCAGGAAAGCTTGACTCCAGTGGCGTAGTGAGCACGGGTCCCACGTCTGGGAATACCCATCCCACTTAGGGCGAAAAGCGTTACAACAAACAAATGATGGAAGGAATGCTGACAATGCAGGCATTCTCCCCCAGTCAAGAGATCTGGGTTAAATCCATCGTTTGTTTGCCCACTACACCACCCCAGTTTAGACATGGCCATATGCAAATCAGTCTTGACCCTGTGCCTCATGGGAACAGTCCAGCCCGAACTGCCAAGCCATGTCTTCCCTGGACAGGAATCAAGCATCCTAGGACCGGTTTCTGGCTATCAGCCGTCATCAGCCAGGATAGCTTTACTCCAGTGGCGTAGTGAGCACGGGTCCCACATCTGGGAATACCCATCCCACTTAGGGCGAAAAGCGTTACAACAAACAAATGATGGACGGAATGCTGACAATGCAGACATTCTCCCCCAGTCAAGAGATCTGGGTTAAATCCATCGTTTTTTTGCCCACTACACCACCCCAGTTTAAACATGGCCATATGCAAATCAGTCTTTACCCTGTGCCTCATGGGAACAGTCCAGCCCGAACTGCCAAGCCATGTCTTCCCTGGACAGGAATCAAGCTTCCTAGGACCGGTTTCTGGCTATCAGCCGTCATCAGCCAGGATAGCTTGACTCCGGTGGCGTAGTGAGCACGGGTCCCACGTCTGGGAATACCCATCCCACTTAGGGCGAAAAGCGTTACAACAAACAAATGATGGACGGAATGCTGACAATGCAGACATTCTCCCCCAGTCAAGAGATCTGGGTTAAATCCATCGTTTTTTTGCCCACTACACCACCCCAGTTTAGACATGGCCATATGCAAATCAGTCTTGACCCTGTGCCTCATGGGAACAGTCCAGCCCGAACTGCCAAGCCATGTCTTCCCTGGGCAGGAATCAAGCATCCTAGGACCGGTTTCTGGCTATCAGCCGTCATCAGCCAGGATAGCTTAACTCCAGTGGCGTAGTGAGCACGGGTCCCACGTCTGGGAATACCCATCCCACTTAGGGCGAAAAGCGTTGTAATGTCTTTTATGTTTGACACTGCATTTAAAAATATGTGCAAAAACGCCCGTCACTTAGCGTGATCAAGGCGTAAGCTGAAACGCTTTGCTGTGCAGCCTGAATAAACTTACTGCTGCAATTACCAATGTGTCCGTGATACTTCTGGAATTCGGGAGGTGTTTGACTAATATATATATATATATATATCACTTAAAAAAACATAGGTTTCACACATGTTATAGTTAGGTGGATATTTCACTCGTGAAAAACCAATGAAATTCCCCCGTTATAGTTAGTTCAGATAACTATAACTCACGCGGCCGCCACTCTATCACAAGGATGATGTCATCAGTGATGTCATGAGTGATGCCACTGACCATGTCATGAGTCATGTAATATGTGACGTTATCAGCAGTGGATTGCGGTCGCGCGAGTTATAGTTATCTGAACTAACTATTACGGGGGAATTTCATTGGTTTTTCACGAGTGAAATATCCACCTAACTATAACATGTGTGAAACCTATGGTTTTTTAAGTGAATATGCTGCACCCGTGGAACCGGCACTGAGGAAAGCCAATCAAGGCTGAAACGCGTCTGCCGAAAGCGTTTCATGGAGAGCTGATGCTGTGCGCAAATTTTATCAATAAATTCACCTGGTGTATCCTGAAGCTGTGTCACGCTTTCTGTCGAGTTTGGGAGAAAGTATTGGACTGCATATTTAGCCAGCAAGCAGTCGCTGGCTTGTGACACGCCCTTTCGTTCAGGCGCGGCGTGGAGAGACGGCAACATCTTGGGAAAGCATCAAATGCAAGCCACGCTGCCCCCCTCCTGCATGACTTCAGTTCCACAAGGACGGAATTTGTATCCTGCATTTGGGAGAAAGGAGGCAAATCAATTGCCTGAAAACGGGATTCACTATGTGACTTTGGACCCTCCTGGCACTTGAGCTGGTGTGGGGACCTTGTGCCAATATTTATTGGGGCATTACTTGATGTTTGGCTGCCTTAATCACTGGATAGGCAGCCGCTCAGGACTTCAATGACCAGCATGCATCTGCCTGGTTGTGGTCAGCGCGAGTTGAGAGCACACCCTGTAATTGGAGGAGGGGCTATATAACACCTGACTGGGAGCGGTCACTAATTAATCTACACTCTGTGAGACCCCCAGGGAGAATGCTGCACCCGTGGAACCGGCACTGAGGAAAGCCAATCAAGGCTGAAACGCGTCTGCCGAAAGCGTTTCATGGAGAGCTGATGCTGTGCGCGAATTTTATCAATAAAGTCACCTGGTGTATCCTGAAGCTGTGTCACGCTTTCTGTCGAGTTTGGGAGAAAGTATTGGACTGCATATATATATATATATATATATATATATTCACAGAAAAAAACATAGGTTTCAGGCACGTTGTAGTTAGGAATTAGCATTTAAAAAACAAAAACAAATCATCCATTTAGACACTTATATACCCATTTATTCTTCCATCGACCTTGAGACATACATATATAAAACATATTTAATTTTCAGAAAAACACACATTCACTGGATGATGTCATCATTGATGTCATTTGAGATGTCATCAGTGATGTCATGAGTGATGTCACTGACCATGTCATGAGTGATGTAATATGTGACGTCATCAGCAGTGCATTGCGGGCGCTGAACTAACTATAATAGGGGAATTTCAATGGTTTTGTACAAGTGAAAAGTCCAGCTAACTATAACACCCCTGAAACCTATGGTTTTTTCAGTGAATTTCTGAGGTTTTTTAAATGCTAATTCCTAACTATAACGTGCCTGAAACCTATGTTTTTTCTGTGAATTTCAAAGGTTTTTTAAATGCTAATTTCTAACTATGCCTACAGAGATAGGACATGTGAAGAAAGAAGAAAAAATGAACAGAAAGAAAAAAAAGAAGTGCAGAAAGAAGCAACAGAAGTCCTCAAAGATGAAGAAAAATGCAGGAAGAAGGATAACATGCAGAAAGAACAAAATGAAGAGCAGAAAGAAGCCTTGTTGCAAAATCATCCTGTACCCTCAACTTCTTCAGACGGATACTGGTGGTAACTGAGTCTGACTAACCAGTCCTAGAGCCAGTGCTATGTTAAAAGACACTTTGAATACAGTGAAAACACCTACATACACTAGGGAACATTATGCGTTGGGGTCCCACTGTGATTAGCATGACCTCCTCTGTAAGCCCCTAGTATATAATAGGGCAGGGGGATTAAAACTACCTCTTAAAACAGGCCACAGGGCGTTTTTGCACACGTTAACTTAGGCCCTGTCCCCTCCCTTCACCACTGTGTAAACACGCCCTGTGTCCATTTTTAGTTGGGAGATTAAGTTCATTTGAATCCTGAGGGTCCCTAGGGTCCAACTAGCCCACTAGGTACCTCCAGTAAGTGCCACAGAGCTGCGTTGCAGAGAGATGCAAAAAGTGGCACGGCCTGGACCACCTCTCTGCAATGCAGCTCAGTGGCGCTTACAGGAAGCACTTGGTGGGCTAGTTAGCCAGGGGCCCTCAGTATTGAAGGAAAATTATATCCCCAATTTAAAACGTGCCATAGTGCGTGTTTGCACAAGTCACCTCAGGCCCCGTCCCCTCCCTTCACCACTGTGTAAACGCGCCCTGTGGCTGTTCTAAGTTGAGAGATTAAGTCCCCTTGAATCCTAAGGGTCCCTAGGATCAAACTAGACCACTAGGTACCTCCAGTAAGCGCCACAGAGCTGCGTTGCAGAGAGGTGTAAAAAGGGGCTTGGCCTCAGAACACCTGTCTGCAGCGCAGCTCCCTGGCGCATACTGGAGATGCCTGTTGGGCTAGTTGGCCCTCAGGGACCCTCAGTATTGAAGAGGAATTAATTCCCCAACTTACAACTCGCCAGGGGGCGCGTTTGCAGAGTGCTGCAAGGAGGGGGCGTGGCCTCCGGCACGATGAAATTCTTTTATTTATTTTAATTTTTTAAGAAGGGGGCTGTGTGGTTCCCCTTCTTATTCTAATGTATTGTCCCTGATGACCCCATCCCCCAGGGCCTGTCTCCTAATTATATTTTTTTGACCCCAATCCCCAGGGCCGGCCACTGTTTTTTATTATTTTAAAAAAATATATATTTATAGACACACCTAGGACATGCTGGACAAACCGTACGTACCTATCACCATGACGATTTGCGTGATATTCAGTAAAAGGCGAATATGCATACAATGAATCCACGTGGAATGTATTTACACCACTAGTGAAGCTCTGACATGTCTGACGCCCTACCGTGCCTAATCCCGGCGCCCCCGCCGGTTGGTACTCTCCAAGTAGACACCCTTGTCGTTTATTTATACAAACATGGGTAGCTATTGACGGACACATTTAATATACACGCACACCAAGCCATTCAAAGGGGATTCAAGAAAAATTTGACCAAACTATGCAAGAAACCACCCTCACGGTTAATAAAAAACACATCCACCGCCGGATGTGTAATACTTTTTATTTTACTCTCTGGAAAGGAGACGAACCTCACTTGAGAGTCACAGCGTGCTCCTGGCTGAGCCCAATGCTGTGTTACACCCACCAGTGCCCGCCAATTGCCTCACACCTCTGTGTTGTATTCCACCAGCTAGTGCGTATTCTATGACACTCTCTAGCCCATGTGCACTGTAACACCACCCCGTGAATATGTCATGCCACACTTGCCTTCGCACGGGTTATATTGCCCCATCTAACGTGCCTTCCTCAATGTGTATGTTATAACGCACAGCGCTATGCCATACATATGACAATCTGGGATCCATATCTTTGTCACAGTGCATATGCCATGTTACACTCCCCAGCACATATTTTATATTACAACTTTAGAGACCGTGCCTAATCCCGGTAGACACCCTTGTCGTTTATTTATACAAACATGGGTAGCTATTGACTGGCACATTTAATACACATGCACACCAAGCCATTCAAAGGGGATTCGACAAAAATTCGACCAAAACTATGCAAGAAACCCCCCTCACGGTTAATAAAACACACATCCACTGCCGGATGTGTAATACTTTTTATTTTACTCTCTGGAAAGGGGACGAACATCACTTGAGAGTCACAGCGCGCTCCTGGCAGAGCCCAATGCTGTGTTACACCCACCATTGCCTGCTGAGTGCCACACACCTCTGTGTTGCATTCCACTAGCTAGTGCATATGCTATGACACTCTCTAGCCCATGTGCACTGTAACACCACCCCGTGAATATGTCATGCCACACTTGTCTTCGCACGGGTTATATTGCCCCATCTAACGTGCCTTCCTCGATGCCTATGTTATAACGCACAGTGCTATGCCATACATATTACAATCTGGAATCCATATCTTTGTCACAGTGCATATGCAACGTTACACTCCCCAGCACATATTTTATATTACAACTTTAGAGACTAGTTAGTTTACACAACACTGCCCTGTGCATATTACACTCCAAGGCGCATATCGCATAGCACGCGCTAGTGCCTGTGCTATCTCGCGCTCTCCAATGAATCTGTCATTGCGCACAATGTAGTGCATATTATATTTCACACCCGGTTCATCTTATATCACACTTTTTGGTGCATAGTTTATACCATACACTATATCTAGTTTTCATTTTCAATTGTGCTCCCAGGACTATGTTCTATATAACACTGTTCCATTTTGCGATAGGGGGTGGAGGGTCAGGGGGTGTTTATGCCAAGTGAGCCCAGAGTCACAGTCACAAACGTCCTCTTCTTCCTGAATAAAAGTGAGATTATGCTGCATACTTGTTAATATTTTAAGAAGTTCGCACAGACACACGTTTTAAAAACAATAACGTTCCTAATACCCGCCTTCTCTGAACAGTTAGCTTGCTGCCCCATCCCCCTCCTCCCTATCCTCTGTTGTGTGAATCCATGGACTAGCCTCCTCCCTCCTGTCATGCATGGTCTGATGTGCTGCCACTGCCCTCAATTTAGTATGATGTACCAGTCCACTCCTCCTGCCCTCCATTGCCCAATTCTATGCCCCATCATTGACCGCCTTCTTAAACTCTGTGCTTAGCTTGCTGCCCCTATTCTCCTTCCCCCTGCCCTCCGATGTCTTTGTGCATGCCCCTGCTCCATCCTTTTTGCCCACCATGTTCCATGGACCGCCACTCCTATCTACTCTGAGTGTTCTGTTGAGCTGCCACTCCCCTCCCACCTGCCTAGCATTGTCAGATGACTGTACCTGTCCCTGCCACCTCCACCTGCCTGTCCACATGCCATGCCCCTATCCTCTTCCTCCTGTCCTACATGGTCCATTGTACTGCCACACCCTTCTGCCCTCCTTGGTCTGTTGTGCTGCAACTGCTCCTCCTGCCTGCCCCGTGCGGTCTGTTGTGAGGACCCTTCCCCTGAACTTTCTTGTCTGTGCACAGGTCCTGACCCTCCCTTCTATCCTCCATCGTCCTTTGTGCATGCCCCTGCACCCTCCTTCTTGCCCATCATAGCCATTGTGCTGCCACTAACCCTCCCACTTGCCATGCATGGTCTTCTGTGCTGCCATGGCCCCTCCGACCTTCCCTGTGTGGTCAGTTAGCTGCCCCTGAACCCCTCCCACCTTCCCTCCATGGTCTGTGTGTATGCCATCACAGTCTCACTGTTGCTCTTCATGGTGTGTCTTGCTTCTAGTGCCCATCCTGCCTGACCTCCATGGCTATCTTGCTGCTCCTGCCCTGCCCCCTTGCCCCCAACCCTCTGTTTACATGTGCAGACCCCTACTCCCTCCCTCCTGGCTTGTCTGTTCCATTGTAATGCCCCTGATTCGTCCCTCCTGTTATGCTGCAGCTTTCTCTCCTGTCTGTCCATTATGGTCAGCTAGCTACCATTGCCTCTTGCCCCTCTGTTCTCTGTTGTCCATGTGCATGGTCCTGTCCCCTCCCTCTTGCTTTCTATGGATTGTTGTGCTGCACTCCCGTCCCGCATGCTCTGTGTGGTGTATTGTGCTGCTGCAAACCCTGATGCCTGCCCTGCAGGGTCAGTTTGGTGCACCTCTCCATGTCCCTCCTGTCCTCTGTTATCCAAGTCCATGTCCCTACCCCATTTCCTTCCATGATCCAATGTACCATACTTGCGAACATTTTGAACTTGGTAAGAGGGAGATTTTGAAAAAAAACTGGGGTATTGATTTTCCCCTTTGAGTTACATTGAAAAAGAGGAGATTGTAGACAGGAGACCGATCAAATAAAGCCCATTTGAGCTTAAAAACATTGGACGTTTCCTGGCTGAATCGGGTCTGTTGGCATGTATGGTTGTACTACCATTGCCTCATCCTTCTGCCCACAATGGTCTATTACATTGCCACAGCCTCTCTTGCAAGTCCTGTATTGTTGGTTTGTTGCCCCTGCCCCCCTTTCCACTGCCCCCCATAGTCTGTTCCGCTGCCACGGCCCTTCCTGCCTGTTCAGTGTGGTTAAATTGTTGCCTTTGCACCCTCCTACCTGCCTTCAATTTTCAGAGTCCGTGCCCCTGGCCTCTGCCTCTCAACAGTATCCTAATGAACAACTAGATTGCTAACATTCTATATTTATTACAAAAGTGTGGAACGCCTGACGTCATCTTGATGTAATCAAAACTGTAATACCTAGAGCATTTCCTTTAGAAATTACATATATGAGAGGGTCTTATTGGCATCAAAATTATGGTTAGTGCTCTAAAAGACTAAAATAAGGTCATATTTTCTGAGTTTTCAAATAGCGACAAAGCACTTTTAAATTATTTGTTACCTTTATGTTTTTTTATCCAGTTGACCACTTGATTAAATGTTGCACTTAGGGGAGAGGATGTGGTGTTACTTCCAGAACTGCAGACTTTGCAACTGGGGAACCAGGTTGGAGTTTCTGCTTCAGCTCGACATTCTGTGATTCTGGTCAAATCACTTAGTCTCCCCATGTCTACAACCAAAATGAATTTGTTCTTGTGTGATGTAACCAATGCTCATGTAAAGCACTCCAATACCTGACAAGTCTGCAATATATAACACTGCAAAACACACAATAATAAGTGTTTTGCACACTTCTGTCATTGGGCTATATTTGGGCTACATCTTGGTGATTTTGGGCTACATTTGGGCTCTTTTGTCTCCGGTGGCCATCTTGGGAGATTTATTTGTTATGAAGTTTCCTAATTTCCTCATGTACTGCAGTCTCCTCAGTAGGAAATGCTTTCAGTTTTTTACTTTGATTCTATCATGAAGGTATTCAGATATGTCACACATTTGCCATACATTCTGAATGTTAGCACTCTAGTTGCTCATTAGATCACTGTAGTAAAACTACTGTTCACCATGGAAGTCTGCTCCTGGTATTAAAAGTGCAAGTTTCAGTCTGCATGTCAGAATTTTTTAATGAAATAGAAGAGGATTTGAGAAGTCACTCAAAATGTGCCCTCATTTTCTTTCTTCAGCATTAATCATAATTTCTATGGCAAAATGAACCCCCTCATTGTGTTCCTTTTTAAATTAAATGTTTTAAGTGTTACCAGTTTATTCCAATCAAGATGGCTTCAGGTGTGCCATACTTTTGTCATAATGAAGACAGTAAGCACTCTAGTTGTTTTTAAGAACACTCTGGGACATTCTGTCATTGGGCTATACTTGGGCTACATCTGGGTGATATTTGGGCTACATTTGGGCTCTTTTGTCTCTGGTGGCCATCTTGGGAGACTTATTTGTTATGAAGTTTCCTAATGTCCTCATTTACTGCAGTCTCCTCAGTAGGAAATACTTTCAGTTTTTTACTTTGATTCCATCAAGAAGGCATTCAGATGTGTCACACATTTGCCATAAATTCAGAATGTTAGCACTCTTTTTGCTCATTAGATGACTGTAGTAAAGCTACTGCTCACCAGGGAAAACTGCTGCTGGTATTGAAAGTGCATGTTTCAGTCTGCATGTCAGAATTTTTTAATGAAATAGAAGAGGATTTGAGAAGTCACTCAAAATGTGCCCTAATTTTTCTTTCTGCTGCACTAATCATACTTTTTATGGAAAAATGAACCCCCTCATTTTGTTCCTTTTTAAATTAAATGTTTTAAGAGTTACCACTTTAATCCAAGCAAGATGGCTTCAGGTGTGCCATACGTTTATCATAAGTAGGACTGTTAGCGCTCTAGTTGTTCTTTGGAACACTCTGGGAAGCTGCAGTAAAACACAAAGGAATCAACTGACAGTCTCTGCCCTTGTTGGATGTACATGTTTTACTGAGAATGTCAGACTTCATTCTCACATGACTGAGAAAGATAATGTGAATTTACAGAAAATAAGCTCTCAGTTTAGCTTATAGATCACCTTCCAAACCTCTGTGGGAAAAGCATGGGAAAATATTTTTCTCTCAATCATGATATCCCAGCAGAAGGCTTTTTCACATGGTGAAATCACCTTAGAACATACCACAGTTCCTAAAATGAGTATGGTACCATCAGCAAATGATTTATAATGTAACTTAAAGTCTTAAAACCTTCTATTAACTGCAATGCTTTTTAATGAGGTGCTATCATGTATATTGGTCCCAAGATGGCTGCCAACACTTCTTGGTTGAAGTGCTGACAGCCAATCAGATCTCAGGATGAGATGTGTGGTTAGGCTCCGCCCACAAATGTATATGATTTTACTTTTGATTTTCTCAGGAACTACTGAACAGATTGACTCCATATATGCAAAAGGCACATCCCTGAGCTGAGGACTACCTCTCTGCCAAATTTCAAGTAATTCTGTTCAGCCGTTCGGGCTGTACCTTGGACTAAAGGTCCCTATGGAAAATTGCATGGGGAAAATGCGTTTTGGGACCCCCCTTTTTTCTCAGCCCCCGCTTGACGAATCCCCCCGAGACTTTCAGGGTAGGAGCGGAGCGGAGCGCCCCACCTATTTTGAAACTTTCGCGAGGATTCGTCAACCGGCGCCAAAGTTATTCCAAATAGAATGTTGCGGATTTCCTATGGAAACACAGTCCTAACTATAACTATCTACTGGCGACCGCCAGTTGATAATATATATATATATATATATATATATTACCTACTGGCGGTCGCCAGTAGGTAGTTATAGTTAGGACCACGTTTCCATAGGAAAACCTCAACATTCTATTTTGAATAACTTTGGCGCCGGTCGACGAATCCTCGCGAATTTCTCAAAATAGGTGGGGCGCTACGCTCCGCTCCTACCCTGAAAGTCTTGGGGGGATCCGTCAAGCGGGGGCTGAGATAAAAGGGGGGTCCCAAAACGCGTTTTTCCCATGCATTTTTCCATAGGACCTTTAGAACGAGCTACAGCCCGAACGGCTGAACAGAATTACTCAAAATTTGGCAGAGAGGTAGTCCCTAGGTCAAGGAAGTGCCTTTTGTAGGTTTGGTGTAAATCTGTTCAGTAGATTCTGAGAAAATAGCCTTTAAATCAATATATATATCTGAGCCCGCTTACGGTACGCTTACCGTACGCTTACGGTAAGCGTACGGTGGCGTGCGCGAGCGCGATTCTGATTGGCTCTTAGATCTTAGTAAACATTCGAATCGGCCGAAACCAGGAAGCGGCGGCCGCCATTTTGTGTATTTCACTCTGAAAAAAAAGAGTGAAAACAAGGAAAGGGGGCAATGAGGAGAGTTACAGACCCCCTTACATTTGTGAGGGGGTCAAAGAAGGACTGTAAAGTACAAAGAAAACATTTATTGATTTTAAAAAAAATCACGGGGTACGCGTACGGTAAGCTTACGGTAAGCGTACGGTAGAAAAAAAAAAAAAAAAAATGAAAATCAGATTTAAGTGTTTAGATATTAGGGGGCTCTAAAAAGAGCCGTTGTGTTTATGAAATGATTTTTTAGTGGTACCTACAAGTAAGTACCGATGCAGAGTCTAAGGTTCAAGAGGAAGACTCTGTTCCCTTCATCATTGAAACGCAAGTTGTTGTGGTAAATGGCACCCATACCATAGTCACGGAGGAAAGCAGAAACAGATTTGTTGACGTGCTTTCTTGCTTTGTCATCGCACCGCGTGCCCACCGTGCGTGCACGGCACTAACTGCGTAAAGTGGGCGCGCGGTGCGCGAAGCGCACCGCGTGCTCACTGTGCGCGCACGGTGCGCGAAGCGCACCGTGCGCGCACGGAACGAACTGCGTTAAGTGGGCGCGCACGCCACGAATGGCGTAAAGTAACTTAGCATTTAAAAAACCGTACAAATTCACTGAAAAAACCATAGGTTTCACACACGTTATAGTTAGGAATTAGCATTTAAAAAACCTTGCAAATTCACTGAAAAAACCATAGGTTTCACACATGTTATAGTTAGCGGAAATTTTACTGATAAAAAACCAATGAAATTCCCCCGTTATAGTTAGTGCAGGCAACTATAACTCACGCGACCGCAATCTTCTGCTGATGACATATGTGTCTTTATGAAAAAAAAATATTTGTAATCTATGTATAGCTAAAAATTTATGGAAGAAGACATGGGCAAATAAGTGTCTAAATACAGTATTAGCATCAGCAGAGGATTGCGGTCGCGTGAGTTATAGTTGCCTGCACTAACTATAACGGGGGAATTTCATTGGTTTTTTATCAGTAAAATTTCCGCTAACTATAACATGTGTGAAACCTATGGTTTTTTCAGTGAATTATATATATATATACACATATATATATATATATATATATATATATATATATATTCACCAAAACACTGCTCCTCCCAACTGCAGGGGACCCATGGGAAGTGGTGCACGTGCTGGTGGAGCACGTCGGTATTTCAATCCTTAAAATATTCCAATAAGATGCACTCTCAGCATGTACAGATTCCACGACAGTGTAAGTTCCAAGGGTGTTTATTCACTTATCGCGTTTCGGCTTACTGCAAAGCCTTGTTTACGTGAATGAATGTGCATACAACAACGACTGATAAAGCATTTGCGTAAACAATAAACACAAACAAAGGACTGACATCATGATGTTACTGTGGGACATTGTTTTAGAACTATGGCAGACATCTTGTAATGGTCCAAGGTATATTATAACCTAACACATAAATCCTAGTTCATTCCATGCATCATTTGAGAAACGTATAAGCACATATGTACAAAATATATATATTCTTCTTCCGTATGTGACAATTCCTATTGTTATAAATAGATAACCTGTGTGTTAGAAATACACAAAGGAACTGAAGAATCACCATAACTCCCGGTGATCTTTTTTTGATAAACTTCTTTTTATTGTGTTTTGCGGCATAAAGAACAATATCAGGAATAATATACAGCAGTGCAGTGAACAAGGCATCAGTATCGGCAATCAGGAAAGCATCAACAGGCAAGTGCAAAAACCCTCCCGCCCCCTCCCATCCCCCGTCCCCCCCCCCCTGCGCACCCACCCTTCAAAGCAGGCCCCCCAACCATTTCCCCCATATCTTGCGAAATTTTTTTGGGCAGCCCCGTGCAGTGTATAGCGACCGCTCCTGAGCTGCACACCAATCCACCCCTCTACTCCAGGTAGCCACTCTGGGCGGGTCTGGCTGTGACCACGCCGCCGCTATGTCTCTTTTAGCCACCATAAGGGCAGTGGTGAGGAAGTACTTCTCATTGCGGGACCCGTCCATCCCGTCCATGATGCCCAGCAGGGCCATTCTAGGCTCGTGGGGGACCTCCCAACCCAGGACCTCCGCTAGATCGGCCTCGATCGCTGCCCAGTAGTCCCCCAGACGAGGGCAAGACCACACCATGTGGAAAAAATCTGCCGGAACCTCCCCGCAGCGAGTGCAAGAGGCGTCCGCGCGGAGTCCCGCACGATACAGGCGGGCCGGGGTCAAATAGGCAGTGTGGAGGTAATAAAGTTGGATAAGCCGCAGCCTCGCGGAGGTGGTAAGCGACCGAGGGCCCATAAGGGCGTCCCTCCAGTCCGCCTCATCCAGGGGTCCCACCCAAGCCTCCCATCGCTGCTTTAGCCCGCTCCAATCCACCGGTGTATTGTTAATTAGGGATTTATAAATGCGGGATATGCCCCCCCTCCCAAGATACCCCAACATCACCTGGGCCTCAGGCGGACTATGGGAAGGCAGTCTGGAATCTAGAGGGACGTGAGCCCGAACCGCGTGGCGCAATTGAAGGTAGCGGTAGAATTGAGAAGGCTGCAGCGAGAAGCGGGTCCGAAGCTCCTGGAAAGAACACATGCGGCTTCCACGCCATATATCGCCCAGACAGGAGATACCGAGAAGATCCCACTGCCGAAAGCCCGTGAGTCCCACCACCTCCCGCAGCCACGTCCCGTGCCAAAGCGGAGTGAGTTGCGTGGACGTCCCCGACCATCTGGTGTGTCGCAAGGCCGCGCGCCACGCGAGAAAGGGAGCCCGCACGACGCCGGGGAGCGACAGGGGGATCGTTGTGCCGTAGAGCATGTTTTGGATGGAGGGGAACCCGAGGCAGTTCACCTCGAGTCGATAAGCCGGGTCGCCCCAGCCCCCTGAGAACCAATCGTGGACCACCAGTAGTTGGGTGGCCAGATAGTAGAGGTAGAGGTTGGTCATGCTTAGGCCGCCGTCGTAGGAGGGGACCCTGCAGCGGTCCAAGGCCAGCCGAGGTCGACCACCGCCCCAAAGGAATTTGGTCACCATCTTATCCAGGTCCCGGAACCACGGGCGCGGAAAGGGGCATGGAGTGTTCTGCAGCATGTAAAGAAACTTGGGGAGGATCATCATCTTATATAAGGCGACTCTCCCTAGCGGATTCAAAGGGAGGGCCTGCCACCGGAGCATATCTGATCTGGCTTTGTTTACTACTGGAGCCACATTGAGTGCCCAGCAGAGTTCCGGGAGGAGGGTGACCCAGATCCCCAGGTACTTAAAGGAGAGTCTCCGGAGGGGAATATCTGATTGCCAGTCGAAACATTCCCGCGACGGGTGTAGCGGGACTAGAACAGATTTTTTTGGGTTCAGATGGAGACCCGACGCCTGGCCAAACCGATGGAGGATCCGGCGGACCCGGGGCCCCGAGGTCGCTGGGTCGGAAAGATAGAGGAGGACATCGTCCGCGTATAGGGCAATCTTATCGGGGGCCACAGCTGGCCATTCCCAACCGCGAAGAACGGGATCCGCGCGAATCAGCATTGCCAGGGGTTCCATGGCCAACGCAAAAAGGAGGGGCGAGAGCGGACAACCCTGGCGCGTCCCCCGACCTATGGGAAACGGGCGAGAGAGAGCCCCGTTGACCAACACCCGGGCCCGCGGGTGCGCGTATAGGACCGCTACCATGGCACGGAACCGGGGGCCGAAACCCATGCGTTCCAGGACGTCGGCCAAGTACGCCCATCCCACGGAATCGAAGGCCTTTTCAAAGTCAACCAGAAGGAGGGCCAGGTAGGGAGAAAGGCGGCCGCGGTGCGCCATCGCAAGATGCAGGCGCCGCAGGCAGTGTCTGGTCCCCCGCTCCGGCATAAAGCCGCATTGATCCGGATGGACCAAGGAGGCGAGCGACGGGCGCAACCGCTGTGCTAGGACCGTAGCATAGATTTTGAGTTCGGTGTTGATAAGGGATATCGGCCGATAGTCAGAGCAGGACCGCGAGGGAGGCTGAGTCTTGGGGAGGGCAACTATGGTTGCCGTGTCCGTCTCGGGCCGGAACGAGCCCGTGTCCACCACGGCTGCAAACAGGTCCCGAAGCCTCGGGGCCAGCGTCTCCCGATAGTGAGCGTAGTACTCCTGGGGGAACCCGTCGGGTCCCGGGGTCTTCCCAGGTGCTAAGCGGCCTATGGCCTCCTCGATCTCTTGCAGCTCGATCGGTGAATCAAGGGTCTCGGAAACCTCGGGCTGCAACCGCGTAAGTGTAGCCGCGGTCGTCCCCAGCAATTCCTCAAGGGAGAGCGTGGACGGCCTGCGGCGGTATAGCTGGGAGTAATAGTCAGCGAACGCCTGGGCTATCGCCACCGAGGCTGTGTGAGTACCACCCGCTGGGTCCGCGATGGCCGGAATGATCCGTCCCGCCCGGGGATAGGTCGCCAGCCGGTGGAGAAGAGTGCCGTTTTTGTCTCCCCACCCGTAGACCCGGGCCACCGAGGAGCGCCATAGAATCTTCGCCGCCTCCAGGGAATGGAGGCGAATCTCCTCCCGCAGGAAGGCCAAGCGACGAGATCGGGCGGCATCGTCCAACTCCCCCAGACCGCGCTCTAATTCCACGGCTTGGGCTTCGCATTCCGCGAGCTTCTGGGATTGTGCCCGCCGTTGGCGCTGCAGATGCCCCTTAGCGGCGCCCCGGACAGTCGCCTTGCCGGCCTCCCACAAGACGGCAGGGGAGGTGACAGAGCCCTCGTTATGGGAGTAGTAGTCGGCGATCTCGCCCCCGACCGCCTTCCGGAAAGCCTTGTCGTGGAGGAACCAGGCGTTCAGACGCCACATCGGACGGGCAGAGAGGGGTGGGGGACCAAGAGCGAGGAGCACAGGCGAGTGGTCCGAAAGGCCCCTCGGAAGAATGCGTACATCTCGCACCCCCGCGCAGTCGGTGGATGGTACGAAGATGAGGTCGATCCGGGCATGGGAGTGATGGGCCGCCGATGTGTGGGTGTATTGGCGTGCCTGTGGGTGCCAGATCCGCCAGACATCGCAGAGGCCCTGCGCTTCGGCCCAGGATGAGAGCTGTTTTGCGCGGGCGACGCGGGACAGGGAGACCGGGCCCGTCGAGTCCAGGGGAGGCGAGTAGACGGCGTTGAAATCTCCGCCGAGAATGAGGGAGCCCGCCGGAAGTGTCGGGAGGAGACCCGCCGCGTGGGAGAGGGCCGACTGCAAGAGGGATGGCGCCGCATAAAGGGACATCAGGGTAAGTGGTCGCCCCTCCAGATTGCCAGAAACCACCACTACCATACCTTGGGGGTGCAAATGCACCCGGGACAGGACAAAGGGGAAGGACTTGCGGAGCAAAATGGCCACCCCTCGGGATCCCCGCACAAAACCGGAATGCCATACCCTGTCGTAACCGTAGCGGCCAAGGAAGGGGCAGTTGTTACCCAACAGGTGAGTCTCCTGGAGGAGGAGTACATCGATCTCAGCGCGTTGCGCGTATTTGAGGACCGCCATACGTTTAAAACGGTCCAGAAGACCATTGACGTTCCAGGATAGTATGCGCATGGCGGCCCTAGGGACAGGCGGGTCAGCCATGGTCTAGGACAGGAGAGGGGGCCAGTAGGGGCGCGGCTGAGCAGGCCCCCAGAGAGGAAGGACAACGGGACATCGGGCAGGAGAGCAAGCCAGACAGCACATGATGCCTTAGTACAACAATTAAGAGGGAGTCATCCCCCACCAACAAAGTCTTCCCAACGGGGAAGAAACAACCCCAAACCAACCCCAACCCCCCCCCCACCCTACACTTCGAAAACGGAAGCATCTGTCGCCCGAACCAAATGGAAGAACCACCAAGCTAAAACGCTTGGGCTTGAGCGCTAGTGGACCCCTGAGACCGATGAATTCAGACCTGAGTTACCTGCCCTGGCCAAGAGCAACACTGATAACGGGGCATCCCATCCCCGTCCAGGCATCCCCAGAACTCCCGGTGATCTTAATGGCCATTTCGATCATTGTTAACATTTCGAACGCCATATCATAGCATGTGTGCGAATGCTTTGTAACCCATTGCAACCGGATTAGGATGTAGCATGTCACAAACATTATACAAGCATACAAATAGATGCCCCATTGTTAGTCTACAAGCAATGGGATTAAAAGTGATGCAGCCGCGCAATCGCGGACTGTCACTGAATATCACCGGTAATACAGGAATAATGACGGCACGGAGTACCAGTGCCATATTGTGGAAAAATAATGCTCTGCACTTCGACACTCTACATCAAAGCTTAATGATAGCTTAATCCAGATTGTTGTCCCCACAGTCTCTGATAGACCACATATTTCGAAATGAGGATATTAAAATCAAAAAAGAAAGAGTAACTTGGCTAAAATCCAATTACACAACGTCAGTCGCAAATATACTCTACCCACCAGTCAATTGTGGTAAGTTATGAAAGAGGGGGAAAACGGTAGGTTGCCCGTGAAAATGAGTGCAGGTGTCTGGGCCCCTTCCTTTCCTCCTGTAAATAGAAAAAGGAAAAGAAAACAGAAAACAGAAATATTAATATAAGTCTAAGAATAACATTTAAAACTAATGCAGTATTTCTTTTTTCTAATGCACAGAATTAGACAAATGGAGACGGAGACATAAGGAGAGGACAATATTCCAATCATGTAAGAATATGCTCTCTATAACTCTCTAAGGTGAATTGCCAATTCTTCATCCTGGTTAGGGCCTCCAGGTTGTTTTGTCTGAAAGTCTAAAATACTTCTTGACTCTTTCTGCCTCAATTTCAAAACTCTGTTCCCACCCCTTGGATTTTGCCACACTTGTTCCAATACAAAAAATTTCAAAAGAGCAGGATTAGAGTAATGTTTGTCTCTGAAGTAACGAGCCACTGGGTATTTCTCATCATTGTGTGTGATTGCTCTACAATGTTCGAGTACCCGCTTTTTAGCCATGTGAGTAGTACTCCCTATGTACCAAGGTTTGCACTGGCATTCGATGAGATAAATGACAAAAGTCGAACTGCAGGTAAGGAATTGTTTGATTTCTCTATCAATAGCATTGTATGTGATCTTATTGCGAAAAACACTGCTTCTGCATCTGCATGCTTTACAATGCCCACAGGGGAAAAATCCCCTGAGGCCAAGGTCATGTTTGATAGGGTATGTGGTGATATCACTATGTACTATCATATCCCTTATACTCTTGCCCTTCCTGTATGTTATATTTGGTCTCAAAGGGATCGTGTCACCTATGATGTTATCACATCTCAGAATCTCCCAATTGTTGGCAATTATCTTTTGTACTTCCTTAGAATCCGAATTGAAAGTCATAATCATTCTAGTGTTGTTCTCACTATTATCGGTGGGTTCAATGCGTGTTTCAGAAATAGTAGATGATCTTAACACACCATCAGCTCTTTCTTTGGCTCTTCGGAGCACCCAATCTGGATTCCCCCTGATCTTAAACCGGCCTAGCATCTCTTTGCATTCTAGTTGGTAAGCAGCTTCTGTGTTACAATTCCTTTTTGCCCACAGCAGTTCTCCATATGGAATGCTCCACTTGAGAGTTTCAGGATGACTGCTGAGGGCATGAAGGATGCTTTTGCCCGCCGTGGTCTTTCTAAAAAGGGTGGTATTTATTTTGATTGTCCTTGATGTCAAGTCTGACAAATAGGTATTCTGCCATGTTTTTACTGATGTTACCCGATAAGACAATATTGTAGTTGTTCTTATTCATGTCTTTAATAAATTCAATTGCTTCATGTTCACTGCCATTCCAAATGATGAACAAGTCATCAATGTATCGCATCCATGTAGTAACATGACCTAGATAGCCTGCATATTCTTGATTGGCAAATACTTCTTCCTCCCAGCGCCCCATAAAGAGGTTCGCAAAGCTGGGAGCAAAGCACGACCCCATCGCAGTACCGGTGGCCTGTCTGTACAGGAAACCGTTGAACTGAAATATGTTGTTAGTGAGACAGAATGCAATCATGGCAAGTATCATTTTGGTGTGTTCCCTGAATCGTAATGGTCTATTTTCTAGATACTGGCCACACGCATTCAGCCCATGTTTGTGATCGATAATCGTATATAGAGATTGGACATCAAGAGTGATGAATAAGGAATTCTCTTCCCATTGGATTGCCTCTATTTTCTTTAGAAAATCTTTTGTGTCCCTGATGTAACTGGACAAGTTGACAACATAATCCCTGAGGAAGTGGTCAACATATTTGGAAATATGTTCCGACACACTTCCCCTAGAGGACACAATGGGGCATCCTGGTGGATTACTGGGATCTTTATGAAGCTTGGGAGCAGGTAGAGCACAGGTAATAATGGATGATCATTTTTTAGATACCTGTATTCCTCCCACTCCAAAATGCCCTTCTCTCTCCACATTGTGAGTTTGTCCCACACTTGCATAATACTGTGATTGTACATTTCAGTGGAGATAGGTACATAGTATTTGATGTCATTAAGTTGTTTAAGGGCTTCCTCAATGTATTTTTCTTTGTCCAATATCACCACGTTACCTCCCTTGTCCGCAGGGCGGACTACGATGTTTGTATCTTCCATGAGGGATTTGAGTACTTGTCTCTGACTATAAGAAATCTTGTTATATTGAATCCTAGGATTCTTTTTCTTATGTCTAAAAGTGCACAATGTCTTGCTCACAATCTCATGGAAAGTGTCGATACTATCATGGGGCAATGTCGGGAGAAATGTAGATTTGGGTCTGAAGCCTGAAAAGGCACAGTCATCAGTAGTTATTTCTAGGTTGTTTAGGAATTGTGTGGTGGTGTTATCCCACTCGATTGTAGGAGTGGGCTCAAATGCGTTGTCACTGATCTCTGCCTGATTGCCCACCCCCTCCTGGTTCAATTGTACCAAATTTCTAAGGGTGTCAATATCACCTATGTTTATGTTGTCCTGATATCTAGGAGTGGGTATAGGATTTCTCCTGTTGTCCCCCAAGCTTTTCAAATGATGCCTTTTTTTATTTTAATTTCCTAACAAACTGAATAGATCAATCCTTGCATCTGTGTAATTAAATGTCTTTGTAGGGCAAAATGAAAGTCCGAAACACAAAGTCTTTTTTTCAATGTCGCTCATCACCCTTTTAGATAAATTGATCACAGTCTATTTACCATTTCAGGATCCATTAGCGAGCTCTCCTCGAGCGGGTTTTGCTGTTTCCCATGCCTCCTCTTGTTGTTCTGCCTCTTCTGCCAGCGTTGTTGTAGTCTTTTCCTTCTGTTTCTCCTCTTCCCTGACCTCGGCCGCGTCCCCGGCCCCTCGATGTTTGTGCCGGAGTATCCTTGATTGTCCGTCGACTCCGGCGTAGATGACGATATTCTTCTAAAAAATTCTCGGGGCGAGTTCTATAGTCTGTATTGGGGGCATTTTCTACTGAGATGTCAGATTCTGTTTCGCTGGTTGTAGAAACCGAGGTGGATGGATTGTCTTCCTTATCACCATCAATTACTGTCAATGTTTCTTTGTGATACAAATGATCATATTTCCGACTGAACGTCAGGATACGGCCACTGTCGTAGTAGTTGTAATCACAATTTAGTTTCCTTTCCTTACGGGCTTTAATATCATCCTCATATTTTTTAAGATGATCCTTGATTGTATTCATTGCCTTCGCAACCGCTTCGACCTCAGTACATTTTTTAAGTTCATCCATAAGTTCTTGTATTTGTTTTAAGGTCAAATCTCTATCAATCCAGGCATATTTTACCAAAATCTCTAGCATTCTTCTAGAGCTCAGGGCGGAATTCTCAGACCACTCAGTAAGCATTGTTGGATTGGGTGTCTCATAAGTAGGTGTCGTAAAAACACGTAACCCTCTGGGAACCATTTCTTGGTCTATATAGTTCTGTAAAGAAATGGCCTCCCACCACAAATTTCCGTCTTTTTGAGTTTTTCCAACTTGGAAAGCTTGTCCTCTATTGATGGTGTGTTGGCACTTGCTCTCTCTGCATGCGCCCTTGGTTTCTGTCTCCGCGTAAATAGGAGTTGGGCAGCCGCCCTCCTCTCATCCTCTTCCTCCATTGTGCACTACACCTACACAGATACTACTGTGTCGACTGGAATCTATTCTGCCCCTATATAATACAGGTTCTTCCTGCCACGACGTCCGCTTGTGAATTCTCATGCAAGTGATATATATAGAATATGATCCCGAGATCTACAAGCGGTATGGTGAATCTGTACTAGAACGGGTTGTTAAGGTATACCGCATTCACTTGTCCCCTCTCTTAAGTATACAAACGTTGCTACAGAGTGCGAGGGGGCAGAGCTGGTATGTTTAATTAGAGGGAGTAGCCTACACTTCTCGCGCTGCTTCCCGGCGACAGGATGTCCGCGACCCAAAACAGGGCAACCTACCACCACACCCGAAGGGGCAGACACTCCGAAACAGGGCTCACCTCATAGTATGTAATCACCAGTCCAATCATCAAGATCTCTTCTGTAATCAATCACCGTCGTTCTGCACTTCTCTTGCTTGTTTTTGCACCTCTCTTGAATCTTTCTGAACCTCCATTGCCTCTTTCTGCACCTCACTTACTTATTTCTGCACCCCTCCTGCCTCTTTCTGTACCCTTCTTTCCTCTTTCTGTACCTCTCTTGCTTCTTTCTGTGCCCTTCTTCCCTTTTTTGCTTCTCTCTTGCCTCTTTCTGTAGTTCTCTTGTCATTTTCTGCACCTCTCTTGCCCCTTTATCCACCTAACTTGCCACTTTCTGCCCTTCTCTTACTTCTTTCCACACCTCTGTGGCTTCTTTCAGAAATTCTGTTGCCTCTTCCTTTACTTCTTTTGCTTGTTTCCACACCTCTCTTGCTTCTTTCTGCACCTCACCTGCTTCTTTATGTACCCCTCTTGCCCCTGTCTGCACTCCTCTTTCGTTTTTCTGTACCTTTCTTGCCTCTATCTGTACCCCTGTTCCCTCTCTCTGAACCTTTAATGCCTGTTTCTGCTCCCTTCTAGCCTCTTTTTGTACCTCTGTTGCTTCTTTCTGTACTTCTATTGCCTCTTTCTGCACCCCTTGTGCCTTTTTCTGCACCACTGTTGCTTCTTTCTGCAATACTCTTGCTTCTTTCTGTACCTCTTTGCTTCTTTCAGTACCACTTGTGCTTCTTTCTGTACCCGTCTTCCCTCTTTCTGCACATCTCTTGCCTCTTTCTGCACCTTTGTTCCTTCTTTCTTCTCTTCTTTTATTTATTTCTGCACCTCTCTTGCCTCTTTCTGCATTTCTATTGTCTCTTTCTCCAACCTTCTTCCCTCTTTCTGCACCTCTGGTGCTTCTTTCTGCAGTTCTCTTGCTTCTTTCTGCACCTCTGTCCCTTCTTTCTGCAACCTTTGTGCCACTATCTGCACCCCTTTTACTTTATTCTGCACCTCTATTGCCTCTTTGTGCACCACTGTTCCTTCTTTCTTCACTTCTTTTGTTTCTTTCTGTACCCCTATTTCTTCTTTCTGCACCATTCTTGCCTCTTTTTCCACCCCTCGTCCCCCTTCCTGTATCTCTGTTGTTTCTTTCTGCTCTACTGTTGCGTCTTTCTCCACCCCTCCTCCCTCGTTCTGCACCTCTGTTGCTTCTTTCTGCACCTTTCTTACTTCTTTCTCCACCACTTGTACCTCTTTTTGCACTTCTTGTGTTTCTTTCTACACCTCTCTTGCTTCTCTCAGCTTCCTTCATACCTCTTTCTCCATCCCTCTTCCCTCTTTTTGCATCTCTGTTACTTCTTTCTGCAATTCTCTTGCCCCTTTCCGCATACAGTCACTCATACATGCAGTCACTCATCAATACAGCCACTATCATATGCACTCAAATACCCATACAGATACTCACACAGCGCCACTCACCCATATAGTTACTCACACAGCTAGTGAGTCATGCAAAGAATCAATCACACTCCCATTTACTCACCTATACAATTATACACACACCAGCTCAATTATCCATAAAGATACTAACACATACTTACTCTCTTATACAATCACTGACACAAGCACATACTCCCACATATAGTCATTTATATACTCCAGCACTCACATATACTGCCTTTCACATATGTAGTTACTCACACATGTACCACTGAGACATCCATTCACTCACCAAAATAGCCATACACATACTCACCCACCCATACAACCCGTCACAGATGCACTCTTGAACACATACACCCAGTGAATCACCCACTCACACATACATGCAGGGAGTCACATACCCCACCCACCCCCACAGACACTCAGGCACCCATACAGATACTCAGACAACCAATCAATAACTCATATAGAGACTCTAGAAGCTACTCACCAACCAATGCAGCTGCTTACACACAAACAGACGGACTGATACCCACAGTCACTGGATGAAGATGCACAGTATTTAAATGCCTGGACTGTGCCCCAGCAAGCATCAGCATCCGTACAGATGCCAGCAATCGGTCAATGTGGGCAGGTTAGGGGGTCATATCAGCTGCATATAGTGTTTTACAATGGTCCCAAAATAGACCATTAATATCCACTTGTGTGGTCATGATCTGCCCATTGCATGTTCGCATGGCCTCGCTAGGCTTCTGTGGTGTGTCCAACTGGATTAACCACTTCACTTTAACCAGTGCATTTGAAGGGACTTATAAAAATGTATAAGAGAATAGGCATCTAACCTAGAATTATCACACAAAATGCAAAATCTGCATTAGCATAGGTCCTTGTAACAGAGGTCACTAAACATTATGCTATTCTGATTAAATTCCCCTTTACTAACAGCATAAAACAAAGTTAGTTCCACTAATGGATTATTTTGCAAATACTTGTATTGGTTGCCTGCACTGATCAGGTCGCAAACACTAACTCAAGTATAACATTCTATGTTGGAATGTCTATGAAAGCACAATGTCCCAAGAAGTAAAGACAAATAACTCAGTGGAACTATAGCACAAATCCCTCAAAGAGACACTTGGAAGAAGCTGCTTTCATGTAGAGCTAGTACCCTCATCTATTTTGACTATATAATTCCTCGAAATGCCATTTACAGTCATGCTCAATACTTGTTTACTAATGGTACAAATATTTAATTATGAATTACTGCCAATCTGGATTGATCTTTCGTACTTATATAATTCCAAACCACAAGGATAGATGATTATGCTAAGTGTTCAAGTTGTATCATCCTTTGTACAAATAATTCTTCTGGCTCTCATACTGGTGTTGTTAGAGGCATGAGCTTCCTAAGGCACTTTATAAGCATATAGATTTCCACTTCTCTTGTGCATGGGTTTGCATTGATCACTACTAATTTTGAATGAAATACTTATGAGTTAATAGTATTACTGTGTGTTCAATGTGATTGTTTAGGTTACCCCCAATGAGCCTATGTACATGGCATAATGAGCAAGAGATGCAAAACTCTTTCTTCAGTGATCTTTTGTCCCCATTACAGATATTGCAAACACTATGGCACGGCTTTCCTTTCTAACTAGGAAGTATGGGTCTATTTTGTGTACTGACTTTCCTATGTTATTTAACACATTGTTTCTTGGTTTTTAGAACATTTTTCCTCAGAGGAGTTTTTAAATATTGAAACTGATGTTTTTTTTTCTATGAGTCTGTTTGTTTTTGTATCACTTTTCTTCTTTCTTTCATTTGTATCTGGTTGTGTTCTGACTACTAATTTAATTTAGAACTTAATGTTTTGGCCCTGATGAGGCCACTTGAAGTAGTGAAACACGGGTTGGTCAGTTTCTGAAAATAATAAAGAAATTCTATGTTTAAGACTTTACTTCACTTTTTGCACAAGTATTTTGCATTAGCCCTCAAACCTAGTCTTTTTGTGTATTTTGTTGAATGCTGGCAAAAATTGTTCGCGATCTTTGGCATCTGTTACTGACCCATTCTGGGTTGTGGAAATGCATTTATTTGGGTAAAGTCAGGGAAGAATTGGTAGGAGGTAACAACTGATGCAGGAAAACCCATGAGCAAAAAATGACCATTCTTACATCTTGGGAATGACCTCTTTGTAAGGAGTTGCTTGTTTGTTCATATTATGTCTCCCGTTATGTGTCGGATTAAGCAATTCACAAAGAATTGGCAGATGTGTCTTCACACCGCTTGTGGATCTGCTTCATCATGAGCAGCACATAATTCACCAGTGAAAATCCTTGTGATAAATGGGATCCTTGTTATTGTGAGGAGTGTTTTTTAAGGAGTAGGTAAATCTGGAATCAGGACTTAGAAAGAAAAATTATTCATGTACCCTAACCCAAGGACTTTTAATTTGGGTAGGTCCAAGGGATAATTGAAATCTGTGGTGATACATGGGACTGTCTAATATCCCTGTATCTAAATGGATCAACATGTTTCAGACTGTATTATGGGCCTTTCTGAGTCCTAGGCTTCCTTCAGGGCCCAAAATATTTTTTTCCTAACTCCTCTACTACAAATGTATGCATTCATTTATTGTTACAACAAACAAATGATGGACGGAATGCTGACAATGCATACATTCTCCCCCAGTCAAGAAATCTGGGTTAAATCCATCGTTCTTTTGCCCACTACACCACCCCAGTTTAGACATGGCCATATGCAAATCAGTCTTGACCCTGTGCCTCATGGGAACAGTCCAGCCCGAACTGCCAAGCCATGTCTTCCCTGGACCGGAACCAAGCATCCTAGACCGGTTTCTGGCTATCAGCCGTCATCAGCCAGGATAGCTTGACTCCAGTGGCATAGTGAGCACGGGTCCCACGTCTGGGAATACCCATCCCACTTAGGGCGAAAAGCGTTACAACAAACAAATGATGGACGGAATGCTGACAATGCATACATTCTCCCCCAGTCAAGAAATCTGGGTTAAATCCATCGTTCTTTTGCCCACTACACCACCCCAGTTTAGACATGGCCATATGCAAATCAGTCTTGACCCTGTGCCTCATGGGAACAGTCCAGCCCGAACTGCCAAGCCATGTCTTCCCTGGACCGGAACCAAGCATCCTAGACCGGTTTCTGGCTATCAGCCGTCATCAGCCAGGATAGCTTGACTCCAGTGGCATAGTGAGCACGGGTCCCACGTCTGGGAATACCCATCCCACTTAGGGCGAAAAGCGTTACAACAAACAAATGATGGACGGAATGCTGACAATGCATACATTCTCCCCCAGTCAAGAAATCTGGGTTAAATCCATCGTTCTTTTGCCCACTACACCACCCCAGTTTAGACATGGCCATATGCAAATCAGTCTTGACCCTGTGCCTCATGGGAACAGTCCAGCCCGAACTGCCAAGCCATGTCTTCCCTGGACCGGAACCAAGCATCCTAGACCGGTTTCTGGCTATCAGCCGTCATCAGCCAGGATAGCTTGACTCCAGTGGCATAGTGAGCACGGGTCCCACGTCTGGGAATACCCATCCCACTTAGGGCGAAAAGCGTTACAACAAACAAATGATGGACGGAATGCTGACAATGCATACATTCTCCCCCAGTCAAGAAATCTGGGTTAAATCCATCGTTCTTTTGCCCACTACACCACCCCAGTTTAGACATGGCCATATGCAAATCAGTCTTGACCCTGTGCCTCATGGGAACAGTCCAGCCCGAACTGCCAAGCCATGTCTTCCCTGGACCGGAACCAAGCATCCTAGACCGGTTTCTGGCTATCAGCCGTCATCAGCCAGGATAGCTTGACTCCAGTGGCATAGTGAGCACGGGTCCCACGTCTGGGAATACCCATCCCACTTAGGGCGAAAAGCGTTACAACAAACAAATGATGGACGGAATGCTGACAATGCATACATTCTCCCCCAGTCAAGAAATCTGGGTTAAATCCATCGTTCTTTTGCCCACTACACCACCCCAGTTTAGACATGGCCATATGCAAATCAGTCTTGACCCTGTGCCTCATGGGAACAGTCCAGCCCGAACTGCCAAGCCATGTCTTCCCTGGACCGGAACCAAGCATCCTAGACCGGTTTCTGGCTATCAGCCGTCATCAGCCAGGATAGCTTGACTCCAGTGGCATAGTGAGCACGGGTCCCACGTCTGGGAATACCCATCCCACTTAGGGCGAAAAGCGTTACAACAAACAAATGATGGACGGAATGCTGACAATGCATACATTCTCCCCCAGTCAAGAAATCTGGGTTAAATCCATCGTTCTTTTGCCCACTACACCACCCCAGTTTAGACATGGCCATATGCAAATCAGTCTTGACCCTGTGCCTCATGGGAACAGTCCAGCCCGAACTGCCAAGCCATGTCTTCCCTGGACCGGAACCAAGCATCCTAGACCGGTTTCTGGCTATCAGCCGTCATCAGCCAGGATAGCTTGACTCCAGTGGCATAGTGAGCACGGGTCCCACGTCTGGGAATACCCATCCCACTTAGGGCGAAAAGCGTTACAACAAACAAATGATGGACGGAATGCTGACAATGCATACATTCTCCCCCAGTCAAGAAATCTGGGTTAAATCCATCGTTCTTTTGCCCACTACACCACCCCAGTTTAGACATGGCCATATGCAAATCAGTCTTGACCCTGTGCCTCATGGGAACAGTCCAGCCCGAACTGCCAAGCCATGTCTTCCCTGGACCGGAACCAAGCATCCTAGACCGGTTTCTGGCTATCAGCCGTCATCAGCCAGGATAGCTTGACTCCAGTGGCATAGTGAGCACGGGTCCCACGTCTGGGAATACCCATCCCACTTAGGGCGAAAAGCGTTACAACAAACAAATGATGGACGGAATGCTGACAATGCATACATTCTCCCCCAGTCAAGAAATCTGGGTTAAATCCATCGTTCTTTTGCCCACTACACCACCCCAGTTTAGACATGGCCATATGCAAATCAGTCTTGACCCTGTGCCTCATGGGAACAGTCCAGCCCGAACTGCCAAGCCATGTTAGGCACAGGCACACGATACCTATTATTATAGTTCCGTGTAGGCAGCATTTGCTGGTGATGTGAGTTGTCTCTGTCCTGTAGGCATGTTAAACACATGACAGGAGATGCCAATGATACACAAATTATAAAAATTATAAATTGTAAAGAGAATGAAAATCTTTTCATTCTTGTGGTTACAATTTATTAACATCTTTTCACACATGTGATGGTTGTTCAAATCATGAAAATCATATATAGATTAACTCACATATCATAATTATGTCTTACCTATCTAAAACTATTAAGGGCCAAAAAAAATCATGGTAAATAAGCCAATGGTGATTACTAGATAAAGAGGGAAATGCATCCAAACCCCGCTGAACATATTGACTACCAGACACCCAACTCCAAAACCACTTCCTTCTCCAGCAACCCCATCCAGCCCACCATCTCCTCCTGGACCCCAATCACCACCGAAGACACCACTTTAAACATGAAAGACATCAACTCAGGTGCCCCTACAGACCCCTGCCCACACATTTTCCATAGAGCCACCACCGCTCCCGAACTACGACACCATCAACGCCACCTTCAAGACCAGCATCTTTCCCGACGACTGGAAACACGCAGAAGTCAGACCCCTGCTCAAGAAGCCCTCAGCAGACCCCACCGACCTCAAGAACTACCAGCCCATCTCCCTCCTTCCCTTTGCGGCCAATGTCACTGAGAAGACCGTCAATGCACAGCTAACCAAATTCATTGAAGAAAACTCTATCCTCGAACCCTCCCAATCTGGATTCTGCAGCAATCACAGCACCGAGACCGCTATACTCGCTGCCAAAGACAATATCCACACCCTCCTCAACCAAGGACACACTGTGGGCCTGATCCTACTAGACCTCTCTGCAGCGTTCAACACTGTCTCCCACCACACACTCACCCCCAGACTCCACGAAGTTGGCATACAAGGAACCACCCTCAACTGGATCTGCTCGTTCCTTACCAGCAGAACCCAAAAAATCAGACTGCCACCTTTCCTCTCCGATACCATTAAAATCAATTGGAGAGCGCCCCAAGGATCATTGCTCAGCCCTCTGATCTTCAACATCTATTTGGACCCCCTCCCTGCCATCGTCAGACAGCACGGACTCAGCATTGTATCCTATGCCGATGACACCTATCTCATCCTCTACCTTACCAAGGACCCAATTACCACCAGACTCAACTTCCAGGAAGAAATGAAGGACGTCACATCCTGGATGAGGAGAAACTGCCTGAAGCTCAACTCGGAGAAGACAGAAGTCTTCGTCCTTTAACCCTCCCCCTTTGCATGGGACAACACCTGGTGGCCCCTCGCCCTCGGCAGCACCCCACCCCCATAAACCTTGAGCAAAACCTCGGCATTGTACTCACCTGCTCCCTATCCATGACCCGACAGGTCAACGCCGTCGCCTCCAGGTGCTTCAACACCCTCCAAATCCTCCGAAAGACCTTCAAGTGGATCCCCCCCAATTAAGGAAGGCCATCACCCATGCATTCATAACCAGCAGACTGGACTACGGAAACGCCCTCTACGCCGGGATCAACAAGTCTCTGCTCTACAAGCTCCAGACCATAAAGAACACCGCAACCAGACTTTTCCGCGGCATTCCCTGACATGAACACACCACTCAACACCTACGGAACCTCCACTGGCTCCCCATTGAGAAGAGAGTCACTTTCAAGATACTCACTCACGCCTACAATGCCTCCACAACACTGGACCCCAATACCTCAATGAGAGAATCTCCTTCCACATACCCAGTAGAAACCTCCAATCCGCCAGCCTTGCCCTCGTCGAAACCCTGCACATCCGCTGAGCTAGAACAGGTGGAAGAACCTTCTCCTTCCA
Source organism: Triturus cristatus (assembly GCF_964204655.1). Classification (NCBI taxonomy): domain Eukaryota; kingdom Metazoa; phylum Chordata; class Amphibia; order Caudata; family Salamandridae; genus Triturus; species Triturus cristatus. The sequence goes on from NC_140591.1 coordinate 1,559,376,713, forward strand.
AGACCTAGAACAAGCTTCCGATCGACATCAGACATACCTCCTCCCTGAACTGAGCTGCCTACCCCTTCCCCCCCAGCGCCTTGAGACCCTCACAGGTGAGTAGCGTGCTTACAATTCCCCTGATTGATTGATTTATTGGTGGGGTATGGCATGAATTGCATATTGACATTGTCTCTGTAGATTGCAATGATGTTCCCATGGTGCATTATAACATGTTGCTGCTTTTACTTATGCAATGACACCCTTACAAAGGCAGTGGGTCTGCTTTATTAATAATGACACCACCTTATATTATGATATTGCGTCGTGTGTAGATGGCGGGTATTGGGATTATAGGATTCAGTGCTTGCTAGTGGTATAATGTGTTATGAGGTGTCATCATAGGGATTCCATCTACTGATTCTACATATATGTCATCTAATGTGTATTATTTAGTGTAGTATTTAGTAGTGTATGCGTAATAAAGTAATTTAAAAAAGAAAAAGTACTGACAGGAAAATAAATTATTGAGTGTTTTTGCATATCAGATAACTGGGATTCCTAGCCCACACCACCTCATCTGAGTAGGCCTTGGACTGCTCTGCTTAGCTACCTGGCAGTGTCAAGTGCTACAGTGAATTACTTAGTGCCATTAAAGAAAACTTGCAAAATTATGACTTTTAAAGGACTCACATTCTTAAAAAATAATAACCCAATTTCTTACAGTCTATATTATTAGCATTTGCCTATAAAAACATAATATTCCACCATTTATAGATGATTTTTAAAACATGTTCCTGCTGCATGAGAATTTTGGTATCCAACCTTAAAACACAATGCAATGTAGTTGGTTAGTGTCACTAGGATTCGGAGCAGTGTGTGTTATGATTCTTTGTTTTGGTTTTATTCCTCATGGATGAAAAGAAAACAGTAGGCTAGTGTAATTAGCATGCAGTGCAACATTTTGTGATATTGCCCCTACGTCCAAAGGAGACAAGCCAGGGAGACAAGCCAGTAACTGGAGCCAGACATCAAGGACCATTTGAAAAAACATCCACTGGGTATACTTCACCACTAATGAAATGCAGGACATTCAGAATACAACACTGATTCTAACTAAGCCAGTAATACACTTTATAAGTCAAGATAGAGATCAACCAGCAACCCAAAACAACCCTCTTCCAAAACTATTTACATATGCATAGAGCACTATTTACACGGTTATCATGAAGGCTGACAGAGCCTAAGGAGTTCTCAGTCCATACTAATGCTCCATTCTCCCAAAGTTTTGAAAATTAAAAGTATTAGATACAATGCACCATTAGAGGGATTATGAAGTAAAATTTCCTTTTAAATGTCAAGATGGCACCTGGTTTATCCAACTCCAGGAACATTGTGGGCTTCGCTTTAGCAGATAGGGATTCACTGGAGCCGGCAGAAATGGTAGTGAGCCCGAGTTGTTTTGTGGATTTCAGCGATTAAGGCAGTGATGGCATTGCGGCTCAAATCTGTCATGGCTCTGCAGACTACGTACCATGGACTGGAGTCTGTAACCGACGACAGTGGTGGTGGCAGTGGTAACAGTGCAGCGGCGGTGTGGCGGCTTGAGCTCAACATGCTCGTTGTTGTACTTCATGCTTGCTGCTGGGCTGCTGAGCTCAGTTCTGATAGCACTCCAGGAGCTGCAGTGGACGCAGGTTGGATGCGGCACCTGAAGCCCCATATTACACCACATTGTGCTGCACCTGCACCACACAACCACCTTTATCTTCACCATCACATCACCATCTCAATATTCCCCCTCTCTGGAAAACAGATGGCAGGGGATTGAGTGGCAGCGGTGCAGTGGAGCAAGAGGAGAAAGGTCCGTGAATGTGTAGCAGGACTGGCGGATCCAGAAGGACCCAGAACAAGAAGGAGTGGACTGAGCCCGGGGCCCAAATCAGAGCCGAGGCAGATTGTTGCTGTGGGGGGGTCAGGGGGCAGGGCATCAAAGGGGGTGCTACCACTTTGAAAAGGTGGTTTTACCTCTAGTATAGTGGCCCTGCAGCTTTGTGACTTCTGTGACTTTCCTTAACCACAAAGGGGGAACGACACAGTCAGCAATTTTATTAAGCACTTTGATAAGCAGAGGGGGTTGCATCAGCAGCTTGCAATCAGCTCTCCCCCTCCTCCCCCCTCCCCTGCTCCTTTTGGCAGAAGTACATGTCAGAGGTACGTGGCCCCTCACATCTTTTTGACCATAGCTCATTAACAACTCCAAGTATAAAGATGTCACTCAAGGAGAAATCAAGACATCCAAATAAATTAGTAAGCAAATAAATATGCAGATTGACTGTGGACAAGCAACAGCCAAGGAGACTGGGGGTGCCCAGGATAGGGAACAGCACTTCATAGCAACTATAAAGCTGCACAAGCAGAGATATTGCAATTAGAATAGCATGGGATCCCTGGATAAAGACTACAACACTAACACTCATATTCATATAGTTGGATAGGGAGGCCCGCCCACCAGTCAGCAGTAATCCAACCACACCAATGAGATCAAACAGTTATATATATAGCCAAACTAGGCAGCTGAAGAAAAGAGAGCAGCCAGAGATTGGGTGCGCAGGGCCAGGCTGCATGCTTCTGCATTTTACACCAATTGGAAATACTTGCACAAGGTCTTTGAGGCTCGCAGGAACAGGATTACCTCTAGAAAAAAATGAGGAGTGCAGACTCTGACAACAAAGACATAAGGGTGCGGCAGCAATGGGGAACTAACAAATGGTGAGTCTTGCCTACTTATTCTTCTTGACCCCACTGCTGCCTTTGATACAGTCAACCACAATTCCATACTTAGCTCGCTCAAGACTTGCATCGGTCTTAAAGGTCTTGTCTTCAAATGGTTTGCCTCTTATCTCCAATACTGAACTCAACAAATTGAAATCAAAGACTGCCTCTCAAACCCTGCACCTGTCTCCCTAGATGTCCCCCAAGGCTCTATTCTATCCCCGTCTCTCTTTAACCTCTTTATCGAACCCCTTGCCACTATTCTAAAAAAAGCTGGAATCACTTATCACCTCAATGCTGATGACACCCAATGTTACTATAAGATTAGGTCCCTCTCTGACATACTTCATCTTAACAATATACTTAGCAAGATCCAATCCTGGTTCCACTGCAATCATCTCAAACTAAACCCCCCAAAAACTGAAGTCATCCTCTTCTCTCCAAAAAACAACAAGATCCCCATCCAATCCTGTATCTCTGACCATAATGCTGTAACTGTCTGCTCTCCCTATCCAATTCAGTGAAATCTCTTGGGATCACCATTGACATTCACTCTCCGTCAATTGAAGAAAATCAAACCCTTCATTAAACCTGAAGATTTCAAAGGGATTGTCCAATCTCTAGTACTCTCAAAAATGGACTATGGTAACTTTATCCTCACAGGAACCCCTAAAGTACACCTATTCCCCCCTCAGATCTGTGCTCCACTTAGCGGCCAGGCTAATCACTGACTATAAGCGTTTTGACCACATCTCCCCAGCCCTTGAGGCACTTAATTGGCTTCCCGTTAAAGGTAGAGCCTCCTACAAGACAGCATGCATTACGCATAAAGCTCTACACCAAGATACCCCATTATACCTCTCAAACAAACTCAAAAAAGTGGACGACTCCAGACCGATGAGAAGCACTAACGCTCTCTCCTCGTCCCCCCTTGTCTAAAAAGAGAAGCACACAATCACGCTACTTCTCTGGAAATGCACCGATCATCTGGAATGCTCTCCCCAAGGACCCAATATGTAACCCCTCCAACCTCAGCTTTAAAAAAGACCTCAACCTTCACCTTCTCATCAAATATTGGGTTCCATAACTGCACCTCCAACCCTACACTCAGCTGCCCCACCTTGATTATCCTTTACCTCATCCCTTTTCCCTTGATTCTCCCTTATCCTATCCCTATCACCCAGCCTCCCCATCCTGATTCTCCTTTACCTCATCCCTACTCTCCTGACTCTTCTTTACCTCATCCCTCTCTCTCACCCCTCCCAGCTCTTTCTTATTTTTCACCCTGCTCACTCTACCTATCTTTCCCCTCTTCTCCGTCTACTTCCCTCCCCCTTCTCCCCCAAAATCTCTCGCTATCTACTTTACCCCCTCTTCCCCAACCCAATTTTGTTTTTTACCCACCTATTCTTATCTAATTTATTCCTCACCCTAAGCCCAATCCACAATCTTTTTTCTCCCACCCTTCACTTTTTACATAACCTTACCTTGCTTCTTGTTACTGTTCAAAATAGCCCTCAGTGAGAGCCTTTGCATATATAGTGCTCCTTGCCCATTCTGTTTAACTAACTCCTTTTAATTTTACCTCTCCAAATGCTCTGCTATCGCCTGTGCCACCAATTACTGTTTAAATTAGCCCTCCATTTTGTTTTAATTATTTTGTTTTATATGAATGCTCTGCTACTGAATAACCTTGTCTTATAATCCTTTGTACACTTGTAAAGCGCTCTGATACCCCCGGGTCGAGCCAGCGCTATGTAAAATCTTTCAAATAAACAAGGGACAGAAAAGTCAGCAAGATCGGCGCAAGACAGGGACCGAGCTGCACAGCCTACCCATCACAGCAGAGGAAGGAGAAGAAGGTCAAGGCACCACCAGAAGCCGGGCGATTCTCAAACCGGCAATAAGGATTATCCCAATATATCAAGATTTTACAAGACTGAAGACAGAAACCCCAAGAGATCATATGGGCTGTATGTTGGAGAATGAGGAACTAGTAGCATACATTAGCCCAAGCCCCCTCCTAGCTAGTTAGGAGGCAACAATGCTGAGAGAGGCATACGCTTGTATCCCAAATTGCACAGTTCAGGATAGTCTAGAATCATAGAGATGGTGAGACTTGCAGAGACAGCAGATATGGCTACGGATAGTAACAGCACCCAAAATGCCACAAGCTGAGAAATAAATCATAACATAGCAGAAGACCAGACAGAGCGAACTGGTATAATTGAGATCTCGTCAACTATGAATGATGACAAATCATTAAGCAAGATGCAGGGTCTAATACTCACTTGACACATCCAAAATAAGAATGTGTTTGAATAAGAAGGCCCTCGTTCACCAAGCTAATGACCAGCAATATGATATACTGGATGATTCTATAAATTTTTGTGCTTGAGGAATTAATCAGAACTGTTCCACGCCCCCTGGCAATTCCGGAAGGGTGCATATACAACAATAATTTGGTGTCCATTGTACCCCAGATATACCATATAGAAAGCCCAACAAAAAAACAACAGCAAAATCAGATAGCAAACTACAACCAAGGGCAGAGACACCCAAAGGAGCCCCCGTGGGTCAATATCCCAGAACCCATTCTAACGATCAAGATCCTATTTAAAAGGATGGTCCGGAACATATTCTGAACATAATAAATTCCTCTTTGCTGGCAGCAGTGAAGGCGCTTACCTGGCAATCCCACAAATTAGAGATACAAGTAAAATTAATACATATGGCAGCACAAAGTGTCTTGACAATTGATAAAAAGGTGAACATGATTAATTCCAAAGTTGACAGGTGGACTACCAGAGAAAAAGGCCGGGGGCTACCGCAACTCCTGCAAAAAACGTGAGTGATTCAATAGTTGAAAAACTAACCACACTGCCTTATCTGCAAATAACTTTAATAAATCAATGCAGGGAAGTATGGATAAAGAAAATATAACTCTGAAAATGAGGAACCGCCCCTGGAGTAATAATTGCCTCAACGAAACTAGAAACAACAATTGGCACAGCTGTTCGAACCAGCATCATGATCCTGGGCAAAAGTGGCAGCCCCGCAACAAGCACAGATGATGGACATCAAAGCAGGACAATAGTCCAAAAGGCAATCAAAGGGCAGCTTTCCAGATGGCAAAATAAAAAATTACTGAAATCATTGAAAGAAATAAAGGGAAAAAAAGAGGGATGATATTTACACAAAAAAGCGTGAAATGACAACTCTCCCAAACCAAGTCAGTAACCAGCCTGATACTGGCACAGAGAGCACCAACAAGGGTCCATTGAACTATCCCATCTTCCAAATGAGAAACAGCACTATGGATGAAGTGGCCCAGGTGAAAAACTGCCAGGAAGCTTCATTTAAAAGAAATCTGAATGTGAAAAATACGGAAAGCCCACACAAGGCGAATTCTATGTCTTCCAATATCTATATGGCTCCTAACTCTCAGGCACAATCCTATTCCAAGATGGTGAACACCAACTATAGAAATCCTACTAAAGGAATAGAAAGTTGGTAGGCAAAGGCACCATCTGAGACCAGCAGAATCATGAAAACCTGAACAACAGCACTGAGGTCCACTGAGATGCAACTGTGCAAGCAGCTGGAGATGTAGCCCACCAGCATCAGAGCAGGATTCTTTCACAACAAAGTTACACCTACCACTAATGGAAACACAATGCAAAGGCCAAAATACAGTAACTTTACAAACAACAACTTCATGGAAGATGACAATGGCTGATCAAAGGGCCCAGATGCTCAAGCAACCTCTCAGCACTAAACCAGATGGCAAAACACAAGCAGCACCTTGCTGAAATAATAGCCAGATGGGGATCTTTGATAAAACAAACCTGCCCAATGGGCAGAAATATGAGATTGACGGAAAAGATATGGGAAAAGAATCCTTGGTAATCTTCACCCCAAATTAAAGATAAGAGTCCCGGGTGACTTCCTGAACTGCTCAAATATTCTATATCTCCTGTCGAGCATACCCTCACAGGTCTATTTAAAATCAGCTCAACTAGCATTGGTGCACTTCAAAAACGATACCTGGATAAGTCATAGGAAGTCAACCCTGATAAAATGGACTAGCAGGTTATATACTCAAAACATCATGGCAGAAACGAACTACTTAAGGATTGGGGGATCCGTGTAGATAACTGCCCACTGGAAGAGTACCCCCATGTACTAACACAGAAGTTGCATAAATAAGTGGCACAAGAGCCACTGAAAAGTATACTAAGGGGTACCAAACCGACCCCGAAACAAACCTGTGATAATAATATTAAAACCCAGCTTCACAAGGGCGATGGAACTAGACACTGAATGGAGGTAAGAGCATCTCATGACTCAAGGATATCAGAGGACTGGGCCTGGATCCCAACGGCACTGCAGACCAATGGAAGGGCAAATTCATAGTAAAAAAAAAAACTTTTGATTTTACCTGGATCCCAACACCATTGGATATCAGGGAAAGCTAATAAAGAAGCCATGGAATTCCTTAAAACAGGAGACATTTTAGATTTACAGGAAACATGTATGATAACACCAAGCGCTAATAAAGATTTCCAGGCAACCCACACATTGGCCAATAAGAAAAACATCTTTGGAAGACCAATTGGTGGGGTCTCAATTTTCATAAAATTAAACCTGCAAGTACGAGTCAAGGAATGGCCCAGGTACTCACCTGATGTTCAGATCATAAATATAAAAGGAATAGGACAAGAGGACACTCCAATCACAATTGCAGTAATCAATCTCTGTGTTAATCCAAAGAAGGTAAAAATCACGAACATTAGAATGATCCCCGTATTGATTAAAGAATATCTTTATGAGCACCCAGGGCATGAATGTATTGTTACCGGGAACATTAATATGAGAGATCTGTGCTGCCCAGAACAAAGTCAAGGGGAGAGTGGGTGGAACATCATGGAAGCCTGCATTAATGAAGTTAATCTGGGATCCCCGAAACAAATAGGGCAGTGCATGTCGCGTAGCTACACGTAGCGCTACTTCGCAAACTAAGCCCAGGGTTACTAAATGCCCAACACAATCAGTGAGCTGGCATCGATAAAACAAACTAAATGAGGACCTTCACTATTTATTAATGGCATTGTCTCATTTTTATCTCAAGTAGAAGCATATGCTCCATCTTTGGCTAGCCTTAAGACACCGATTCTTTTATTTGCCGATGACATCTTGTTGTGTTCTAAGACTTCACCAGGCCTCCAGAAACTTCTGATATACTTTAATGAGTTCTGTGAGGATCGGGGCTTGAAAATCAACACTTCCAAAACTAAGGTGATGTTTTTCAATTGGCATATATCTTAATATTAGAAGGGGTTCCCCTAGAAAAGGTAGATTCCTTTGTATACCTGGGGGTTAGATTTACAGAGGGTATGTCTTGGCATCTCCATATTGACAAGGCAAATGAAAAGCTTAAGCAGTTCTCAGGAGTAATACTCAAGGAGTCTTTGACATCACATACTGCACCCATTTTTCCTGCACTAAAGATCTATGAAGCCAAGGGTTTGGGTCAGCCCTGTTTGGGGCAAAACTGTGAGGGTTCTCAAACCATGAAAATATCACAAGAACAAATTCCTTGAAATCTTGTATCCTCTGTTTAGCAAACTAGGTATCTCTAAGGTCTTGAATAAAAAATGTTTGCAGCCTGCTGTATTGGAGACATGTGTGGCCTACATCTGAACCTGCCCACTATGTCCATTCTCTGGATGTTATGAAGGCCAACAAATTTATCAAAAATTCCTTGGTTTAAAAACATGAAGACAGCCCTATGTTTGTTAGGGCTTCATGATTTGTGGGAACATCCAGATACATATATTTTTCCTTCAAAGGTTGTGATGAAAAAGACATATTAGACACTTGTGATGGCCGAGGATTCTCTGAAGCTAACTAGTGAATGTATGGATTTTAAGCCTATATGAGGTTTGGAGCCATGAGGTTTGGAGCCATTTCTGTTCCACTCCAAAGGTACCTTTACTTTCAGTTTTGCATAAGCATCTTACCTCTTAGAGTGTGTACAACAGGTTGGGCTGGGAAAGGAGGCACCTCATGCCCAATTTGTGATCACGCTAATGAAAGTGTTTCCCATGTTTTGTTTGCATGTCCAGGCGATCTATCTTCTTGACCTACCTGACTTGTGTCCATCTGCATGCTAATAGGTGTACGGAATTATAAGGAATAAGTAAAAAGCCAGTTTTTCCTTTGGTTCCTACACACTCGCCTGTATGTACCTCTTGTCACTCACACACAGAAAATTGAAACAGGCCCAGGCAGTAAACTCAAAATATGTCAGGAGTAGCAATTAGTACAAAATTTATTAAAAATGATTTATAATACTTCTCCTATATATCATTGTATGGTAAAAAGGGGTGAGGGGGGAAAAAGGACTGATTGAAAACAATTCAAATGTTTTCTAATACAATGCTGTATGGAAACTTAACACGAAACACAATTCATATACAATGTATCCTAATGTTATTAGGGAAAAGATGAATACATAGCATTAGCACCAATACCATTAATAGTACGACAGTATACTTTGTCATTCAATAAAACATATTCGTAACAAAAGAAATGCTGGCTGAAACCCAATACTTTGATTCTCTTTAGGTATCTATGGATCTAGTCAACCAAACGAATTGTGTAGCAGAGGCATTGTGAGAAGTTGGCCTGATATATACTGTCCACTGGTTATAGCGGGCACCTTGTATCAGTCCAAACAACCCCTTATTGGTTATAGGTTAAAGACAACCTTTATTGAAAGCTATCCTAGGGGTAGCTATGGAGAGCAGCCTTCAGGCTAAGTCTTGACGGAATGTAAAGCAGCTTGTTTTACCAGCCTTCAATCTCATGAGTCACTAAATGAAAGATATCCACACCAGGTAATTATATAAAATATATGTATTTATTACTAAATATACCCTCCTAGTCTCTTTATGAGACTAGAGGTCAAAACACATAAGTTACACTTCAATAATCGCAGTAAAATAGCACAAATACACATCAGGCCCTAGGGGCGAGCGAAACCATATACTAAAATAGTGGTATAAGAACCATGACTTAACTAGACAGAAGGCCTAGAGCCTGTAGAATTGCTGGGACTCCAAGGAACCACCCAAGGTAGTGACACAGGGGACCCACGGGGGCCGTGTGCAGTGTGTGAACAAAGCCGCAAGCTCCTGTTAGCTTATATGGGGAAAGTCGCGGTTAGATTTTTAGAGATTAGGGACACTTAGAATTGAGTCAGGACCAAACCCTTTTGGACTTAGGAAGTTCTAGGGCTAGCACCCATGGGAGCACCGGAGTACTCGTGTTACCTCACCCTGGAAAGTCGGGTGCAAAGCCGGGTGCATATGTGTCGTTTGGTGTCAGGTCGCGTCGTCGATTTCAATGGGAGCTGGCGAAGAAGTGCTGCTACCGTGAAGATGTGAAGTGTCTGAAGAGATCCAAGCCTGCATCAAAGATGAGAAGAACATGAAAGCAGAGGGGACAGAGACAGGCTCATTAGCCAGTGACCAGGAAGGCGATGGACAGATGCCCACCGATGTCAGGTGATTTCAGGTGAAAGAGGTGAAGCTTTACTCTTCAGCCACGAAGACCAGGAGGTGTCGTGGATGACCAGGAGCTGGATTCGAGCTGTACCACAAAAGATGTCGAGAACTGCAGCATTGGTGCCCGGATTGGACACAACAAGCCTTGGCAACAGCAATCCACGCAGAAACAAGAAAGATGCTTTGGTGCAGACCAGCAAGGTCTGTGGGACTCACCACTTGATAAGAAGTCAGGGAACACCTGGAGCAACAAGGAAAGCCCAAGGAAATTCAAAGTTACCCCTCAGGGACCCACCAGTCAACGGATCAGGGATCGCGAAGGGACCTCAAGACAAAGCACAAAATGGCAGCCCACGGGTCACTCGGAATTACCAGGCTAACAATCTTCAGTGGATTCAGTGCTCAAGGTCGTGGCTACAAGCCAGCCCAAGCATGACTTCAGGATACGTCAAGAAGTCAAAGCACTTGCAAAAGTGCATGGTAATGAGGAGTTCCAGTATCCACACTACTCACAAGAGCTGCGGGTCTTAGCTTTGCTGGGGACTCGGGGCAGCCTCTGAGATGTCTGGAAATCTTCTTACTGGTCTGCAAATACTTCAGAGTCCGGCTGGAGCTTTGGAAATGCAGACCGGCAAATTGGTTTGTTGGTACCTGCCAAGCAGGGGAGTCACTCCTTTGACCCCAAGGTAGATTTCTTCAGTCCTCTCATCTTTAGCAGAGCATTGAAGGTCCAGGAATTGCCTTCAGAATTTCATCCAGGGTAATCTAAAATTCTGGTTACAGAGGTTCCTTATGTATACCTATGGAAGGGGTTGGACTAGCTCTGTGGACCCACCTATGGGAGGGTTTGGAAAGAGGGGTGGCTACACCCATTTCATTTGTCCAGTTTCATGCCAGAGCAGGGGCTGGAAGCCCCTGAACCAGTTTGAGCTGGATTATGCACAGGGACACCAAATGTGCCCCCAGTGCAGGACTTCAAAGCACTCAGAGAGTGCTCCCACCCAGCCCCAATACACATAATCCTGTATGGAAGGTGGCTACACCTCCCTGTGACAGGAAACCTATTGTCCAGGCCTCCTCTGCCAGAGTTTCAGTCAGCAGTAGGAGGCCAGACTTGTGTCTGCAGCATCCATTTTGTGATGCCAGGGCTCTATTAAGTTTCTACCGGGTATACCAGTGCTGCCATGTCTCTCCCTCTGGGAGGGTGGGATCATACTCCCACACCAGTTACTGGTGTGGGGGTATAATTCCAAGGTGTTTGACACCAAACAGGACATGTTTCCGTGCAGCCAGTCCAAAGTTAGCATTTACCGTTTGGTTATAATGCACTTAAGAGTATATGGTCAGGCTGCACTACAAACAGCATCATAGAAAGGTCTCCGGATGCTGCAGAGGGGCACTGCTCATGCAGGGACACCCTCTCACATAAGAACTAAGTACTCTGCCTTCAGGATTGATAAGGCCTGCCATAGGAGTGACTTATAGGTTTATATGTGTATATATGTATAGTGATATAGGTAACCTATATCACAGTAAGGGGTGCTGGCACCACCTTAACCAGTCTGCAGTAACAGACCAGTGGTGTCATTTTGGGTGGCTTTCCAGGGGTGGCATAATACATGCTTCAGCCCCTGGTACCTATGCCCTGGGTACATAGTATACCATATACTAGGGACTTATAAGGGCACTCCAGATCCAATCTGAACTGTACCTAAAGTACATGCAATCAATTTAGAGAGGAAAAAGCTAGGCTGGGGCCCTGAATAGCAGGGTCCCAGCCAGACTAAAGTCGAAAAACAGTGAAACAACAGATAAAAGTGGGGGTAAACATGTGAAGCAGATCCTACTCTCCTTCACAACACCCCCAAACGCAGGGACATTAAACTAACCTTGACCAGTTGAGTCTTCATGTTCTAAGTGGAAATATCTGTATAGTCCATCTGCATTGGTATGGTTACTCCCAGGTCTATGTTCTACTGTATAGTCCATCCCCTGAGGAGAAATGTACCAACTGAGAAGTTTGGGGTTTTCACCCTTCATCTGTTTTAGCCATAACAGGGGCTTATGGTCTGTCTGAACAATGAAGCTAGTACCAAATAAGTATGGCCTCAACTTCTTCAGAGCCCAAACCACAGCAAAGGCCTCCCTCTCAATGGCTGACCAACGTTTCTCTCTGGGGGTCAACCTTCTGCTTATGAAAGCTACTGGTTGATCCTGACCTTCATCATTCAGCTGTGACAGTACAGCCCCTACCCCCAACTCAGATGCATCTGTTTGGACAATGAACTTTTTTGAGTAGTCAGGACTTTGCAGAATGGGAGCAGTGCACATGGCCTGCTTCAGGTCATCAAATGCCTTTTGACAGCTAGCTGTCCACTGAACATTTTTGGGTATTTTCTTAGAGGTTAAGTCATTCAGGGGTGTCACTATTGATCCATACCCCTTGACAAATCTTCTATAGTACCCAGTCAGGCCTAAGAAGGCTCTCACCTGAGTCTGGGTAGTTGCAGCAACCCAGTCCATTATGGTCTGGATTTTGCTCTGCAGTGGTTGAACCTGGCTTTCACATCGCAGTTAAGTAACTTGACATAAAGTTTGCATCTCTGTCAGATACTACCTCCTTAGGAAAACCTACTCTTGAGAATACACCCAAGAGAGCTCTTGCCACCACAGGTGCTGTAGTGGTCCTTAGGGGAATTGCTTCTGGGTACCTGGTGGCATGGTCCACCACCACCAGTATAAACCTGTGCCAAGATGATGTCTGAGGATCCATGGGACCAACAATGTCAATCCCAACCCTCTCAAAGGGAACCCCCACCACAGGTAGTGGTATCAGGGGGGGATTTGTGGTTCCACCTGCCTTGCCACTGGCTTGGCAGGTCACACAGGAGCGACAAAACTCCTTAATGTCTTCAGACATGTGGGGCCAGTGAAAGTGAGGAACAATTATGTCCCAAGACTTGTTCTGGCCCAGGTGTCCTGCTAGGGGAATATCAAGGGCTGGTGTCAATAGGAAGCCCCTAAACTTCAGAGGTATAACCTACCTCCTGAATGCACCAGGCTTGGGGTCTCTACTCTCTGAGTAAAAGAGTCTATTATCCCAATAAACTTTATGGGTACCATTAGCATTCCCAGCAGCCTCACCAGCAGCTTGCTTTCTGAGGGGTTCAAGGGAGGGGCAGGTTTTCTATCCTGGCTCAGATCAGACCTGGAAGGGCCCCCTCTCCCAAGAACTCAACCTGCTCAGGTTCAAGCTCCTCTGGGACAGTTCCTTCTTCAGGCTCAAGATCATCTCCCTGAGGAGACTGATCTGCAGTCTGAGTCAAGTGGGAAGGCATAGCCTTAAACCTACTGCTCCTCCTCTTGGGAGGCACCTGGTCCATTATTCCAGAATCCAGGGCATGTCCAGTGTTAGACATTTTGGCCTGTGACCTATTCACAGCAATGACATGGGCAAGGATCCGTAATATTTCTGCATGTATTTTGAGCTCCACTTCAGCCCTAGCTGAAGTCTCTAGATCATTGCCAAGCAAGCACTGTACTGGTAGGTCTGCAGTTACTCCAACCTTCTTAAGGCCAGTTACCTCTCCCCAGGAGAAGTTAACAACTGCCAGAGAATGGCCTGTTCTGACGTTGCTAGCATTGGTCACTTGGTACATTTCATCAAGTATAATTTGCCCAGGATCCACAAGATCTTACTCACCATTGTGACACTTGCTCCTGTGTCCCTGAACGCCAAAGCCTTTATTAAAGGCTGTTGTCTGTATTTGCCCAGATTACTGGGGCTCACAAAGGGGGATATACCCATACCCCCATCACAGACTAGAACAGCCTGAGTTGGAACTCTGACTAGGCCAGAGTCCATCTCAGAACCAAGGGTAAACCCTACTACAACCTTTTTCTGAACATTACCACCACCAATTGTAGCTGTACTAGGGGGAACAGTTGTCTTAGGGGCAATGGTGGCTGGAGTAGATTCTTTGGACTTGGTGCAGTCACTGGTCCAGTGAGTTTTCTGCTTACAGTTTTTGCACCATGGTTTCTTTTGGCCTTTTCCCTTGTTAGACTGTGAATCCCCACCTAAAGAAGATTTTTCGGGGCCTTGTGAAGACTTCTGGTCTTTACCCTTCTCCCCACCCTTGTCAGAGTTTTTAGGATCTTGCTTCTTGGGTTCACCACCTTGGTGCTGTACTATCTACCTCACCCTGGTTCTGACCCACTTGTCTGCCAGGTACTGGTGCAACAGCTGATTTTGACAATTAATAAGGATCGGCTCCCTCATAATTAAATTGTACAATCCTTGATAGTCATGCACTTTACTGCCAAGTAACCGACCCTCCAGAGCCTTAATAGCACAATTTAGAAAGTCTACCCAATCTTGATTCTGTGCCTTTTGGGTATCCCCGAACTTTAACCTGTATTGCTCAGTGGTAAGGTCAAACCCATCAATTAAGGCCCTCTTCAGACTGTTGTAATCATCTGCCTCCTCCTCTCTAACAGTGAGGAGATATTTCTACCTTTTTCTGCAAAGGAGAGCCATAAAATTGCTGCCCACTGCTCCTTGGGGTTCCTTTGTACTTTACAGGCCTTTTCCAGTGCAGTTATCCATTTGTGGATGTCATCCCCACTCTGGTAAGGAGGGACAGTCTTATTCAGGTTTTTATGGTCATAAGACCCCTCCCTATCTCTAGGGATGTTACTGACACCATGGGACTCTAGTCTCATCTTTTTTCTAGCTCTGTAGAGCTCTAAGACCTCCCTACACTGGACAATATCGGTTATAGTTGTTGGATGAGGAAGTTCCAATACATCCAGGCGTAGAGATTTTCTCAATGTGGCAACTGTGTTTGTGGGCTGCTTTGCTGCCTTTCCGAATATGCTAGGTATGCGAGGTTGTAAGGTGGAAGTAAACAGTAGAGTGTGGTCCGGTGTATCCCGCAATGCTGGTGGTTGGGAAAGTAGCAGGTCCTCAAATTCAACAATGAGATTATCAATTTGGTCGATTACACAGTTCGATAGTATCCCCCCTGTATGCCGTCCCTAAATATTGGTCAATCAGTCAATCAAGCAGTCTGATTGGGCTCCAGTGCAACACCCAGCAGTAGAGGATAGATGGGAAAAGCGATGCAAAACAAAGTCTTGCTAGCATACCTCCTGGAGATCGGATGTTAAAGAAATGGCCCAGCCTCCTTTGTGCTCCCTTGGGTGTGGATGGGCCTGCCCTTGGCCCGGGCTTCGCCCGGGCTCGCCTGCACACATCCCACACTCCTGGAGCCCTCCTCAGGTTTTCTAGCGCCTCCTGGCACGCTACAGTGATGCGTTGGTGGCGGCCGGAGCCACAAGGCAAACTTGGGTTTGTTGTCCCCCCATGCAGGCAGGCAGACAGCAGCAGCAGTGATAATACGGGCGTCCCACGCTGCGGTAGCCCTCTTTGGGTTTTCTATCACCTCCAGGCACGCTAGAGTGACGGTGTTGTTGGCAGCCGGAGCCACAAGGCCAACCGGGGCTTGTAGTCCCCCCCAGGCAGGCAGGCAGACAGCAGCAGCAGTGACAATACGGGAGCACCACGCTGCGGGAGCCCTCCTAGGGTTTTCTAGCACCTCCTGGCGCTAGAGTGATGGCATTGGTGGCGGCCGGAGCGGCAAAGCAAACCGGGGCTTGTAGTCCAGGCAGGCAGGCAGGCAGGCAGACAGCAGCAGCAGTGACAATACGGGCGTATGAATACATTTTTCCGCATAGATTTTACCTACCAACTGATGTATATTTGCATGATCTTTTTTGTGATGGATTCTTAATTATGTTATGCATTGTATTTATTGTATAAGGATTGTGATTTTGTGGCCCAAGTGCTCGAAATAAAGTAATTTGAAATTAAATGAAATTAAGTAAGTAAGTAGTAAGTAATTATCTTTCTTGCATGATTACCTAAAATCATTTACAAATACAGTATGGATTATGTCATAAAACAAACATCTGATAATAAAAGATCTATAAAATTGTTAAAATGTGTGTGACCCATACAAAATTTAAGAACGTCTGAAAGTGCAGCAGAAAAATGATATGGGTACAGCAGTTAGCTCGAGGTTTTTTTAGGTAGCAAATGCAGAAAGGCATCACCGGGCAAAGCTGAAAGGCATAGGTAGGTGAGCATGCGATGTTGTGGCATGCAAGCATGCATATGATTATTGTATGCTTAAGCACACATATGATATTAATGAAAAACAGTGCTCCTCCCAAAGTAAAATATGAAATGTAAAAGAATGAACAGTGGTACAGGTGAATGGTATACAGAATCATATTGTGCCAATGTTACTGTCACAATAAGTGATCGGTAGCTTATGTTTTTTTTACTTTCGCCATCAATTTTTGCATTGTTCGCAGAGTCCTTCCAGCTGCCTCATTGAACTTTACAATTGGTACAAGGTCCATCGGCACCGTGGTAGTGTAGATGAACATTAGGGCCTCCTTGCATGATCTTACTCCATTTTGAAGGAAACATTGTTCTTAAGTATAGTCACCTCTGGCCCAGCAAGCATGGGCAACAACAAGTAATATGCTCAGCTGACTCTGTCTGGTATTGGCACAAGCAACATCCCCTGCTTCTTGGCAGTGTGTTTTTCCAGTGGCCCCTATAGTTCCATATTGGTAATGTTAGGAGCCTGGTTCTCAGAACTTGCCTTCCCAATCCTACCTTCAAATATGGTTGACATGAAGTGGCTTTGTTTGAGTAGATGGGACCCTCTGTGCCAGGGATGTGTCTAATCTGTTTGAGATCCTGTTGCCTTGAGATGTGTTTGCCCTGTTTCTTTAACAGGCTTTTTAGGTCGGACATCGGCAAGGGTGTATCAGTTAAAAGGTCTAATGGCAGGCCCAATAACGTGTTGGCCATCGAGAGATACCTTTCCCAGTGGGTAGTATTATCAATAAAAAACTGTTTGTAATGCTTCCCTGATTGTGTCAGGGCCTGCCTTAATCACTCAATAATATAATTTGACTATATCTTTTTTTTACATTCAATGTCCATTTCTGGAATATTGAACTCAAAGCGGATCAGTGTGCGGCTTGTTGAATTTGGAAGATTGAAAACCTTTCTAAAGACAGTGATATGCAGGCGCTCCAATTTATCGGTAAGCACACCCGGAAAGGCGAGATAGCCATAGTTCAGTGTTGGAATTAGCTTTGCTTGCAATACTCTTCGGATACCATCTGTAGATTGGTTCTGGAGCTTGCAATTTAACTTGCGCAGATTGTGTGTGACCTTAGCGGCTTTCGCCTTGAGTGCTTTGGTCTGCAGTGTTGATCTCCCAGTGTTTGAGAATTTTACTACCAGATACGTGTATTTATTAGCTGTAGCAATCCTTACCTGGCCGAGATACCAACCCAATAGTGATTTTTTGGGTTTATAACAAAAAAAACAGCACCTTCATTTTTTGCATGATCAGAAGTTTAAGATGGTTCAGTTTAGGTGGAAAGATGTTGGCTTTCAGGAGTGCCTTTCCCAGATCCGTGGTGTATAAGTTGAACAATGTAGGGGCAATCACACAGTCCTGTTTTAACCCTTTGTTCATGTAGATCTTAGCTGTTACACATGCCTGTGTAAGCTTAGTATGAACCCAAGTACCGGTGTGAAGTGTCATTACTGCTGCCAGAAGTTTCCTTGGGATGCCCCACTTTGCAAGTTTCGCCCACAGTATGTTGCGATCAATGTCGTTGAAGGTGGCAATATCATCAACGTAGCATGCATAGAGAGGAGGGGAGGCAACCTCTGTGGCGGTGGTTGCCAGATATTATAACAAGATGGTGTTGTCCAGTTTAGATCAGTTGGCCCGAAATCCGTCTGCTATTGCGGTATGATAAAAAAAAATGTATCCATGCCTCTAGCTCTTTCAGGAGCACTTTTTCAAACGCCTTCCCATCAACGTCCGTCAGCGGGATTACTCTGTAGTTCTCTGGGCGAGAAGCATCCCCTTTTTTGCAGATGGGATGCAAGATGGAGCCTTTCCATTAGTTTGGTATCAGCAAGGTATTATAGCATTGGTAGAACAGGCTATTCATGTGAGGAGCTAAAAAATCTCGATCTTCATTGAAGATGCTGCCTGGTAACCCATTAGGCCCGGGAACCCCATCCTTCCTGATTCCCTTGCGAGTAATTAGGGTTCTTTTTCTGTTAGGGCAAAGTGCTCTGCCTAATTCTCTTCAGGGTGGTTTCCCACTACCTCCATGGTTGTATCCATGGGTTTATATAGGTCGACATAAAGCTTTGTACGTGGGCTGCCCATTTGTTGCCGTATACAGAATTTTCTGTATGGCCTCCACCATTTAGGACATTAACATAGCTTCAAAACTCCTTGTTCTTTTTGGGCGCTAACAATGCATATATATGTTTCCATTTTTCTTCTGTGTTGGTTTGTTTCAGCTGCCAGACGTTTCTGGATGTTTTCAGGATTTTTTCCATCGTGGGTACTTCTGTCTCCTATACTGTAGCTCTGTCTGATGACTCCTCTTTTTGCCCTCTCTGAATTCTTTTTTACGAAGGAGATAGATTGGCCCATTTCCAATAAGGTTGCCTTTATGTGTGGGTTGCCTTCCTGTACTCAGAGCTTTGAATAGCGAGTCCAGTATTTTTTACCTCTGCTTGAATGTCCCCATTTAATTTGTTTTATCAATGGCGGTTCACTGATTGGATTGAGCACTTGGCTAACAGGGATGTGTTCCTCATGCAGCATGGCACTTACATTGACAAGGATGGATGATGCACAATGATCACTTACAGTAGTATGTGGCACCTTATATTCTTTGCACCTCTTCAATAAGTCCTTGCTCATGAAAACGTAATCTAATGTGGAGATGTTTTTGAATGTGGGTTGTGGTTTCCTGTTTGCCTGCTTTATTTGGTTCGCGGACACCAGATTAAATTAATTAATGCAGGCGTCCATGATGTTCCACCCACTCTCCCCTTGACTTTTTTCTGGGCAACACAGGGCCAAGACACAGCCCTGGAAAACACCTTTAGACACTGGTACCCTTTCTGTCAACAGGGCCTGGTCCTATAAACATCGTATGCGTGCATGACTATCTTTATGCAAACAAATTAGAAGAGATAAAATGAAAAGAAGCATTTCTAGATCAGCTAGGATACTCCAGGGTTTAGATCTTGGAAAGCCGATTTTAAATTCACAAAGGCTACATAAAGTCTGCCTCTGCCAATCAAAACGGTTCTCCAATAGATTAATAGAAAGCCAAAAACCTGATCAATGTTTGAGACCCTAGATCAAAAGCCTTATTGAAATGGGCTTAGAATGTTGCTCTCCTGAATCCAGTTTAGTTTTTTATTGAAGAGGCAGCGTACAACGATTTTCTGAATGCAATCAATAAGGCTTATTGGCCTGTAATTAGATGGTAGTGAATGGTCGCCTTTTTAAATATAGGCAAAACTATGGCACCCTTCCATGAGTCGGGATGGGAGACCCGCTGGGATTGCATTGGCCAAGGCTAAGATGCAGTGAGACAAGGGTTTACTGTTGGCTAGAAAGATATCTGCTGGAATGCCCTCAGGACCAGCTGCTCGACCTTGTGAAACCGCGTGCAAGGACTGTAAGATATCTGTGATCTCAATCATCAGCATAGGGTGGGTATCAGACTGGGGAGCCGAGAAATATGTTGATACATCGCCACATTTAAGGCTTAATTCTGGACAATACTGGAGAGATCCCAGTCTGTTTTGGCGTGCAAAATAGTATTTTTATATGCCTTCCTTAGAGATATATTTAAAAGTTAATTTCAGTTAAAGTGACATATATGACCCTTAAATTGAAACGAAACTCTGAAAATTACTTTTGAAAAGTCTTTGCCCTATCAAGTACAACTGCCTAGCATGAAATAGACTGAGCAGGGAGTGGAAGTTAAAGAAGTGACAGAGAGGGGTATGAAAGTCATAATGTTGTCAAAATAGAAGCCTGAAACAAACCTGAATTTATATTATTGACTACTGCTTTGTCATAAACTTACGAACAAATGGTGTAAAGAACGGTACATTTGTACTTCCATAAATGTAGTTACTTAGACTATGTAGCAGTATTTTATATGGTGGAGTAGATATTGTTTCACATTGGCATTGATGGACAAATTATTGTGATATACAGCTGTTTGAACAAAGAACATAGAAATAAAAGTCACAAAGTGAGACTATGATGAAATGTGAAGCCCTGATCCACAGATATCACTGTAAAAGCAACTAGAAAGTATCACAGCTGGTTCGTTTTTTTGCTGTACCAATTTAGGGGAATTTAAATTGATTTTCTTTTGTGAGTAATTATATTCTTTTTATCCTTAACACGTATGCATGTTTGAGTCATTTGTTTGAAGCATTTTACATCCAATCTTGCTCACTGATATTATCTTTCCTCTACTTTCAGTGAGAGTCCAGTACCAGATCTTCGTGACAAATGAATGTTTCTAAACAGATGAAAATTGACAGATCTTCTATTTTTCCCTATCTCGACATATGGGACTATCATTATTTTCTAAGCATGGAGAGAGCTGATTACTCTGTAGAAACCTCTCAAGATGATTCTGTTATGTCTGTCATTTTTCAATAAAGTAGTAAAGCATTACTCCTTTGCTTCCTGCTTGTTACAAGTCTCCAGTTCCTCCTTAGGTTAAAGAAAATACACAATTTATTTTATAAACAGATAGATCCTAAAAGGTTCTGCCCTATGGTCAGGCTAAAGGGACAGTACTTTAAAGTGACAAGACTTTAAAATTAATATTGATCTCCCATGAACCGCAACAGTTGATGAAGTACACGTTAAACCATGCATCAGCCACATAAAAGGCACATTTCATAAACAAGCATTGATTCTACCAATCCAAAGATATTTATACCTGCTGACTGCTTCTGTTTTGCCTAGGTGCCGATTTATGTTTCACATTTCCTTTTCCATGATTATCTTCAGTTTTTTCTTTCTATAATATTTGTGAAATATTTATCTCTGAAATAGTATCTCTGCAGTCCTTAATGACCATGTAATCTGCATATAGGAGACATGTGATATGGGTCCCATTCATTTTTGGACTAAAACTGTTTGTAGTAGCCAAGACACCAGGTAAATCCACTTCTAACATTGAGAATAGCAGAGGGGCCGACAGCATCCTTGTCTAAATCTATTATTGATTGATACTTTATTTGACACTGCTTCTTCAGAGTCTACTTAAACCTGTGCCACGTTTTCTCTGTGAAGTTCTCATAATATCAGAAGATGTTTGGTGGTAGTCTGCTGGTTCTAAATGTATATGATTCCATAGAATGCTGGAATTTCTCTATCCCTTTGTCTTGATGCAAGTGTGAGTTGGCAGTATTGGGACTAGCTTAATCTGATTTGCTTCTAGTCTGCCTTATTACTGTTATACAGCTAACACTTTCTCATCATTATAGTTTGTGTTTCTTGGACAACATAAATGTCAGAATTGTGCCAGGCTGATTCCATGTACAGTGTCAGGATATGTTGTCCTGCAGTCTTCTTAGCTCACAGTGAGCCATCTGCGGCCTTAACTTGTCCAGTCAACAAATGGAATATGCAACCTCAGAACATGGCAGCCTTGAGTTCCCATGGTTTTTTGGTAACAGATCTAGAACCCTTGCATTTGGTTACTCATGCATACCCAAAGAGATACAAAATGTGTAGTTTCAATATTTATTAAAGTATGATGATTCTTGAGTAGAGTATTTGCCCTGCGATAATCAATAGAAGGAAACACATTAGCGTAATAAGCATGATGAGAATTATGAAGAGGGGAAACAATTCAAACTTTAGTATCATGTACTCCTGGCTAGAGCTCTCTAATCTAATGTCTAGAGTAAGGTAAGCTGCCAAATCCCTGCCAGGTGATCTAACTCTCCATTACCTAGGGCTAAGTGAAATCAGGGTGCTAGCCTTGGTCAAAATCTGGGCATCCATCCTTGCTGGAGTACACAGGAATCAACTGGGCTGGAATTCTGACATGTAGTGACCTTGCAGTGTTAGATAAATCCTTCTTTAACTTAATCAAGGAAGTGATGCTGTATATATAGTAAACATCATCCATGCAGTCATGCTGAAGCCCCAGTCAGTCTGCTATTGTTTATTTTGATGTGATAACTCGGTCACCTTCAGGGCAATACCAAACAATAACATTTGCGCAGTAAACTTTATCCTCTTTACTGAATGATCAAGAAATTTTAATAGTGTGCCTATGAAATGGAAATGTTAGCAATGTAGTTTCGGAGAATGTTGTTGTGGACAAAAAAACAATCAAATGTTTGTGAAATGTCACTCTTTTTAACCTCTTCAGTGCCCATGACGAGATGGTCTCGTCATGGAGCACGGTTGCGCTGTGCCCATGACGAGACTATCTCGTCATGAGCCCCGCCCGCTAATGTAACGCCCGGCACAGGAGGGGGAAATGGCGTGGCACTGAAGGGGTTAAGCAATAAGGCAACTTTAGAACATGAGCATGTAAAATGATGCTCTTTCTACCTGGGTCTATCCTAAGCATGTGACACCCACTTCTTCAAAACTATGCTAAACATAAGGTAAAGATCCATAAATCCCTAAAATGACAAAGCGCATTGTGCTTCTTCAATCAAAGGGCAGAGCAAAATCCAAAGTGTTAAAACATTAAAATGGGATAAAATTCAGCCGTGGCCCATGCAGGTAAGAGCGTTGGGGTGGTGGGGCCGGGTGGATGGGGATTTTGATTGAGGATGACTAGGGAAATTTAAATAAATATTACATTTTCTCTCATCATTGTCCGTCGAAATCCCTCCCAAGCCGGCCCCACCGCACTTACCTGCATGTCTGCGGCTGATAACATTTAAAAATATTAATCATTTAAAAGCAATTAAGCATATGCAAAAGGAGGCCGAAATATCACTACCACAGCTCAAAACTGTAAAGTTGTATATGTGTTTCAAGAGGTGGATGAAACTTTGCTGTTCTAAGCAACCGCAGACAATGTTCCCAGAGGCACCCATTGGATCAGGTGCATAGAGCAAATATGTTCCAATCCATCCCCCTCATCAGCTGCCGAAGGAAGAAGGGCTAGTGCTGAATGCACACAAGCCAAGGCAAGATCCAGATCACTAGGAGCTGAAACATCCTAGAAAGGCTTATAAAATGCATTCATAAGTAACAGCAAGCGCAGAGGTCAATTGTACAAGTGAGCCTTTAGAGGGTCCTCCAGCAGTTCCATGTCCAGAGATTGAATCTGTTGTGCTCCTAGGCATATGTCCAGGGCACAGTTGAAAGTAAAAACAAGCATTGGCATAGCCAATAAGTCTCACCTTTGGGACCTTATAATTATTTACTTATGCAGCACAATATCCTTACTGAAACAACATTAACTGTTGCATAGCTAAACACCTATCCTGGGGGGTCTGAGTATTACAGCTTTGGATTGGTAAAATACCTTCCAAGCCAGCCTGAAATGAATAAAAGCAACCCCTGACATTTGTTTTGCTCTCATTAGAGCTGTTCAGAGAGGTATAACTTTGTCCAGACACAAAGGAGCACCCAGTATAAGTCAAATCCAATCCCTTTCACGCATAGAGTGATGCATAAATTATGCAAAAAAGGAAGTAGAGAACTCTGGGTAGTTCTCAAGTTTAGGTGGAAAGCAGCTCCAGTATAGAGCACTCTCAACACCAGCAACACTCTAAATATGCTCACAATGTCTGCTTTTCTATAAAAGTTTTTAAGTATAGGATAAACACAGTGCTATCCATCCCGAGCTGTAAAATGGCCAAAGCCTTTTACCACTCCAAGAACAGTATTACAGCTTTTAATTGATAAAATACCATCCAAGCCAACCTGAAATGAATAAAAGCAACCCCTGACACGTGTTTCACTCTCATTAGAGCTCTTCAGAGCGGTATAGCTTTTTCCAGACACAAGGGATCCCCATCACCAAGTATAAATCAAGGCCAAACCTTTTCAGGCATAGAGTAATTAAAAAATTATGCAAAAAAGGAAGCAGAGAACTCTGGGTAGTTCTCAAGTTTAGGTGGTAAGCAGCCTCAGTAAAAGGCAATCATAACACCAGCGACAATCTAATTGTGCTCAGCTCAAATGTTTGCTTTTCTATAAAAGTCATATATATATATATATATATATATATATTACCTACTGGCGGTCGCCAGTAGGTAGTTATAGTTAGGACCACGTTTCCATAGGAAATCCGCAACATTCTATTTTGAATAACTTTGGCGCCGGTCGACGAATCCTCGCGAATTTTTCAAAATAGGTGGGGCGCTACGCTCCGCTCCTACCCTGAAAGTCTCGGGGGGATTCGTCAAGCGGGGGCTGAGATAAAAGGGGGGTCCCAAAACACGTTTTTCCCATGCATTTTTCCATAGGACCTTTAGACAGGGCTACAGCCCGAACGGCTGAACAGAATTACTAGAAATTTGGCAGAGAGGTAGTCCTCAGGTCAAGGAAGTGCCTTTTGTAGGTTTGGTGTAAATCTGTTCAGTAGATTCTGAGAAAATAGCCTTTAAATCAATATATATATCTGAGCCAGCTTACGGTGCGCTTACGGTACGCATACCGTACGCGTACGGTGGAGTGCGCGAGCGTGATTCTGATTGGCTCTTAGATCTTAGTAAAGATTCGAATCGGTCGAAACCAGGGAGCGGCGGCGGCCATTTTCTCTCTCGCACTGAGAGTGATGTTTAAAATATAAAGGACAAAAACATGTAAAGGGGCTGTTTAGACAGCTCCCACACACATAGCCATGTTGAGGGAGTCCCCAAAGATCCCTCAAGGGCAAAAACGGAATTTTTATTTTTTCGCTAATTTCGCCGATTACGCTTACCGTACGCGTACGGTAAAAAAGTATACAAAAAAAAAAATTATCCACACTCTCCCCACCCCGTGTGCACTTGGTGGCCGAAGGCCACTAATTGTGCATTGCTTATTATTTATGAGATAAACTATAATATTTAAAAAAAAAAATAATAAAAAAAATAATTATCCTCACTCTCTCCACCCCGTGTGCAAATGGTGCCCGAAGGGCACCATTTGTGCATGGCTTATAAAAATTACGAAAAATTAAAATATTACCTTTCAAAACGAAGTGCATCATATGTCCTCCATGTGCGCACGGTGCGCGAAGCGCATCGTGCGTACATGGCCCATCTAGCGTAACGTGGGCACGCGGTGCGCGTAGCGCACCGCGTGCCCACCGTGCGTGCACGGCACTAACTGCGTAAAGTGGCCGCGCGGTGCGCGAAGCGCACCGCGTGCTTACTGTGCGCGCACGGAACGAACTGCGTTAAGTGGGCGCGCACGCCACGAATGGCGTAAAGTAACTTAGCATTTAAAAAACCGTACAAAGTCACTGAAAAAACCATAGGTTTCACACACGTTATAGTTAGGAATTAGCATTTAAAAAACCTTGCAAATTCACTGAAAAAACCATAGGTTTCACACATGTTATAGTTAGCGGAAATTTTACTGATAAAAAACCAATGAAATTCCCCCGTTATAGTTACTGTAGGCAACTATAACTCACGCGACCGCAATCTTCTGCTGATGACATATGTGTCTTTATGAAAAAAAAATATTTGTAATATATGTATAGCTAAAAATGTATGGAAGAAGACATGGGCAAATAAGTGTCTAAATACAGTATTAGCATCAGCAGAGGATTGCGGTCGCGTGAGTTATAGTTGCCTACAGTAACTATAACGGGGGAATTTCATTGGTTTTTTATCAGTAAAATTTCCGCTAACTATAACATGTGTGAAACCTATGGTTTTTTCAGTGAATATATATATATATATATATATATATATATATATATTTTGTGAAAAAACCATAGGTTTCACACATGCTATAGTTAGCTGGAGATTTTACTCATAAAAAACCAATGAAATTCCCCCGTTATAGTTAGTGCAGGCAACTATAACTCACGCGACCACAATCCTCTGCTGATGCTAATACTGTATTTAGACACTTATTTGCCCATGTCTTCTTCCATTAAATTTTAGCTATACATATATTACAAATATTTTTTTTTCATAAAGACACATATGTCATCAGCAGAGGATTGCGGTCGCGTGAGTTATAGTTGCCTGCACTAACTATAACGGGGGAATTTCATTGGTTTTTTATGAGTAAAATCTCCAGCTAACTATAGCATGTGTAAAACCTATGGTTTTTTCACTGAATTTGCAAGGTTTTTTAAATGCTAATTCCTAACTATAACGTGTGTGAAACCTATGGTGTTTTCAGTGAATTTGTACGTTTTTTTAAATGCTAAGTTACTTTACGCCGTTCGTGGCGTGCGCGCCCACTTAACGCAGTTTGTTCCGTGCTTCGCGCACCGTCCGCACATGGAGGACATATTATGCGCTTCGTTGTGAAAGGTAATATTTTATATGCCCCTTTACATGTTTTTTGCCTTTGTTTTTCCTCCCCCCCTCAGAGTGCGAGAGAGAAAATGGTGGCCGCCGCTTCCTGGTTTCGACCGATTCGAATGTTTACTAAGATCTAACAGCCAATCAGAATCGCGCTTGCACACGGCACCGTACGCGTACGGTAAGCTTACCGTAAGCGCACGGTAAGCGCACCGTAAGCTGGTTCAGATATATATATTGATTTAAATGCTATTTTCTCAGGATCTACTGAACAGATTTACACCAGACCTACAAAAGGCACTTCCTTGACCTGTAGACTACCTCTCTGCCAAATTTCAAGTAACTCTGTTCGGCCGTTCGGGCTGTAGCTGTGACTAAAGGTCCTATGGAAAAATGCATGGGAAAAACGCGTTTTGGGACCCCCCTTTTTTCTCAGCCTCCGCTTGACGAATCACCCCGAGACTTTCAGGGTAGGAGCGGAGCGTAACGCCCCATTAGTTTTGAAAATTTCGCGAGGATTCGTCGACCGGCGCCAAAGTTATTCCAAATAGAATGTTGCGGTTTTCCTATGGAAAAGGGGTCCTAACTATAACTACCTACTGGCGACCGCCAGTAGGTAATATATATATATATATATATCCAGAAACAATCGTTACCGCGTTTTCACAAGAACGATGCCATGGCCACAAATCTTCATCTCAGCGTGCTTTTATTTCAACGGTCTTGTCACTCTACGCATCTCCGAAACGCGTAGAGTGACAAGACCGTTGAAATAAAAGCACGCTGAGATGAAGTTTTGTGGCCATGGCATCGTTCTTGTGAAAACGAGGTAACGATTGTTTCTGGATATTGGGAGTCGCTTTCCCGCCGTGGCCCGCCATTGCAAGTGGCTTGGGTTTTCTAAGCGAAACTTAATGAGGTGGATATATATATATATATATATATATATATATATATATATATATATATATATATATATATATATATATATATATATATATATATATATCACCTACTGGTGGCCGCCAGTAGGTAGGACGTATTATCCATATTAAATCCACAACATTCTATTTGGAATAACTTTGGCGCCCGTTGATGAATCTTTGTGAAAGTTTCAAAACTGGTTGGGCGCTCTGGTCCACTCCTATCCTGAAAGTCTCGCAGTGATTCATCAAGCGGGGGCCGAGAAAAATGTTTTCCCCATGCAATTTTCCATAGGAACCGTTAATCGCAGCTGCAGCCCGAAATGCTGAATGGAATTACATGAAATTTGACAAAGAGGTAGCCCTTGGTTCACACTGGTGTCATTTGGTGTAATGGTGTAAATCCGTTCAGTAGTTGCTGAGAAAATCAAAAGTAAAATCACATATATATTTGGGCGGAGCCAAACCACACATCGCATCGTGAGATCTGATTGGCTGTCAGCACTTCATCCAAGAAGTATTGGCAGCCATCTTGGGACCAATATAGATGATAGCACCTCATTAACAAGCATTGACATAGCCAATTCGTCTCGCTTTTGGGACCTTATAAGTATTTAGTTATGCAACTGTTGCATGGCTAAACACTTATAAGGTCTCAAAGGCGAGACCTATTGGCTATGCCAATGGTTGTTTTTATAGCCATGGGCAAAAATTATAGTTTGGGCGTTGTACATGCCATAGCAACAAGACCTTTCTACTAATCTGGCGACCATTAACCTACAGTTATCATCAAGAAGCGCAGGATCGGAGTGCCATTGCCTCCCTCTACTCATCTAGTGCCCTTCTGTTGAGATGTTGGAAAGTGTTGAGAAGAATGTGTTTTATTAGTGCAAAAAATCTGCGTGAACATCCTTTCAAGGACCAGGAATGTCTAGTGCCACACGTTGGTGCGCCGAGGTCCTGCCCCTAAAGCACTATGTTTCTCGATGCCAGGATTCTATGCTGATGTTGGACGCAGCTATTTCAGAATGTCTTTTCAGCATTTTTCCTACCACATCACTCTGTAGAAGAACGAAGCTTGGCTTGCGGTTACAAAAAAATTAACATCTGTTTGAAAACTAAACATAATTTTTTCTTAACATGATTTTACCGAAGCATGCAGCAGAGACAGCAGGGCTGAGACACAATCTGTGCACTGGGTCGGGCGTGGGGAGAGGGTGGGTTAAGATGAAGTCTCACCCACAAATGTATTGGTAACACACAGCGGCCTTGAAGTAGTCACTAAGGGTGGGCGTAGTGGGCGTAGTGGGGCTACGTGAAGCAGCACGTAGTGTGCCCAAATCTGCGCACACTACGCGCTTCGCGTAGCCCCACTACGTGCCACCCACCTCCCGCCCGCCCTCCTTTTAAATAATATCAGCAATGTAAAATAAATTAAAGTAAAGAGACTTACCTTAAGCGAGGCGTCTCCGGGGCTCCCTCTTCTTCGTTTCTAATTTCTTCTGACAAATGCGCATGCGCGGACGCCCGCGCATGCGCATTTCTCGCAAGAAATGCGCATGCGCGGGTGTCCGCGCATGCGCATTTGCCAGAAGAAATTAGAAACGAGAAAGAGGGAGCCCCGGAGACGCCGCGCTTAAGGTAAGTCGCTTTACTTTAATTTATTTTTCATTGCTGATATTATTAAAAGGAGGGCAGGCGGGAGGTGGGTGGCGGGTGGCAGGCAGCTACGCTTCGCCCTCGGCGTGTGCGTAGCGCTGCCCTGCTTCGTCTACTTCGGAAAGTGCGAAGCAGGCAGCGCTACGTACACTACGTGGGTGAAGCGTAGTGCTACGCCCGGGGTTAGTAGTCATACAAAGGTGGTCTTTGTTTCAGTCTTTGCTCGGCGATTCAAAGACGAGGTAGAAGAAGATACTGTGGAGTCTAACGGGAGGGACAAAACAGAAACCACATAGAGAGACCACCTGCACACACATGAACAGATCGGCTGTGGGAGAAAGAGAGCAAAATCTAAGAAGGAAACTGTGAGGAGGAAAAAGACACAGGGATAGAGGGAGTAGCAGAAGGAGGGAATCAAGATGAAAACAGAGAGGGACAGATGCACGCGAAGCAGAGGGCAGGAGCAAGAAAAGAAACAAAGAAAAGGGAAAAGGCAGTAACGAAAGGGAAGGAAGGATGCAAACAATGAAGAGGACTTAAAGAGCGGACGAGCCACAATGGATGCAGAGTAGAGGAATAATACAAAGGAAAGGGGACAAACAGTACAGTAGAATGAAAAGATAGAGGAAGCGACAGGTAAATGCAGGAGAGCAAGAGAGCCAGGATGAAAACAGAGATTAGAAGATGTGTAGGGAAATTGAGGACAGCAAGAGCGCAAGAAAACAGAGTACAATATGAAGGAAAGGGAGGAAGCCAGTCAGAATGTAAGGAGAGAGGAACTGGAAGGCAAGAGGAGGGTGCGCAGGAATACAAAGAAAAGTACACCGGGAGGCGAAGAGGACCGAACAGATCAAATATCAAAGAGAAAGTGATCGCGATCGCAATCAAGTGGCGCTCGCCCACGCACATCCACTGTAGCTCTAGGCCGGCCATGGTAGCATTTTTTTATGCCCTCACAAAAAGTCTTGCCAGACCAGCGCATGCGCAGGATCAGGCGAGACCTAAAAAGCATTGCAGTTAATAGTAGGCCTGGGCGAAGCACTACGCTACGCTTGCGTAGTTTGCGAAGTTCGCGCTACTTCGCACTACGCGAACTGCACGTAGCACAGTGCGAACACGCGTAGCGTAGTGTTGCGTAGTGCTGCGGTAATTTTTTGCGTGCTCGCGGTCCTCAACGTCAAGTTGGCGACCGCGAGCAAGCAAAATGACATCCTGGCGAGACTTTTTCCTTGTTCGCGATCGCAAGCATGGAAAATAAACCTCCCGGCGAGATTCCCAACGCGAGGAGGTCAGGTTTCTCATTGCGAGGGGTCGCGTATGCTCGCGACCGCTCGCGATGAGAAACTACCAGTTCGCGTTGAGAAAGCTGCCGCTCGAGTAAAAATCTACTCGAGCAGCAGAAAACTACAGCTCGCACTGTGCAAGATGCCATTTTCAATGATTGCACAGTGCCGGTTGCTTGTCCGCACTGTGCAATCATTGAAAACAACATCTTGCACAGTGCGAACATGTTACTACGCAGTTCGCGAAGTGCTACGCGTAGCTCGCGTAGTGCGAACTTCACTTTGCGTAGCTTCGCGAAGTGCTACTTCGCGAACTACGCCCACCCTTAGTTAATAGAATGTTTTAAGACTTTAGTTACATTATAAATCATTTGTTGATGATACCATACTCATTTTAGGAATTGTGGTGTGTTCTAAGGTGATTTTACCATGTGAAAAAGCCTTCTGCTGGTATATTATGAATCATGTTTGAGAGAAAACTATTTTCTCATGCTTTTCCCACAAATGTTTGGCAGGTGATCTATAAGCTAAACTGAGAGCATATTTTCTTTAAATTCACATTATCTTTTTCAGTCATGTTAGAATGAAGTCTGACATTCTCAGTAAAACATGTTCATCCAATAAGGGCAGAGACTGTCAGTTGATTCCTTTGTGTTCTACTGCAGCTTTCCAGAGTGTTCTAAAGAACAACTAGAGCGATAACAGTCCTATTTATGACAAACGTATGGCACACCTGAAGCCATCTTGATTGGAATAAAGTGGTAACTCTTAAAACATTTAATTTAAAAAGGAACAACATGAGGGGGTTCATTTTGCCATAGAAAGTATTATTAGTGCTGCTGAAAGAAAAATTAGGGCACATTTTGAGGGACTTATCAAATCCTCTTCTATTTCATAAAAAAATTGAACTTTGAATACCAGCAGCAGACTTCCCTGGTGAGCAGTAGCTTTACTACAGTGATCTAATGAGCAACTAGAGTGCTAACATTCTGAATTTATGGAAAATGTGTGACACATCTGAATGCCTTCTTGGTGGAATCAAAGTAAAAAACTGAAAGTATTTCCTACTGAGGAGACTGTAGTAACTAGTAAGTAAGGAAATTAGTAAACTTCATAACAAATAAGTCTCCCAAGATGGCCACCAGAGACAAAAGAGCCCAAATGTAGCACAAATATCACCCAGATGTAGCCCAAGTGTAGCCCAATGACAGACTGTCCCAGAGTGTTCTAAAGAACAACTAGAGTGCTAACAGTCTTACTTATGACAAAAGTATGGCACACCTGAAGCCATCTTGATTGGAATAAAGTGGTAACGCTTAAAACATTTAATTTGCAAAGGAACAAAATGAGGGGGTTCATTTTGCCATAGAAATTATGATTAGTGCTGCAGAAAGAAAACTTAGGGCAGATTTTGACTTCTCAAATCCTCTTCTATTTCATTAAAAAACT
This sequence comes from Triturus cristatus, assembly GCF_964204655.1. NCBI lineage: Eukaryota > Metazoa > Chordata > Amphibia > Caudata > Salamandridae > Triturus > Triturus cristatus. Next base: position 1,559,408,748 of record NC_140591.1, read on the forward strand.
CTGACATGCAGACTGAAACATGCACTTTGAATACCAGCAGCAGACTTCCCTGGTGAGCAGAAGCTTTACTACAGTGATCTAATGAGCAACTAGAGTGCTAACATTCAGAATTTATGGCAAATGTGTGACACATCTGAATGCCTTCTTGATGGAAGCACAGTAAACAAGCATTGAAAATGCAATAGGTCTCGCCCTCGTTTAAGTTAAAGCAATTCTGTTTGAAATTAGGTGGCTTTTTAGCTTTGATTGTATTAGTGTTTTTCAAACTTTCATGTACATAACATGCATATGTATGCATATATGTATATGTATATGTATGCATGCATTTATATGTGTATTTATATAGATATGCAGATTATATATATGTTTATATATGTATGTATATATATGTTCACTAAAAAAACCATAGGTTTCATGCACGTTATATTTAGGAATTGGCATTTAAAAAACCTTTGAAATTCACTGAAAAAAACATAGGTTTCATGCACGTTATATTTAGGAATTAGCATTTAAAAAACCCAAACACCACACCACTGCACTATCCTAAACCCTAAATACCTACCCCCAGCATGAACCCCTACATTACCCAAATACCACTGCACAACCCTAATACACGACCCCCTACACTACACAAACAACACTGCACTATCCTAAACCCTAAAACACTACCCCAGCACGACAAGCTACACTACACAAAACCACAGCACTTCCCTAAATCCTAAACCACTATCCCCAGCATGCCCCCCTACACTACACAAACACCACTGCACTACCCTAAACCCTAAAACACTATACCCAACACGACACCCTACACTACCCAAACACCACTGCACTACCGTAAACCCTAAAACACAAACCCCAGCATGACCCCTACACTACGCAAACATAACTGCACTACCCTAAAACACTACCCCCAGCATGACCCTCTACACTACACAAACACCACTGCACTACCCTAAACCCAAAAACACTACCCCAGCACGATCCCCTTACACTACCCAAACACCACTGCACTGCCCTAAACCCAAAAACACTATCCCCAGCACAACCCCCTATACTTTAAAAACACCACTGCACTACCATAAACCCTTAAACACTACACCAGCACGAACCACTACACTACCCAAAAATCACTTCTCTACCCTAAACACTAAAACACTACCACCAGCATGACTCGCTACACTACCCAAATACCACTGCACTACCCTAAACCCTTAATCTACCCCAGCACAAACCCATACACTACACAAACACTACTGTGCTACCCTAAACCCTAAAACACTAACCCCAGCACGACCCCCTTCACTACACAAACACCACTGAACTGCCTTAATTACTAAAACACTACACCCAGCATGACTCCCTACACGACACAAACACCACTGTACTACCCTAAACCCTAAGTCTACCCCATCATGACCCCCTACACTACACAAGCACTACTGCACAACCCAAAACCCTAAAACACTACCTCAAGCACGACCCCCTACAGTACACAAACACCACTGTACTACCCTAAACCCTAAAACACTACCCCCTACACTACACAAACACCACTGCACTACCCTAAACCCTTAAACACTACTCCCATCACTACCCCCTGCAATACACAAACACCACTGCACTACCCTAAACCCTAAAACACTACCCCCAGTACTACCCCTACACTACACAAACACCAGTGTGCTACCGTAAACCCTAAAACACAACCCCCAGCATGACCCCCTACACTACACAAACACCACTGCACTTACCTATACCCTAAAACACTACCCCCAGCACGACTCCATACACTACCCAAACACCACTGCACTACACTAAACCCTAAATCTACCCCCAGCATCACACCCTACACTACAGAAACACCACTGCACTACCCAACTGCACTACCTTAACCCTAAAACACCACCCCCAGAACGACCTCCTACACTACCCAAACACCAGTGCACTAACCTAAACCCTAAAAAACGACCCCCTACACTACACAAACAAGACTGCAATACCCTAAATCCTAAAACACTACCCCCAGAACGGATCAATACACTACCCAAACACCACTGCACAACCCCAAACCCTAAAACACTACCCGCAGCACTATCCCTACACAACCCAAACAACCAGTGCACTACCTTAAACCCTAAAACACTACGCTCAGCATGACCCCCTGCACTTCAAAACACCACAGCACTACCCTAAACACTAACACACTATCCCCAGCAGTGCCCCATACTACTCAAACACAACTGCACAACCCTAAACCCTAAAATACTACCCCAGCGTGACCCCCTACACTACACAAACACCACTGCACTGCCCTACTACACTACCCTAAACCCTAAAACACTACCCCCAGCATGACCCCCTACATGACCAAAACACCACTGCACTACCATAAACCCTAAAACACTACCCCCAACATGACCCCTTACACTACACAAACACCACTGCACTACCCTCAACACTAAAACACTACCCCCAGCACTAAGCCCTACACTACCCAAAGACCACTGCACTACGCTATACCCTAAAACACTATCCGCAGTACTACCCCTACACTACACAAATTCCACTGCACTACCCTAAACCCTAATATACTACCCCAGCATGACCCCCTACAGTACACAAACACCACTGAACTACCCTAAACCCTAAAACACTACCCGCTATACTATACAAACACCACTGCACTACCCTGAACCCTAAAACACTACCCCCAGCATGACCCCCTACAATACACAAACACCACTGAACTACCCTAAACCCTAAAACACTACCCCCTATATTATACAAACACCACTGCACTACCCTAAACCATAAAACACAACCCCCAGCACGACCCCCTACACTACACAAACACCACTGCACTACCTAAAACCCTTAAACACAATCCCCAGCATGACCCCCTACACTTCCCAAAAATCACTGCACTACCCTAAACCCTAAATCTACCCCAGCACATACCCAAACACTACACAAACACCACTGCACTACCCTAAACTCTAAAACACTACCCACAGCACACCCTCTTTACTACACAGACACCACTGAACTGCCTTAAATACTAAAACACTACCCCAGCACGACTCACCACACTACACAAACACCACTGTACTACCCTAAACACTAAATCTACCCCAGCATGACCCCCTACACTACACAAACACCACTGCACAACCCCAATCCCCTAAAACACAACCCCAAGCACGACCCCTTACTGTACACAAATACCACTGTACTACCCTAAACCCTAAAACACTACCCCCATCACTACCCCTACACTAAACAAACACCACTGCACTACCCTAAACCCTAAAACACTACCCCCAGCATGACCCCCTACACTACACAAACACCAGTGCACTACTCTAAAACCTAAAACACTACCCCAGCACTACCCCAACACCACACAAACACCACTGCACTACACTAAACCCTAAAACACTACCCCCAGCACAACCCCCTGCCCTACACAAACACCACTGCACTACTCTAAACCCTAAAACACTACCCCAGCTCGACTCCCTACACTACCGAAATACCACTGCACTACCCTAAACCCTAAAACACTGCCCCCAGCTGGACTCCCTATACTCCCCAAACACCACTGCACTACACTAAACCCTAAATCTACCACCATCATGACCTCCTGAACTACACAAACACCACTGCACTACCCTAAACCCTAAAATACTAACCCCAGCATGAACCCCTACACTACCCAAACAACAATGCCCTACTCTAAACCCTAAAACACATACCCCAGCATGACCCGCTACACTACCCTAACACCACTGCACTACCGTATACCCTAAAAACATGACCCCCAACACTACAGAACAACCACTGCACTACCCCAAACCCTAAAATACTATCCACAGCATGACCCCCTACACTATACAAACACCACTGCACTACCCTAAACCCTAAAACACTACCCCCAGCATGACCCCCTACACTACCCCAACACCACGCACTACCCTAAACCCTAAAACACTACCCCCAGCATGACCCACTAACTATGCAAACACCACTGCACTACCCTAAACTCCAAAACACTAATCCCTACACTACACAAACTACACTGCACTACCCTAAACCCTAAAACACTACCCCCAGCATGACCCCCTAAACTACTCACACGCCACTGCACTACCTTTAACCCTAAAACACTACCCCAGCAGGACCCCCTACACTATACAAACACCACTGCACTACCCTAAACCCTAAAACACTACCCCCATCACCACCCCCTTCACTACCCAAACACAACTGCACTACCCTATAACCAAAAACACTATCCCCAGCACGACGCCCTACACTACCCAAACACCACTGCACTACCCTAAACCCTAAAACACAACCCCCTTCACTACACAAACACCACTGCACTACCCTAAACCCTAAAACAATATCCCCATCACTACCCCCTGCAATACACAAACACCACTGCACTACCCTAAACCCTAAAACACTACCCCCAGCACTACCCCTAAACTACACAAACACCAGTGTGTTGCCATAAACCCTAGAACACAACCACCAGCATGACAACCTACACTACACAAACACCACTGCACTTCCCTATACCCTAAAACACTACCCCCAGCACGACTCCATATACTACCAAAACACCGCTGCACTACTCTAAACCCTAAATCTACCCCCAGCATGACACCCTACACTACAGAAACACCACTGCACTACCCTACTGCACTACCTTAACTCTAAAACACTACCCCCAGAACGACCTCCTACACAATCCAAACACCACTGCACTAACCTAAACACTAAAAAACTACCCCCTACACTACACAAACAAGACTGCAATACCCTAAACCCTAAAACACTACCCCCAGAACGGACCCCTACACTACCCAAACACCACTGCACAACCCCAAACCCTAAAACACTACCCGCAGCACTACCCCTACACTACACAAACACCACTGCACTACTCTAAAACCTAAAACACTACCCCAGCACTACCCCAACACTATCCAAACACCACTACACTACACTAAACCCTAAAACACTACCCCCAGCACAACCCCCTGCACTACACAAACAACACTGCACTACTCTAAACCCTAAAACACTACCCCAGCATGACTCCCTACACTACCTAAATACCACGGCACTACCCTAAACCCTAAAACACTACCCCCAGCATGACCCCCTACACTACACAAACACTACTGCACTACCCTAAATCCTAAATCTACCACCATCATGACCTCCTGAACTACACAAACACTGCTGTACTACCCTAAACCCTAAAACACTACCCCCAGCATAAACCCCTACACTACCCAAACAACACTGTACTACTCTAAACCCTAAAACACTAACCTCAGCATGACCCCCTACACTACCCTAACACCACTGCACTACTGTATACCCTAAAAACATGACCCCCTACACTACAGAAACACCACTGCTCTACCCCAAACCCTAAAATACTATCCACAGCATGACCCACTACACTATACAAACACCACTGCACTACCCTAAACCCTAAAACACTATCCCCAGCATGACCCCCTACACTACCCCAACACCACCGCACCACCCTAAACCCTAAAACACTACCCCCAGCATGACCCACTAACTACGCAAACACCACTGCACTACCCTAAACTCCAAAACACTAATCCCTACACTACACAAACTCCACTGCACTACCCTAAACCCTCAAACACTACCCCCAACATGACCCCCTACACTTCTAAAACACCACTGCACTACCCTAAACCCTAAAACACTACCCCAAGCACGAGCCCCTACACTACACAAACACCACTGTACTACCCTAAACCCTTAAACACTACCCTAAAACACGACCCCCTACACTACACTACCCTACACCCTAAAACACTACCCCTATACTACACAAACACCACTGCAATACCCTAAACTCTAAAACAATACCCACAGCATGAATCCCTACACTACCCAAACACCACTGCACTACCCTAAACCCTAAAACACTACCCCCAGCGTGACCCCCTATACTACCCAAACACCACTGCACTACACTAAACCCTAAATCTACCACCATCTTGACCTCCTGAACTACACAAACACCACTGCACTACCCTAAACCCTAAAATACTACCCCAGCATGAACCCCTACACTACCCAAACAACACTGCACTACTCTAAACCCTAAAACACTAACCCCGGCATGACCCCCTACAATACCCTAACACCACTGCACTACCGTATACCCTAAAAATATGACCCCCTACACTACAGAAACACCACTGCACTACCCAAAACCCTAAAATACTATCCACAGCATGACCCCCTACACTATACAAACACCACTGCACTACCCTAAACCCTAAAACACTACCCCCAGCATGACCCCCTCCACTACCCCAACACCACCGCACTACCCTAAACCCTAAAACACTACCCCCAGCATGACCCACTAACTACGCAAACACCACTGAACTACCCTAAACTCCAAAACACTAATCCCTACACCACACAAACTCCACTGTACTACCCTAAACCCTAAAACACTACCCTAAAACATGACCCCCTACACTACACAAACACCACTGCACTACCCTAAACCCTAAAACACTACCCCTATACTACACAAACACCACGGCAATACCCTAAACTCTAAAACAATACCCACAGCATGAATCCCTACACTACCCAAACACCACTGCACAACCCTAAACCCTAAAACACTACCCCCAGCATGACCCCCTACACTACTCAAACACCACTGCACTACCCTAAACCCTAAAACACTACCCCAAGCACGAGCCCCTACACTACACAAACAGCACTGCACAACCCTAAACCCTAAAACACTACCCCAAGCACTACCCCTACACTACCCAAACAGCAGTGCACTACCCTAAACCCTAAAACACTACCCCCAGCATGACCCCTCCACTATCCTAACACCACTGCACTACCCTAAACCCTAAAACACTACCCCCAGCGTGACCCGCTATACTACCCAAACACCACTGCACTACACTAAACCCTATAATACTACCCCAGCATGAACCCCTACACTACACAAACAACACTGCACTACTCTAAACCCTAAAACACTAACCCCAGCATGACCCCCTATACTACCCTAACACCACTGCACTACCGTATACCCTAAAAACATGACCCCCTATACTACAGAAACACCACTGCACTACCCCAAACCCAAAAATACTATCCACAGCATGAACCCCTACACTATACAAACACCACTGCACTACCCTAAACCCTAAAACACTACCCCCAGCATGACCCCCTCCACTACCTCAACACCACCGCACTACCCTAAACCCTAAAACACTACCCCCAGCATGACCCACTAACTACACAAACACCACTGCACTACCCTAAACTCCAAAACACTAATTCCTACACTACACAAACTCCACTGTACTACCCTAAACCCTAAAACACTACCCTAAAACATGACCCCCTACACTACACAAACACCACTGCACTACCCTAAACCCTAAAACACTACCCCTATACTACACAAACACTCCTGCAATACCCTAAACTCTAAAATAATACCCACAGCATGAATCCCTACACTACCCAAACACCACTTCACAACCCTAAACCCTAAAACACCACCCCAAGCACTACCCCTACACTACCCAAACAGCAGTGCACTACCCTAAACCCTAAAACACTACCCCCAGCATAACCTCCTACACTACTCAAACACCACTGCACTACCTTTAACCCTAAAACACTACCCCCAGCAGGACCCCCTACACTACACAAACACCACTGCACTACCCTAAACCCTAAAACACTATCCCAAGCACGAGCCCCTACACTACACAAACACCACTGTACTACCCTAAACCCTAAAACACTACTCCCAGCGTGATTTCCTACACTACAAAACACCATTGTACTATTCTAAACTCTAAAACACTATCCCAGCGTGACCCCCTACACTACACAAACACCACTGCAGTACCCTAAACCCTAAAACACTACCCCCGCATGACCCCCTACACTACCCAAAAACCACTGCACTACCCTAAACCCTAAAACACTACCCCCAGCATGACCCCCTACACTACACAAACACCACTGCACTACCCTCAACCCTAAAACACTACCCCCAACACTACCCCCTACACAACACAAACACCACTGCACTACTCTAAATCCTAAAACACTACCCCCAGCACGACCCACTACACTACACAAACACCACTGCACTACCCTGAACCCTTAAACACTCTTCGCATCTTCACGGCAGCAGCACTTCTTCGCCAGCTTCCATTGTAAACGACAACGCGACCCGACACCATTTGACACCTAGGCACCCGGCTTCCCTGGGTGAGGTAACTCGAGTACTCCAGTGCTCCTGTGTGTGTTGACCCTAGAACTTTCTAAGTCCAAGAGGGTTTGGTCCTAGTCCATCTCTAAGTGTCCTTTATCTTTAGAAATCAAACCCTGACTTTCCCCATAGAAGCTAACGGGAGCTCGTGGCTGTGTTCTCACACTGCACACGGCCCCCGTGGGTCCCCTGTGTCACTACCTTGGGTGGTTCCTTGGGGTACCAGCGATTATACAGGCTCTAGGCCTTGTGTCTAGTTAAGTCGTAGTTCTTATACCACTATTTTAGTATACGGTTTGGCTCGCCCCTAGGGCCTAACGTGTATTTCATGCTTCATTACTGTTTATTTGAAGTGTAACTTATGTGCTTTTGCCTCTAGCCTCATAAAGAGACTAGAGGGGTGTGTTTAGTAATTAAGACATATATTTTATATATGTACCTGGTGTGGTTTCCTTTCATTTAGCCATTCAAGAGATTATAGACTGGTAAAACAAGCTGCTTTACATTCCTTCAAGACTTAGCCTGATGGTTGCTCTCCATAGCTACCACTAGGATAGCTTTCAGTAAAGGTTGTCTTTAACGTATTATCAATAAGGGGTTGTTTGGACTGGTGCAAGGTGCCCACTATAACTAGTGGACAGCATATACCAGGCCAACTTCTCACAAAAACCACAGAAGTAATATCACCCAAAGGTTTATAATAAAGCTGTTTAACAGTAGACTCTGATGACCAGTCAGCTGATCTCATGATGTCCTGAATAGTGGAACCCAACATAAACGATTTGGAGGCTATAGCCCCTCAAATAGAATGAGTCCTAAACACTGTAGTATCTAAACCAGCCTTTGCAATTATTGATTTCAACCATCTAGCAATTGTGGCTTGATGACACTGGATTAAATGGCTTCTGTAAAGCAATCAGCAATTGTGTAGAATCATCAATTCTCAATTCAGGAGTACATTCCTCATAAGCTTTCAAACATTTAACAACGCAAAACTTGTCATAATTAGGAAAAAGCATTATATTCAATACAGTATGGGAAAGTTTATGTCCTGGCAGTAATGGTAAAGGAAACACCTTCCAGATTAAATACTCTACTTGCTAAGTCCAGAACTCTCATATCTGAAGTTCTTCCACATGCAGATAGGCATAAGAGCATAGCTAATTAAGCTGACAACTGCTTTCTGGATATATGTGCATTATCCGGCCATTAATCAAAAAGATCAAAAATCAAAGACACATCCCATTGGAAAGAATACTGAGCTTTGGGAGGATAAGTCACCCTGATACCTTTAAGAAGTTTACGAATGAAAGGGTGAGTTACTACTGGCTTACTATCAACCTGTGTATGTCCTGCTGAAATAGAAGAACAGAAATGATTCACAGATCTGTAGGACACACCTTCAGAAGCCTTCTGAGACAGAACATTCACAATGTTAAGTAATCCTGCTGCCACGGTATCCACGTGCCGTTCCAGGAACCAACCCATCCAACATCTCCATGCTGAAGAATGCCTCATCCTAGTGGAGGGGGCCCAGGCTCATTTGATGTACTCTGAAGCTGCCTCAGAAATGCCTGGCAAATTGTACTTTTGACGAAAAGCCTCCAGGCCATCAGTGACAACTGCCTCAACATTATTATTGGCTGAAGTTCTCCTGCAGACCCCAGAGCATCATCTGTGACTAAGGTAGAAGGACAGGGCAATTGCACAATCAACTCTAAAATAATCTGAAACCAAGGCTGTGCTTTCCAGAGATGGGTGACTAGCACCACTTCCGCTACCTTTTGGTTGATCTGAGTCACTACCCTGGATATCAGTGCAAACGGGGGAAAGGTGTAATTCATTGTCGTTGACAAATCCTGAGAAAAAGCATCAGTTTCACAAATGGATCCGGCCTCCAGATGAAGAAGGTCTCTAACTGTCGGTTCAGTATGGAGGTGAAAATATCTATCAGGCATTAGCCCAAATCAACTGTTTCCATTGGAACAGACATGGATGGAGCTGCTAATCACTGTAATCTTTCAGATACCTGGAGTTCCAATACGATACTTCACAGGATTGCCCCAGAATGTATTCGGCTATCACAGATATCTTGCAGCTCAGGCAATAGTGCCAAAAGTCCTTGTCTATCTCCACTAAAGGGACGACATCTGACCTTGTTGCTGAACTTGTTGATGTACCTCACTGCAAATAGATTGTCCATCCTGAGAAGGATTCAACAAGAAACTTTCTTGGGCAGAGGGTCTTGATGGCAAAGGACCCCGCTAGCAGCTCTAGGCAGTTGATATGGAGGGTTAATTCTTGGGGGGACCACCTGCTGCCAGTAGAGATATCTCCACAACATGCTTCCTATCGGCTGGCGTACAACTCTATCTATACCTCTGGCTAGGATCTGAAGATGACTCTGCCATTCCATGCATCCACGTGTCTCAGCCACCAACAGAGTTCTCTTCTCATGTCCTCCATCAGGGTAACCTAGTCTTTGTAAGACAAGCCCTTCCGTAGGGGCCTGTAGTGTAGGGGTCCCAAAAAGGTGGCGGGGATGGAGAAAGACAACAGACCTACCAGGCGAGCAATCGCTCGCAGGGAAATTCCACAGTGAGAAAGGACCAATTTTAATTCTTTTTTTAAGTCCCATAATTTGGTTTTGGGGTGGTTCAGTTGGGTAGACTGAGAATCGATCAAAAATCCCAGAAAGTCTATTGTGTGAGATGCTTAGAGGGTTGATTTGGTTCGACAAACCCCAACTTCTGTAAGAGAGAGGTTGTCATCTGCAGATGAAGGTTGGCCAATGTTTGGGAATGTGCCATGATGAGGATTATGTCCGAGTATACTATCATGCAGATTACCTTCCCTCAGAGATGGGCTACCACAGTCTTCATCACCTTGGTGAAACACCACAGCGCAGAAGAAAGCCAGAAAGGAAGGACCAACTATTCGAGTCACTTGTCCCTACACCAGAACAGAAGAAATCTCCAGTGAGGAGATAAGATCTGGATTGTAAGATATGCATCCTTAAGCTCCAGACAGACCATCCAGTCCCCTTTCCGCAACAGATCTGCTAAAAGATGGATGTCCTCCATCTTGAAATGTCTGTAAGTGATGTAGTAACTGAAATCTCTCAGATTCAGAGCCAACCTGTTTCCATCTCCTCACTTTTGTACCAAGAAGAGGTTGCTTCAGAAGCACCCAACATTGTTGCGCAATAGGCCATCGCATGCTTCTGCAGCAGGTCTTCTATTTACGCATCTGTAAAAGCAGACTCTTGTAGGGAAAAATTTAATTGTTGTGAAAGTTTCTTTTGCTGAGGAGGTTGATAAAATTCCAGATGAAAACCTTGAATGGTTTCTAATACCCATGCATCCTAAGTAGGAGTACTCCAAATGTGAAGAAAATATTGTACTCAACCCACCAATTGAACTTTGGAGGCATTGAGAAGTCTTACCTGCTTTATTTTAGGACTGGAAGCCTGCCCTGGGAATGCCTCAGCTAAAACGGCATCAGGAGAGCCATTTTCTGGTTGGGTGTAAAATGGCTCCTCTAGTGGAGTCTTGCTAGTCTCTTCTACCACCACCATATGCACCTATGGGAGGACCTTGGTAATAGTAACGGCCTTGCAAGCAGCCCCTGCCTCGACTGGCCTGAGCAAAAAAGCCAGCTTGGGAAACCCTCTTGATGTTTGATTGTGCTTTAACTAGCGATGTAAAAGTACTGACGTACTTGGAAAAGTCCTTCACAAATTTGTATTTAAAGAGATGGCCCTAGGCTAAGGGCCCAGCTTCGGTGAAAGAGAGCGCAGTCAGGTTTGAATAAATGCGCATAAGAAGGGACTTGTGTCTCTCGGAAGACATAGCACAATATGTGCTTCCCAACAAGCAAATAGCTTGCTGAATCCAGCCTGCCAGGATATTGGGGTCAATAGGAGAGCCAGTTTCTTTGGCCATGAAAGCTATTTCTAGAATCTTCGCGAGGGTTGCTGAAAGGTCAAGCATCATGTCTTAACAACCGCGCCAGGCGCGGTCAATGCCCTTCTTAGGGTCTTTAGCAAATTTCTTCAGAAATGTCAAACTGCTAGAGTCGATCTCAGGATTCTCAGCAACCTTGTCAGGAATATCGAGTCTGGGGCATTTGGAACTAATAAAGTTGTGAACTTCTTTGTCGAACCCTTTATGTAAATTATGGTGTAGGTATTCAGACACCGCCGGAGTGGGGCCCTAATTTGATGATCTTGGGTGAACAATGCCCTGTGGTATAAAGGATTGGAAGAGGATCTAGAAGGGGGTGGAGGTTTGGCTGAGGCGGACATTTTTGCCTTTTTTAGTTAGGCGTAGTATCTGGTATGAATGGGTGGAATATGTATTCGTAGAGTCAGTGTCCTTATCTTTATGTTTGGACTGCGACCCTTTGGATGTAGAGGGGGCTGAGTATCTAGGATTCCCAAGCGCATCTTATGGGAGAAGGGACAAGTGGTCCATATGAGGCCACTCAGACGACTTGGCTTTGGCTTTGCGGGGGATGTCTGAATTACCGTCATTAGAATTCTGTGTCACTGGTTGATGATAACCATGTAGTGTGGCAAAGCTTTCCATTAAGCTGTAATGGGCTTTAGTGCAGCTGCCAGAGACAGATTAATTGTGATAGGAACAGCCGTCTCATTTGCCCTGCTGACAGACTGGTGCACAGAGGCATCCAGAGCATCAACCAAATTGTCCTTCAAATATTGCCCCTGTGGTTGTTCCTAATAGTAGGATTCATATTCCTTCTCCTCAAAGGGCACCCAATTTTCCATTATTGATTGAAAACAACATAGATATCAATATGCTAAATCTATCCCGAGGGATTAAGCGGGGGGCAAAACCCCAAGTGCACAGTTAATAAATAGTCACAGGCCCCATAGCAGATGCTGTAATTAAGTTATTGCAGCCCTTGCAGATCAAAGGGCGTCCAGTGCCTTAATTGATACAGGAGCGTGCACACAACTCACTTGGGCAACTCAATTCTTGCAGCCGGATTTGGCGTCTCTTTAATGCTGTGAGAGGCAATTATTAACAGCTGGAAGCTGAGTATCACAAGAACACTACAGCAAGGAGGCATCAAAATAGAAAGGGGACTATTTGCAAATGACGGACTTTCTATGGAAGAAAGGGGGTGGGCCGGTGGGTTTTAATACGGCAGATCTGGTTGAATTGATTCTGGATGATAAAACCCGGATTGGGGCCTTCTATAATTTTCTGAATAATATAATGCTGAATGATACGGCAAAAAATTCCCAGAACTGGGTGGACAAGATCAATGCCCAACCCAGTGACCTGGCAAGGTCACTGACTGGTGCCCAGATGTTTTTAATTTCTGCTATATTACAGGCTCAACATTTCAAGACTTGTTTTAATCTTGATATAACTCCTGGGAAGATAGCTAGATAAGGGGGAACTTCAGGGCCGAACTGCCCCAGATGTAGGGAACACGGGGCGGATCTGGTCCACCTGTTGGCAACATGTCCGGCACTAGTTGGTCTTAAATCTGAGATCAATGATTTTTTGTTCAATAAGCTAGAGATTAATGCCACTCTGTCCCCTAGGTGGTTTCTCTTAGGGGTCCACGATGAATTAGCCTTAAATAATTCTGATCCCTTCATGTTCATAGCTATGGCTGTATACCGCATTTGTTTGACCTCTGCCTGGCTTGACCCTTCTCTCCCTGTGTTTCATCAATGGTTTGCATACCTAATCTCGATTTATCATCTCGAAAGGGCTATCTATTCACATAAGAACTTGAAGGTTCGGGAAAAGATGTCGAAAGCTTGGCTTCCACTTAGCAATTGGGAAGTACTAAATGTCACTGGGCCCGGGGAGGATACCTAGAGGAGCTGATGGGGGGGGAGGGGAGTTCTCTATTGTCAGTTTAACATCAATGAAAGTTATGTGTTATCTTTTTTCTTTTTGATTTCTCTGCTTAATTTATTCTCTACAATTAAAAACTGTATGAATTTGATATCTCAAGGAAAAATGTCTGTTTGGGGGGTGGAGGAGTTGGGTTGTATATTTTTTGGTAGAAAATCAAATAAAGAATTTTAAAATGAACTTGTCTCAATTTCATAAATCAAAGGAGTTTGTCAAATGATTTCAGATAGATTAATGAGGTGGCATCAATAACAAGTCAAATTTGCATAGAGAATTGAGAAAATCTTAACACATTTAGTGGTGGGTGCGAGTAAAGTCTGCCATGTGCAGTTGGCAGAGTTTTTGTTGAACTCCACGCTCTGAGCAGAGCGAGCAAACTCTGCTGGTGGAGAAGAGTTACTGCCCACCCCTAGTTTCCATTTACATAGAAAAAGCATTTCACTCCTTGCCTTGGGATTTCCGGTATGCCACCATGGAAAGGAGGAGACTGAAGGAGGGCTTTATAGAGTGGGTTAAATGGGTTCAACTCCACTATGCTAACCTTACAGTCAGAGTGTACATCGGGTCAGACCATATCCGGAGTTACACTGTTTGACTGGGTACAAGACAGGGATGAACCCCCTTCCCCCTTCTTTCCTCTTTTGTGGTGGAGCCATTGGCTGAGATGTATAAAAGCAAGAGGAAAATCAAATCAATAGAGTTGGGAATTAGAAAATATAATATTTTCCTCTATGCAGATGATATCTTGCTTTACATACAGGATGGTAGAGAAAATGTGGAGGGAGCTATATAAATTGTACACAAATTTGGGTTAGCATTCGGCCCAAAGGTAAGTTGGAGCAAAACCATGTTTTTTTCATCATCTATGGACACACAAACATTGACGGGTTGTCTGACATGGAAAACTGATACTGTTAAATGCCCGGTGACCCTGTTATATAAAATGGAGGAAGACTTACTAGAGGGAAATATCAAGCAGACCAGTGGGACCATAAAAAGCAGTTTTGACTTCTGGAAAACACTACCACTCATAGTCCCAGGCCAGATAGCTCTTCAGAAAATGATTGTCTAGCCTCAACTGCTCTACTGGTTCTCTACCCTAACAGAAAACATTGAAAAGAAGTTGTTCCATGAGATTGATTCAAGCCTAACAGACTTAATTTTGGGGGCAGGCTGGCTTTGAATATCATTGGTAAAACTGCAACTCCCAGTGCTGGAGGGGGGAATAGCAGCTCCTGACTTTGAACTGTATTACACAGCTGCTCAATTACAGTCCATCACTATGTGGGTAAATTCTTCTCTCACACACAGGTGGACATCTCACACATCTCATAGAAATCCTAGAGAAGAGTTATGGGAAAGCGTATACTCCTCTGAGTATTCCACTATAATTAGCATAGTGGATTCATCAGGATGTGCACCAAGAGATAGTATGCTGATAGACATCTACTGCAATGCCCTTTTGGTCACTACAAGAAGGACTAGTGGAGATGCTTGGGGAATTTGATAACATGAGGAATGGAAAACTTGGGAGACAAATACCCAAGGGGAACCTTGAAAGGCTTAGTTTTTTAAGGCAAAGGGTAGTCTGGGTGATTTCTGACTAGCATGGCCAGCTGATATATGCAGGGAGATAATTGTAGAATGGGGAGACTATTACAAAATGTCTTCAAAGCCTCTAGGAAGGCTAGATTTTACCTGATCTAGTTATAAAACATACACTGAGCATATCAAACACCCAGGAGAATTAACAGAATATACCACGGAGCATGCCTACAATGCTCATACCCCCATGCTTTATTTAGCATTTGGTATGGGACTATCCTGGTCTAAGGAAATGCTGAGATAAAGTGGAGTAAGCGATGCAGGCCACAACGGACAGGGATATTCCCTGTTCCCCTACAGAAAATCTTTTTGGACTCTTTGCTCGTCCGATGACTAAAACGGTCTCTACACGCTTCATTTATCTGATGCTAACACTAGAAAAAAGGCAGATTGACCCAAAACTGGAAAATTGGTAAGAGCCTAACACATTGTAAGTGGCTGTAGGAGGTACATATATTTTTTAGGGAGAGACCACTGGCACTGGGGCCTGGTTAGCGGACTTCAGTGCACTGTCAAAGTCCAAAAGCCGCATCTAGTACTCCAATTGGGGGCAAAAATTGGGGGAATAGCTGCAAAAAGCCTGTTTTCTTAAGGTGGTTCAATACATGGAATTGTTGAGCAGAGAGAAAGTGCTTGAGTTCTTCCCTGAATACTGCATGATAAGGTTTGGTTTTATGGCTGGTGGGATTGAGTTCCAGGTCTTCAAGGTTTGGTTCAGGGAGCAGGAGATTTTAAGACAAAGGAAGTTTGCACCTCTGAGTTTTCACAATCCTCCTGAAACAACACTTTTATGAGTTCGGTAGTTTAAAATTCCACTAAGTAAAACCTTGTGATTAAAACTGCCTGGTTCAAAATTACCTCTGGCTTTGATCTGAAGCCAAATGAAGGTGATAAGTACAGATGTAATGTGATCTTATTTATTGGTGCCTCCTACCAAGCTTGGCTTAATTCTCTTAGAGGGTCTAGGTGATTTTTGGCAATGCCAGTTAGAAGAAGAAGTCAATTTCCAAACGTACGTTTTGAGAGGACTAGTGTTTGCACTGTAGTCTTGAAGTGATCTGTTGGCATGAAGGGTTGACTTTTTGATTTGTTTGATTTGTTTGATTTGGTGTTGTGTACTACTTACTATATCATTGATGTTGCTGTGAAGATATAGATTATTGTCCAGGACACAGCTCAGAAATGTTGTGAACTCATCATTTTTGGGATTAAAATTAAGCATGTTCGATGAGTTCAGATGAGTTTCAGTTTGAAAAGGGGTTTGAAGAGATGAGAAGAAATTCAGTTTTCAGTGGGTTTAGTTTGAGGTCATATTGGCTCATCAATGTTTGTGACTCCTTTAACACTCTTCCCAGTGTAAGTGTAAAGTCTGGGGATTAAACCTTCAGAAATAGTTGAGTGTTATCACCTAAAAGCCTGAGGGGAATCCTTGATTCAGTGGAGAGTAGGTTTGCATGTAATTAGCCAGTTTAAAATAATGAAAATGGTTGAAGTGGTATGATTTAAACCATGCAAGCATCTGGTCATCTAGGCCCAGTCGCTCATTCAATGTTGACAGCACCATACACCTGTTGTAGGTCTGTGAGTACAAACATTCATACTCCCCTTTGTCTAAAAAGGTGAGTCTATCATCTATTATGTGTAGCAAAGCTTATTCTGTGCTGCAACTGAATTCAGGTTCAAACGGTTTTCAACAATGAAGTTGTTTAACCACACAGTGTTCCATGACTTTAGCCATGTCTGGAAGATTAGACAACAAGTGGAAATTGTTAAAGTCTTCTGCTAGTGTTGTTTTTTTTTTTTAATGGGGGTGATTTGACCTACTTGGAGATCATCAGGAACAATCTTGCTGGTGGAAGGGATTAAATTGAGGATTTTGGCCGGTATTTGGTCATAAATGTGGTTGGAGGCATTAAGCTTTCTGATTTATTCAAACTACATCAATGTATGTTACTTCCTTCAAATTCCCAAAGCAGACTTGCTATTTAGCTGTTCTAGTGAGGGCTGATGAGATGCTGAGTCCAGCAAGAGATAATTCTATTTTATTTTAATGTTAAAATAGCACTCTGTTTTGGGGATAGTGGATGATTAGATTAGACTTTGGATGAGGGTTGTGTGATTCACTGTATTTGTGTTGTATCACTAAGGAAGGTGATGGTTTCCTGGTAATGATGGGATCTAAAAGGCGGAGGAGGGGTTTAGGGTCCTGAGTTGTAGGAGAGGAACATATCATTGATGACAATGTCAGAAAAATCCTGCAAGGCTCTGCTGGCGTGAGTATCTCCGTTGTTGCAAGCTGAATTTATTAACCTAGGTAGTATGATTGAGACTTTGGCCCTGGTTAGGACAGTTGTTCTGTTTCGTAGGATGAAGGACTTCTGACTTCAAAGAGTGTAGAGAGATGAATGTATCCTCAGTGGGCTCTGTGATCATTGAGTGGAGAAAATGAATGGGAGCAAGTTTGAGGTGACACGGAGGGTAGGGCAGCGGTGTTCATGTGCGGGAGGATGTGGTGTAGACCTCCCAGTGTGTATGTACTGTTTTAGTTAAGGATAGAGAATTAATGGGTGGGGTGGGAGTAGGATGGTTCTGCTACAGTGGAAGAGTGGAGACAGGGGAAGAGTCAGCAATGGTTCTGGTTGGAGAGAGAGGGGTCATGTATCATTTCAAATGTTAGGCACTAACTGAGTTGAGGAGAAGTGTAAGTAGGTGCAAGCGAGGATTAAAGTGAGTGTTGAATAGGGGACATAAGTTGTGCATGGAGAAGTGGATGTGATGTGGTTGATGTTTCTGGGGAGAGTCGCCATATGTACGACCATTCACTTTGCAAGTCGCAAATTGCGTCGAATTTCGACTCGCAGTTTGCGACTCGCAAAAGTGAATGTACAACAGTGTCTCAGACACTGTTTGCGATTCCCAATGGGGTTACAAATTGCATGGCTCATTAATATTCATGAGGCAAGCACAATTTGCGACCCCATTGGGAACGGCTAACACTCCCAGGGATGGCGGGCTGCTGGGGTCAGCAGACCACCATGTCTGTGACTGCTTTTTAAATAAAGCAGTTACTGTTATTTTTTTTAATGCAGTCCATTTTCCTTAAAGGAAACGAGATGCAATTTTTAAAAAAAATTTAACTTTTCAGTTTCATTTTTTAAGGGCAGATATTGGTCCCCAGGACCACTGCCTGCTCTTAAAAAATATTTTTGCACACACTCACAAAGGGGAAGGGGTTCTTTCCGTTTTCACGTGGTTTACCACCTATTTGAAGTAGGTGGTAAACTGCCAGTGTAAAATAGTACATGACATTGAGACTCGCTATTAGGATGGGATGCGCCTTCCTAATAGTGAGAGTCGCAAACGATATTTTGCGAGTCAGTGACTCGCAAAATAGCGTTTGTAGATGCCTGGACTCTTTTGTGTGGTTGCAAATGGGTGACCTCCCGTTTGCGACCCCCAAAAAGTGTCATACATCTGGCCCATGGTGAGTTATTTTCTGAGCTTTGTGGATGTTCTTGAAGCTTAGGTCAAATTGAGTTAGTGGGTAGTCTGCAGATTGGTTCCATTGTGCTCCCGTTAATATAGATGGAGACGGTATTCACCCTGCCTGTTTGGGGTTGTATTAATGATTAGACTTTTACCATGGAGGACGTCCTTAAATTAAGACAATCTTCATTCCTTGTGGAGGATAAGCCAGGTGTTTGTGAGGCCTGTGTGGAGGAGAAGTTTAGTCTTGTTGATGTACTGGGTAGCAAAGGGTGTTTCTGGGAAATCTTTTTTTAACTTGCATTTTAAGTTTTAAGTGTCTTGTTCATCAAGGTAGGGAGAATAAAGATTTTGTGTGAGTTATGGTACTTTTGATCAGGTGTATGAGCAAGGGGTTTATGTTTGAGGGATCCACAAAGGGCAGAAGTGGATATAGATATGAGGAGGTGTACCTGAGGGTTTCAATAGACACCAGAGGGAATGCCAGGTTGGGCTATGAGTGCACTTTCAGTGTGTCATTGTGTAGTAATGAAATATACATTTAAAAGTGCATGGCTACCCGAAGGCCTCCTGGCGCTGGTAGCAGCAGATAATAGAGAAACCAGCAATATTAAGGGAATAGACAGGTCTTTAACAATTTGCAGAAGGCAAAATGATTAGGTTCCTTTCGTAGATGAAGTGGAAGGGAGTTCCAAAGCCTGGCAGCATTGAATGAGAATTGCCAGCCCCCACTTATGGCTTTCTTAATCCTTGGGACAACAACCAAGTTCATGTCATCTGAGCGAAGACGTCTGTTCGATAAGGCTGGGTGATGGTGTGGTGAATAGACAGGCCCTTTCCGGCTAATGACTTGTGGAAAATGCACAGCACCTTGAAGTTAACTCTCTCCCTAATGGGAAGCCAGTGGAGAGAGTTCAAAGCAGGTTTTGCTGATTGATGATTAGGAGTGTCCAGAAGAATTCTTGCTACCCAGTTTTGTATAGTCTGGAGTTTGGATAAGGTCGCAGTTGGAGCACACAAATAAAGGACATTCCCGTAGAGTCATTCAGCCTTTTGGCAATTTCTTCCAGGCAAGGGCGATGGCTAGAAGGGGAATTATCAGCTTGATTAAGTCCCACCACAAGTTGTGTGTCATCTGGGTAGGTCACAATGTGTACTCCAAAAGGTAACTCGTCTCTGCTAACGAGCTCATATATGCGTTAAACAAGGTGGGGCTCAAGGATGACCCTTGACGAACTCCACAACATAGGGGCATCTGTTTAGAGGTCACCTCAACGTCCTGAAAGGATCTCTTACTCAGGAAGGATTGTAGCCATGCCAGAGTGACTCCGGTTAATCCCAATTTTCTGAGTCTATGGACCAGGATATGGTGGGTAACCGTGTCGAAGGCTGCGCTGAGGTCCAAAAGAACAACCACAGCAGTGCCTCCGAAGTCCACGATTTTATTTTACTCTTTCACGACTGAGAGCTGGTCTGTTTCTGTTCTTTGGCGAGGTTGAAAACCCATCTGAGATGGGTGTAGGAGTTTGTGTGTCTCAAGGAAGGAAGACAGCACTGGGTTGATGTGTTTTTCAGCAATTCTGATGATCCCTGGGAGAAGTGATCTGGGACGGTAATTTCCCAGGGCAATTGGACCAAGGCTAGGTTTTTTAAGAAGTGCCTTCACCATTGCTTCTTTTCATGGAGGAAGGACCACCCCCAAGGAAAACAAAGCGTTAATCAACTCTAAAAAGACAGGGGAGACAACTCCTGCCACCTGTCTCAGTATCTTTAGAGGTACTGGGTGTTTGGGCAGGCCACTTTTTTCCTGAGACAGGATGCTTTTCATAGTTTGATTCCCTCTCTGTATTTCAACTTCTTGTCTCTGGAGAAGTCCTTCCTCCAAGTTCTCTTGAGCTTCTTACAAGTCTGTTTTAAAACCCGAAGTTTAGGAGAGCAAGATCTTCCCAGAAACTGCTGCTGCAAGCATGTTTGCTGCAAGCTCAAATGTTGCAAAAAGAAAATGAAGGCAAATAATTTATGGTTGAGTCTGAGGTCAAGGTACCATAGGTTCCCTGTGATAAGACTGGTTTAGGTGAGGGAAATGGATTAGGGGGTTTAATAGGATGAGTCCCATGAAGGGCAGAATAAAGGAAGTTTGGGCATTAGCAGATATTAAAGAGGGGATCGCTCAATTCAAAGGATGCATTTTATGATGTGACAGATAGGAGCTGAAGATACAGTGCTACGAGCTGTGAGAGTTGGCTTACACTCACAGAGAGAATGAAGGCATTAACCAAGGAATAGTGGCGTCTGAGAAGAGAGTTTCACTGTCAGTTTAGAGAGTAAGCCCTGGGTTGATTTATAAAAGTTAGTGTAAAGAGCAGGGTGAGCAAGTGATCAGCATATAATTAAATGAGGGAATATTTTTGCAAGGGGTTGTTAATTTGCTCCTATTTTATTTAAAAAACATGATGATTGAGGTACATGGGGAGGTTGTAAGCACTAGCAATGGCCCACACAGCCTCAAACCACAACGTCTAAGTTAAGTAGCTCTCAGAATTATTTTATTAGGGGGATCCAAAGTTATTCTTCTACAGTATATTCAACAAGAAGGGATAGGACTGTTGTAATTTTCTAAACAGCTGCACTCTAGGCAATGGTCTTACTGTTTTTTTACCAATTTTCTCAGGCTTCTTTTTATGTAGTGTCTCAAAGTCTTTCTTGTAGCATAGGCCTGCACTAATGAGAAGACCGTCTTTAATTGTCCTGGTCTATGCAGGACCGTGGCAAGAAATATCAGTATTCTCTCCTATGTTTGTGGAAGTGTGACCTTTCCTTTCCACTCATGTGCTTTGAAATGTTGAGGGAAAAAAATAATGCTAATTCTATGTGCCAAGGTGTGGTCTATGTGGTTAACAGTGAAGCCCCTAAGTGGGGCCTCTGAGGTTGGCTCCCAACTGTAGACACTGCAGCACAAAAAGAACCCAGTAAGGTGGCTTGTGGGGGACATAGGCTGGCCATACCATTGCTCAGCGGCTGTTCCTTGGAATGTAGAGGCAAAGTGTTTTAGGGACAGCTGCACTGGCTATGATGTTATCCTGGGTTATGCATGTGGTGCTGCATTGTCACCAGGACAATTGAAGTCAGTCTACAGAGGACCTGGGCTGACTACACCACTACCAGATAGTCTTTTTTGGAGTCAGAGACACAATGCCCTGAGGACTGCACCATTGGATATGACTGTTTTGGAGACAAGAGGGGCTTGGCTGACAAAGGGCCTGAAGTCGGTCAGCAAGACGCTGGCAGAGAAGGTGATCTGTCCTCATCAGCCAGGAATGAGAGCCAACATAGTGATGCAGTACTCCTTGAGCCAGGGATATGAATACCTTGACTCATTGGTGGTTTGGGGCCCACTTCTGTCTGCTGGGATCTTCATTTGGCTGGGTTCATTGATGCAGGTGAGCAGCAGATGCAAGTTCCACCTTAAGCAATATTCAATATTAATTTAGAGACTGCTTTGTTGGGTCCTCTCTGGGACTGTTTTGCTGGTGGATGGCATGGGCCAAGCAGAGATTTTTAAGATGATACCATACTCCACTGAGCTTGTTACAAAGCTCCCTCAGCATCCCCCATCCTGTGTTGTCCATGACATTTTCTTGCACACAATGTTCTGTAACCCTTAAACTTTTTTTCACGGGGACAGTTCTGGGCTCTGCGAGCATCAAAAAGTTCCTATTCCTCTCACCCAATTATCCCATAACCACAAAAATCCCTGTCTGGCGAATAACAAAGGGCTGAAGTTATGTGTGACTGATATCCCTGGATGTCAGCTAATGAATCAAGGTTAATGTAGACACAGGGGTTATTGTAAATTAGAAGCTGAGAGACAAGAATACAGAGTATTGGAATATATCAACACAAATATTAGGAGGGTAAATTAAAACTTTAAAGTGACATAGTAAATAAAGATCCACAGAGTCCTCTCTTATGTGACAGCTACAGGAAGAAAGAAAGGCATTGATATAACATGAGTATTAGGAACTGCAACAAAGAATACAGCAGTCAATAATTGGATGAAACTGCGACATGGGTAGATTGAGTGGGTGAATAGTGATGTATATATACATATAAAGACTTACCAATGAAATAGTAAATTGTTCTTTGTGACAAAAGGAGAAAGTTATCAGAACTATAAGTTCACCCGTTAAACCTCTTATTGTTACATGTTGAACTTGCCAATGCTATTCAACAGAGGGGGCAAGCAGGTCTCCTTTTCCCACACTGCCCTGCTCACGGCTTCAAGAGGATCTGGGGCTTTGCTTCAGCACTGCTTTTAAGCTCATTTGCACATTGTAGCATAGGACACACATGGGATGTGCCCGGCCATGGACCGGGCAAAACACAGGCCAAGAGCAGGCCTATATGCACCCATCCAAGCCCAATTGACGCTGGGCAACCCCTCTAACAACTGGCATCTAATATTGTTTCTTCGTGAGGTTCATATCATTCTCATTTGGATATTTATTTGTTTAGAATTGGAAAATAATAAACAATGTTGCTTGCTACCAGTTAAAGAACTTTGGTACCTAATTCTATCATTAACTATATACCAAGGTATATTGGCTTATTTGACAGGTAAATTGTGAGCATGGAAGACAGATGTGCGGCATCAAAATGTGTGGTAAATGAGGCACTTAGGAGATCACCATGTAATACCTTGAAAGGGCCAAGCGAGTGTTTTTTGCATTTGTCACACCGAGTGGGAAGGGTATGCCCAGACGTGGGTCCCGTGCTCTCCATGCCACTGGAATCAAGATATCCTGGCTGAAGAGGGGTGAAACCCTGAAACCGATCCTAGGATGCTTTTTTCCAGTCCAGGGAGGACCTGGTTGGCAGTTGGGCTGGACTGTTCCTATGAGGCACAGGTTCAAGACTGATTTGCATATGGCTGGGTTCAAACTGGAACGGCATGGTCAGAAAAAAACGATGGATTAGCCCAGATCTCTGTACTGCGGTGAATGTATGACATTGGTCTGTATTCTGTCCATCAACTGTTGTTTTTGCATTTGTCACCCCGAGTGGGAAGGGTATGCCCAGACATAGGTCCCGTGCTCTCCTTGCCACTGGAATCAAGCTATCCTGGCTGAAGAGGGGAGAAAGCCCGGAACCGGTCCTAGGATGCTTGTTTCCAGTCCAGGGAGGACCTGGCTTGGCAGTTCGGGCTGGACAGTTCCCATGAGGCACAGAGTCAAGACTGATTTGCATATGGCTGGGTTCAAACTGGAACGGCAAGGTGAGCAAAAAACAATGGATTTAGGCCCAGATCTCTGAACTGGGGTGAATGTATGACATTGTTCTGCATTCTGTGCATCAACTGTTGTTTTTGCATTTGTCACCCCGAATGGGAAGGGTATGCCCACACGTGGGTCCCGTGCTCTCCATGCCACTGGAATCAAGCTATCCTGGCTGAAGAGGGGTGAAACCCCGAAACCGGTCCTAGGATGCTTGTTTCCAGTCCAGGGAGGACCTGGCTTGGCAGTTCGGGCTGGACTGTTCCAATGAGGCACAGGGTCAAGACTGATTTGCATATGGCTGGGTTCAAATTGGAATGGCATGGTGAGCATAAAAACGATGGATTTAGGCCCAGGTCTCTGTACTGGGGTGAATGTATGACATTGTTCTGCATTTTGTCCATCAACTATTGTTTTTTGCATTTGTCACCCCGAGTGAGAAGGGTATGCCCAGACGTGGGTCCCGTGCTCAGCATGCCGATGGAATAAAGCTATTCTGGCTGAAGAGGGGTGAAACCCCGAAACCGGTCCTAGGATGCTTGTTTCCAGTCAAGGGAGGACCTGGCTTGGCAGTTCGGGCTGGACTGTTCCCATGAGGCACAGGGTCAAGACTGATTTGCATTTGGCTGGGTTCAAACTGGAATCACATGTTGAGCAAAAAAACGATGGATTTAGGCCCAGATCTCTGTACTGGGGTGAATGTATGACATTGTTCTGCATTCTGTCCATCAACTTTTCATTTTGCATTTGTCACCGCTAGTGGGAAGGTTATGCCCAGACGTGGGTCCCGTGCTCTCCATGCCACTGGAATCAAGCTATCCTGGCTGAAGAGGGGTGAAATCCCGAAACTGGTCCTAGGATGCTTGTTTCCAGTCCAGGGAGGACCTGGCTTGGCAGTTCGGGTTGGACTGTTCCCATGAGGCACAGGGTCAAGACTGATTTGCATATGGCTGGGTTCAAACTGGAACGGCATGGTGAGCAAAAAAATTATGGATTTAGGCCCGGATCACTGAACTGGGGTGAATGTATGACATTGTTCTGCATTCTGTGCATCAACTGTTGTTTTTGCATTTGTCACACGAGTGGAAAGGGTATGCCCACACGTGGGTCCCGTGCTCTCCATGCTACTGGAATCAAGCTATCCTGGCTGAAGAGGGGAGAAAGCCCGGAACCGGTCCTAGGATGCTTGTTTCCAGTCCAGGGAGGACCTGGCTTGGCAGTTCGGGCTGGACAGTTCCCATGAGGCACAGAGTCAAGACTGATTTGCATATGGCTGGGTTCAAACTGGAACGGCAAGGTGAGCAAAAAACAATGGATTTAGGCCCAGATCTCTGAACTGGGGTGAATGTATGACATTGTTCTGCATTCTGTGCATCAACTGTTGTTTTTGCATTTGTCACCCCGAATGGGAAGGGTATGCCCACACGTGGGTCCCGTGCTCTCCATGCCACTGGAATCAAGCTATCCTGGCTGAAGAGGGGTGAAACCCCGAAACCGGTCCTAGGATGCTTGTTTCCAGTCCAGGGAGGACCTGGCTTGGCAGTTCGGGCTGGACTGTTCCAATGAGGCACAGGGTCAAGACTGATTTGCATATGGCTGGGTTCAAATTGGAATGGCATGGTGAGCATAAAAACGATGGATTTAGGCCCAGGTCTCTGTACTGGGGTGAATGTATGACATTGTTCTGCATTTTGTCCATCAACTATTGTTTTTTGCATTTGTCACCCCGAGTGAGAAGGGTATGCCCAGACGTGGGTCCCGTGCTCAGCATGCCGATGGAATAAAGCTATTCTGGCTGAAGAGGGGTGAAACCCCGAAACCGGTCCTAGGATGCTTGTTTCCAGTCAAGGGAGGACCTGGCTTGGCAGTTCGGGCTGGACTGTTCCCATGAGGCACAGGGTCAAGACTGATTTGCATTTGGCTGGGTTCAAACTGGAATCACATGTTGAGCAAAAAAACGATGGATTTAGGCCCAGATCTCTGTACTGGGGTGAATGTATGACATTGTTCTGCATTCTGTCCATCAACTTTTCATTTTGCATTTGTCACCGCTAGTGGGAAGGTTATGCCCAGACGTGGGTCCCGTGCTCTCCATGCCACTGGAATCAAGCTATCCTGGCTGAAGAGGGGTGAAATCCCGAAACTGGTCCTAGGATGCTTGTTTCCAGTCCAGGGAGGACCTGGCTTGGCAGTTCGGGTTGGACTGTTCCCATGAGGCACAGGGTCAAGACTGATTTGCATATGGCTGGGTTCAAACTGGAACGGCATGGTGAGCAAAAAAATGATGGATTTAGGCCCGGATCACTGAACTGGGGTGAATGTATGACATTGTTCTGCATTCTGTGCATCAACTGTTGTTTTTGCATTTGTCACACGAGTGGAAAGGGTATGCCCACACGTGGGTCCCGTGCTCTCCATGCTACTGGAATCAAGCTATCCTGGCTGAAGAGGGGTGAAACCCCGAAACCAGTCCTAGGATGCTTGTTTCCAGTCCAGGGAGGACCTGGCTTGGCAGTTCAGGCTGGACTGTTCCCATGAGGCTTAGGGTCAAGACTGATTTGCATATGGCTGGGTTCAAACTGGAATGGCATGGTGAGCAAAAAAATGATGGATTTAGGCCCAGATCTCTGTACTGGAGTGAATGTATGACATTGTTCTGCATTCTGTCCATCAACTGATGTTTTTGCATTTGTCACCCCGAGTGGGTAGGGTATGCCCAGATGTGGGTCCCGTGCTCTCCATGCCACTGGAATCAAGCTATCCTGGCTGAAGAGGGGTAAAACCCCGAAACTGGTCTTAGCATGCTTGTTTCCAGTCCAAGGAGGACCTGGCTTGGCAGTTCGGGCTGGACTTTTCAAATGAGGCACAGGGTTAAGACTTATTTGCACATGACTGGGTTCAAACTGGAACGGCATGGTGAGCAAAAAAAGTATGGATTTAGGCCCAGATCTCTGTACTGGGGTGAATGTATGACATTGTTCTGTATTCTGTCCATCAACTGTTGTTTTTGCATTTGTCACCCCGAGTGGAAAGGGTATGCCCAGACATGGGTCCCGTGCTCTCCATGCCACTGGAATCAAGCTAACCTGGCTGAAGAGTGGTGAAACCCCAAAACTGGTCCTAGGATGCTTGTTTCCAGTCCAGGGAGGACCTGGCTTAGCAGTTCAGGCTGGACTGTTCCCATGAGGCACAGGGTCAAGACTGATTTGCATATGGCTGGGTTCAAACTGGAACGGCATGGTGAGCAAAAAAAGGATGGATTTAGGGCCAGATCTCTGTACTGGGGTGAATGTATGACATTGTTCTGCATTCTGTCCATCAACTGTTGTTTTTGCATTTGTCACCCTGAGTGGGAAGGGTATGCCCAGACATGGGTCACGTGCTCTCCATGCCACTAGAATCAAGCTATCCTGGCTGAAGAGGGGTGAAACCCCGAAACCGGTCCTAGGATGCTTGTTTCCAGTCCAGGGAGGACCTGGCTTGGCAGTTCAGGCTGGACTGTTCCCATGAGGCACAGGGTCAAGACTGATTTACATATGGCTGGGTTCAAACTGGAACGGCATGGTGAGCAAAAAAAGGATGGATTTAGGGCCAGATCTCTGTACTGGGGTGAATGTATGACATTGTTCTGCATTCTGTCCATCAACTGTTGTTTTTGCATTTGTCACCCCGACTGGGATGGGTATGCCCAGACGTGAGTCCCATGCTCTCCATACCACTGGAATCAAGCTATACTCCCTGAAGAGGGGTGAAACCCTGAAACCGGTCCTAGGATGCTTTTTTCCATTCCAGGGAGGACCTGGCTTGGCAGTTTGGGCTGGACTGTTCCCTTGAGGCACAGGGTTAAGACTGATTTGCATATGGCTGGGTTCAAACTGGAATGGCATGTTGAGCAAACAAACGATGAATTTAGGCCCAGATCTCTATACTGGGATTAATGTATGACATTGTTCTGCATTCTGTCCATCAACTGTTGTTTTTGCATTTGTCACCCCAAGTGGGAAGGGTATGCCCAGACGTGGGTCCATGCCCTCCATGCCACTGGAATCAAGCTATCCTGGCTGAAGAGGGGTGAAACCCCGAA
Source organism: Triturus cristatus (assembly GCF_964204655.1). NCBI lineage: Eukaryota > Metazoa > Chordata > Amphibia > Caudata > Salamandridae > Triturus > Triturus cristatus. The sequence goes on from NC_140591.1 coordinate 1,559,437,434, forward strand.
ACCGGTCATAAGATGCTTGTTTCCAGTCCAGGGAGGACCTGGCTTGGCAGTTCGGGCTGGACTGTTCCCATGAGGCACAGGGTCAACACTGATTTGCATATGGCTGGGTTCAAACTGGAACGGCATGATGAGCAAAAAAACGATGGATTTAGGCCCAGATCTCTGTACTGGGGTGAAGCTATGACATTGTTCTTAATTCTGTGCATCAACTGTTGTTTTTGGATTTGTCACCCGAGTGGAAAGGGTATGCCCAGACGTGGGTCCCGTGCTCTCCATGCCACTGGAATCAAGCTATCTTGGCTGAAGAGGGTTGAAACCCAGAAACTGGTCATAGGATGATTGTTTCCAGTCCCGGGAGGACCTGGCTTGGCAGTTCAGGCTGGACTGTTCCAATGAGGCACAGGGTCAAGACTGATTTGCATATGGCTGGGTTCAAACTGGAACGGCATGGTGAGCAAAAAAATGATGGATTTAGGCCCAGGTCTCTGTACTGGGGTGAATGTATGACATTGTTCTGTATTTTGTCCATCAACTGTTGTTTTTGCATTTGTCACCCCGAGTGGGAAGGGTATGCCCAGACGTGAGTCCCGTGCTCTCCATGCCACTGGAATCAAGCTATCCTGGCTGGAGTGGGGTGAAGCCCTGAAACCGGTCCTAGGATGCTTGATTCCAGTCCAGGGAGGACCTGGCTTGGCAGTACGGGCTGGACTGTTCCCATGAGGCACAGGGTCTTGACTTATTTGCACATGACTGGGTTCAAACTGGAACGGCATGGTGAGCAAAAAAAGTATGGATTTAGGCCCAGATCTCTGTACTGGGGTGAATGTATGACATTGTTCTGTATTCTGTCCATCAACTGTTGTTTTTGCATTTGTCACCCCGAGTGGAAAGGGTATGCCCAGACATGGGTCCCGTGCTCTCCATGCCACTGGAATCAAGCTAACCTGGCTGAAGAGTGGTGAAACCCCAAAACTGGTCCTAGGATGCTTGTTTCCAGTCCAGGGAGGACCTGGCTTAGCAGTTCAGGCTGGACTGTTCCCATGAGGCACAGGGTCAAGACTGATTTGCATATGGCTGGGTTCAAACTGGAACGGCATGGTGAGCAAAAAAAGGATGGATTTAGGGCCAGATCTCTGTACTGGGGTGAATGTATGACATTGTTCTGCATTCTGTCCATCAACTGTTGTTTTTGCATTTGTCACCCTGAGTGGGAAGGGTATGCCCAGACATGGGTCACGTGCTCTCCATGCCACTAGAATCAAGCTATCCTGGCTGAAGAGGGGTGAAACCCCGAAACCGGTCCTAGGATGCTTGTTTCCAGTCCAGGGAGGACCTGGCTTGGCAGTTCAGGCTGGACTGTTCCCATGAGGCACAGGGTCAAGACTGATTTACATATGGCTGGGTTCAAACTGGAACGGCATGGTGAGCAAAAAAAGGATGGATTTAGGGCCAGATCTCTGTACTGGGGTGAATGTATGACATTGTTCTGCATTCTGTCCATCAACTGTTGTTTTTGCATTTGTCACCCCGACTGGGATGGGTATGCCCAGACGTGAGTCCCATGCTCTCCATACCACTGGAATCAAGCTATACTCCCTGAAGAGGGGTGAAACCCTGAAACCGGTCCTAGGATGCTTTTTTCCATTCCAGGGAGGACCTGGCTTGGCAGTTTGGGCTGGACTGTTCCCTTGAGGCACAGGGTTAAGACTGATTTGCATATGGCTGGGTTCAAACTGGAATGGCATGTTGAGCAAACAAACGATGAATTTAGGCCCAGATCTCTATACTGGGATTAATGTATGACATTGTTCTGCATTCTGTCCATCAACTGTTGTTTTTGCATTTGTCACCCCAAGTGGGAAGGGTATGCCCAGACGTGGGTCCATGCCCTCCATGCCACTGGAATCAAGCTATCCTGGCTGAAGAGGGGTGAAACCCCGAAACCGGTCATAAGATGCTTGTTTCCAGTCCAGGGAGGACCTGGCTTGGCAGTTCGGGCTGGACTGTTCCCATGAGGCACAGGGTCAACACTGATTTGCATATGGCTGGGTTCAAACTGGAACGGCATGATGAGCAAAAAAACGATGGATTTAGGCCCAGATCTCTGTACTGGGGTGAAGCTATGACATTGTTCTTAATTCTGTGCATCAACTGTTGTTTTTGGATTTGTCACCCGAGTGGAAAGGGTATGCCCAGACGTGGGTCCCGTGCTCTCCATGCCACTGGAATCAAGCTATCTTGGCTGAAGAGGGTTGAAACCCAGAAACTGGTCATAGGATGATTGTTTCCAGTCCCGGGAGGACCTGGCTTGGCAGTTCAGGCTGGACTGTTCCAATGAGGCACAGGGTCAAGACTGATTTGCATATGGCTGGGTTCAAACTGGAACGGCATGGTGAGCAAAAAAATGATGGATTTAGGCCCAGGTCTCTGTACTGGGGTGAATGTATGACATTGTTCTGTATTTTGTCCATCAACTGTTGTTTTTGCATTTGTCACCCCGAGTGGGAAGGGTATGCCCAGACGTGAGTCCCGTGCTCTCCATGCCACTGGAATCAAGCTATCCTGGCTGGAGTGGGGTGAAGCCCTGAAACCGGTCCTAGGATGCTTGATTCCAGTCCAGGGAGGACCTGGCTTGGCAGTACGGGCTGGACTGTTCCCATGAGGCACAGGGTCTTGACTGATTTGCAAACGGCTGGGTTCAAACTGGAAAGGCATGGTGAGCAAAAAAACTATGGATTTAGGCCCAGATTTCTGTACGGGGTGCATGTATGACATTGTTCTGTATTCTGTCCATCAACTGTTGTTTTTGCATTTGTCACACTGAGTGGGAAGGGTATGCCCAGACGTGGGTCCTGTGCTCTCCATGCCACTGGAATCAAACTATCCTGGCTGAAGAGGGGTGAAACCACAAAACCGGTCTTACGATGCTTGTTTCCAGTCCAGGGAGGACCTGGCTTGGCAGTTCGGGCTGGACTGTTCCCATGAGGCACAGGGTCAAGACTGATTTTCCTATGGCTGGGTTCCAACTGGAACGGCATGGTGAGCAAAAAAACGATGGATTTAGGCCCAGATCTCTATACTGGGGTGAATGTAAAACATTGTTCTGCATTCTGTCCATCAACTGTTGTTTTTGCATTTGTCACCCCAAGTGGAAAGGGTATGCCCAGACATGTGTCCCGTGGTCTCCATGCAATTGGAATCAAGTTATCCTGGCTGAAGAGGGCTGAAACCGGTCCTAGGATGCTTGTTTCTAGTCCAGGGAGGACCTGGCGTGTCAGATCGGGCTGGACTGTTCCCAGGAGGCACAGCGTCAAAACTGATTTGCATATGGCTGGGTTCAAACTGGAACGGCATGGTGAGTAAAAAAACGATGAATTTAGGCCCAGATCTCTGTACTGGGGTGCATATATGACATTGTTCTGCATTCTGTTCATCAATTGTTGTTTTTGCATTTGTCACCCTGAGTGGGAAGGGTATGCCCAGACGTGAGTACCGTGCTCTCCATGCCACTGGAATCAAGCTATCCTGGCTGAGAAGGGGTGAAACCCCGCAACCGGTCCTAGGATGCTTGTTTCCAGTCCAGGGAGGACCTGGCTTTGCAGTTCTGGCTTGACTGTTCCCATGAGGCACAGGGTCAAGACTGGTTTGCATATGGCTGGGTTCAAACTGAAACGGCATGGTGAGCAAAAAAACGATGGATTTAGGCCCAGATCTCTGTACTGGGGTGAATGTATGACATTGTTCTGCATTCTGTCCATCAACTGTTGTTTTTGCATTTGTCACCCGAGTTAACCCCTTCAGCGCTGCAGGAATTCCCCCGCGGTGCTGAAGGGTTCGAGCGCGGGCGGGCCCATGACGGAACGGTTCCGTCATGAGCACAGCGCAACCGATGCTCATGACGGAACCGTTCCGTCATGGGCATGGAAGGGGTTAAAAGGGGGTGCCTAGAAGTGGGTCCCGTGCTCTCCATGCCACTGGAATCAAGCTATCCTGGCTGAAGAGGGGTGAAACCACAAAACCGGTCTTACGATGCTTGTTTCCAGTCCAGGGAGGACCTGGCTTGGCAGTTTGGGCTGGACTGTTCCCATGAGGCACAGGGTCAAGACTGATTTTCCTATGGCTGGGTTCCAACTGGAACGGCATGGTGAGCAAAAAAACGATGGATTTAGGCCCAGATCTCGATACTGGGGTGAATGTAAAACATTGTTCTGCATTCTGTCCATCAACTGTTGTTTTTGCATTTGTCACCCCAAGTGGAAAGGGTATGCCCAGACATGTGTCCCGTGCTCTCCATGCCATTGGAATCAAGTTATCCTGGCTGAAGAGGGCTGAAACCGGTCCTAGGATGCTTGTTTCTAGTCCAGGGAGGACCTGGCGTGCCAGATCGGGCTGGACTGTTCCCAGGAGGCACAGCGTCAAAACTGATTTGCATATGGCTGGGTTCAAACTGGAACGGCATGGTGAGTAAAAAAACGATGAATTTAGGCCCAGATCTCTGTACTGGGGTGCATATATGACATTGTTCTGCATGCTGTCCTTCAATTGTTGTTTTTGCATTTGTCACCCTGAGTGGGAAGGGTATGCCCAGACGTGAGTACCGTGCTCTCCATGCCACTGGAATCAAGCTATCCTGGCTGAGAAGGGGTGAAACCCCGCAACCGGTCCTAGGATTCTTGTTTCCAGTCCAGGGAGGACCTGGCTTTGCAGTTCTGGCTTGACTGTTCCCATGAGGCACAGGGTCAAGACTGGTTTGCATATGGCTGGGTTCAAACTGAAACGGCATGGTGAGCAAAAAAACGATGGTTTTAGGCCCAGATCTCTGTACTGGGGTGAATGTATGACATTGTTCTGCATTCTGTCCATCAACTGTTGTTTTTGCATTTGTCACCCGAGTTAAAAGGGGGTGCCTAGAAGTGGGTCCCGTGCTCTCCATGCCACTGGAATCAAGCTATTCTGGCTGAAGAGGGGTGAAACCCCGAAACTGGTCATAGGATGCTTGTTTCCAGGCCAGGGAGGACCTGGCTTGGTGGTTCAGGCTGGACTGCTCCCATGAGGCACAGGGTCAAGACTGATTTGCATATGGCTGGGTTCAAATTGGAACGGCATGGTGAGCAAAAAAACGATGAATTTAGGCCCAGATCTCTGTACTGGGGTGAATGTATGACATTGTTCTGCATTCTGTCCATCAACTGTTGTTTTTGCATTTATCACCCGAGTGAGAAGGGTATGCCCAGACGTGGGTCCCGTGCTCTCCATGCCACTGGAATCAAGATATTCTGGCTGAAGAGGGGTGAAACCCCGAAACCGGTCCTAGGATTCTTGTTTCCAGTCCAGGGAGGACCTGGCTTGGTAGTTTGGGCTGGAATCTTTCCATGAGGCACAGGGTCAAGACTGATTTGCATATGGCTGGGTTCAAACTGGAACGGCATGGTGAGCAAAAAAACAATGGATTTAAGCCCAGATCTCTGTACTGGGTTGAATGTATGACATTGTTCTGCATTCTGTCCATCAACTGATGTTTTTGAATTCGTCACCCCGAGTGGGCAGGGTATGCCCAGACGTGGGTCCCGTGCTCTGCATGCCACTGGAATCAAGTTATCCTGGCTGAAGAGGGGTGAAACCCCGAAACTGGTCCTAGGATGCTTGTTTCCAGTCCAGGGAGGACCTGGCTTGGCAGTTCGGGCTGGACTGTTCCCATGAGGCACAGGGTCAAGACTGATTTGCATATGGCTGGGTTCAAACTGGGACGACATGGTGAGCAAAAAAACAATGGATTTAGGCCCAGATCTCTGTACTGGGTTGAATGTATGACTTTGTTCTGCCTTTTGTCCATCAACTTTTGTTTTTGCATTTGTCACCCCGAGTGGAAAGGGGGTGCTCAGACGTGGGTCCCGTGCTCTCCATGCCACTGGAATCAAGCTATCCTGGCTGAAGAGGGGTGAAACCCCGAAACAGGTCATAGGATGCTTGTTTCCAGTCCAGGGAGGACCTAGCTTGGCAGTTCAGGCTGGACTGTTCCCATGAGGCATACGGTCAAGACTGATTTGAATATGGCTGGGTTCAAACTGGAATGGCATGGTGAGAAAAAAACGATGGATTTAGGCCCAGATCTCTGTACTGGGGTGAATGTATGACATTGTTCTGCATTCTGTCCATCAACTGTTGTTTTTGCATTTGTCACCCTGAGTGGGAAGCGTATGCCCAGACGTGGGTTTCGTGCACTCCATGCCCCTGGCATCAAGCTATCCTGGCTGAAGAAGGGTAAAGCCCCGAAACCGGTCCTAGGATGCTTGTTTCCAGTCCAGGGAGGAACTGGCTTGGCAGTTCGGACTGGACTGTTCTCATGAGGCACAGGGTCAAGACTGATTTGCATATGGCTGGGTTCAAACTGGAACGACATGGTGAGCAAAAAAACAATGGATTTAGGCCCAGATCTCTGTGCTGGGGTGAATGTATGACATTGTTCTGCATTCTGTCCATCAACTGTTGTTTTTGCATTTGTCACCCCGAGTGGGAAGGATATACCCAGACATGGGTCCCGTGCTCTGCATGCCACTGGAATCAAGCTATGCTGGCTGGAGAGGGGTGAAACCCCGAAACCTCTCCTAGGATGCTTGTTTCCAGTCCAGGGAGGACCTGGCTTGGCATTTCGGGCTGGACTGTTCACATGAGGCACGGGGTCAAGACTGAATTGCATATGGCTGGGTTCAAACTGGAATGGCATCTTGAGCAAAAAAACGATGGCTTTAGGCCCAGATCTCTGTACTGGGATGAATGTATGACATTGTTATGCATTCTGTCCATCAACTGTTGTTTTTGCATTTGTCACCCGAGTGGGAAGGGTATGCCCAGACATGGGTCCCGTGCTCTCCATGCCACTGGAATCAAGCTATCCTGGCTGAAGAGGGGTGAAACCCTGAAACCGGTCCTAGGATGCTTGTTTCCAGTCCAGGGAGGACCTGGCTTGGCAGCTCGGGCTGGACTGTTCCCATGAGGCACAGGGTCAAGACTGTTTTGCATATGTCTGGGTTCAAACTGGGACGACATGGTGAGCAAAAAAACAATGGATTTAGGCCCAGATCTCTGTACTGGGTTGAATGTATGACTTTGTTCTGCCTTTTGTCCATCAACTGTTGTTTTTGCATTTGTCACCCCGAGTGGAAAGGGGGTGCTCAGACGTGGGTCCCGTGCTCTCCATGCCACTGGAATCAAGCTATCCTGGCTGAAGAGGGGAGAAAGCCCGGAACCGGTCCTAGGACTGATTTGCATATGGCTGGGTTCAAACTGGAACGGCAAGGTGAGCAAAAAACAATGGATTTAGGCCCAGATCTCTGAACTGGGGTGAATGTATGACATTGTTCTGCATTCTGTGCATCAACTGTTGTTTTTGCATTTGTCACCCCGAATGGGAAGGGTATGCCCACACGTGGGTCCCGTGCTCTCCATGCCACTGGAATCAAGCTATCCTGGCTGAAGAGGGGTGAAACCCCGAAACCGGTCCTAGGATGCTTGTTTCCAGTCCAGGGAGGACCTGGCTTGGCAGTTCGGGCTGGACTGTTCCAATGAGGCACAGGGTCAAGACTGATTTGCATATGGCTGGGTTTAAATTGGAATGGCATGGTGAGCATAAAAACGATGGATTTAGGCCCAGGTCTCTGTACTGGGGTGAATGTATGACATTGTTCTGCATTTTGTCCATCAACTATTGTTTTTTGCATTTGTCACCCCGAGTGAGAAGGGTATGCCCAGACGTGGGTCCCGTGCTCAGCATGCCGATGGAATAAAGCTATTCTGGCTGAAGAGGGGTGAAACCACGAAACCGGTCCTAGGATGCTTGTTTCCAGTCAAGGGAGGACCTGGCTTGGCAGTTCGGGCTGGACTGTTCCCATGAGGCACAGGGTCAAGACTGATTTGCATTTGGCTGGGTTCAAACTGGAATCACATGTTGAGCAAAAAAACGATGGATTTAGGCCCAGATCTCTGTACTGGGGTGAATGTATGACATTGTTCTGCATTCTGTCCATCAACTTTTCATTTTGCATTTGTCACCGCTAGTGGGAAGGTTATGCCCAGACGTGGGTCCCGTGCTCTCCATGCCACTGGAATCAAGCTATCCTGGCTGAAGAGGGGTGAAATCCCGAAACTGGTCCTAGGATGCTTGTTTCCAGTCCAGGGAGGACTTGGCTTGGCAGTTCGGGTTGGACTGTTCCCATGAGGCACAGGGTCAAGACTGATTTGCATATGGCTGGGTTCAAACTGGAACGGCATGGTGAGCAAAAAAATGATGGATTTAGGCCCGGATCACTGAACTGGGGTGAATGTATGACATTGTTCTGCATTCTGTGCATCAACTGTTGTTTTTGCATTTGTCACACGAGTGGAAAGGGTATGCCCACACGTGGGTCCCGTGCTCTCCATGCTACTGGAATCAAGCTATCCTGGCTGAAGAGGGGTGAAACCCCGAAACCAGTCCTAGGATGCTTGTTTCCAGTCCAGGGAGGACCTGGCTTGGCAGTTCAGGCTGGACTGTTCCCATGAGGCTTAGGGTCAAGACTGATTTGCATATGGCTGGGTTCAAACTGGAATGGCATGGTGAGCAAAAAAATGATGGATTTAGGCCCAGATCTCTGTACTGGAGTGAATGTATGACATTGTTCTGCATTCTGTCCATCAACTGATGTTTTTGCATTTGTCACCCCGAGTGGGTAGGGTATGCCCAGATGTGGGTCCCGTGCTCTCCATGCCACTGGAATCAAGCTATCCTGGCTGAAGAGGGGTAAAACCCCGAAACTGGTCTTAGCATGCTTGTTTCCAGTCCAAGGAGGACCTGGCTTGGCAGTTCGGGCTGGACTTTTCAAATGAGGCACAGGGTTAAGACTTATTTGCACATGACTGGGTTCAAACTGGAACGGCATGGTGAGCAAAAAAAGTATGGATTTAGGCCCAGATCTCTGTACTGGGGTGAATGTATGACATTGTTCTGTATTCTGTCCATCAACTGTTGTTTTTGCATTTGTCACCCCGAGTGGAAAGGGTATGCCCAGACATGGGTCCCGTGCTCTCCATGCCACTGGAATCAAGCTAACCTGGCTGAAGAGTGGTGAAACCCCAAAACTGGTCCTAGGATGCTTGTTTCCAGTCCAGGGAGGACCTGGCTTAGCAGTTCAGGCTGGACTGTTCCCATGAGGCACAGGGTCAAGACTGATTTGCATATGGCTGGGTTCAAACTGGATCGGCATGGTGAGCAAAAAAAGGATGGATTTAGGGCCAGATCTCTGTACTGGGGTGAATGTATGACCTTGTTCTGCATTCTGTCCATCAACTGTTGTTTTTGCATTTGTCACCCTGAGTGGGAAGGGTATGCCCAGACATGGGTCACGTGCTCTCCATGCCACTAGAATCAAGCTATCCTGGCTGAAGAGGGGTGAAACCCCGAAACCGGTCCTAGGATGCTTGTTTCCAGTCCAGGGAGGACCTGGCTTGGCAGTTCAGGCTGGACTGTTCCCATGAGGCACAGGGTCAAGACTGATTTGCATATGGCTGGGTTCAAACTGGAACGGCATGGTGAGCAAAAAAAGGATGGATTTAGGGCCAGATCTCTGTACTGGGGTGAATGTATGACATTGTTCTGCATTCTGTCCATCAACTGTTGTTTTTGCATTTGTCACCCCGACTGGGATGGGTATGCCCAGACGTGAGTCCCATGCTCTCCATACCACTGGAATCAAGCTATACTCCCTGAAGAGGGGTGAAACCCTGAAACCGGTCCTAGGATGCTGGTTTCCATTCCAGGGAGGACCTGGCTTGGCAGTTTGGGCTGGACTGTTCCCTTGAGGCACAGGGTTAAGATTGATTTGCATATGGCTGGGTTCAAACTGGAATGGCATGTTGAGCAAACAAACGATGAATTTAGGCCCAGATCTCTATACTGGGATTAATGTATGACATTGTTCTGCATTCTGTCCATCAACTGTTGTTTTTGCATTTGTCACCCCAAGTGGGAAGGGTATGCCCAGACGTGGGTCCATGCCCTCCATGCCACTGGAATCAAGCTATCCTGGCTGAAGAGGGGTGAAACCCCGAAACCGGTCATAAGATGCTTGTTTCCAGTCCAGGGAGGACCTGGCTTGGCAGTTCGGGCTGGACTGTTCCCATGAGGCACAGGGTCAACACTGATTTGCATATGGCTGGGTTCAAACTGGAACGGCATGATGAGCAAAAAAACGATGGATTTAGGCCCAGATCTCTGTACTGGGGTGAAGCTATGACATTGTTCTTAATTCTGTGCATCAACTGTTGTTTTTGGATTTGTCACCCGAGTGGAAAGGGTATGCCCAGACGTGGGTCCCGTGCTCTCCATGCCACTGGAATCAAGCTATCTTGGCTGAAGAGGGTTGAAACCCAGAAACTGGTCATAGGATGATTGTTTCCAGTCCCGGGAGGACCTGGCTTGGCAGTTCAGGCTGGACTGTTCCAATGAGGCACAGGGTCAAGACTGATTTGCATATGGCTGGGTTCAAACTGGAACGGCATGGTGAGCAAAAAAATGATGGATTTAGGCCCAGGTCTCTGTACTGGGGTGAATGTATGACATTGTTCTGTATTTTGTCCATCAACTGTTGTTTTTGCATTTGTCACCCCGAGTGGGAAGGGTATGCCCAGACGTGAGTCCCGTGCTCTCCATGCCACTGGAATCAAGCTATCCTGGCTGGAGTGGGGTGAAGCCCTGAAACCGGTCCTAGGATGCTTGATTCCAGTCCAGGGAGGACCTGGCTTGGCAGTACGGGCTGGACTGTTCCCATGAGGCACAGGGTCTTGACTGATTTGCAAACGGCTGGGTTCAAACTGGAAAGGCATGGTGAGCAAAAAAACTATGGATTTAGGCCCAGATTTCTGTACGGGGTGCATGTATGACATTGTTCTGTATTCTGTCCATCAACTGTTGTTTTTGCATTTGTCACACTGAGTGGGAAGGGTATGCCCAGACGTGGGTCCTGTGCTCTCCATGCCACTGGAATCAAACTATCCTGGCTGAAGAGGGGTGAAACCACAAAACCGGTCTTACGATGCTTGTTTCCAGTCCAGGGAGGACCTGGCTTGGCAGTTCGGGCTGGACTGTTCCCATGAGGCACAGGGTCAAGACTGATTTTCCTATGGCTGGGTTCCAACTGGAACGGCATGGTGAGCAAAAAAACGATGGATTTAGGCCCAGATCTCTATACTGGGGTGAATGTAAAACATTGTTCTGCATTCTGTCCATCAACTGTTGTTTTTGCATTTGTCACCCCAAGTGGAAAGGGTATGCCCAGACATGTGTCCCGTGGTCTCCATGCAATTGGAATCAAGTTATCCTGGCTGAAGAGGGCTGAAACCGGTCCTAGGATGCTTGTTTCTAGTCCAGGGAGGACCTGGCGTGCCAGATCGGGCTGGACTGTTCCCAGGAGGCACAGCATCAAAACTGATTTGCATATGGCTGGGTTCAAACTGGAACGGCATGGTGAGTAAAAAAACGATGAATTTAGGCCCAGATCTCTGTACTGGGGTGCATATATGACATTGTTCTGCATTCTGTTCATCAATTGTTGTTTTTGCATTTGTCACCCTGAGTGGGAAGGGTATGCCCAGACGTGAGTACCGTGCTCTCCATGCCACTGGAATCAAGCTATCCTGGCTGAGAAGGGGTGAAACCCCGCAACCGGTCCTAGGATGCTTGTTTCCAGTCCAGGGAGGACCTGGCTTTGCAGTTCTGGCTTGACTGTTCCCATGAGGCACAGGGTCAAGACTGGTTTGCATATGGCTGAGTTCAAACTGAAACGGCATGGTGAGCAAAAAAACGATGGATTTAGGCCCAGATCTCTGTACTGGGGTGAATGTATGACATTGTTCTGCATTCTGTCCATCAACTGTTGTTTTTGCATTTGTCACCCGAGTTAAAAGGGGGTGCCTAGAAGTGGGTCCCGTGCTCTCCATGCCACTGGAATCAAGCTATCCTGGCTGAAGAGGGGTGAAACCACAAAACCGGTCTTACGATGCTTGTTTCCAGTCCAGGGAGGACCTGGCTTGGCAGTTTGGGCTGGACCGTTCCCATGAGGCACAGGGTCAAGACTGATTTTCCTATGGCTGGGTTCCAACTGGAACGGCATGGTGAGCAAAAAAACGATGGATTTAGGCCCAGATCTCGATACTGGGGTGAATGTAAAACATTGTTCTGCATTCTGTCCATCAACTGTTGTTTTTGCATTTGTCACCCCAAGTGGAAAGGGTATGCCCAGACATGTGTCCCGTGCTCTCCATGCCATTGGAATCAAGTTATCCTGGCTGAAGAGGGCTGAAACCGGTCCTAGGATGCTTGTTTCTAGTCCAGGGAGGACCTGGCGTGCCAGATCGGGCTGGACTGTACCCAGGAGGCACAGCGTCAAAACTGATTTGCATATGGCTGGGTTCAAACTGGAACGGCATGGTGAGTAAAAAAACGATGAATTTAGGCCCAGATCTCTGTACTGGGGTGCATATATGACATTGTTCTGCATGCTGTCCTTCAATTGTTGTTTTTGCATTTGTCACCCTGAGTGGGAAGGGTATGCCCAGACGTGAGTACCGTGCTCTCCATGCCACTGGAATCAAGCTATCCTGGCTGAGAAGGGGTGAAACCCTGCAACCGGTCCTAGGATGCTTGTTTCCAGTCCAGGGAGGACCTGGCTTTGCAGTTCTGGCTTGACTGTTCCCATGAGGCACAGGGTCAAGACTGGTTTGCATATGGCTGGGTTCAAACTGAAACGGCATGGTGAGCAAAAAAACGATGGTTTTAGGCCCAGATCTCTGTACTGGGGTGAATGTATGACATTGTTCTGCATTCTGTCCATCAACTGTTGTTTTTGCATTTGTCACCCGAGTTAAAAGGGGGTGCCTAGAAGTGGGTCCCGTGCTCTCCATGCCACTGGAATCAAGCTATTCTGGCTGAAGAGGGGTGAAACCCCGAAACTGGTCATAGGATGCTTGTTTCCAGGCCAGGGAGGACCTGGCTTGGTGGTTCAGGCTGGACTGCTCCCATGAGGCACAGGGTCAAGACTGATTTGCATATGGCTGGGTTCAAATTGGAACGGCATGGTGAGCAAAAAAACGATGAATTTAGGCCCAGATCTCTGTACTGGGGTGAATGTATGACATTGTTCTGCATTCTGTCCATCAACTGTTGTTTTTGCATTTATCACCCGAGTGAGAAGGGTATGCCCAGACGTGGGTCCCGTGCTCTCCATGCCACTGGAATCAAGATATTCTGGCTGAAGAGGGGTGAAACCCCGAAACCGGTCCTAGGATTCTTGTTTCCAGTCCAGGGAGGACCTGGCTTGGTAGTTTGGGCTGGAATCTTTCCATGAGGCACAGGGTCAAGACTGATTTGCATATGGCTGGGTTCAAACTGGAACGGCATGGTGAGCAAAAAAACAATGGATTTAAGCCCAGATCTCTGTACTGGGTTGAATGTATGACATTGTTCTGCATTCTGTCCATCAACTGATGTTTTTGAATTCGTCACCCCGAGTGGGCAGGGTATGCCCAGACGTGGGTCCCGTGCTCTGCATGCCACTGGAATCAAGTTATCCTGGCTGAAGAGGGGTGAAACCCCGAAACTGGTCCTAGGATGCTTGTTTCCAGTCCAGGGAGGACCTGGCTTGGCAGTTCGGGCTGCACTGTTCCCATGAGGCACAGGGTCAAGACTGATTTGCATATGTCTGGGTTCAAACTGGGACGACATGGTGAGCAAAAAAACAATGGATTTAGGCCCAGATCTCTGTACTGGGTTGAATGTATGACTTTGTTCTGCCTTTTGTCCATCAACTTTTGTTTTTGCATTTGTCACCCCGAGTGGAAAGGGGGTGCTCAGACGTGGGTCCCGTGCTCTCCATGCCACTGGAATCAAGCTATCCTGGCTGAAGAGGGGTGAAACCCCGAAACAGGTCATAGGATGCTTGTTTCCAGTCCAGGGAGGACCTAGCTTGGCAGTTCAGGCTGGACTGTTCCCATGAGGCATACGGTCAAGACTGATTTGAATATGGCTGGGTTCAAACTGGAATGGCATGGTGAGAAAAAAACGATGGATTTAGGCCCAGATCTCTGTACTGGGGTGAATGTATGACATTGTTCTGCATTCTGTCCATCAACTGTTGTTTTTGCATTTGTCACCCTGAGTGGGAAGCGTATGCCCAGACGTGGGTTTCGTGCACTCCATGCCCCTGGCATCAAGCTATCCTGGCTGAAGAAGGGTAAAGCCCCGAAACCGGTCCTAGGATGCTTGTTTCCAGTCCAGGGAGGAACTGGCTTGGCAGTTCGGACTGGACTGTTCTCATGAGGCACAGGGTCAAGACTGATTTGCATATGGCTGGGTTCAAACTGGAACGACATGGTGAGCAAAAAAACAATGGATTTAGGCCCAGATCTCTGTGCTGGGGTGAATGTATGACATTGTTCTGCATTCTGTCCATCAACTGTTGTTTTTGCATTTGTCACCCCGAGTGGGAAGGATATACCCAGACATGGGTCCCGTGCTCTGCATGCCACTGGAATCAAGCTATGCTGGCTGGAGAGGGGTGAAACCCCGAAACCTCTCCTAGGATGCTTGTTTCCAGTCCAGGGAGGACCTGGCTTGGCATTTCGGGCTGGACTGTTCACATGAGGCACGGGGTCAAGACTGAATTGCATATGGCTGGGTTCAAACTGGAACGGCATCTTGAGCAAAAAAACGATGGCTTTAGGCCCAGATCTCTGTACTGGGATGAATGTATGACATTGTTATGCATTCTGTCCATCAACTGTTGTTTTTGCATTTGTCACCCGAGTGGGAAGGGTATGCCCAGACATGGGTCCCGTGCTCTCCATGCCACTGGAATCAAGCTATCCTGGCTGAAGAGGGGTGAAACCCTGAAACCGGTCCTAGGATGCTTGTTTCCAGTCCAGGGAGGACCTGGCTTGGCAGCTCGGGCTGGACTGTTCCCATGAGGCACAGGGTCAAGACTGTTTTGCATATGTCTGGGTTCAAACTGGGACGACATGATGAGCAAAAAAACAATGGATTTAGGCCCAGATCTCTGTACTGGGTTGAATGTATGACTTTGTTCTGCCTTTTGTCCATCAACTGTTGTTTTTGCATTTGTCACCCCGAGTGGAAAGGGGGTGCTCAGACGTGGGTCCCGTGCTCTCCATGCCACTGGAATCAAGCTATCCTGGCTGAAGAGGGGTGAAACCCCGAAACAGGTCATAGGATGCTTGTTTCCAGTCCAGGGAGGACCTAGCTTGGCAGTTCAGGCTGGACTGTTCCCATGAGGCATACGGTCAAGACTGATTTGAATATGGCTGGGTTCAAACTGGAATGGCATGGTGAGAAAAAAACGATGGATTCAGGCCCAGATCTCTGTACTGGGGTGAACGTATGACATTGTTCTGCATTCTGTCCATCAACTGTTGTTTTTGCATTTGTCACCCTGAGTGGGAAGCGTATGCCCAGACGTGGGTTTCCTGCACTCCATGCCCCTGGCATCAAGCTATCCTGGCTGAAGAAGGGTGAAGCCCCGAAACCGGTCCTAGGATGCTTGTTTCCAGTCCAGGGAGGAACTGGCTTGGCAGTTCGGACTGGACTGTTCTCATGAGGCACAGGGTCAAGACTGATTTGCATATGGCTGGGTTCAAACTGGAACGACATGGTGAGCAAAAAAACAATGGATTTAGGCCCAGATCTCTGTGCTGGGGTGAATGTATGACATTGTTCTGCATTCTGTCCATCAACTGTTGTTTTTGCATTTGTCACCCCGAGTGGGAAGGATATACCCAGACATGGGTCCCGTGCTCTGCATGCCACTGGAATCAAGCTATGCTGGCTGGAGAGGGGTGAAACCCCGAAACCTCTCCTAGGATGCTTGTTTCCAGTCCAGGGAGGACCTGGCTTGGCATTTCGGGCTGGACTGTTCACATGAGGCACGGGGTCAAGACTGAATTGCATATGGCTGGGTTCAAACTGGAACGGCATCTTGAGAAAAAAAACGATGGCTTTAGGCCCAGATCTCTGTACTGGGATGAATGTATGACATTGTTATGCATTCTGTCCATCAACTGTTGTTTTTGCAATTGTCACCCGAGTGGGAAGGGTATGCCCAGACATGGGTCCCGTGCTCTCCATGCCACTGGAATCAAGCTATCCTGGCTGAAGAGGGGTGAAACCCTGAAACCGGTCCTAGGATGCTTGTTTCCAGTCCAGGGAGGACCTGGCTTGGCAGCTCGGGCTGGACTGTTCCCATGAGGCACAGGGTCAAGACTGTTTTGCATATGGCTGGGTTCAAACTGGAACGGCATGGTGAGCAAAAAAACGATGGATTTAGGCCCCGATCTCTGTACTGGGGTGAATGTATGACATTCTTCTGCATTCTGTCCATCAACTGTTGTTAAAGCATGTGTCCTGACACAATGCATTTAAAACACTTCAAGAATTCTTACGTTGTAACTGCTCCTATGGATAACATCTCTAACTCCACTCTTCAAGCAGTCACTTCTCTGGCAGCGAAAAAAGAAAAGAGGACAAGCAAAGGTAACCTGTCTGAAAACACGTCAAATTAAAGAGGGGAACTTTCCTAAGGAGATTCAACACTATTCACTCATAAATTATAATGAATATATTGATTTGATTTGGAATCTGAATCACATTGTGCTCCTTAGATACATATGATGGAAAATAGTTGCATTACTGTTCCAATAAATGAGGAGGAAAATGTAATGAAGGCATCAATAGAGGCTTTAGCTGAGAAAGGGGGCAGAATGGAAAATGCTTCCCAGATCTATGATATTGACAAATTGGTGGACAAGGAGAGGAGGGGCACCCAAAGGCAAATGTATAGACAATTATCTCCACCAGCAGGTCTTCAACTGGACCTATCTGCCCAATGCATGAAAGAGAGTCACAAAAAAAAGTGGGTAGTCGGGATGTCTTACATCTCCCACCTGGCTCTAACCCCCTGTAATTGTCTTAAAGGGGCTACCAGTGTTCATTTCTAACTCTCTGGAGAATTGGGAGATGTTGATAAAAAAGAGTACATTATTCAGCATTTAGGTCTTGAAATTATTTATTTGAATTAATAATTTTGGTGAGAAGAGTAACATGGGTGGGTTCACCAGCAAAAACAGGTGAGGGGAATTGTTTTCTTATTAATATTCAAATCCGTGATATGGTCAAATCCTGACTAAAGATACAAACCTCTTCACAAAATGTAGATGATACAATGAGAGGGAAAGTTAAAACTGTAGCCCTAGGTTAATTGTAGAGACCAGAGCAATTTACATATGGCAAAAGAAATTGAGATAATAGGGTCAGGGTCGGACAGCATTACTTTTTCAAATAGGGTTGAAGTATTAGATACACTTAACGAGATAGACTAACTTGGTGAGGTTGTACAGAAGCGGTTGTTATGCCCTGTCTATATGACATAGGAATGCCAGCAAAAAATTACAAACTAATTCACTGTGCCTAGTTTAGGGCACATGAAATAAGTAATATGTGGCCAATATTTATCCGTCTAGAACCTCATGGAATATTGTGGGATTATTAAGTAAGGTGTACTCCTCAGAATGGTTATAAAATGTAGCATCAAAACAGAATATATGTGTACAGAAAACCTGGGCAACAATGAATACCTTTATGCAAGGGTTTTTGTTAATTGTCAAGCCTGTGACACCATCAACTATAGGCAGAGCAAACTGTGGGCTTGCCATCTCAAACTTAGAGTTAAGAAAATATATACAGATTCCCAGTTTTATCAATTATTAGAAAATAGCAATAGAGCATAATCCAGACCTTGTGCTTATTAACTTTTATAACAAATGTGATTCAACTCCCCAAAGTGGCTGATAATATGAAGAGGAACTTTGACTCATTTTTGTTGATAGTTGTGAACAATAGCTTCCTTATATGTGCAAGAGATTTTAACATAACCAGATGTCCCTTCCTGTCTAAAGAGGTTTGTGGTGTGATGGAGGTAGATGGAGAATGACAGATACATTTCCAAAATAACCCATGTGAAGAAGAGTTGAATGATATATTGTCTGAATGCACCCTGACATTGTTAGAAGCTGCATGTAATCCTGCATCCCCTGCAATGCTAACATTTATCGGGGGAACAATTAGCATAATTGATCATAAAATGCTGTGCACAAATCCAGCACAAATCTCTTAAACGTTGTAATAAATTTGAACAGCATAAAAATCACAACCCTCTATGCAGGGAACAAGTGGAGTTCCTTGAGGTAAGGGATGATGTAGGAAGATTCAAGACAAGTCTGGCTGTGGTGTTCTGTATGGTCTGAAGTCATCAGAGAAGGTGAGCTGTGATCCTTGAATAGAGAGCATTGCTGTAGTCCAGTTGGCTAGAGGTGAAGGCCTGGGTGACAGTGCATCTTGAACTTTGGCGTAGCATTTTGAATATCTCATGAAGCATGCAGAGGAGAAGAAGCAGGATGAGAAGACCAAGTTGACCTGCGTCATCATGGTTAGGTTGTTGGCAAGTACGATACCTTGGTTCCTAGACTGGTTAGTGGGGGCAGGAGTAGGTCCAAGTTCTGTGGCTACCAGGATGTGTCCCATGGGGACCTTTTGTTTCCGAAGATCAGTATTTCTGTCTTGTCCATGTTGCTTTTCATCAGTTGTCTTTCATCTAGGTGGCGACATGTGTCGTGCAGTTGTGGAATTTGGTCTTGGTGTTGGTAATGTATTTAGAGAGGGAAAGGATGAGTTTGTGTCATCGGTGTAGGATATGATGTTGAGTCTGCATGTTTTATCAATGCTGGCCAGAGTTATTATATAAGTTTTGAATAGAGTAGGGCTGACCAAGGTTCCTTGGGGTGCTCCACAGATGCTTTCCTTGGACAAGGAGGTGACAGTGGACTTTTTGCAGTCTTCCAGTGAGGAAAGATATGATCCATTTGAGATTGTCTTCTTGAATGCCTAGGTTGTGCAGCCTTGTGATGAGTGTGTGGTGGGAGACCATATCGAAGGCTGATGAGGGATCTAGGAGGATCAGACCCACAGTCTCTCCTCAGTTGAGTGGGGCTTGGATGTCATTGGTAGCCACTATAAGGGCTGTCTTGGTGCTGTGGTTTCTGTGGAATCCGAATTGGGAGGAGTCGAGAAGGAGGTTCCATTCCAGATGTGAAAAAAGTTGTTGGTTGATGGCTTTTTCTAATACTTTGGAGATCAATTGGTAGTTGTTGCGTTTGGTGGGTTCTGCTGATGGTTTCTTTAGCAGGGCATTGACTTCTGCATGTTCCCATTCATCAGGAAAGGTAGCCATGGCAAATGAGGAGTTGAACAAGGTGGGAACTCAATCAATCAATCAAGGAATTTGTAGAGCACACTACTCACCCATGAGGGTCTCAAGGTGCTGGGGGGGTGCTGCTACTGCTCGAACAGTCAGGTCTTGAGTAGCCTCCTGAAGGTTAGTAGGTCTTGGGTCTGCTGGAGGGTGTTCCAGGTCAGGAACTACCCGACTGATTCTGTCTTTGCCTAGGTTGAAGATCTACTGAGGGCATGTGTTGGTTAGGGCCCCTGAGTGGATCGAGTTCATGATAGAAGCAGTGTCCTATGAGGTGACCAGGCTCATTCAGATGTCTGGGGTGGTAGTGGGGTAATTGTGCTGCTTGAAGAAGTTGGTGGCCTATGGCTGAGATTTGAAGTTTCTGTGGATGTTGGCGATGTTGTCATGGAAGACGTTTGCAAGGATGTCACTGAGTTCCTGTGAGGGAGTAGTGTTGTTTGTTGCAGCTGAGGGGCTGGAAAATTATTTAACAATGTTGAAGTGTTCTTTGCTGTTATTGGAGCCTGATTCGATGCGTGAGGCTAAGCTCTTTTTCTTTGATTCTCTCAACTGTCTGTGGTAGAGGTTGAGGTCTGTCTTGAAGGTGGTCTTGTCGGTGGAGAACTTGCTGGTGTGCCATCTCCTTCCAGTTGTATACAGTGTCAATTACTGTTCTGAGGTCTTCAGTGTACCAGCTAGCCTACTTGGTGGACCTTCTGTGGCTGTTGTTGCTGTTGGGAGCTACGCTGTTGGCGCTGTGGGTAATCCAATTGTTGATGTTCTGGTCTAGGTTGTTGGAGAACAATGGGTGGGTAGTATTTATTGAGGGCATTGATCCATGTGTCCTTTGAGACTTTGCTTGAGCTGTGGTGGGTGGCGTTGAATGAACTAGGGAAGATGTCCATGAGCTGGTGATGCTGAAGTGGATGATGGAGTTGTCAGTCCAGGTAAGTTCTGGAGGTAAATATGGAGTCTAGCATTTGGCCTGTGGTCTGTGTGGGGTCATGGATGACTTCAGTGAGTCTGATGTTGTTCATGTCATCAAGGAGTTTGGTAGTGTGGTCGTCGAGATGGAAATTGAGATTGTTTTTGTTGGAGTCTTTGGCAAGGGGGCCGATGAAGTTGATGATGAAGTTGCAGAAGGCTGGATGTGATCCTGGAGGACTGCATGTGAGGTTGCTGTTGATGGAGGTTTTGCTGTCTATTTGGAGTTAGAAGTTTAGGTGTTTCATGGCTGGGCTGATATCGTAATTTGTGGTGGTACATTGGATAGATTCCTTGTGTTTAATGGCGATCCCTCTGCCCACCATGCTTGTTGATGCAGTTGCTGTGGGTGATATTGTATCCATTAGGTATTGTGGTGGCAATGACAGGCATGGAAGTGAGGTGAGCCAAATCTCAGTCAGGAAGAGGATATCGGGTTTGAAGGTGGAGATGAAGTCCCAAATTTCAGTAGCATGTTTGCATAATGAGCATGAGTTGAAAAGGCCGCATGTGAGTTACTGTTTTTGTTCAGGTGGTGTCTGTGGTGTGCATGGGATAGGGCTGATCGGTGGGCTGATGTGTATGCTGTGGCATGTGAAGTGGCAGTGGGTGCACATGAAAGATCCTACCATGGAGCGTGGCTTAAAGCTGTGGCAGTGTTTGTTGTGGCACTTGAGCTCGAGGGTGTAGAGCTCAGTGTATCTGTGGGGGTGGGAGGGCAAGGTGTTGTGGCACTGGCTGCAATCCAGGTGTAAATGGAAGCAGGCAGGCCTGTCTTTGGTGTGCCTTCATAGCACCAGTGGCACAGTAGAGCTGTGGTCTGCATTAAGTAGGTCATGGGGTAGGAGATGCCTCTGTTGCTGGAAAGAACGTTGAACAGGAAAGCCCGGGCAGGAAAACCTTTGCTGTGGAGGTGACACTTTATCAGATGGCGGCAACTGGATCAGGCTGGAACAAACAAGAAGTGGAGGCCACTAGCAACTGGCTGGCTAGATGCCAAGGTTCCTATTACATCCATAGTTAGAAGTAGCATTTCTTTACAACAGATTTAGTTTGAATTTCCATTGTGAGGCCTGATTTGATCTTTACACCCAAATGTTTGACACTATGAGCAAGGGTATGTTTTTGGCCAAGTGAAGCAGGCTAAAATAAGTTTTCAGGCAGATATCTCATGATGATTTCATAAAATCCAGGGCTGGACAATTAACATTCAGCGGTGCAGATTGACAGTTCTTTTGCTGGATTCTCCATCATTCACAGATAGAATGTATTTATTTCTAACCTACCTGCATTTTAGCATTTACACCAAAAGATTGTTTCATGTAGGCCAACAGGAGAGTAAGCACCGACCATGTGGAACCCTGCAGGTCAATGCTGTTATTTCTGATAGATGTGAGCCCATCATTAGTGAGGTTAGCCAGAAAACTGTGAAATTCTGAAACCAAGTGAGGACAGTGTCTCTGAGCTAAAAGCCAATCAGGTCCTCTAGAAGCACTTAGTGTTTTAAGAAATTAAATCCTGCCGACAGATTTAAAAAGATCAGTGTCGCATTCGCATCCGGGTCTGTGTAATGGCATAGGTCATCTAACATCATTGTTACCACACTTTCAGCGCTTAAACCTGTTAAAAAACTCACCCACATTGGAGGAAGCAGGATTTGAGATTTGACAAAAGAAGATAATTGATTGAACATTGCTCATTCAAATTCTATTGCGAGAAATTCTCGACACACTCCAGATCCAATGTATTTTTTTCTTTTTTATGACAGTATCTATTACTTTTTTTGTTTTATCTGGGACAAAATCGGAGTGCAGTGATGAACTAATAATTTTCTGGGCAGAATAATTGTGTTAATTGTTTAGGCATAACCTGGGCCAGACCATAAAATGTCATAGTTTTTTTTTGACCATGTGCCCCCCCACCCCCCAACATCCTGGGGCCCTCAACAGGCTTCCAACTGAGGCAACTGCATGCTTTTCCGTGGTAGCCTTGCTGCTTCCCGCTGCCATCCTAATATGGATGGCTGTGTCTAGCAGACACCACCACCATATCAGGCCCCTTTTCCGCCCGGTCACCTGTGTGACCGACGGAAAACCGGCGCACGGTCTTTCCGTCCGCTGGGGTCCCCCTGCCATACTAATATGGTGGGGGGGAATGGCATGCGGGCATATAACTTTGTTATATCAATTTCAAAATTCACAGTAGTAATATTTTCCTTCACTTCTTCAACACCTACCCTTATCTAAATTCTCACTTTCTCTACACTCCTCTTGAGGACCAAAGAAACAAAACTGGATATCATCAGATGCTTTTTGTACATCCAACACTGAATCATTCAAAAGAGCTGTGTTTAATTTCATTTAGACATAATGCAGGACTTTCCACATAGTATAATCTTCTTACTAACTTCCACAATTCCGAATGATGTGCTGCTAACATTCTTAAATGATCAAAACGACTTTTACACACTTTCCTAGTAAGACAAGCCAGAGAATGACCCTACAAGTTACTATGTTTTCTCACTTTACAAAGATCTTAATCTTGTGTTTTATTCTTCTTTTCCATAATCTCGTAAGAAATGTTGTAATATATCATTAGATTCCTGTCATACACTACAAATACTACTACAATCCCACTTAAAAACTGGAGCCTGTATACGTCTCCCTTGAACTTCTTCAGCTATTACTTCTTCCACATTTCTAGGAACCATTTTTTCTTTTTCAATTGGACAATCATTTTTAACTTCGTAGCAACAACAAAAGGTATCAATTGTGTGAACTAATGTATTTTGTTAAAAATAGCTTTCTTCTTTGAAAAAAGTTTCCATACTAGAAGTGTGCTGGAGAACTACTGTGATAGTGTCTCAGTGATTGGAGAAGTGTAACGCTACTGCATAGGTGATTTTATAAGTGCATGGGCACTGGTTAAATGATTAGAGAAGTGCATAGTGCCTCACAGGGTGATTGGAGGAGTGCATGGGTACTGCCTAGGTGATTAAACCAGTGTAAAGCTAATTCATTCATGATTGCATGAATACAGAACTAATATCCTATGGATTAGAAAAATACAAATGTAATGCTTGGTGATTGCATGAGTACACAGGTAATGTGTAAAGGATTTCAGGAGCACATAGGATGTGCTTAGGTGATTTTATAAGTGCATAGATGCTGCCTTGCTGGTTGAAGTAGTACTATTGTATTGCCTAAGTGATTGAAGGAGTGCAGTAGTAGTGCCTCAGTGATTTCATAAGTGCATAGGTAGTACCTGGGTGATCAGAGAACTTTAGGGGTTGTGGCTGGATGATTGAATGAGTTAAAGGGTATTGCCTGGGTGATTGCATAACAACCAGAATAGTGCCTGGATGATTGGAGGGGTATTGGGATAGGGCCTGGGTCATTGCATAATTACATTTATAGAACCTGAGTAATTATGTAAGTGCATAAGTACTGGCTAAGTGATTGCAGGAGTGTATAGATCCTGACATGGCGAATGGACATGTGCAAAAGTAGTGCCTAGGGGAATGAACCACTGTATTGCTACTACATTAGAGATTGCATGACTGCAGAAGTAATGCCTGGAGAATTAAGCAGTAGAAAAACAATGCCTGGTTGGTTGCATGACTTAACCCCTTCGCTGCCAGGCCTTTTCCCCTCCTGTGCCACGCCCTTTTTTCGCTATTTGGGGTAGTGCGCGCTGAGGCCCCTGTAACTTTTTAACCACATAAGGTATCCACGCCAAATTTGCGTCCTTTTCTTCCAACATCATGGGGATTCTAAAGGTACTCAGGGTTTGTGGATTCTCCTTGGGGGGTTACAGAAATGAGCCAAAATACAGCAAAATTTTGTTTTTTTTCAGAAAAATGGGAAAAACGGGCTGCAAATGAAAGCATCTGGGTTTTTCCCTGCAAGTTTTATCAAAAAAGGGTTTGTGGGGTTGAAATCACCATTTTCCCAGCTTTCCGGGGATACCAGACTTTTGTCAGAAACCCAACATTTTTTACACAGGTTTGGCATTTTTCTGGGACATAGCCTATTTTTGCTATTTTTTGTGCCTTTGACCTCCTTCCAGTTAATGGCAGAAATGGGTACAAAAGCAATAATGGATCCTGGAAAGCTATACATTTTCGAGAAGAAGACAACATTCTGAATTCAGCAAGGGGTCATTTGTGTAGATCCATCAAGGTTTTTTTTATAGAAACTAACAGTTAAATATAGGATAAATTGAAAATTAGTTGAAAAAAACAGCATTTTGTGTCAACGTTTTTACCTGTAACTTCTTCTAATTATGACAGCTCTTTGAAAGCAATATACCATTACATCCGCTGGACATTACTGGTTGTTATTCTTAGATTTGTTTTTGTATTCTTTACCCTTCTCTAGCATTAACCGTCTCTTCATAAACTCTATATTAGATAAGGTTGAACTTCTAGAATTTTATTAGAACTAAACCATGCCTACTTTAAAAGACAGACGGCAGGAACTAGCTCAAGACTTATTTGCCACTGGCTCAAAACCAGGTGGCTCAAATGGAAATGTCCCAGTAACATAGGGCTTGAAAGTAAAATTTCAAAGACAAGAAAAGCTAAAAAAAATGAGATGTTCAGATGGTGTGATGGTACCACCCTGAAAAAATACATAGAAAATGAAAAGATACCACGGGGCCTTAGAATTTTAATCTTCCCTACTTTCGAGGATTTGGATAAGGAACAATTGAAGGATTGGGAGGGAAATCTTCGAAATGCCTCATTTTTTTTTTATGCGTATTTTGATAAAAAAGGCTGAAAAAAAGGGAGCAAAATTACAATAGGAAATTGAGGACCTTGAGAAAGAGATAGAAATATCAGAACTGAAAGAAACTGTTAAGAAAAACTATGCCATCTTAGATGGGATTCTTGAAGGGTATCAAATAAACTTAAGAGACAAGAAGGTTAAGAAAATTAAAAGGGATGATAAAGACTATAAAGATGGGAGAGTGTACACCTTATCCCATAGATATGATAACATTAAGACACCTGGAGAAGATAAAAGACCAAGGGAAGAGACGTCAGAACTGACTTCTGCTAGCAGCATAACCTCCCTCTCATCAGCAGTCAGTTCAGTTGCCACGGAAAATTCAGTGGGAACTGTAGATAATGAAACTAGGTCCAATAATTTTATATTGGAAATGGAAAGACTGAGACTAAGTGCAAAATCCACACCCAAAGATCAAAAACAAGAAGGAGGGGGAGGAGATGGCAGAAATACAAACAGAAACTACAACAACAAAAAAATAAAACCAGAACTGGTGGCCAGAACTACCAGATCAAAGAAAACAGGGAACTAGTGGAAGCAAATAAGATAGGGAATATGGAAGCAATGATTGTGAACCTATCTCATAGAGAGCTTTCTAATGATGATATGTCAGTCTTGAGTAAGGGATTGGGCTTTTGCCCGAACCAGTGGGGAGGAGATGTTGATTTATTTGTTGACTTATCAAAGTTTACTAGATTGTTAAAATTAAAGGACCACTTCATTCGAAATCCCTCCACTAATGTCAAGCCTTCGATTGAAACAGTTTCTTCAATGTATACTGTACATGAAATAAAAGCAATTCAAATGATGATGTCTATTGAGTTGGAAACTTCAATCGACATGGATTCTGTACGTAATGAACTTGATATTGTGGAGGATGTATCTATTGATAGCGGCCTGAAACGAAAATCAAAATTCATCCCAGTAGGCACACATCCCAATATAGACATCTTTTGTGACAGGGTTACACGAGGCTTTCACCACTTATTGGAACATCCCACTGGTCCCAACAGGCGTACACACAATCTGACATCTAAGGAGAATGTAGCCTTAAAAAGCTTGAAATCGGATCCTTCTACTGTCATACGTGAAGCCGACAAAGGGGGAAACGTGGTCTTAACGGAGAAAGTGAGGTATATGAGAGAAATAGATCATCAATTAGCGGATACCACCTGCTACACTAAAATACCAGAAAATCCCATTAAGGCCCTGAGTGCTCATATTAATATGTGACTTGTGGAATGGCGTGAGGTTGGACTATTAAGTGAGGAAGAGTGTAGATATCTTACAGTGTTGGAACCATCCTTTCCCTGTATTTATGTACTGCCTAAAATACACAAGGGCGGCCCCTTTCCACCGGGCCGCCCGATTCTTTCCGGGGTTAATTCACCCATGGAAAAACTGTCCGAATATGTGGAGCGTTATATCCAGCCCCTGGTGCAAAACCTACCAGCGTACATAAAAGATACTAAGGATATTTTAGGAAAATTTGAGGGTTTCAAATGGTCTGATACTTTGATGTTTGTCACCTTGGATGTAACAAGCCTGTATACCTGTATCAAAAAGGAATTTGGGGTGAAAGCCCTACAATTCTATTTGGGACAAAGGGCTGCAGATCATTTTCTTCACAATGAGGTACTACTGGAGATGACGGACATCATCTTATCAAAAAATTATTTTCTCCATAAGTCCAACTGGTATCGCCAAACCCAGGGTACAGCTATGGGCTCGTGGTTTGCTCCCACTTACGCTGGGCTCATTATGGGCTGGTTCGAGCGGGAGCACGCCTGGGGACGTCATGCGGCGACTTGGATGGAACATGTAATTTTCTGGGGCAGGTACATCGATGATGTTATCATACTTTGGGATGGACCTGCCCCAGAACTTATGTTGTATTGTACCTACCTTAATGACAACCCGTTTAATGTCAGGTTCACTATCAACTACAGCTCGGAGGAAATTGTTTTCCTGGAAGTGACCTTTTTCATACAAGATAATCATATCCACAGTCGCACACATAGGAAGACTGCGGCTTGTAATAGCACATTACATTTCCAGAGTTCCATCCACAACATGTAATCACAAATATTCCCTATGGCGAGATGATCCGCATGCGACGGAACTGTAGTATGGAGGAGGCCTTCGATTCTAACCTCAGGGAGACAGAAAAGCTCTTGAAAATATATTGAGTAATGCACATAAAAAAGTGAGGAAGATATCGAGAACAGCCACTCTAGCTGTGAAACCAAGTACAAGGTCCAAAAAAGCTCCAATCTCTTTTAGTACACAGTTTAATGATTGCAGCAGTAGGGTGTACAATGTTCTTAGAAAAAACTGGCACCTACTGGTAGAGATACCATGTCTACAAGGTATCCTGGAGAAGAAACCGAAGGTGACATATAGAAGAGGACAAAATGTACGAGATATGCTATGCCCTAGCTATGTCACAACCTCCAAAAAACAAACTTAGCTTACCCCTACTGTGACAGGGTTCTATACATGTAGGGAGTGCAATGTTTGTAAAATAGGCAGAAACAAGACTAAAGACTTTTGCTTTAACACCAAACGCAACTATATGATAGAACATGTAATAAATTGTAACTCCAAATACATAGTTTATATACTAGGCTGCCCGTGTGATAAGATCTATGTGGGCAGCACTAAGAGACCCTTGTAGTTAAGAATAAAGGAGCATGTACGAGCATGTCATAATGGGGACCTTAGATATCCCCTCACGTTTCACATGCAGGAAAACAATACAAGTGAAGAGGACCTCTGGTTTATAGGGATAGACCATGTCCCAGCTCACCCAAGGGGTGGAAATAGGGAACTGGCTTTAAGAAAGAAGGAAGCAGGCTGGATATGTAGATTACGAAGTGTGGAACTGGGTCACAATAGTGATGATGAGATGCACTATTTTCTGTAAGAAGCTGCCCCAGATACTAGCTGTTGACTCTGCTCTAATACCAATAGTGTCACAATTCCCATATCTGGGCTAATGGTCACGTGTATGCTGCCTGCTCTGTATAATTACCGTCCACTGATTTAACTTCACGGTTTTGCCTATAAGCAGAGACTCCTTGATGCACCTTGGGGGTTTTTGGTGGGCTTGAATACTACAGGAATAATAAGGATTGTCAGTGTAATGAAACAAATATGGGATCATATTTGAATGTTCACCTTTACTTGCCCCCTCTTCAATTGGTTCCTCTCTCCAAATCATCAACAGGCTGTAATTGACTGTTGTACAGGACATCCCAGATGGACAATGGTCACAAATAAATTGATGCTCATGTTATGTTTTCCTTATAATGATAGACTAATGCTTAATGTTTAAAAATCTGCTGTTTTTAATGTTAAAAAATATGGGCTCATATTTTTTATTTTTTATATATTTCTTCATCCCCTTTCTGTAAATAATGAATTTTCCCATGTCATGTGTGTTATAAATTGTGTTTTGGTATGGAGGTACGATACTGTGTTTCCTGTTTGACAATCAGGACACAGTATCAGATACTCTGCATCTGTCATTAATCGTTTTACTCTTTTGTTCTGGTCCAATCTCTCTCTCTTCTTCTCAGCTTATCTTACCTTACAATGGAGTAAAAACTCTCCTCTCTTTCATTTGGCTTATATAATAATCTAACCATCGAAACAAGAGATCTTGAGACTAAAAAGGCAGTCAGAATAATGGATTAGATCTCGTTCTGGATAAAAACTTGGAATTGGATTTGTAATAATTTATTTGGCATATATGTTCATAACAACGAGCACTGGGGATTTTATGGGCATATCGGTTTTCTACCGTTGTATGCCGCTGTCACCTATGTGATATGTATTTTAGGGGTAGTTCTGAACAAGCAATAAAGGGCATCCGTTCTTCTGTTGTGGGGTATCAGAGTATCAGATACTATCGCTAAATGGATTGTGTACATATTACACACTGGATTTATATTGGGTTTTTCTGATGAACATGATAGACCCTCATGTTTTACCACTCCACAGACAGCATCTTTGCGTTTCACTGAAACCCAAGTTACTTATATTCAGGACTAGCATCTAGACCTAGCCAAGATGGCCGCCATCTATTTATGGATGTTAGGACACCACGGCAACATACGAGGTATATTTTATAATGACTCTGTTCCCTCGTTTCTAATATTAGCATATTGTTATCATTATTACATGGTTTAGGAGGAAAATATGTAATACTAAATAGGGATCTTTGGGAGGATCGATTGAGTACTGAGTCGATATGAGATGTTTGAAACAAGGGATAAAATATATACGCGTTGGGTTGCTTTGGATTACGTTTTACTTTTTACTTTTTATCCAAATTTGAGACTTTTCGTTTGTTGGCTTAGTTTAAATTTTTTTTCACTTGCAATTAAATTTGGGTCAAATATACACACTACAAGATGTCCGCCAATTGTGCAGGACATATCACGTGACTTAAAGTGGGCGTATTGTATCTGCCCAACACAGGTGTCTCGATTTGAGTAGCTGTTCCGCGTTATTTAAACGGAGCCACAACAACTGTAGTGATACCGTGCCGGAGGAAGTTCTACTGCTGTACTCTTATGTTGACCATGACCAGCATATCACGGTGTCTGTGTTCTTAAGGTGATGAATGTTGGGACTTATTGATAGCCATCACCTCTTACTAGGTGGGATAAAACTCCGTGTTTTTGCTCTTTACTTAACTGTTTAAAGTTATACATGCATCATTGAATCCTATTAGATCTTAAGAATACATGATTCAATGTATATACCTATGTTGGTAATTGAACACTTACAACCTGAACTTGATTCGTCCTCCTTTTATTTCAGGTCCAGTTATAATTGCTTTAATAATTTAGATACTCATCTTTCGAACTTGATGAACTCACAGAGATTTTGTGTGCACTTGACGTTGTGAAGGTATGTTGTACCTACTATAAAGCTCGGTTTGCGGCGGTTCTGTCTGTAATAGAATATTGATTGGCTGTAACTATTGGGCCAACATCTTATGATCTACAAATAGACCTGTGTACATTTGATTGGACTCCATGTAATGAATGACAAATCCAGGCTATAGACTTGTTTGCATTTTCTCCTCAATAACTAGATGGTGGAGGATTTAAGGATAATATATACGGGCTGAGAAGGTAGAATCTAGATTTATCTGTCTTATATAATCGGGTGGCCCCGTAGTTTCTAAACTTTTGTTTATTCGTAAGTGCAAATAAATAAATCCATGTTGAATTATTATGTCCTGCCCTGATATATCGGCAGCTAACCATGAAGATAACTGTACGCATGTGTTGTTTTTTATATCGTAGATATCTCTACATGGGATTATGACATAGAGATTATTACTTCTCTTACATCTTCCTCTACTTACGAAGCCACTTTGATCCTTACATGAAGTGGTAGGTATAGATTTCATCAACTTGCTTTATATTGAATGAAGACATGTGTTTGATATAATGGGAATATGCCATGTATAGACACTTCTATGATTTAACACCGACCTAGCCATGACCACATGAAGTTGCAATTTGCTACTCTGTACATATTCATTGTAGACATATACCTGAGTTTATTTATTATGTTTGATTTCTGATTTGTCTTATAAAATAAATCATTAGCTCAAATAATTGTATGAAACAAATGTTCCTTATTCTGTCTTTATTTTGAAGGAATTAAGAAACATGAACATGAATATGACATGTAATCCTTTTACAACCTATATATAAAGTGATAAAAATAAAGTATACCTTACAATTTTGTACCTTTTGGCACACATATCTATTTATTCTGTCCGTTCTGTAGGTCCTTATGTTTTTTAAACTTTGTTCCTAAATTGTTTTTGCTAACGAATAGACACATCTATAATACCCGCTAACCAGTACACCCTTTACCAACTAGCCTATTAACCTTGATTAAATCAGAACCTATATATGAACCCAATAGTTCTCAAATATGCTTCATGCTACATGGGAGCAGAATCCAGGAGATAGCTAGATCTAAACTTTAGTCTCATTTGTTTTCTCTTGCCATTTCTTTGCATCCTCTCTGTAAATACATTTTCTTTTCTTTTTCTCTCCTCCTCTGTCTCTGTTATAGTTGTAACTAGACATGTTCGAAATGATCGTGCCTCGAACCATAGTATAATTCTATTACAAAAAATATATATTTCTTTTTCTATGTTAGGTATATGAGAGTTAAAACTGGGTAATCACTCATTGATTACATAAAGTGATAAATAAAAAGCACAATGCTTAAGATCATGTTTTTTTGTGGTCCCGAAGGGATCATTGGAATTTATGAAATACATAACATTAAATCTTTTGATAATATGGTTTTAGAGAGTTCTGAAACATACTAAATTATAAAAATTATAAAAAATAAAAATTAGAAGTGTCCATCTGTCTGTAGGTTTCTGTACTTGTGATGTATAATAAAATAATAAGTTTATGAATATCAAGATTTAATGTCATATCCAAGAAATATCTTTGATTTGAAATTTGATTTTTTGTGATACTTCATGTCTGATGTCTTTTAATTGTTGTAAGTATACTTATACATGTATGTTCATGTGTTTTTAACAGCCCTGAAGAAGTCCTGTATCAGGACGAAACGAGTCGGCTGTGTTGTGTTTCTATGTCCACATTACATGAATATGGAATAAAGAGTTAAAATCAAGGAATTTTCATCCG
Organism: Triturus cristatus; assembly: GCF_964204655.1. Classification (NCBI taxonomy): domain Eukaryota; kingdom Metazoa; phylum Chordata; class Amphibia; order Caudata; family Salamandridae; genus Triturus; species Triturus cristatus. The sequence continues at coordinate 1,559,469,237 of NC_140591.1, forward strand.
TTTATTTACTGGATTTGGACTTTACAACTGTTCCAACTGACTTGTTTGTTGTGGTGTGGTGCACCTGTGCTTTTGTTTCTATACATGTATAATGCCTGGTGATTGCATGAGTACACAGGTAATGTTTGGCAGATTTCAGGAATACATAGGAAGTGTTTAGGTTATTTTATAAGTGTATGGCTACTGCATTGGTGATTGCAGTAGTACTAGTGTAGTGTCTAAGTGATTCAAGGAGTGGAAAAGTAGTTTCCCAGTGATTTCATAAGTGTAGAGGTAGTGGCTTGATGATCAAAATCGAGACGCACCCCTAAGTTTTTTGCTGTGGTTTTTGGGGCGGGAGCAGTACCCAATTCTTTAGGCCACCAAGTGGGTGCCCATAGGAGAGGAGCTTCTCCGAAAAGGATAATTACCGTTTTACTGGCATTAAGTTGCATAAAGTTACTGCTCATCCACTGTGAGATGGACAGCATGCCAGAGGAAAAGGAAGCTTGGGCTGTCTGAGATGACTTATCGAAGGAAAAGATGAGTTGGGTGTCATCTGCGTAGGATATTGGGACGAACCTGTGGTATCTCAGCAGCGTGGCCAAGGGGGCCACGTAGATGTTGAACATGGTTGGGCTCAAACAAGAGCCCTGAGGCACACCCTTGGTCAATTTTTCTGTGGTGGACCGATATGGACCCAGATTGATAGTTTATGTGCGGAGTAATGTGTGAGTCATTGAAGGAGTACAAGGATAGTGCCTCAGTGATTGAATACGTGTACAGCTTATGCATTGCTGATTGCATGACTGCAAGAGTAATATCTGGGGTATTAATGAGCACACAGGTAATGCCTGGATGAATTCATGAGTTGAGCAGTAATATAAAAAAGTATATAGGAAGTTCCTCGGAGATTTTATAAGTCTTACAGAACTGCATGGGTCCTTGGAGAACTACTGTGATAGTGTCTCAGTGATTGGAGAAGTGTAAAGCTACTGCATAGGTGATTTTATAAGTGCATGGGCACTGGTTAAGTGATTGGAGAAGTGCATATTGCCTCACAGGGTGATTGGAGGAGTGCATGGGTACTGTCTAGGTGATTAAAACAGTGTATAGCTAATACATTCATGATTGCATGAATACAGAACTAATATCCTGTGGATTAGAAGAATACAAATGTAATGCTTGGTGATTACATGAGTACACAGGTTATGTGTAAAGGATTTCAGGAGCACATAGGATGTGCTTAGGTGATTTTATAAGTGCATAGATACTGCCTTGCTGGTTGAAGTAGCACTATTGTATTGCCTAAGTGATTGAAGGAGTGCAGTAGTAGTGCCTCAGTGATTTCATAAGTGCATAGGTAGTACCTAGGTGATCAAAGAACTTTAGGGGTTGTGGCTGGATGATTGAATGAGTTAAAGGGTAGTGCCTGGGTGATTGCATAACAACCAGAATAGTGCCTGGATGATTGGAGGAGTATTAGGATAGGGCTTGGGTCATTGCATAAGTACATTGATAGAGCCTGAGTAATCATATAAGTGCATCAGTACTGGCTAAGTGATTGCAGGAGTGCATAGATCCTTACATGGTGAATGGATGTGTGCAAAAGTAGTGCCACTGTATTGCTACTAGATTAGAGATTGCCTGACTGCAGAAGTAATGCCTGGAGAACTAAGCAGTAGAAAAACAATGCCTGGTTGGTTGCATAACTTAAAAGCTAATATCCGAAGAATTAGAAAAGTACGTAGGAAGTGTCTGGTTACATTTATAAGTGCATCAGTACTGCCTGGGTGATTTGATAAGTACTATCATAGTGCTTTATTGATTGGAAAACTATAAAGGTACTGCCTGAGTGATTTTATAAGTGCATGGGCACTGGTTACGTGATTAGAAGAGAGCATAGATCCCCAAAGGGTGATTGGAGGAGTGCAAGGGTATTGCCTGGTGATTAAACCACTGTATAAGTAATGCATTCATGATTGCATGATTGCAGAACTAATGTCTGGGATATTAAAAAAATAGATATATAATGCCTGGTGAATGCATGAGTACACAGGTAATTTGCCTCATCAGCCAGGCTACCTTGAATCCAGTGGCAAAATGAGCAAGGGACATACCCTACCAACTTAGGGCAAACAAAGAAAACACAAGGAGATGATGGACAGAGCACTGAAATGTTTCAGACACTCACCCCCAGTCACAGAACTGGGTTTAATTCATCATCGTTCTTTAGCTCACTATGCCACCCCTGTTTAGAGGGTGAACAACCAAAATATAGAATCCAAAATATAGACAGGGCAGAATATCGATTCTAAAATATAGATAGGACAGAATATCGAATTATCAAAATATAGATAGGTCAGAATTTCGAAATTGGGGTATGAAATATCGATTTCCATAATATAGAATTTAAAAATATAGAATTCCATAATATTGAATTTAAAAATATAGATTTCCATAATATCGAATTTAAAAATATAGATATCTATAATATGTTGTTTTTTTTTAGTGTTATGTATGGTAGTATATGTGTTAAAATTATGTATTATTTTTGTAATGTATGTTTAATTTTTTTAAACTAATGAATGTTATGTAATTTAATTTTTGCGTAATTTAATTCCGTAGCGGTTGTGGGTTTATAGGGGAATAGGGTGGGAAGTAATTTAATTATGGTTAATTAAATATTTAATTATTAATTAGTAATTAATTTTTTTAATTGGTAATTCATTTTTTCCATGGTAATTACTTTTTATTAATTGGTAATTAATTTTAATTAACTTTTTATTGGTATTGATAATTAATGTAATCTTATTTTAAAATTAAATCATTACTTTCCCTACTGTTGCTCTCACTGGATTGGAAATAGTAATTTTTACCCTCCCGCTATCCAACTCTTTCCCTACTGTTGCACTCACTGGAGTGTGAATAGTAACTTTTACCCACCCGCTATCCAACGCTTTCCCTACTGTTGCACTCACTGGAGTGGGAATAGTAATTTTTACCCTCCCGCTATCCAACGCTTTCCCTACTGTTGCACTCACTGGAGTGGGAATAGTGATTTTTACCCTCCTGCTATCTAACACTTTCCCTACTGTTACACTCTTTGGAGTGGGAATAGTAATTTTCACCCCTACACTATCCAGCGTTTTCCCTACTGTTGCATTAACTGGAGTGGGAATAGTAATTTTTACCCCTACGCTATTCAACGCTTTCCCTAGTATTGCACTCACTGGAGTGGGAATAGTAATTTTTCCCTTCCACGCTATCCAACGCTTTCCCTACTGTTACAGTCTCCGGAGTGGGAATAGTAATTTTTACCTTCCCGCTATCCAACGCTTTCCCTAGTGTTGCACTCTTTGGAGTGGGAATATTAATTTTTACCCCTACGCTATCCAACGTTTTCCCTACTGTTGCACTCACTGGAGTGGGAATAGTAATTTTTACGCTCTCACTATCCAACAAAATCTTGTCAGCCTGGTCATTCCGAGTGACCCGTCGGCCAGTATTTTGTGTTTCGTCTTGAGGTCCCTTTGCGATCCCTGGTCCGTTGACTGGTGGGTCCCTGAGGGGGTAACTTTGTATTTCTTTGGGCTTTCCTGGTTGCTCCCGACGTGTCTTGACTCCCATCAAAGTGGTGAGTTCCACAGACCTTGGTGGTCTGCACCAAAGCATCTTTCTTGTTTCTCTGTGGGTTGCTGTTGCCAAGGCTTGTTGTGTCCAATCCGGGCACTGACGCTGCAGCACTCGACATCCTTCATGGAGCAGCATGAATCCAGCTCCTGGTCATCCTCAACACCTCCTGGTCCTCATGGCTGAAGAGTCAAGCTTCACCTCCTTCACCTGAAATCACCCGACATTGGTGGGCATCTGCTCATCGCCTTCCTGGTCACTGACAAGTGACCCAGACTCTGTCCCCTCTGCTTTCAGGTTCTTCTCATCTTCGATCCAGGCTTGGATCACTTCAGACACTTCGCATCTAAATGGCAGCAGCACTTTTTTGCCAGCTCCCATTGAAATCGATGATGTGACCCGACACCAAAAGACACCTACGCACCCGGCTTCCCTGGGTGAGGTAGCACGAGTACTCCGGTGCTCCCGTAGGTGCTAGCCCTAGAACTTCCTAAGTCCAAAAGGGTTTGGTCCTGACTCATTTCTAAGTGTCCCTAATCTTTAAAAATCTAACCGCGACTTTCCTCTCAGAAGCTAACGGGAGCTCCGTGCTGTGTTCACACCCTGCACATGGCCCCGGTCAGTCCCCTGTGTCACTACCTTGGGTGGTTCCTTGGGGTCCCAGCGATTCTACAGGTTCTAGGGCTTGTGTCTAGTTAAAGTCGTGGTTCTTATACCACTATTTTAGTATATGGTTTGGCTCGCCCCTAGGGCCTGACGTGTATTTGTGCTATTTTACTGTGATATTTGAAGTGTAACTTATGTGTTTTGACCTCTAGTCTCATAAAGTGACTAGGAGGATGTGTTTAGTAATAAATACATATATTTTATATATATACCTGGTGTGGATATCTTTCATTTAGTGACTCAAGAGATTATAGACTGGTAAAACAAGCTGCTTTACATTCCTTCAAGACTTAGCCTGAAGGCTGCTCTCCATAGCTACCACTAGGATAGCTTTCAATAAAGGCTGTCTTTAACCTATAACCAATAAGGGGTTGTTTGGACTGATACAAGGTGCCCACTATAACTAGTGGACAGCATATATCAGGCCAACTTCTCTTTTTTTTTAAAAACAATTCTTTATTAGAGCATTTACCTTATTTTACATACCCCCACCCCACCACCCATTAGCTTACAGGCGTTACAATTTATTTGTATAAATATACATTTTACAAAGGAAAAAAAGAAAAATTATATCATAGCTTCATTTCATCTTAATTATTCAATACCTTCTATCCAACCTCTAAGTGGATCCCAAATAGCTAGACCTTTCTTCTTATTATTCAAACCCTTTCCTCTATATATAGCTATTTCAAAGCTATAAGTTGCAAGTAAGCGTGCCAGGCCAACTTCTCACAGAAATGTTCAGAATAAGGGTGTAGTAGGGTTAACCCTGGGTTCTGAGATGGACTCTGGTGTAGTCTAAGTTCCAACTCAGGCTGTCCTGATCTGTGATGGAGGCAGGGATATGTCCTCCTTTGTGAGTTCCAGTAATTTGGGTAAGTACAGACAGCATACTTTGATAAATGGAAAAGAGGCTTTGGCATTCAGGGACACAGGAGCAAGTGTTGCAAGGGTGACAAAAGATCTTGTGGATCCTGGGCAGTTTCTACTTGGTGAAATGTACCAAGTGACCAATGCTAGCAATGTCATGTCAGACCATTCTCTGGCAGTTGTTAACTTCTCCTGGGGAGGGGAAACTGGCCTTAAGAAGGTTGTGGTAAGTGCAGACCTACCAGATGAATGCTTGCTTGGCAATGATCTGGAAACTTCAGCTTGGGCTGTAGTGGCGCTCAGGACACATGCAGAAATGTTAGGGATCCCTGCTCATGTCTTTGCTGTGACTAGGTCACAGGCCAAAATGTCAAACACTGGACAGGCCCTGGATTCTGGAGGAATGGACCAGGTGCCTCCCAAGAGGAGGAGCAGTAGGGTTAAGACAGTGCCTTCCCATCTGACTCAGAATATAGATCAGCCTCCTGAGGGAGATGATCTTGATCCTGAAGAAGGTACTGTCCCAGAGGAGTTTGAACCTGACCAGGTTGAGTTATTGGGGGCAGGAGACCCTTCAGGTCAGATCTGAGTCAGGAGCAGAAAACCTGCCCCTCTCTTGAACCCCTCAGAAAGCAAGCTGCTAATGAGGCTGCTGGGAATGCTTCTGGCACCCCTAAAATGTAATGGGATGATGGACTCCTTTATTCAGAGTGTAGTGACCCCAATCCTGGTGCACTCAGGAGGTTGGTTATACCTCTGAAGTTTAGGGGCTTCCTATTGACACTAGTCAATGATATTCCCTTAGCAGGGCACCTGGTCCAGAACATGACTTGGGACAGAATTGTCCCTCACTTTCACTGGCCCCACATGTATGAAGACACTAAGGAGTTTTGTCACTCCTGTGTGACCTGCCTTGCCTGTGGCAAGGCAGGTGGAACCACAAAGGCCCCCTTGATACCACTAACTGTGGTGGGGTTTCCCTTTGAGAGGGTAGGGATTGACATCGTTGGTCCCATTGATCCTCAAACTGCATCTGGGCACAGATTTATCCTTTTGGTGGTGGACCATGCCACTAGGTACCCAGAGGCAAACCTACTTAGGACCACTACAGCACCTGTGCTGTGGTGGCAAGAGCACTATTGGGTGAATTCTCAAGAGTAGGATTTCCTAAGAAGATAGTATCTGACAGGCTTGCAAACTTCATGTTAAGTTACTTGACTGCAATGTGGAAGGAGTGTGGAGTGAATTACAAATTCATCACGCTCTATCATCCCCAATGCAACGGTTTAGTTGATAGATTCAACAAAACCTTAAAGGGCATGATCAAAGGTCTCCCAGAAAAGCTAAGGCACAGATGGGACATCCTTTTGCCCTGCCTTTTATTTGGCTGAAGGGGGGTGCCACAAAAGGGGGTTGGTTACAGCCCTTTTGAACTTTTGTTTGGCCATTCTGTTAGGGGTCTTTGTGTCTGGTGAAGGAGGGATGGGAGTTACCTCTCAAACCCCCTAAACAGGATGTAGTGGACTATGTACTTGGTCTCCGCTCCAGGATGGCTGAATACATGAAAAAGGCAATTTAAAACCTTGAGGCTAGCCATGAATTGCATAGGTTCTGGCATGACCAAAAGACTGTGCTGACCAGCCAGGGCAGAAACTGTGGGTGTTGGAGCCTGTTGCCCCCAGCAGCCCTCCAGGAAAAATGGAGTGGCCCCCATACAATTGTTGAACAGAAAGGGGAGGTCACCTACTTGGTAACCTTGGAACCACTAGGAGTCCCCACAGGGTACCACATGTCAACAGACTAAAACCATATGTTGACAGGGCAGACATGGGCTTGCTCATGGCTACTGATGACGGACAGGAGGAAGAGAGCGACCCACTCCCTGACCTGCTTTCTCAGAACCCTGATGATGGATCATTAGATGGTGTAGCCTTGGCAGGCAGCCTCACTGTCTAGTAACAAACTCACTGCAGAAAACTTCTCAGACAGTTCAGACATGTTTTCTCTGACTCCAAGTCAGACCACCTCGTGCACTCGTGAAGTGGACACTGGGGACAGTCTGCCTCTGAAGATTAAGATCTACAGGCAACCTGACCATGTCAGGGACTGTATAAGGACAGAAGTCCACCAGATGTTGTATTTGGCAGTCATTGAACCCTCAGATAGCCCTTGGCCTAGTCCAGTAGTCTTGGTACCTAAACCTCACACCAAAGATGGCAAAAGAGACATTAGGTGTTGTGTGGACTACATGGGTCTCAATGCAGTCACTAGGACTGATGCCCATCCCATCCCAGGGCAGATGAGCTAATAGATACATTGGCCTCAGCCAAGTTTCTAATCACATTTGACTTGACAGCTGGCTACTGGCAGATCAGACTAGCTGATGATGCAAAGCCAAAGACAGCACCTGCCACATTCCAAAAGTTGGTGAATCAACTCCTTACAGGCTTGGAAGACTATAGTGCAACATATCTAGATGATATTGCTGTCTTTAGCTCCACCTGGGAGGATCACCTGGTCCACCTGGGGAATGTTTTGGAGGCCCTGCAAAAAGCAGGCCTAACTATTAAGGCTACTAAGTGCAAGATAGGGCAGAGTCAGGTTGTGTACCTGGGCCACTTTGTTGGTGGAAGCCAGGTTCAATCATTGTAGAGCAAAATCTAGATAATAATAGACTGGGTTGCTCCCACTACCCAGACACAGGTGAGAGCGTTCCTATGCCTGACTGGGTTCTTCCGAAGATTTGTCAAGGGGTATGGATCAATAGTGACACCCCTGAATGACTTAACCTCTAAGAAAATGCCCAAAAAGGTTCAGTGGACAGTTAGCTGTCAAAAGGCATTTGATGACCTGAAGCAGGCCATGTGCACTGCTCCCATTCTGCAAAGTCCTGATTACTCCAAAAAGTTCATTGTGCAAACAGATGCATCTGAGTTGGGGGTAGGGGCTGTGCTGTCACAGTTGAATGATGAAGGTCAGGATCAGCCAGTAGCTTTCATAAGCAGAAGGTTGACCCCCAGAGAGAAATGTTGGTCAGCCATTGAGAGGGAGGCCTTTGCTGTGGTTTGGGCTCTGAAGAAGTCGAGGCCATACTTGTTTGGTACTCACTTCATTGTTCAGACAGACCATAAGCCCCTCTTATGGCTAACACAGATGAAGGGTGATATCACCAAACTTCTCAGGTGGTCCACTTCCCTACAGGGGATGGACTATACAGTGGAACACAGACCTAGGAGTCACCATGGCAATGCAGATGGACTCTCCAGATATTTCAACTTAGAACATGAAGACTCAACTGGTCAAGGTTAGTATAATGTCCCTGCATTTGGGGGGGGGGGGGTGTAGGAGAGTAGGATCTGCTTCACATGGTTACCCCCACCTTTTGCTGGTGTTTCACTGTTTTTCGACTTTAGTCTGGCTGGGACCCTACTGTTCAGGGCCCCAGCCTAGCTGCTTCCTCTCTAAATTGATTCCATGTACCCTAGGTACATCACAGATTGGATTCTGAGGTGCCCTTATAAGTCCCTAGTATATGGTATACTATGCACCTAGAGCATAGGTACTCCAGAGGCCAACCAGAGGCTGAAGAATGTATTATACCACCCCTTAAAAGCCCTCCAAAATGACACTACAGTTCTGCTACTGCAGCCTGGGTAAGGTGGTGCATACACCCCTTACTGAGATATATGTTCACTATATCTCACCTATCAATGCTTATAGTAACCTATAAGTCAACCCTATGGCAGGCCTTATCAATCCTGAAGGCAGGGTGCTTGGTTATATGTGAGAGGGTGTCTAGGCATGAGCTGAGCCCCTCTGCAACCTTCGGAATCTCTTCTACGGGGTTGTTAGTGGTGCAGCCTGACCATATTCTCTTAAGTGCATTATTTCTAAAATGGTTAATGCTAACTTTGGACTGGCTAGTTATAGTGGGCACCTTGTATCAGTCCAAACAACGTCTTATTGGTTATAGGATAAAGACAACCTTGATTGAAAGCTATCCTAGTGGTAGATATGGAGAGCAGCCTTCAGACTAAGTCTTGAAGGAATGTAAAGCAGCTTGTTTTACCAGTCTATAATCTCTTGAGTTCGTAAATGAAAGATATCCACACCAGGTCTATATATAAAATGTATGTATTTATTACTAAACACACCCTCCTAGTCTCTTTATGAGGCTAGAGGTCAAAACACATAAGTTACACTTCAATAATCACAATAAAATAGCACAAATACTGTAGGAGAGTAGGATCTGCTTCACATGGGTACCCCCACTTTTTGCTGGTGTTTCACTGTTTTTTTACCTTAGTCTGGCTGTGGCCCTGCTAATCAGGACCCCAGCCTAGCTGCTTCCTTTCTAAAATGTTTCATTGTTCATTAGGTACATATCTAATTGGATTCTGGAGTGCCTTATAAGCCCCTAGTATATGGTATACTATGTACCTAGGGCATAGGTACCTCAGAGGACTACCAAGGGCTGCAGCATGATTCATGCCACCCCTAGAAAGCACTCCAAAATGACACCACAGGTCTGCTACAGCAGCCTGAGTAAAGGTGTGCTTGCATCCCTTACAGTGGTATAGGCTACCTATATCACTACCATTGCACACACATATAAAACCTATAAGTCACTCCTATGGCAGGCCTTAACAATCCTGAATGCAGAGTGCTTGGTTTTTATGCGAGAAGGTGCCCCAGCATGAGCAGAGCCCCTCTGCAGTGTTCAGATTACCTCCCCTGATGCTGTTTGTGGTGCAGCCTGACCATACACTCTCAAGTGTATTATAACCTCGCTGTAAATGCTAACTTTGGGATGGCTGCACGGAAACATGTCGTATTTGGTGTCAAATGCTTTGGAATACTACCCCCCACCTGTTCTGGCGGCGGGGGTAGCATTCCACCCTTCCAGAGGGAGAGACGTGTTTGCACTGGTCTAACCTGGTAGGACTTTCTTGAGCCCTGTCATCACAAAATGGATGCCTCTGCCACAGACATGGGTCTGGCCTCCTTCTGCTGACCGAAACTCCGGCAGGGGAGGCCTGGACAATAGGTTTCCTGACCCAGGGAGGTGTAACCACCTCCCCAGACAGGCAGATGTGTATTGGGGCTAGAGGGGAGCACTCTCTGGTGCTTTGAAGTCCTGCACTGGGGGCACACTTGGTGTCCCTGTGCATAGTCCAGTCTTTTATACACCAACTGCGGCTCCCACACAACCATTCACAAAGCCACACCAGTACTTACACACCCACTAACTGATTCATTTTCTATACACATATCCACTTGCTCACCCACACTGCAAGGTATAGACTCACCCACTCAGTCACTAATACAGTCATTGACATATCCACTCATACAGCCATACAGGAGCTGACACACACTTACTCACCCACTTAGACACTCACCCATACAGTCATTCATACAGCCACTTACTCACCCAGTTACAAACCCACCCACTTACTTAGTCATAGAAAAGAGAACACATACTTTCTTAGCTATACAGTCACTGACAGAAACATGCACTCATCTATATTGCCACTCTCACATTCACTCACTCACTGTTGCAGTCCCTCATATACTCAGTCAACCATGTATACTGCCTTTCACATACACAGTTACTCATCCATACTGACACATGTACTCATTCACTGACACAACCATACAGACACTCACATTCATACAGCGTTTCACACATACAACAGTACCCCATGCAGCCACTGACTCGCCCACTCACTCATCCATACAGGCAGTCACACATCTCCTCACCCACATACACACACAGACTCCCAGACAACAATAGATGTAGTCAGACAACCAATCAATTACCCATATAGCCATTCACATACCCACTAACACAATCATACACCCACTTAGACATTAACTGACAGACAGATGCACACATTCGTGCAACCAGTCACTCACCCATACATTCACTGAGAAACCTAATCATTCACTTATGCAGTCAGTCATGCACACACTGAATCATCGATACAGTCAATCATAACCCACTGATTCACCCATACACCTTGGTATATATATTTAACACTAATACACTTTTGAAACACACTCAGTCACTGGAACGAGCACTGTGTTCTGCTGGATAGGACTTACAGGCGGTACCAGGAGGGAATCTTGGCCCCCAAGGTCCCTCAGGTGTATAGTGCATTTCATCCCCCACCAGTAGTGTGCCACCAGGTGCATTTGCAGAGTAGTGGACAAAGGGGGGTGTGGCCTCCAAAATGCTCTTAACAATTCCACTGTTTGGGACTTATTAGAGGTAACAGGAGGGGTAGTTGGCCCCAAGGACGGCATTGGAGGCTAACTACCCCTCCTATTCCCTACAGTAAGTGCCACACAGCAGGATTGCTGAGCTGTGATACCAGGCCATGCTCCTTTGTCTACCATTCTGCAAACATGCCGCCTGGTGTGCTTTTGGTTGGGGATGAAGTCCTCTTTGCTGCTGGGGGTTCTTAGGAGCCAACTAGCCTACCTGTTACCTCCAGTAAGCCCCACACAGTAGGATTGCTGAGAGGTGGTCACAGGCCATGCCCCCTTTCTCCACCACTCTGCAAACGTACCTCCTGGTGCACTCTTAGTTGGGGGATGACGTCCCATTGCCTCTTGAGCATCCATGAGGGCCAACTAGCCATCTTGTTACCTCCACTAAGCCCCAAACAGCTGGATTGCTGAGAGATAATCAGAAGCCATGCCCCCTTTTTTACACTACTCTGCAAAAGCACTTCCTGGTGCACTGCTGCAAGGGGATGAAGTCCACTTTATTCCTGAGGTCCTCAGGACACAAGGGGACCTCATTGCCCCACCAGCAGTGCACCAAGAGTCTAGTATGCAGAGTGGTGTAAAAAGGGGTGTGGCCTCCTATCACCTCTTAGCAATCCCACTGTGTGGGGCTTACTGGAGGTGCCTGGTGGGCTAGTTGGCCCCTAAGGACCCTCAGCATTGAAGGCGATATCATCCCCCAACCCAGAGAGTACCAGGAAGCGCATTTGCAGAGTAGAGCATTGAGGGGGGCGAGGGCTCCGTGAGCTGTGGTTTCCTTTTCATAAATTCTACATAAAAGCATTCATAAAATAGTTAAAAACAGTATACAATTTTAACAGGTTAAAAAAGAAGCAAAAACTACAGTACGCAAATACAAGTGCAAGTGCGATCATCAAAAGCACACTCAGTGCATGTCCAGGTTTCACTATAGCCTCTGCCTAGTGTTAACAATGTCCCATAAAAAGGGAGCCTTGGCAGTACATATATAAACGATAGGTAACATTTGCAGATGCAAAAAAGCTGATCTGCATTGCACAAAGGCCAATTGTCTTAAAAAGGTTTTAAGATAATCTCTACTGGCCTCAGAGAAATGCTTACAAAACAAGACAGTATGCATAGTGCTCTGCAGAGAAATTTTGTCACAGGTACATTTCCTCATGTCAATCAACCAGTTATTAGTAGTTGGGAAGCTGATTAAATGATGGAAGATGTCCAAATGGAGTCGAGTCAGGACTAACCAGTGGCATACATTAAAAACATTGGCTAAGTAAAACTGAATAGTAAAACTGGTCAAAATCATCTAGTTCCTCTGAACAGACGGTTTCACTATTTCAGATGCTACTCTCGTTTCTTCTAATACAGTTAAACATTTCTTTTTGAGTACTTTTCTTGGGACGGCGGCCAGATTCTCCGGGTGAATAAAATAACCAGGGTGACCAATATCTGCTAAAACGTTATGCACGAATTTGAGGGAGGGAATTTTAGTGGTTGATGTGGATCTGAGACAATCGATAATAATCAATCAGTTTAATGTAGTGTGTTCAGAAGACCACATTTTGTACCATAATAACACTGGCTGTATCCTGATCAGATCAATGATATAGGGGACTCCTAGTTCTGCTTGACAGACATAAGTTGAAGTGCTTTTGGGAACTGCTAGGAGGTTTCTTAAAAAAGCATTTTCTTCAAGTTGGAGACTATTGGTCTGCCCATAGCCCCACCATTCAGCTCCATACATAGCAGTAGGTCTTCATTTGACCTTGTAAATAGTCAACATTTCCCTAGGGTGTTTGATAACTTGGGTGCTAGTGAACTGCAGCAGGGCCCTCTTAGTCTTAATAAATTGAGATAGTCTAGATTTTTATAGCCCGCTGCCACTTTCCAGTATGACTAAATACTATCCCAAGGTAGAAAAATGTTGTGTTTGAGGTTTTTCGCCCTCAATGAAGATGTTTCGGCATCAAGAGCCCATGCTACCAATGTTCATAGCAAAAGTTTTACCAATGTTAATTTTCAATCCATGGTCCTGCATAGAAGTGGCAAATTCATCCACTAAGCGCTGAAGGGCATGGGGGGTACGAGCAATCAAAAAGGCATCAGTGGCATAAAAAAGTGCCGGAATAGGACAATGACCTATTTGCGGTAGGTCAGTGCACTTGCTTGTCAAAGTGTCCCCTACACTGTTAAGGTAAAGATTAAACAGAAAGGGGGAAGGACACATCCTTGATGTAACCCCTCTCCTTATATTAAACACTTGGTACAATTACAATCAATACCATAGCTACTACCCATTGAGTACAGGTCTTTGAGGAAATTTACAATGGTGCAATCCACTCCAATACTAGAAATAATGGACCACAGTTTCTCATGAAACATGAAGCCGAAAACCAGAAGACAAATCCACGAAAACTAAAAACATGTTCGCTTCCTTAATATGTGTGTATTTGCCAATTAAAAAAAACAAGTTAATAGCCTGGTCGGTGGTCCCCAGCCCAGGTCTAAAACCATACTGCAGGTCTGAGAGGATGTTATTAGACTGCCCATTCCTGCAAGTGATCAAAAAGAATACACCCAGCCTTCTTCACTAAGGAATCCAAAAGGTAGATTGGTCTATTTTGTGTTAGACTGTAACGGTCGTTCTTTTTAAGTATGGGGACAATAACAGACTCGAACCAGGTGTGCAAAAAACCCTTCTCCAGGCAGGCTCCGAAGAGCAAAGTAATAAAAGGGGCCCACAAGTCAATGTTAGACTTGAACAAGTCAATGGGAATAACATCAGAGCCCGGGGCTTTGCCAACTTTACTAAGCTTCAATTCTATGACTATTTCATCCAGAATGAAGGCCGGGTAGTTCACTTGAGTAGAAGGTGAGATTGAAGGGGACATACCAGTGGAGGATAGGGAGATCTGAGAGATCTTGAATAGGTGACGTTACAACGTATGCTATTACATTGCATGTCGTTGCAACGCAAACTTTTACTCTGACTTTCTGTCAAGGGGGCGCTGGAAGTTGTAACAGATTAATTTTCTATTCCAACTCCAGTGTGTGCAACAGTAGAGAAGGTGTTGGAGTTAAATCCAACACCTTCTACCCACTCCTGCACACCTTTTGCGTTACAACGACCTGCGATGTAAAGGCATCCATTGTAACAGCTTTGTTGTAAAGGCTGTCTCCCAGAGATCTCAGTGACATTCGTGGGAGAGTATAGATCTGAGAGGTGCGCTAAACAAGTAGCCTCGGTAATGGCTATCTGGGCTCATGGGTGATCCTCGGGTTCATAAGAAGGGGAGTTAATAATGTGCCAGAACATAGTTTTGTTCTTAGACAGGCTGGCTTCGAGCAAACTGTTCCAGGTATCCTCCTTTAAGGATTTTTTCCTATGCTTAATGGCCCTGTTATATGCCTTTCTGCTTTCCCTTACCTCCAGGACCTGGCACAGTTTTCTAGCTAAGGCAAGTTTTAGCATTTTTAGTGTTTTGGAGCATGTCTAATGGATGACGTTACAATGCATACATTTACAATGCATGCCTTTACAATACAGTTTTTACATTGCAACATCCTTTACAACGCATTCTTTTACATCGCATGCCATTACATCACATTTTCAGAAACTACCTTTACAACGCATTCCATTACATTGCATTATACCTTTACAACACATACCATTACAATGCATACCATTACATTGCATTTAAGGTAAGTGTTGCATATTATAGGGGTAATAATTACTATTATAACTCCAGTGAATGCAACAGTAGGGTAAGTGTTGGATAGTGTAGGGGTAAAAATTACTATTGTAACTCCAGTGAGTGCAACAGTAGGGTAAGTGTTTGATAGTGTAAGGGTACTATGCATTGTAATGGTATGCATTGTAATGACTTGTGCTAATGCAAGTCATTGGGGAGAGGAGTTGGCCCTACCGGCTAGGGCGCTCGACCTCGGACCTGGGGAACTGGGTTCGAGTCTCGATAATGACGCTCAACATCCTGTGATTCTGGGCAAATCACTTAGGGCCTCATGTAGGTAGCTAAATACCGGTCGGTAACGGCCGAAATTCGGTAAATATCCCGCTACCGACCGGTATTTAGCTATTTGGGATGTAGGAGGCATAATTCAGGATTCGGTAAATTACCGAATCGGTAAATACTGAATCCTGAATGTAGGGAGCACTCTAAAGAGTGCAAATTAGAATTAAGAATTCGTTATTTACCACCAAATACAGGTTGGTGATAAATAACGAATACCTTTGCAGATGTAAGAGTGCCATGTGGCAGACATACATGCCCTTAGGGCATGTATGTGCGCCACATGTGCACACATGCAAGAATCAGGGGTGCAACAGGGTGTCAATGTGACACCCTGCCACCCTTGTATATGCTCCCCCCATTACCGAATCGGTATTTACCGAATCGGTAATGGTGACTGGCTTCCCATTGATTCCTATGGGCATCCAGGCCCATAGGAATCAATGGGAAGGTATGCCCCATTACCGAATCGGTAAATACCGATTCATATTTACCTAATTTTTCCGATTCGGTAAAATTTACCGAATCATTACCTACATCACATTTACCGATTCATAAATACCGAATCGGTAAAATTCGGCATTTATGAATCGGTAAATGTGTTGCTACCTACATATGGCCCTAAGTCTCCCCGTACCTAATAAAATATGAATGTGTGTCCTCATGTAACATAATTGGTGCTATGTAAAGCACTTTGATACCTGATTGGATTCGGGTTAAGTTCGTGCTATATAAAACTCTGATTAAAAAAATGCCTACGTTGTAGTGACATGCAATATAATGGCTGCGTTGTAATGACATGTGATGTAAAGGTTGTTGCAATGTAATGACTGCTATGTAAAGGTAGTGTGATGTAATGACTGCATTGTAAAGGTTGTTTCCCTTGTTGTATAAGGTTAAATGCTTGGATAAACTCATCTGCGTCAGTGTTTTTATCAAGGCATTGTTCGAAAGCCCCCCTATTTTCTTGAATTAATGTCACTAGGAAGTTAGACAAATCCACCAGAGACCATCTTAGAGCGTACCCGTTACGGCAGGAGATATCAATATTCTTCAGAGTTATGGTTCTATGTGCATCCCCCCCTCTGGGTCAGGAGATTAATATTCAGCATAACACTTTGAGGAAAGTGGTCTCTGATGGCTGTGTCGTGTAATGTAAATCCTTGTACTAAATTAGAGTGGTGGTAGGAGAAAAGTAAGAAATCTATCATGCTGTTCTCACCTCTGGCTTTCTAGGCGCAGTGCACTGGAACCAGTGGACTAATAAGCTTGTTGCAAAAAAACAGGGTTTGTTTACAAAGCATGTCATTTAAAAAATCCCCATAAGGTGTATGGGAAAAAGGGGTAATGTCACTATTATCTGGGGACGTCATGCCACCAGTCTTGTAAGGTGAATGAGGGCATGCATGTATATTAAAATCGCCACCGCAGAGGAATAGGGAGTTATTACAGTTGACTGGGAAGGCTATCTCTAAGTCACGGTCCAAACATTGGGGAACAGCAGTGATTTCCTGGCTGCAGGCATTGTTATAGAAATTCAAAATAGCAATGAAAGAGTGTGCAGACATTTGTAAAAAGGACAATATGGTCAAATGCATTAGTAGTAATTACAGTTGTGTTCAAGCGACCCAGTAAATTTGATAAATAAATACACAAACCCCCTTTAGGATGTCCGCTGATAGATTGAATCGCAGGGCAATTATATGTTTTAAAACCATTTAAATGTATTGGGTCCACAGACCAAGTTTCCTGGAAACATAAAATATGAAATTTTGTAATAAAATCAAGTCACTCGCTCATGACGCTTTTATTGTGTAGACCAGCAACATTCGAATATAAAACCGTGTTGGCTTCCATGGGAGTCTCAGTGTGAGGTGATGTCAATATAGTGGGGGAAACATCAGTGTCAAGGTGTTGTGCCAGAGGGCATGGCTTGTGGAGCTTTTGGATCTCCTCAGAGTCCAGGCTAGGCTTTAATTGAATGCTTTGCCCATGTTTTTGGTTACATTTCCAAAAAAATCAGGAGTGACATGGGCCCCTTCCTGATACCGATTTAGGCATGGGGTCCCATCCCCTGGGGCTAGACCTTTCTTTTTTTATTCATCACAAATGGGGAGGGGACCCCACTCCCCAGACCATTTCTTTTTTCTTTTAAATTTTTATTATTCCCAGGCCATTGTCAGCCCCTGTTACCCTATCCCCGGGGCATGGCCTCTTGTTGGGGATCGTGGGGGGAGCCTAAATGCCCCCATGGTCCCTGCCAGCACCTCACCTCCTGCAGGAGCCGTCAGTGCTCTTGGGCAGAGGGAGCTGCTAACATGCAGCTCCCTCTATCCAAAAGCAATTCTGCTATGCTTCATGGAAGTGAGGGCATTTTTCATGAAGCGAAGCAGTGTTCGCTATGGCTTGGCGGTAGCTGAGCTCCCACCATGCCTTCGCAACCTGCAATGTCCCGGGGGTGGGTACCCCTGGACATTGCTAGAGCCAGGGCCAAAGAGGGCTCAACAGCCCCCTCAAAATGTTAAAAGCCCCTGGAAGGTGGTGGTCTCCGGGGCAGTGGGTCTGCAATCGACCCCCACATTTAATTAATCTATGCTCCGGTTAGGTGGTGGTCCCTGGGGCAGTGTAAAGGGTACAAGCCCCCCACACTATATTTTTGAATTTAGCCCCAGGGAGGTGGCAGTCCCTGGGGCTTCGTGGGGGCAGCAAAAGACCCCATAGTTCATTAATCTGTGCTCTCGGGTGGTGGTCCCCAGGGCTGTGGGGGGACACGTGGCCCCCACTTTTTTTGACTGTAGCCCCAGGGAGGTGGTGGTCCCAAGGGCTGAGGGGGGTTATAGGAACCCCCACGGACTTTCTTTAAGTAATTACACCCTGGGAGGTTTTTTACGATATGCAAATGAATGCAAAAATACGAACTTAACCCCGACAGGAATACATAGGGGGTCCCCCACACTGCTCCAAAAAGTTATAATTGCTCCAAAATATGTGGCAGGTGAGATCAATAGTCTTGCATTACAAAGTCACTTGCCGGATAAGTCTAGATGGTTATATTTAAAGACAGCAAAAGAGAGCAACCTTAGCATGATATGAGTGTAACTTAAAAAGAATATTAATGAGGGCGGAATGACTCCTACCTTAGTATTAATTTCCAAGATGGCCTTAATCACAAAGGCATGGAGAGGAAAACAATCCTTCCAAGAGGGGCCAATCACCCATCACCTTCAGAATCTATATGATAGGAAAAAATATCTGTCTTAGTGTAGTCTGAAAATGGACAAACTACTGGGGGAGGCTGTGAAACCTTACCTATTCTTTGCCACACTAGCATGTGAATGCTGGAAAATCAAGTCCGCACTTTAAGTGGGGCTGTGGAGCCATAGAGGTGGGTGTGGGTCCTTGTGGTTAAATACTAAGGTCATGCACCTCACGGGCACGTCAAACAAAGGAAGTGTAATGCGGACGGGCCCGTGAGCTGTCATAGCAGCTTAGTTTCCTGGTGATGGAAATAGAAAAAAGGCTGCCGGTCTGTTCAGTTGGGGTATTGCAATGAATCCTAATATCACTAAGGAGAAACCATTCTATTTTTGAAAAAATGAGTGTCTCACGTGTTCCATATAAAATCGAAAACTGCCATAGGTTATTTTTTTTTACTACGTATCCGTTATTCAAAACATGTACTTGATAAACCCGGCGCTGCTCATGTCAGGGAGAAGATTGCTTCTATAGTGTTGGGCCTGATAAAGAAAGGAAAAAATCGAAGCAGCCAGAGACAAATATACATGGACACATGAATTACTCATGATTCATCTTGGTACAAAACAAATGTATTTTGAGAAACAGATTTAACATTCAAAGGATACAAAATAAAAACAGTTATCAAACTAGAGAGTTATGACAGTGGGATTGTACATAGGGCAAAGAAGGATGCACTCACACATATAGGACAGCATTCCAAAGGGTACATTGGCACTGCATTTATGACATCATGTATATGCAATCAGAAACAGTGGACAGGTTACAAAATGCTCCAACCATGTGTTCTTTAGAATACAATGCAATGGATCCTAGTTCATGGTTGGGTAGGTAAAGATTATAGGAAATTCCGCACAGTATTCTAATCATAAATTACAGCCATGACACTTTAAAAGATATTGCATAGATATACCTTTCACATGAGCACTTCCTTTCTCACTCCTTTTCTGACAACTGCCGATTGTTTTAAATGATTGATTGAATACTGTTTTTCATGATAACTATATAAAAGATATTAATTTTTTTTCATAAAAACAATGTTGTCTTTTGTCTCCCTCTCTGTGACAACAATCGGATTATAAAATAACACTATGTATGATCGTTTGAATTAATTCTGTACCCTACGTGTGCTAAAAAAATACATTGGGACAAATTGTTGTTTATGCTGTATAGATTCCCAAGTCCTTGAATTTCTCTGGGATAACCCCATTAGAATTCAATGGCAGACCCACTAGTAGCATTTTATTTACGGGCTCCGGGCATATGCAGTGCACATTACTAGGGACATATAAGTACATTACATATGCCAATTGTTGAGAAGCCAATGTTTCCACAATTTAAGGAGAGCACAAGCACTTTAGCCCTGGTTAGCAGTGGTTAGCAGTAGTAAAATGTACCTAGTCCTAAAGCCAATATAAACAAACAAAATAAGCAAAAATGGGAGGAGGAGGGCAAACAGTTTCGGGGTAACCCAGCAGAACGGGCCATTTTCACATTATTGGTATGCTGCTTTTAAAGATTGATGATGATGTATTAGGCCATCTCTCTGGAAAGCTAGTACCAGGCCATCCAGCACCCTGTGATTCCAATCAGTCATTATCAAGCACAATCATTGTTACATTTGCCTTATAGTGAATGATAAAAAGGTGATAAAACCTGAACCACACTGCTGTAAAAAATGTATCAATCAATCTCCTCTAAAGAGCAAAAAAGAACACTTAAACCAAGAAATGGATGACTCATGGTGATGGAGCTTAGATTTCACCTATAAAATGTATGCATTATTATAAGACAAAAGGTTGCAGACATGAGTTCTAAAATGGCATGCAGATTGTAGCGCAAGCAAGATGAAAACATAGGCCTGATCAGAATGCTTCAGTTTGGAGGTGCTTTCATGTGAAAACATGCTCAATTAGTTGAACAGCCATGTTTATATGTGATTAATCCATATGTAATCTCACTATAGAATGCACATTAATATAGAAAATGTATTTGTACTTTTAAAATGGCATCATGTATTTTTGCAAGAGTAGAAATGTGCTGAATTGTGTTTCACAGTGTAGAAAACCATGTGATTTTAGTTTGCTTTAGTGGGCTCAGCTTTCTGTAGTTTTTGCCCTTAAACACTCAGAATGGAATGTGCTCCTCTTCCCTACCAACTTTCAATGAAAGGGGTTTGTTAATAAATCCTGCCTCCGGTTTCCGTTCGACCTTCACTATGTTGCATATTTTTGTAGCCTGTTTAAACGTGGAGAGAAGAGCACACAATTTTTTTCATAAATCCACAAGACTGAAATTTGAACAAGAACACGCCTGATTAATGACGTATCCAGGGAGATGATGTGTCTTGAAGTTCTGATTGAACCAGCTATGAGGACCGAGCACGTGAACTTTTGCTTGAAATATGGCTGACAAGTAGGAAGAGTGCCTCTTTTTAAATTTTTTCTGAGGGTCAGGCCCAGTTTCTGTGCTGGACACAGCGACGGGGAGGAGAGAGAAGGAGGGGCTGCATTCTTTGGGGGCTATGGTGCAGCTTGAGACAGAGACACAGACTAGCACAGCGAGGCAGAGAGAGAGAGCTGAAAGGATCAGAACAGATTTAGATTTTAGGTGCTAAACTGCATTTATTTCTCTTTATGGGAGATTTCTGCCATTATTAATTATTGATTAACCTTGTAAGACATACTCTTTTTCTTAGAAACGCTTTAAGAGTTTTGACTGAAAATTTGCGCCACATTTCCCTTCCTATATGTGATGCTTATATGCAGACTGTAATATGTTATGTATTAATGCTATTTTTCCTATTTTTCATTTCTGTCCCCTGACTGATATTTGACTAATGAATAAAGAGTCAGAGAACCTTAAATTTTGACTTAAAATAAAACCCTTTAAAATAACTCACCACTCTCATTATTGCCTTAAATATTGTTTGCATTTAATGTTCATATTTATGTAAGGTCTCCTGTTTGGTCAAACACGGTCATCAAAACGTCCATCATTTAAACCATAGGTAATGAGGTTTTGAATGAGGAAATTACCAGGTAATTACCGCTGGATCTATGGTATTCCCTTGGGGTACTATGAAGGGATACATATGCACTTTCTGAAGACAACTTAAACAGAACTTAAACTTAAACAGAATCACTTAGGTTCCACTTTAAGGCTAAATGCACTTTAATCACAATCATTTCACTGAATAATAACTTCTTCACTGATAAAGCTATCAGATTAAAAAGAGATTGGCACCAAAATAGCCATGCTTATCTCTGTCACCGTTTCCCTCTCTTCTTATAAAGCCCTACAAGGTCTGCTTCATCCACATAAATGAGAATCATAATACAAATATTCTCTAGTTCCTTCAAAATGCACAAACCACAGAGAATGCCCTTTTAGCTATCTTTGTGGTCTGCATTATAAACAATTAATTTACTGCACTCAACTAATGTAAAAGTTTATTTGCTTCCCCGGAGCCAACGGCATTAGGCAAATACTGCTGTATCACCTATCTAAAATGAAGAGAAGGAGTCCATCAAAAAGTAGCTTTTAACCACCATAGACACTTCCTTGAATTAAAACATATATTCAACTACACCTATGTTTCATTTTTGACCCAAGCATCATATTGGGTTGTTTCAGATTACAGTTTAGGAAGATTTTGCAGTCATATTCCAACCCATATCCCAAACCATTCTCATTCCCCTCGACTTCTTCATTGCTATCTAGACTCTCTCACATCCCACCACCTTAACCTTAGCCTCCATCTTAGTTTGATCACAAAATTGTATACGCAGGTAATTAACATGGGTGACACTCATAGGCTCTCTTTTATACTCCATAACTCCTCTGTTCAAGTGCAGTCCAAAACTCATCATCAGAACAGCTGACCCTTTCACACATTCAGTATCCTTTGCATCCCATCCAGGTTCATCCATGCCTGAGATTAGCTGGTATTCTTGGAGGAACGGAAGCAGTGATTTTAAATATAAAAGAAAGCAGTGTCTCAAACAAACATATTCTTTTAAACACCTGATTTGAACTGTGACAATAACCAGAAACAATAAGATTTTCCATAGTCTTGAAATGTTAAATCTCCACCCCTTACACTAATCTTAAAGATTAGAGAATATCCGATGTGGTGCGATCATGAGGCAAACAATTGCTGTTGTCTGACGTCTTGCCATAACATTTAACTACATTTTCTCTTCAGTCTGTGGGAAGAATAAACAATATACTTAATAGTGCCAATCACAAGGCATGCACAGCCTGGATAGATCAAAGACTTGTGCTTAAATGTCTATTGTGTGAGTAAATATGATCTCGTTCCCAGTACCGGATCATGTAGAAAATGGCTGCTCCTGGAGGACCAATGGAAGATAGTTTGGCACAAGCAGTTGCGTACAAGGGCCTTCAAAAAAGGAGTTGTGAAATATCCAGATTATTTATGTGTTCCAATTCTAAAAAATAAAAAAACTGTTATCAACAAATAATATCGGTCTGAAATGAATTTGTATATTTGTCCTAATTCACTGTCCTCTTTTTATATTCAGCTTTTAATGGTTTCCATGACAGTTGGAAAAAGTGGGAGAAAGCATATACGAAAATAAGACAAAAAACATTGCGAAAAATTTGGGGTATTTTTTATGTTAGGGTAGATGCTTATGAAAAACACATAATGCATAACACATGGGCATGAGAGGAGCATCAGTAGAAAATGTCTAATTGCGACACATGCCAATTAGTTTATTAATACTGTCAGTGCTGTACCTGTTCCACAGCAGTCTTCCTGAATACACTCTCCCATGAAAAGTAGAGACATCTAGCATGGAGAAGTAAAGTATAGACATCTTGCACAGTATTTATTCTTCATCATTAATCGTAAACCAGCCTTACTAAGCAGTGTGAGGGAGTCTTATTAAAAGTACAGCGTTTCTGAAGGGAACATTGTTCCATTTAATGTATAGCTGCCTCACCAAGTAGTGTTTATTTCTGTTTTATTACAAATATGGCACCATTACGGAGTAGTTTTGATATGGCCACATTATTAGTAATTTAGTCTTTCTGAATAGTGCTGTTACCACGCAATCGATGTTCAGCAGATTTTCTGAGCAGTTATTACAGGATTTTACCAAAGGTATAGTAGCCTTACTTAAGATTGCTGGCACAGTCCCAATAAAAGTATAGCATACGTATTTGTTTACTGTCTGTACTTCATGATTCAACGTAAATAAGCCTTTTAATAATAGAGCTTACTAGTGCAGGTAATCTCAAGACATCCTGGCTACAAGTAAAGTCTTAAAAGTATATCACTTGTGTTAAGTAGTTTCAGTAGCTCGTAGAGGCTTGGTTTAAATAGTTAAGGTCATATTTATCAAAAAAACATGCAACGCAGCAAGCAACCTTGCTGCATTATGCTAAGTGAAAGGGAAAGGGCAGACATGTGCAGTATTTACCATTATACGGTGCATTCCTGTGCTTTCCTAGCACTGCCACACATTTGACTACCTAGAGTCAAGCCAGGCACACTTGCATCATGTTGCAAGGGAATCTGCCTTGCAGGCACAATTATTTTTGTGCAGAAAGAGAAACCTTCCTGCACAAAAACAACCCTTAGCGGCATTTCCTCTTTCTAAGTGTGCTGCAGAATGCAGCAAACTTAGAAGGAGGAAACAATGAGGAGAAATAGAGATATTTGTCCTTGTTGTGCCTCTGGTGGGGAAGTGTACAATTCTGATGCATTGCCAGATCTATCAATGTTGGAAAATCTGGATCTGTCTGAATCCTTGGATGGAAGTGTGGGAATACCCACTCTCCACTCATAGCATGCCTCTCTGCCGCAGATTAATACAAGGCAGCGGTTGTGCTGCATTGCGTTACTCTAGATTTATGAAAACATGCAAGGCTACTGCACTGCATTCAATGAATCTGGGTGTTGACTCAAACACTCACACATCTTTTAGAAACCCTTAATTTAAGGCCTTTGGACACTCTGGCAAGATCTCTCTAGGCTTGAGAATATGTCATCAGCAGGTCCTCTTATGAAGACATTTCAATAAATGCCTCACAGTACCTTTGAAAGTGCATTAGGAGCAATGTTCTTTCTGAGTGTAACAAAAATAAAAATGTTTCTCATAAACTTTATTTTGCTTCTCCAATGGGATACTTCAATCTAGTTAATGAAATAAAACCTTAAAGTAGCTGGCAATTAAATCCAGTGCACATCAAGGACAGCTGCACCAAATAAAGAAGAGCATATTAGTCATGAAAGGAAATGATGCTGTATTGCCATGACTCAATGCTCCCACTAGGCCAATCAGGAGAGGCAGAGCTGTGGAGACTGGTGACCAACAAACCTTGAGAGTTATACACTTTAGAAGAAGGTATATTGACATCTGGTGGTCCCGAAGAGTGGAACACAGTAGCTGCCTGAACCTTCACGGAAGGTAGGACTACAGTTCCCACAATGCACTAGACCATCAGGATCTGGGCAATCCCTTGGAGAGCCCTATGGCCAGCGGTTCTTCAGATTCAGAATGATATGTCACCTGCAGTTTGCAGGGTACTAGTGCCAGTAGTCCACCGGAGTCTATGGGTTCTTCAGAACTGTTTTTCAGTGGTCAATCTGTCTGGGAGAACAATCCTTTTGCCCAGGACGAGTCTTGTTCACGCAGTTTCAAGAGCATTGCCACAGGGTCAAATTGTCCACCTTTTGAGTTATTCCAGTCTCCCAGCCACTTATCCCACCAGTTACTCATGTGCTCAGTCATGGCAAGCAGTGAGTAATAGAAATAAATAATTGTAACAGAATTTAAAATTTAGGCTGCTATAAGCTTCATCAGGCTTCTCCTGCTCTGCAGACAAGATGCTGTACCACATTTTACATGTGCTAAGGAGGATACAAGGACGAGTGCAGCAGTTATAGTCAGCTGCTGAAAGAGAGCCTGGGTTTCACAGAAGCATCCCAGCTAAACCTGGGTGTGCTTCTGGGTTCTCCAGTGACCTCATGCTATGTCTCTTTCTCACCCTACCTTTCTTTTGAATGTCTTCTATCTTTGTCTAACAATTGACCAGGAGTTTTGAGACAGTCCTTCGTGTATGACCTGTGTCTATTTTTTTTATTGCAGATTTATATAGCGCGAACACGACCCAAAGGTATTGGAGCGCTTTACATGGGCACCGGTTACATTACTAGCACCAAAGTTGGCAATCTAGCTGACGGACCACATCCTCTCCCTAGTGATCAATTGTTAGCAAGTCCTGCTCAGTAACAGTAGCCATAGCCACAAGAATCCTCAGCTAGTGCGCAAAGACATAGGGGTGTGGAAATTGATCAACCTCCTCTACTTGTTATGGTGTGGTGTGCCTCATTTGCTCTACAGTTGGCCTGGCTAAAATTACATTAAGGAAGTTATGCTCTGGAAGACTGATTGCAGCATCTAATCCGTCCAACAAACTCTTGAAACTGAAAAAATGTATTTGTCGGAAGAAGTCTCAGTTGTTCCAATTGAAGTCTTATCCTCTCATTTCAAACTTTTTCTCTTTGAGTGGCAAAGAGTTCAATAACATGAAGAAGGCGACCCAAATGGATCAAGCCTCTAATGACAACATGGATCTTTCATCCCCCTCTCTGTCTCCATATGCCAGGGAGTTCAAGCTGGCCAAAAGTGTTGCCCTTTATCAAAGATAAGTACATTAAGTAGATCTCCTGGCTTAGAAGAGGTGGGGCTGGTGCCAGGGTGGTTGACTACAGATGAGTTCTTTAATATGTAAAAGTAGTGACCCAGAACCGGGCCCTGGAGTCGGATACTGCACTGTTAGGTCTTGTGCTCACAAGCTACATTGCACTGAACTCTGTAAGCTACCCACTTAACAATCGGGGGCAGGTCTTAAGTCCTGCTTGTGAACAGCCTATAAGCTCTTCTTTGGCCAAGGTCCAGAGGATGATTCTTCAGTCCAGATGACATGTTTCTTATGGAAATGTTTCTTGAGTCAGATGGTTAGGCGCATATTGGGGCATGCTGAGTCATAGGATTTTTCTTTGCTGCGCTTAGATCTGTTTAATGATAAGAATCAGCTATAAGAGTCATGTCTGAAGTCATCTGTTACCCCGGGGGGGGGGGTGTGATTTGGGTCCCTTTCCGCAATGTCTGCTCACCCGTCCATCTTTGTCCACTCTCTACTGTCCCTGTGGGACTTTAAAGCCTTACTGAATTCAATGAATTGTGAGTGAATAATGGTATGTGCAGCCTTCTAATCTGTAAGGGAAAAGCGAGGGGGAAGCCTCATCTGAAATATTGTTATGTATTGAGAAAGATTTATACTCTATCTTATCTCTGCTAGAATGGTCAGTTTCAAACTCTGATCATTTGTTGGATATGTTTTCTCCAAACCATCTAGGGGTTCAGTCTCTCACTACCCTGGGGTTGTATCAAATGCCAGTTCATAAGATGAAAAGTTGAGATTGCAAGCTACACAAGTTGATTTTGTGGCCAATGGTGAGTCTATGATAGTGTTCAAGTGGGTAGCCTTGGCCTGAGAGCCCTCTTCCTAAGAAATGTTTTGCAACATCTAAAATAAAAAAAATGGAGGATAAGCTGTACTCATTAAAGTCATTATTTCAGGGGTGTAACCTGGATGAATGGGAGGTCCAGGCAAAGTAGTGTTTTTTATGTGTTTTCCAAATCTTTAAAAGTGGGGTAACTCTCCCTGGTGGAGTTTACTACCCCTATGTTGGGTCAATTTTTGATCACACTCTAGTGTTTATTATGGCCACTCAAGGGACCATACAGAGAGAGCCACATTAGGGAGTCCTTGGATAACTAGGAGCAATCAAAATCATCTGCAAATGGCCATGCTAGTGAAAGTATTGACATTTTGATTAAAAATAATATCAATTGAAACCCAAAAATATTTACACATCCATCTTACCTTTGCCTCTGTTTAAAGCTGACCATGTCTAATGGGGGTTGTCATCTTTTTTGCAAATACATTTGTATATTCCACCGGGTAAGCCTCAGGAAAATTCAGTTAATTCTATGTTTTCTTTTGGCATCAGCATCAGTCAACTAGAGGAATGTCCCTGGGTAATTAACATAGCGGATTTTAGTGCCAAGATATCAAATTCACTGTGGAACAATTGATGGACAGAATGCTGAGTAAATCAAACATTCTCCCCCAGCCAAGATATCTGGGTTAAATCTATTGTTCTTTTTCTCTCTATGACACCCCAGTTTGGACCCAGCCATACACAAATAAGTCTTGACCTTGCACCTCAGAGGACCAGTCCAGCCTGATGCGCAAACCCGGTCCTCCCTGGAGTAAAGCTAACCTGGCTGATGAGGGATGATGTACTCCGAAAACTGTCCCAGGTCCAGGGAGGACCCGGCTTGGCACATCAGGCTGGACTGTTCCCATGAGGAGCAGAGGCAAGACTGATTTGCATGTGGCTGGGTCCAAACTAGGGTGGCGGAGTGAGCAAAAAAATGATGGATTTAAACTAGATCGCTTGACTGGCGGAGAATGTTTGATTTATTCAGCAATCAGGCCATCATTTGTTGCCACAGCACTTTTCAACCTACATGGGAAGGTATATGCCCAGACATTGGTCCTGTGCTCTCCATGCCACGGGAGTCAAGCTAGCCTGGCTAATGAGGGGTGAGGGGTGAAACACTGAAACTGGTCCCAGGATGCTTGTTTCTTGTTCAGGGAGGACCTGACCTGGCAGTTTGGCTTGGCCTGGGCTGGAATGGCATGGGAATCAAAAAAACAATGGATGTAGGCTCAGATATTTGTGCGGGGGTGAATGTTTGACATTGTTCGGCATTCTGTCCATTAATGTTTCTTTTCTCTTTTTGCAAGGTATCAAACTCAGCATGTAGGACCTTCGGTAATGCTGAAAGGAATGAAGCAAGATCTATTCATCAAGCAGTGCTTCCAGAAAAGTCTAGAACCAATAGACAAGACTTACTATTTATATAGAATTTGAGATTGCATGAATTTGTTTTTTGAATGCTAGATTCCACGAAAATTCTCCTGCCTGCAATCCTATTTAATCCCCTCATGGTCAATATTTCATTGACCTTTTGGTGGTGTCACATCAAATATTCAGTGCCTGCTCACACCTGAATATCTTGGGGACAGATTGAAGTGATCATAGTGTCATTTCCTTGTCTGTTGACTTAGAGTTTAAGGTTCTTGCTTCCTGGAATTCCAAGAAGGAGAATGCCTACAATAAATCGAATGTGCACACTTTTTGTTCTCACGTAATATAAAGGCCTAGGCTAATGTCTTAAAGTAGCAATTTTAGGCCCCCTTGATGCATCCTCAAATGACCACATTTCTTGGTATGAAAGGCAGCTTACCACCTTCCATGCTTATGAGAGTAAAGCTGGAGGAAATATTTTAAACCATCTACTTCCTGGGCATAAAAAAAGCTAAATCAGGAAATAAATCTCCTAGTCACAAAGCAGTTTAAATGTTTTACAATCTTGATATGGGTGAAATCTACCACCAATCAAGATTAAAAGTAGCAGAATGCAGAAAATAAGAGGATAGGAAGTGGGACAGTTTTAGGTAAGTCACCTCCTCTAACAAGTCAAGAAATTACTGGACTTTAATAGCACAATACTATGACTTCAGTCACCGCCCACAAATTCTGATATCAGATGAGGATTGGACCTAGTATATTTATTTATTTATTTATTTTTATTTGTTGGTTTTGTAGAGCGCCTGAATCACCCCCAAAGGGGTATCTCTGCGCTTTGAGCGGAGCTGTTGGCGGGCTGATGAGAGATGTTAGAACAAAGTGGACTTAAGCAGTTTCCTAAAGCGCAGATAGCCAGGGCATTGCCTCAGGTGTGTAGGCAGCTGGTTCCAGTACAAGGGAGCAAGGTAAGAGAAGGATTTCCCACCTAGTCTTGCTTTCCTAACCCTAGGAATTTGGTGAAGTGATTTGCTGCCGGACCTAAGAATTCTTAAGGGGGCATAAGGCTTAAGCTTTCTAGAAATGTAGAAGGGGTCTTTTTTTATATAAAGCTTTATAGACTGTGTAGCAGACCTTAAACTTGACATGCTTGCTAATTGAAAGCCAGTGTAGTTTTTGTAGTAGGGGAATGGAAGGGGTTTTGAACGGAGAGTTTGTGACAAGTCGAGCAGCAGCATTCTGAACCAACTGTAACTTGCTGAGGGATGACTCATTTGCAGAGACCAGGAGCACATTAAAGTAATCAAAATGGCTCATAACCATGGTCTGAACGAGAGTTTTCCGAGTATAGTCAGGCAAGAGAGGGAAGACTCGTCGTAGCAAGCTCAGCACATAGAAACAAGTGCTGGTAGTATGGGCAGCATGCTCCTTTAATGCGAATGCCCACATTTTTAACTAGGGTTTTGGGGTTGGGGGAAGGGCCGAGAGCTGACGGCCACCAATTAGGGGACCATAGAAGAGTGGCATCTCTGAAAAGCATTATCTCCGTTTTTCTTGTGTTAAGTTGTAAAAAATTACTTTTCATCCAGTCTGCAATAGCAGTCATTCCTTCAGAGAAGGTGGACAAAGCCGACGAGGAGGATTTGTTAAAGGAGAAAAGAAGCTGGGTGTCATCAGCATAAGAAATGGGTAGGAAGCCGCAGGACCTAAGTAGGTTGGCCAAGGGGGCAATATAGATGTTGAACAATTTAGGGCTCAAACAAGAGCCCTGTGGGACACGCTTGGTCAGTTCCATCGTCTTAGACCGAAAAGGTCCTAGATTGACGGTCTGAGTGTTGGAGGACAGGAAGCTAGTCATCCACTGAAAGGCCGTTCCACTAATTCCAATCTCCTTCAGTCACCTAAGCAAAATCTGATGTGGCAAAGTGTTGAATGCTGCAGAGTGCTCCAACAGCATGAGAATGGTAGAGTGGCCACTATCTAGGATCATTCTGATGTTATCCGTGACCTCTAGTAGGGCCAGCTCCGTGCAGTGATTGAGCTGTTATAGAGCTATACACTTGCAATTCAAGTAGTACCATTTTGCTTGTCTTAAGTGTTGATGCAGATTCCAAATTTTATATGGGCCACCCTCCAGGAAGAAGATTGAGGGATTCATTAAAGGTGCAAGAAAGTCTGGTGCCATGAGGCCGATGAATTCCCAATATGCGCCACATTTTTGTGCCTATCATTCCAGCATTGCTACCTTTTGGGGAATATCCCATTCTCCTGGAAGGGAGGGATTACTGTTCCCTTGAAAAAAAAAAGGATCAAATCTTTCCTCTCAATGTATAGGTAAATTGCCCTTCTAGATGGGGAAACAGCCTTTACCATGCAGCCGTAGTACCATTATAAAGGGGGCAATACAACAAACGCGATGTTATCACGTGTTCCATTACCAAGTGTTCTATTACCACGCAAGTCCTTACAATTACTTGCATTAGTAAATGTTTTGTTGGATTTAAATCCAACTCCTTCCCTACTGTTGCTCAGACTGGAGTTGGAATAGTAGTGTATACTACTCCAAAGTCCAGTGCTTCCCTAAGGCAGCTCGTTGTAGCAACTTGTGTGGTAATGGAACACTTGGTAACAATGCATTTGTTTTATTGCCTGTGTTGTAAATCTATGCATTGTAAAAGCATGCATGATTGTATGATACATCCTTCTGGATGTGACAGACAAATTATTTGCCAACAGCATTTTACTTCATCTCTAAGAATAGTCATTTGGAAACAACATCATTCTTGTAGAGCAGGCTAGATTCTGTAGGAATTGTGGTACCCTTGACAACATTATGGCTTTACAAATATTTAGAGGAAACTACCCTCAGTAAAGAGGCATGCCTATGTACTCTGCATTTATTGATTTTTGCACCACTTTCAATAGGGTAGACCGAGTGACTCTTTGGAGAAAATTGTTTGTGTTAGATATTTCCCGATTATATTTTGAGGCTAATAATAGTTCTCCACTCTTTTACTTGAACTCAAGTCCTCATGAGAGGGAACCAAGGTTTCCAGAGAAGAGTGGTGGCATAGAAGGTTTAAAGCAGGAGTGCCTGCTGGAACCATGTATCTTCTTGCTTTACGCTTAAGATTTGCCCCTCAGAGTAGGTCTGGTAAAGATGGACCTGCCCAAACTTATTTTTAATTCATGTTTATTGTCTTGTATATGCTGACAATATAATCCTGCTGGATTTAACTTCAACAGGACTCTAAATGTGCCTTTGCACTATGGAAATCTGCATGGAGTATCACTATTTCAAAATACATATTTCCAAGAGAAAAGTGCTAAACTTTAGAAAGAAGGGTGTCAGAATTAGTCAAATTTTAAATTGGTTTTTGAGGAGTATTAAAAAAGAAAAAAGGGAAAATTGATTCTAACCTTGCACCAATAATGATCATATATACCATTGTAAAAGTAAGGCACTGTGCCAGACCTCTGCTATTCATGGATAGTTAAGTGGTATGGAAAAACACACTTTGCACATGTCCTATATGTCTAAAAGGCAAAAATCCCACCCATATTGAGCCATGCCTGCGAAGTGATGGATATGCAGCATTGCACTTTCTTTGATCTTGCTGAGAGGTGTATTTAGCATCAAGTCTATAATTTAAGTTCTCCATCTGTTCTTCAACTCAAATGTGGGTTACCCTCCACGGTTGTGCTTGCAATGGCAGCAGTGTTGAGGTGGGGGAACGGCTTGTTAGGAAGTGAAAAGGGGCCAATCTGTGATGCATTAAAGCATGAAATGTTTCCCACTGTGAGAGAGAAGTGCATTTTATTCCTCTTTCACAAAAGCAATGGAACTGTTTGAGATTGTTCAAAATGGCAATGCTCCATTTCCAAAACATTTTTTAAAACGTTTAATAAATTAATCTTTGTATTCAGTGAGCAGGAACATGGATATTTTACATTGATGGCAGCATGGAATCTTCCACATGGTGTTCTGAGAATATCTTGCTTCTAAGGCTACATTTGCTTCATTTGCGGGTGATTAGTGGAATATAGGATGGTACTCTGAAGAAAGAGAGGTTTTGTGATCTTTGTTTCAAATGTGTTCAAGATCAAAACCATGTGGTTTAATATGTCTATAGCTGCACCCTACACGTTCTCACTTTTTGAGGCCGATCTGTTTGAAATACAATGTAAATTCTCAACTGAGGTTGGACAATGTTTATCTGTTTCCTCAACTGAAATGGTTTGTGCACATATTTTAAACATTTTTCAATGCTTTTTAAATGTGTTTTAATCACGCATGATATGTGTATCAGCTACTTTCACTTACAACTTTATGTGCAATAAATCACAAACGTTATCTTAGAGTTATATGCATCATCCGCACCTTACATGTTGCACCCTATGTAGGTTGTCTATTGCATATACATGTCTCTTGCACTTTATGATTGAGTGGATGAACTGCATATTCTATTCCTGCAGTCATCTTTCCTTATTGCACTCTCTGAGCTGTGACTTCCATTATATTGTCTTGCGCATTTGTACATTTTAGTGCTCTCGCATTTTAGTATGGAGTGTATTGTATTTTATATCTTACTTCTGCAGTTATATGTTACTTCTTCGCTCCATATGCTTTGTGTTCTTTTATGTGTACGCATATGCATATGTTTGCATCTTTGCACTTTATTATTGAATGGATTGAATTGCACGTTTTATTTATGCAGTCATACCCTCATTTGAATTATATGCATTGTGACGTTTGTTAGATTGTCCATTGTGCATATTGGTATCTCTCCCCTGTGCTATTTTATTGCAAGTAATTATTATCCCTTTTTTTTCATTTATTCACTTATTAGCATGTTATACCTTGTGATATTTTCTAGAATGTTTTTCTAATGTTGCAATAATACCTGTGTAAAGGAATTATTTATGTCGTTTTTATGTGTGTTATAAAGTCATCATTTTGCCCTGATCACACCCCTTTTTTGCGGAATAATGCTGGTGGTAACTGACTCTGACTGTACCATGGGCTCTGCTAACTAGGCCGAGGGCCAGTACTATGTGTAAAAAAGTACATGTAATAGAGCACACTTAGAATTGGCAATGGTAGACCCCATAAGTACCTAGTTGATAATGGGGCCAGGGGATACAATCTACCTATAAATCCCTGGTATATATTAGTACATATTGGTTTAAAGGCCCAGCAGATGTTCTGCACTTGCATGTGCGCGCTGTTGTGTGCCTGTTGTCATTTTGAAGGGAGTCCTGCCTTGCAGATTTTTAAAAAAAGTAAATTCTCACAATTTGTATTGACAGACCCTATAAGTCCATACAATAACATAGGGCTAGGTGGTTCAAACTACCTATAAGTCCCTAGTATATAATAAGGGATGGAAGTTTAGAGGCACAGCGGATTTCCTGCACTTGCATGTGTGCACTGTTGAGTGCCTCCTGTCATCATTTTAAAGGCAGACTGGCTTTGCAGACTGTCTTTAAAAGTAAATTGTATGCAAATTCGACTTTGGTGGGATGGGCACTTTATTGTTTAAATCTTGTTATTGTTTTAAACAGGGTATCACAACATCAACCCACCTACATCCACAGGCCGGTGGGGAAAAAGAAAATATGTTCAATACAAAAGAAAGAAAATGAGAAGAAGGATGAGACAGGGGGACGGATAGAGGGGGTACATACAGTGGTAGTAGTGGGCGGGATCGGAAGGGTACGCCATGCCCATACTTTGAAAAATTATTTCAGTCTGTCCCCCTACTTTGTTTTAAAAAAAGCATCCAGGGACGACAGGAATAGTCCTACTTAAAACTTCTAACTTCAGCATTCAGCCTGTGTGGTGCACATTGAGGAAGGCCTCTGCAGTGCCCACGACCACCCTCCCTTCCCCTCTGTATCCAGGGGCCTGCAAAACAACACTGAAAGGGCCTTCAGTCTCAGGTTAGCGCGAAAACTGCTACCTCTGTTGTCCCTGCTGCTGCAGTGATTCACGCCTCATTTAGTGAGGACGCCAGCCGCTTACCCCCACTGTGACCAACACAATGGTCACAGCGGGATGCTTCGGTGGCCCCGCCCTTGAACTCCTTTACCCTTTATTTTCAGGATCATGCAGACTGACGGACGCCACCTGAAAAAGAAGAAAAGGGATTCAGTGAAGAATTTGTGGCTTGGTTTAAATCTGCTCTCCACCCAGTCAGAACTGGAAAATAGGAGGACGGCGACTGCTGTAGAAGAGGCCATCCACTGGTCGATGTAACCACAGCTGATCCAGCCCACCAGCCTCTCCTGGAAGTTATTCTGCGTGCCTGCCCAGAGGTCCCCAGCCCCTCTTTTACAGCTCTGCTCTTTTCTCTGCACTGGGGCCTGCAAGAGGAGCCTGGACTCCCTCTGAAATCCACCCTCCTAAATAAACATCAAGTAAGTTGGGAAAATGAAAGGTGCATTTTTTTTAAATAACTGGAAAATGTCAAATGTCTTATGAGCTGTTTTTCTTATGTATTTTTTTTTTAAATGTGCATCACGTTTTTGTCTGTGTTCAGGGATGTGGTCTTTTAAAACAAGCATTTGCAATGCAATAGGATTACTGAAAGTTTGACCTATTGGCATTGCAAATAGTAATGCAACACCATTAGCTCAAACTTTCACTAATATGAGGCCTATTGCATTGCAAATACTTGCTTTTTTAGTCACAAGGAGACTAAGGGATTTGCCCAGAATCAAAGGATGCTTGAGCCTGCTGCCAGACCGGGACCTGGTTCCCCAGCTTCAGTCTTGTAGGGCATCAAAATATGATGGTTATGGCTACTTCTAGAGTTGCCCCTTAGTAGAAGCCTCGTTCACTCTGAAGCAAGGTAGTGGTCAGACAGACAAGGGCTGACAGAATACTGTAAATCAGAAAAAGAAGCAGTTTCCAAGCATGTGAGCTGTACTATTGCAAAGCCAGCGCTGCAGCACCAGCATGCGGTTCGTTGGTAAATTGCAACATCAGTTTAACTTGACTCGTGTACAGATCAATATTAGTTGCAAAGCACGTTACACCACTTCTGCCGTTTGTAAGCAATATGTATCCAATCTAGCGATACTCAAATTAACCGACCTGGGAAGGAATAATTGTTTTTGCTAGTGTGATCCATACACATGAGACGTCAATGACTAGAATACATTCACTGAGGTATGTTGGCACCTTAGAAATACTGTCCATAGTTCCTGCTAGCTGTTTCAGTGTGCTTTGTGTTGGTTACAAGGTTGAAGTCATGCGTGGCACACCCTACCACAAGGGTTGCACATACCACAAGGGTTGCACAGATACGGAAGATCACATTTACTCGGGTAGAGAGGAGCACAGGAGTGGAGCTTTATTGAGAACCAGGTAAAAAGCCAAATCATGTGTAATTAACCTGCTGGACTATTGTGTACAGGATTTTACAATGATAGTTGCACTGACGGTGCAAATCCAAATTTGCACTGATAAATCAGCTAAACATAACATTGTATTTTTCTACCAGTCGGAGGGTTCAAATATTGGTACAAAAATTCCCAGTATCCCTGCAAAAATACATGTCAGTGCTTCGAAGTAGCGTAGTCAGCCATAAAGCTCATTCCCGCCACCAACTCCATACAGACCTCTCCTAACCCCTTGCAGTGCTCTGAATTGGGCATCAGATGACTTGTACTTCTATGAGCTAGTCCATACGATGGCTCTTGAATGGCGTGATGCCGCACCTGGCCACGCCAAAGATCCATTTATTGTTTTATAAAACGCAAACTCCACACAAGCAGGTCTCAGAGTGCTGGTCGCATGAGGGTGGTCAAACACAAGACAACTGTGAATTAACTGGTGACACAACAGAGCAGAGCAGATTGCTAACAATGCAATATCGGCCCTTGGTTACCAATGGATTCCAGAACAACCAGTGTAAAATCCTCTCTGTAGAGGATACTGTGGTGCAGGGAAACACAGTGAATAACAAAAGAGACGTGGGATTAGACAGTGCCGCCCAATCTGGTTCTAGTAGAAAGGCCATGAAGAGGTAGGACATACGGCTTCTACCCTGAAAAGCTCAGTTATCCTCTGCCTTGACAAAGCACTGGCTGGGTCACGCATCTTTCAATCCACTTATGGCAAGCGTGTCTCTGAACCAGGAAGAGGCGAGCGTAGCCTCTGGCACAACACAGGAACCTCTGTCTCAGCTAGGGTTCGGCTGGGAGTTACCCCCGGCCTGGACCCAAACCCATCTCTGCATAATACAGCTTCTCTTCAACTCAAAGTCACACGACTACAGAACAGATGATTGCATTCTGAGTTTACTTCTGTTCTGTCTTCAAGGTTTGAGGCAAAAAATACTCATCGATTTCTGTACAATGAGAGTAAAAGCGTTAAGCTAACATGTCGTTCCTGCTTATATTTTGCACGCTTTCCATGATCCTGCATTCCCTATGAGTGTTTGCATTTTCCAGAATGTTGTTACTGTTTTTTCAGGCATTGCATCATTTGAGTCACATCCAGGTGTTTAAAATGGGGCATAATTGGGTTGTAGCTGAAGACAGTGTGAGTTTCACTCAGTGGGGCAGAAGGGTGTTCGGGGGGATAGGTTGTGGCACTATGGCCAGAGCTACCAAATTTAGAACTGGGGAACCTGGTTCAGCCTTCATGACTAGTCCGTCAGACCACTCTCCTGAGGGAGCACATTCCCCTACTAGACCTTAGAAGGTTCTACTGCACCTTAGAAGCCCTGGCCTCTGAGCACCGGCAGGTGGAGCCTACCGGTGGCCAGTGTGGGTTAACTTTGAAGTCATGTCCACCACAATCACCTCCAGTCTTGCGGGCAGGCCTACGAAGCAGCACACCCTAGAGCAGCAGTGATTTTGTCACTGAGGTTACAGGACCCTTCAGGCCAGTCCGCCTCACCCATTGGTGCCTCCATTGGCCTTGTTCCAGCAGTACTAATGCAACTCACCAGGGATTTGCAATGCAGGATTTGCATGCACACCAGACTAAGGGGCATGTTTGCAAGGCTCTTGTGTCGTGCATGCAACGGCGTACATGCACAACGCAAAGCTCCAACTCATATTTTAAAAGCCACGTAAAGCCACTTTCCATGTCTTTGAATGGCTTCATCAATATGGAGTAATGCAACGCAGCACAAACTGCTGCGTTGCCTTACTGCGCGCAAGGGAGGTGTTGCGGTGGGTGTTGGATGGGAGACTGGTTTTGCAGCAACGCTGCAAAATCGGCCCCCAGTAACAAAACCAGCAGAACTGTGCAGCATAAGGACTCACTCTTAAAAAACAAATACATCCCTGCAGAGTTCCTTGTAAACCTAGTAGTTTTCCTGCAACAATAAAAGTCTCCCACGCAACTCCTGTGGTTTTTGACACAGTCACAGATTTACAAGGACTTGTAATCCTGGGAATACATCAAAATCTTGCACCTCCTCAGGGGAAATATCTTTATTTCTTCTCGTTTTTTCCTCTTTCAAAGTGTGATTTATTCTGCTGCCCCTTCCTACACAAAAACAATCCTGCATGCAACGGAGGCACCCTTGCACCATGGTGCAAGTGTGCCTGCATTGGCGCCAGGCTGCCGAAATGGCACCAGTGTAGGAGGAAAAGACAGAAATTCATCATATTGGATAAATACCGTGCAGTTTTGCCCTTTCACTGTGATACAGGGTAGCACAGCAAAGTAACTTGCTGCGCTGTGCTGCCCTGCACCACAATTCTCATAAATATGCCCCTAAATTCACAAACGTCATGGTCTCGCTCATGCACAAGCACGTTTAGCATGTGCTGCCTGCTTTAGGGCCACTGCAATTATGCAGCAATAAAGGACAAAATTATGTTGCTGTGTTGACTAAATTATGCAGCAGAAAAGACCCCAGTGTAATGTAGTACATTTTCTGATAATTTATTATTTTGACATTTTTACACATACTACAAGCTTTTGCCTCGATAATTGATGTATTTATTTATTTATTTAAAGTTTTGTATAGTGCGAACATGACCCAAGCGGGTATCAGAGCGCTTCACATGAGGGTTGAAGACGACACAGGTCGATACATGCAAGAGAACAATTAAGACAAATGAGGCAATATACATCAGGAGCAACAATGACAAGCGGGCGGGCGACAATGGGTAGTGACAGAGGCCAGGTAGCAGTGACGACAAGATACATTCGGAAACAACGACACATTGGAGGGCGATGTATGTCCTTATCTTAGGCCGGTTGGTAACAAATTCAGCTAAAAATGCGCAGGGCGACAGGGGAGAGTAGCTTCTAGATAAGCGTGTTGTTCATCAGTATTTCACTTTCCTTTTGAATGCAAATGTTGAGGGATTCAGTCTTGTTTCAACAGGTAGGGAGTTCTAGATTCTCGGGGCAATGCCAGAGAAAGTACGTTTGTAGGTTTTCAGTTGGTTTAAGGAGTATAGTACTGGTACTCCTTGAGGTCCGGGCACTACCAGATAGTTTGAGCTTATTTTTCAGGTAAGGAGAGGGGTATTGAAGTGTAGTGCTCTATGGGTCATACAGGCAATTTTTAGCTGGATCCTTGCCTCAAATGGGAGCCAGTTGAGCTAGTTCAGGTCTGGTGAGATGTGGTTGGATTTCTTGGAAGCAGGGACAAGTCTAGTCCCATCATTCAGAGATGCCTAAGTGGGGCTAAATTGATTTTAGGGAGACCACATAGAGTAGCACTGCCATATTCGAGTCTTGAGATGACTAGTGCTTGCACAGACGATTTGAAGTCATGTTGTGGGAGGTAAGGTTTGAGTTTTCTAAGGATACTCAGTTGGAAGTTTGCTCCTTTGGTCGATGCTCTAATGTGGTCTTGCATGTTTAGATTCTTATTGAGTACAACTTCCAATGATTTAGTGGAGTCAATGATGTGTGGTGTGCAGTTGAGAGCAGTGAGGTTTGTTAGGAAATTCACCACAGTTGGGGTTTGCTTAGTGGGTGAAATGAGGAGGAATTCAGTTTTGAGGGGGTTTAGTTCGAGATAGTTGGAGGTAAGCCAGTTTAGGGTATTGTGCAGGGTTCTATTGACAGACTGGATATCTTCTGGTGAAGATAATTTCATGTACAGTTGGGTATCATCCGCATACATGTGGTATTGGATGTTAGAGGCTTTGAGGATAGCAGTCAATGGTTTCATGAAAAGGTTGAAGAGCTGGGGGAGAGTGAAGATCCTTGTGGGACACTAAGTGTGCAGGGACTAAAGGTGGAGAGAATCTGATTGGATTTGACTCTTTGCGTTCTGTTTTTGAGAATAGAGGCAAACCATTTGAGGACAGTGCCTGAGAGTTCCATCCTACATTACAGTAGGTTAAATAAGTTGTCATGTTTGACCGTGTCAAATGCAGATGAGAGATCGAGTAATATTAGAAGACAGGCTTCATTCTAGTCAAGCATAGAAAGGGCGTCATCAACTATATGAGTGATGGCCATCTCAGTGCTGTGGCCGGAGTGGAAGCTCGATTGGAATTGGTCGAAGAGTAGGAATGAGTCAATGTGATTACGCAGTCATTCACGTACACATTTCTCGAGGAGTTTTGCCAGGGTAGGGATGTTTGTGATTGGTCAATAGTTATTAAGGTCTTCGGGTCAGCTGTGGTTTTTTTTTAGAATAGGGTAAACTAGGCCAGCCTTCAGGCAGTCCAGGATATCCCCTTGGAGAAGCGAGGCATTGATGATCTTGGACTGAGCATGACTAATGATCCTATCATTTCTTTAAAGAAGTTGGGGGGGAGCGGGTCATTGAAGTGAATTGGGGGTTTCAGGGTCGATAGTATGCTGTGGATGGTAGTTTCGTTGAGGGGCGTTAATTGGCTCCAAGAGGCGTTGTTTTTGGGGGAGGGACAGCTCAGCGTAATAGGGGGGGCGGGTAGGGAGGAGTCAGGAGAGGGTGGGAGTTTGGAGAGAGCTGAGTTGAGGTCAGCTTCGATTTTATTTGCTTTATCGAGGAAGAAGTCAGCTACGGCGTCGCAGTTTGACTGAGGGCCACAGAAGTGAGGTGATTGGCCAGAGGTGTTATTAGATTGTGACTTAATCAGCTCAAAAATACTTTTTGGGAGATTTTTGGCTTTGTCAAGTTGGGTTTTGAAAAAGGTTGCTTTTGCCTTTCTAATGAGTTTATTGTATCTGCTCCTTTTTTGTCTAAGAATTTTTTGTAGATCCGTGGAAGGAGCTGATCTCCAAGAGTGTTCTGCTAATCTAAGACTGCATTTGTCTGTGTTTAGGCTTTCATTAAACTAAGGTTTGGAGTCTTTGATGGGTTTGCTTTTTAGTTGCAGGGGGGCAGTTGTATTCAGGGCAGACAACATGGTATTGTTATAGCGCTCAGTGAGATCGTGAACGTTGTCCATGTTGGCAGGGGGCAGAAGGGAAATAATGAAGTGAGATATGAACTCATTAATATTGGTATCATGGAGCAGTCTTTTCCACTGTTTTTGATTTAGTAGCTGGGATCTTGTGGAGTTCCATCTTTCAAGGATATGGAAGGAGATATAGTGATTGTCCGACCAGTCACAGAGGAGAATAGAATCGAGTTGAATGGAGTTGGGATTGGTGATGATAATGTCTAGGGTCGAGCCTAGTTTGTGCGTGGGACTGTTGTAGAATTGGGTCAGGGAGAGGTCAGTTAGGAGGCTTTTGAGCATGTTAACTGGCTGATCATGTGGATCATTCCTGAGGAGGTTGAAGTCTCCAAGGAAGATCAGGGGTCAGTGTTGACCCAGGTTGGAGTAGATGGATTCTATATTTGTTAAATGAACTGGAGGTTGTCTCCCGGGGGGTGGTAGAAGATGTGGAGGCTACATATGGGTCTGTGCTTGCTAGTTATATTGATGCATAAATATTCACAGGATGAGAGATTAGCTGAAGGGGATTGTTTTGCTGAGAGGGAGCTGTGATATATGCAGGTTATGCCACCACCCGTTTTCTTACCACAATTGAGTCTGATGATGTTGTGGCTGGGCGGGACTAGAATGTCAAGGATGGGGCCCGAGGGGTCAGTGAGCCAAGTTTCACTGAGGATGCGAAGGTCAAGTTCCTAAGCGAGGATGAAATCTGCAAGGTCCGTGACCTGATCTGCAGTTAAGTAGCAGGCATTTCAGGTGAGCTTTGCGTTCACCAAGCGAAGGCTGCGTGAAAGGGATTTGCATGAAGTTGCTTGAATTTACGGTATAGGTGTTGAGTCTGGGGGCTCTGTGTGGGTTAGGTGTGATGCAATGTATGAACTCAGCGTTGGCTTGTTTGGGGTTGTTCGTTTCATGGGGGTTTAAAGGGGTAGTTTGAGAAGATCCAGAGGGTGCTGAGATAGCTGTATGGGGGGCATTGTAATCTCGGAGGAGGGGGAGGATATCTGGTTTGGATAGCTGATCTATGGGCATTGCGGGTCTAGATGGGGTGTTAGGGTAGATGGTGGTATTTCAGTTCTGGCCTGGTAGTTTCAGTCCTGGGTCAGATGGTGCCATTGTGGCAGGGGATGATGGGATATGGTGGTGCTAGATCATATGCAGTGACTTCTGTGAGGTTTTGTGGGATGCTAGATCGAGGGCTAAGTAAGCTGTGGTGTTTATGATATTTTGAATGGCAGCTTGGAGATTGAGAAGTTCCTGGTTTATTTGAAAGAGCTTAGCAGCCGGATCCTTATGTGGTTCGCGGTTAACGTGTCTGGTAGGAGGGGTGAGATTCACTGTGGTGGGTATAGGAGAGTTCACCACGAGGGGGAGGGGGGAAAGCATCCGAAGTGTGAATCTGTCTCCTAACGTGGCTGGGAGGAGGGGTGAAATTCACTGTGGTGGGCGTAGGTGAAATCCCAGAGAGCAGGCGAGGGGAAGGGGAAAAGCCTCCGAGGAGCAATTCTGTCTCAAAAGGCTAGGAACGCATGGTGAGTGGACGCTAGTGGGGAGTTTGGGGGAATTGCTATCATGGTGGAGAGTGGGTCAGTCAGCTGTGGGGAAAGGGAGTTAGGCAGGAGCGAGGTTGGAGGAGAGAGGGAGTGGGGGTGGGGGGTCGGGGAGAGGTCAACGGGGCTAGGGAAAGTAAACTCTTCAACTAATTGGGAGTGGAGTTGTGCCATAATGGGTGGTTGGGGCATGGTGGATGAGTATGCGGAGGCAAGGTATGGTGGGGCCGTAGCTATATGAGAGTTGTTTGAGATTAGAGGGGCAGTGGACCGGCGGTTTTGGGACAGTAGAGTGGGTGAGGTGAGCAGGGCAGTCGACCGGTGGTTGTGGGACAAAAAAGAGGGATCAAGTTGACCCTGAGTTGGAGTTAGTGGAGTGTTGTTCATCGGGTGGATAGATGAGTCACTAGGGTCCAGTGATGTTTTGATGATGTCAAATCTTTCATCAAAGATGACCAGGTTGCGATCTGTGGCCTGAATTAGTATAGTCCCATTGTTATATATGGAAATGGTAGCATTTGTTCTAAAAGTGGGTGAGGAGACCACTAATAATCTAATACTATGAGGAAATTTCTCGGACGAGGCCATTTTGAGTAAAGAGTGGAGCGCTATTCTCCACTGCGCTCTTTTTTAGTATGGAAGACCAGGTCGCTAGTAATCGCGCCTTTTTGAGACAGAAGTAGGGGTCAGAGATAAGAGTTTCAGGGTTGGGTTTGGGTATTCTATGTTTTAGAGACTTAGGGGCATATTATCAAGCCATGCGATAAAATTATCGCCGTTTTAGCGGCAGAACCTGCCGCTAAAACGTCGATAATGGGCTTTCCAATTGAATTCCAATTGAAGCCCATGTTAGATGTGAAGGACACCTAACCTGAGCTTCAATTGGAATTCCATAGAGCATATTATCAAGCCCATTATCGCCGTTTTAGCGGCAGTTTTCTGCCACTAAAACGGCGATAATTTTATCGCCTGGCTTGATAATATGCCCCTATGTCGCATTTCTGGAGAGGTTGCTCTGGAAAATGATTGTGTAGATATTCGTACCTAATTTCTCGAGTCAAGTCTGAGCTGAGCGGAGGGGGGCATGCTGGGTAAGTGTTATGTAGTGAGAAATAAATGAGAGGTGGGAGAATAAAGGTTTCAAGAGTATGATCCACAGTGATGTTGAGTATTGCAAGATATTGTGTTAAGGTGTAGGGTGATAGGGCCCGATTCACAGAACTAACTTAAGACAAAATCCTAAACTTACTACTTTTGGTATTCCTAGAATTTCGGATTTTGTCTTAAGTTTGTCTTAAGTCTGTCTTAAGTCTGTCTTAAGTTTGTCTTAAGACAAACTTAAGACAAAATCCTAACTTCTGTGAATACCAAAAGGAGCTGCCATTTTTGGCCAAATCAGAGTCCGACATTGGGAGGAACATGCTATGTAGTATCTACTTAGTGTGTGGGAGAGGATTAGGGTAGTGGTAGTGCTTAGCACTAATATAAGGAGCCCGGGTAGTGGTAGTGCCTAGAACTAATATAGGTAGCAAGGGAGAATCGATCACTGAGTAGATCGAGATCAGGGAAGTTGATGCGCAAGACAAGGTCATAGATTAGGCTATCAACAGTCCAGAGCAGCCATTTTAGACATCATATACAAAACAAACAAAATAGGTGTGATGTAGAGTGATACTATCAGCTGTTGGGTCATTCTGATTCACAGTCTGGAGAGGCCCCATTATACAATCATATACAAAATATAGGTGAACAGGGGAGGGATACTTTCAGCTGTTGGGTCATTAATAATGTCAGTGTAACATGCTTATGCAGAGGTGAGAAAGGTGACCAGTCAACCTTTGAAATATCCACAGTTGAGTGTATGACACTATGCTAGCCACAAGCTGGTGCTTGCCCTGGGTGATGTTTGTAAAGAAGTCACAGGCATTAATCAGCTCAATGTTTTTTGGGATACACTATATACCACCTACCAGGTCTCTCCAAAAAATCAGAGAGAGTTTGGTGAATGTGTTTTGGAGGTAGGAGTAACACTTCTGGCAATTGAAAAGGTGCTAGATGTACGTTGGGTTTAAACCATTTATTAACCTCCCTGGTGTTCGTTGAAAATATGGGCATATTAAATGAGGCTCTCACAGAATTGGGTGACCTATCCAAAAGGCTACAGCGGTGTGATGTGACCATGTATGAGGCCGATCGTTCAATACAGATGCAGATTTTAGTGTTGGAATCAATGGTTGATTCGCCTGGGCC
Organism: Triturus cristatus; assembly: GCF_964204655.1. Lineage (NCBI taxonomy): Eukaryota > Metazoa > Chordata > Amphibia > Caudata > Salamandridae > Triturus > Triturus cristatus. Next base: position 1,559,514,017 of record NC_140591.1, read on the forward strand.
CTTTGCTACAACTGCATTAAATGCTGCTGAACAGATGCATTTTGCTGGTATAGGAGAGCAATACAACAAAGGCTGTGTTAGCACTAATAGGGCACAGTTCTTTAGGAGGTTAGCAAATAACCTGCAAAAAAAGGAAGACAATGGCTAATTCATCAAATGTTTCTAGATGTACAACCACCGACAATGACAAAATAGAATACAAAGAGTTGGTACATAGAAAGAAACTGCTACAACCGTTTATTGGCCAGATCCAGTAGACGTCTTATATGGGGAGGTAGAATTACAAAACCTTTATAGCAGATTGCATGTATTTGATATCAGGCAGTACATCAATGGTTTCAGAGAGTACAAACAAAATTGAAATTGCATCCCTGGAAGCCTGAAACCATTAGTGCACATTATAGACAACTTTTGTTCCTCCACTGCTGAATGTGAACGGGGCTTTATTGTAATGGATGATGTGCTCACACCACTGCGGAACAGAATATCAATCAATCGTCTGTCTTCTATAATGTTCATAAAAATCGTGAGGCCTCCTGACATAGAATTTAAACCTGAATTTTATGTTCAGAAATGGTTGGAAAAAGGGAGGAGATGTGCTTATGAAAGAAACTGCATGGCTCGGAGACAAATGGCTTATGATTTAACTTATAAGCGTATTTGGAACTTTCTGTGATTGGAAACACGTCCCTCTTCATCTTAGGCAGGCCCAGGACCTGTTCTCCTTCAGGAGACAGCTAAAAACCTGGCTGTTTCAGCATTAGTCCTCTGTGGGTAGGCTGGCCTCTGGGTTTTGGTTGCCTGTTATCTGGTAGTCCTTAGCGCCGGGACACTCCGTGGAATAGCCGTGCGCTTTATAAATACCTATTTTCATTTCATTTTCATAAACAACCTATATATTAAACCTCGAATAAACATGCTTATCCATTGTTTGAATTAAGTAACGTTATAAGCTCTAACTGGTCAGTGAAATGCTAAATGCACTAAAAATTGGTATGTTTTGCTATTTCTAGCCACACCTTTCACTCTGCCCACTGATCCAATCCATGGTTTATTCCCCCCCACCCTGATTTTCCGCCCACAGTTCCACTACCTTTTTACTCTACCTTGACCTCTGGGTACATATACTCGACAAGTTCATGTAATGTTCATGAAACAATTAAAATATACTACATAGAGGATGGGTAGAAATATCCAGAAGGGGATTCACTCATTCAAAGAGTCCAGTGCAGAAGGGGAAGTAAATACAGATAGACAAGAATGGTCAGCTCCGTACATTTATTTACTAGAAAACAGATAGTGGATCCCCTTGTTTTATCAAACACCACTAAAGTATTTGTGACAGTTGCCTTTAACATTTCCATACCCAGGATTTCCCAAAGTTTTTGGATTCAATCTAACTTTTCTGGGACAACACCTGTTTGGCGGCACCAATCAATAGTGTGATATCTTGCACGCGTTGTAATTTCAAGGGATGAATTATTGCATTAGGGAGTCCCAACAAAATGTAACTGCAGAACATGGGCACTACTGTGTCAAGAATTTCATTGACATTAGCCAAAACTTCAGACCTAAAATGTTGACTTTTAGGGCACTGCCTCAGCATTTGTATCAGAGTGCCCCCTTGACCGCAATGTTGCCAGCAACGGGGATCTCCCCTGGGTGTCTGTTGAGCTATTCTAGCCAAAATGTAGGACCAATAGCGGGCTATCTTAGGGAAAAAATTTTTGCCCAGCTGGAAAGCCCTTGGCCCTGTGTACTATATCCAGCCATTCTTTAGGTGTGAACTCACGTTTGCACTCTGTTTCCAAGGAAAAAAGCATGGATATCTGAAAGAATGCACTTGTCTGACTGATGTGTGATTAACAATTTCTTAAAGAGAGCAAGATAGTTCCAATAAGTGTTAGGGGGAAGGACGTAGTAGGAACGAAGTTGCGCAAAGTCCATCATTCTATCCTCATCAAAAAAGTCTCCTATTCTCTAGCAATTCCCTTCTTGCCACTTAATAGTATGTCCCTTCGCTGATGGAGTGAAGTGGTGGTTCCAGTTAGGCTTGGGATGCGCAAGGAGAGACATTGTGTCCCTTGCACCCTGTCCCACAACCCCACCATGGCTCTGGTGACCAGTGCAAAATAAAGGAGTGTGGTGCCTCTTGGTGAGCCTGGGCACTTTCGAAATGTGAAACCCGGCAGTTGCCTTGTTGATAAAGCACCAGCGTTTCTCTGAGCTGGCCCTGTACCACTCTTCCATGTAACGCAACTCCAGGTTCAGAATTCCCAAATCCCCCACGTCTTGGTATAAGTAGGCTTTGTTTTCTGACCATGTGTGCTTTCTCTACCCCAAAAACATGTGTCTGAGGTGTTCAAATTTAGTTAAGACCTGTGCTTGGGGTTCTAACGGCAAAGTTTGCATGGCATAAAGAATTCTATGGAGCAAAGTCAACTGCCTCTAATCTTCCTAGCCATGACAACAAGTACCCTTTCTAGGAGGAAAGTTCTGAACTGGCATTAAGGAGAAGGGTAGAATAATTTTCTAGGGCAGTGCGGACTTTCATGGGATATATTTGAAGCCCCAGATATTTGACTCCCAGGTGACCCAGTCAAATTTGAACAAAAGTGAACAAAGTCACAAGGTGGGCCTGATCTTCTTTGGGGATGATTAAACTAAGGTCTAGTGTCTTCTCAAGAAAAAAAAGAGACTCACCTGAATTCCTCCAATTCATGCAGGAGAGGAGGCAAAGAGGTGATTTGCTGTGTAAATGTAAGCATAACATCATCAGCATAGAGTGCCACTTTGAATATAGCACCTTACATCGCATGCGTTTACAACGCATGTGATTACAACGTGGTTGTTACAATGACCGCATTGTTACATTGCAGTACATTACAACGCAAGTCGTTACATCGACTTGCTGTAGGGGCACGCTGAACTCACAAATAGTATAGTTTACTATTCCAACTCCAGTGTGCGCAACAGTAGGGAAGGTGTTGGAATAGTAAATTATTCTATTCCTTAGTTTAGCACGCCGCCCTACAGCAAGTCAATGTAACGACTTGCGTTAGTAATGTACTGTGATGTAACTACGCGGTTGTTGTAATGACCACGTTGTAATCACATGCGTTGTGACACATGTGATTTAATGTCTGTTTCCATGCCACTTTATGTTCCCTGTCACTCATTAAAATGCACGTAATAGAATGGTGCTCCATATTGAGAGCAGAGGGGGCAAGGGAGCATCCTTTTCAGGTGCCCCGCAACACTCAAAATGATTGGACAATATTCCATTAACTCTAACTTAGGAGCTGCATAGTTGCAGCCTATCCAGAGCTGGAATTTCCCCAGCAGTCCAAATCTAGTGAGCACTAGTTAGAGGGATGGCCAGTGGACTTGACCAAAACCCTTTTCGACATCGAATAATATAAGAAGGGTGGGTGCTTGAGATCTTTGCGCTGTGTCTAGGAAGTGGTACAAAAGGGGGTGGTGATGGACGGAGCATCAGAACCAATCAAACACTCACACCCAGTCAACAGATCTGGGTTTGATCCATCACCGTTCTTTAGCCCACTCTGCCACCCCAGTTCAGACATGGCCATATGCAAATCAGTCTGACCCTGTGCCTCATGGGAACAGTCCAGCCCGAACTGCCAAGCCATGCCTTCCCTGGACCGGAAACAAGCTTCCTAGGACCGGTTTCTGGCATTTCAGCCGTCTTCAGCCAGGTTTGCTTGAATCCAGTGGCAAAGTGAGCAAGGGACTCACGTCTGAGCATACCCTGCCAACTTATGGCGAACAAAGCGGTACAAAAGGGGGTGGTGATGGACGGAGCATCAGAACCAATCAAACACTCACACCCAGTCAACAGATCTGGGTTTGATCCATCACCGTTCTTTAGCCCACTCTGCCACCCCAGTTCAGACATGGCCATATGCAAATCAGTCTGACCCTGTGCCTCATGGGAACAGTCCAGCCCAAACTGCCAAGCCATGCCTTCCCTGGACCGGAAACAAGCTTCCTAGGACCGGTTTCTGGCATTTCAGCCGTCTTCAGCCAGGTTTGCTTGAATCCAGTGGCAAAGTGAGCAAGGGACTCACGTCTGAGCATACCCTGCCAACTTATGGCGAACAAAGCGGTACAAAAGGGGGTGGTGATGGACGGAGCATAAGAACCAATCAAACACTCACACCCAGTCAACAGATCTGGGTTTGATCCATCACCGTTCTTTAGCCCACTCTGCCACCCCAGTTCAGACATGGCCATATGCAAATCAGTCTGACCCTGTGCCTCATGGGAACAGTCCAGCCCGAACTGCCAAGCCATGCCTTCCCTGGACCGGAAACAAGCTTCCTAGGACCGGTTTCTGGCATTTCAGCCGTCTTCAGCCAGGTTTGCTTGAATCCAGTGGCAAAGTGAGCAAGGGACTCACGTCTGAGCATACCCTGCCAACTTATGGCGAACAAAGCGGTACAAAAGGGGGTGGTGATGGACGGAGCATCAGAACCAATCAAACACTCACACCCAGTCAACAGATCTGGGTTTGATCCATCACCGTTCTTTAGCCCACTCTGCCACCCCAGTTCAGACATGGCCATATGCAAATCAGTCTGACCCTGTGCCTCATGGGAACAGTCCAGCCCGAACTGCCAAGCCATGCCTTCCCTGGACCGGAAACAAGCTTCCTAGGACCGGTTTCTGGCATTTCAGCCGTCTTCAGCCAGGTTTGCTTGAATCCAGTGGCAAAGTGAGCAAGGGACTCACGTCTGAGCATACCCTGCCAACTTATGGCGAACAAAGCGGTACAAAAGGGGGTGGTGATGGACGGAGCATCAGAACCAATCAAACACTCACACCCAGTCAACAGATCTGGGTTTGATCCATCACCGTTCTTTAGCCCACTCTGCCACCCCAGTTCAGACATGGCCATATGCAAATCAGTCTGACCCTGTGCCTCATGGGAACAGTCCAGCCCGAACTGCCAAGCCATGCCTTCCCTGGACCGGAAACAAGCTTCCTAGGACCGTTTTCCGGCATTTCAGCCGTCTTCAGCCAGGTTTGCTTGAATCCAGTGGCAAAGTGAGCAAGGGACTCACGTCTGAGCATACCCTGCCAACTTATGGCGAACAAAGCGGTACAAAAGGAGGTGGTGATGGACGGAGCATCAGAACCAATCAAACACTCACACCCAGTCAACAGATCTGGGTTTGATCCATCACCGTTCTTTAGCCCACTCTGCCACCCCAGTTCAGACATGGCCATATGCAAATCAGTCTGACCCTGTGCCTCATGGGAACAGTCCAGCCCGAACTGCCAAGCCATGCCTTCCCTGGACCGGAAACAAGCTTCCTAGGACCGGTTTCTGGCATTTCAGCCGTCTTCAGCCAGGTTTGCTTGAATCCAGTGGCAAAGTGAGCAAGGGACTCACGGCTGAGCATACCCTGCCAACTTATGGCGAACAAAGCGGTACAAAAGGGGGTGGTGATGGACGGAGCATCAGAACCAATCAAACACTCACACCCAGTCAACAGATCTGGGTTTGATCCATCACCGTTCTTTAGCCCACTCTGCCACCCCAGTTCAGACATGGCCATATGCAAATCAGTCTGACCCTGTGCCTCATGGGAACAGTCCAGCCCGAACTGTCAAGCCATGCCTTCCCTGGACCGGAAACAAGCTTCCTAGGACCGGTTTCTGGCATTTCAGCCGTCTTCAGCCAGGTTTGCTTGAATCCAGTGGCAAAGTGAGCAAGGGACTCACGTCTGAGCATACCCTGCCAACTTATGGCGAACAAAGCGGTACAAAAGGGGGTGGTGATGGACGGAGCATCAGAACCAATCAAACACTCACACCCAGTCAACAGATCTGGGTTTGATCCATCACCGTTCTTTAGCCCACTCTGCCGACCAAGTTCAGACATGGCCATATGCAAATCAGTCTGACCCTGTGCCTCATGGGAACAGTCCAGCCCGAACTGCCAAGCCATGCCTTCCCTGGACCGGAAACAAGCTTCCTAGGACCGGTTTCTGGCATTTCAGCCGTCTTCAGCCAGGTTTGCTTGAATCCAGTGGCAAAGTGAGCAAGGGACTCACGTCTGAGCATACCCTGCCAACTTATGGCGAACAAAGCGGTACAAAAGGGGGTGGTGATGGACGGAGCATCAGAACCAATCAAACACTCACACCCAGTCAACAGATCTGGGTTTGATCCATCACCGTTCTTTAGCCCACTCTGCCACCCCAGTTCAGACATGGCCATATGCAAATCAGTCTGACCCTGTGCCTCATGGGAACAGTCCAGCCCGAACTGCCAAGCCATGCCTTCCCTGGACCGGAAACAAGCTTCCTAGGACCGGTTTCTGGCATTTCAGCCGTCTTCAGCCAGGTTTGCTTGAATCCAGTGGCAAAGTGAGCAAGGGACTCACGTCTGAGCATACCCTGCCAACTTATGGCGAACAAAGCGGTACAAAAGGGGGTGGTGATGGACGGAGCATCAGAACCAATCAAACACTCACACCCAGTCAACAGATCTGGGTTTGATCCATCACCGTTCTTTAGCCCACTCTGCCACCCCAGTTCAGACATGGCCATATGCAAATCAGTCTGACCCTGTGCCTCATGGGAACAGTCCAGCCCGAACTGCCAAGCCATGCCTTCCCTGGACCGGAAACAAGCTTCCTAGGACCGGTTTCTGGCATTTCAGCCGTCTTCAGCCAGGTTTGCTTGAATCCAGTGGCAAAGTGAGCAAGGGACTCACGTCTGAGCATACCCTGCCAACTTATGGCGAACAAAGCGGTACAAAAGGGGGTGGTGATGGACGGCACAGGGTCAGACTGATTTGCATATGGCCATGTCTGAACTGGGGTGGCAGAGTGGGCTAAAGAACGGTGATGGATCAAACCCAGATCTGTTGACTGGGTGTGAGTGTTTGATTGGTTCTGATGCTCCGTCCATCACCACCCCCTTTTGTACCGCTTTGTTCGTCATAAGTTGGCAGGGTATGCTCAGACGTGAGTCCCTTGCTCACTTTGCCACTGGATTCAAGCAAGCCTGGCTGAAGACGGCTGAAATGCCAGAAACCGGTCCTAGGAAGCTTGTTTCCGGTCCAGGGAAGGCATGGCTTGGCAGTTCGGGCTGGACTGTTCCCATGAGGCACAGGGTCAGACTGATTTGCATATGGCCATGTCTGAACTGGGGTGGCAGAGTGGGCTAAAGAACGGTGATGGATCAAACCCAGATCTGTTGACTGGGTGTGAGTGTTTGATTGGTTCTGATGCTCCGTCCATCACCACCCCCTTTTGTACCGCTTTGTTCGTCATAAGTTGGCAGGGTATGCTCAGACGTGAGTCCCTTGCTCACTTTGCCACTGGATTCAAGCAAGCCTGGCTGAAGACGGCTGAAATGCCAGAAACCGGTCCTAGGAAGCTTGTTTCCGGTCCAGGGAAGGCATGGCTTGGCAGTTCAGGCTGGACTGTTCCCATGAGGCACAGGGTCAGACTGATTTGCATATGGCCATGTCTGAACTGGGGTGGCAGAGTGGGCTAAAGAACGGTGATGGATCAAACCCAGATCTGTTGACTGGGTGTGAGTGTTTGATTGGTTCTGATGCTCCGTCCATCACCACCCCCTTTTGTACCGCTGTGTCTAGGAAGTGGCATAATAGCTTAGTGCTGACACTGCACCTCCTCTCAGGAATAAACCCAGATTGATAGGGGTCAATTATACCCTGCATATATGGCACTAATTGAGACTCAAGGATACTCGTGAAGATATTTCTGTCAACATTCAGCAGTTAGAGGGGATGGTAGGAGGCTCAATATGCCATGTCCTTGCCCGCTTTAGGGAGGACCACTACTGTGGCCATGTGCATAGAAGCAGTGAGAGAAATGGTATTACTAAAGTAGTTATTTAGCATGCTAGGAATAGGGTGAGTATGGTGACAAATGCCTTATATAAATTGGAAGTGTTACCGTCTTCTCCTGGGGCTTTACACCAGGGCAGGTCTTGAATGGCCAACATAACCTCCTCTGCACCTATTTCCTCATCTAGTTTAGATGCTTCCCTGTCATGGAGATGAGTCACAGAGGCAAAGGCTACATATGCTGCCATTGCATCTTCCCTGAATTAATCTGCAGTATAAAAAGTGGAACAAAATCACTCAAATAATTTGGCTATCTGATCATCAGAATACATTTGGTCCCCAGTGAACCCATCATCTTGGAAACCCATTGTTGGATGGACTGGGCTCAGAACCGCTGTGCGAGGAGCAAGCCTGATTTATTACCCTCACATAATATCTCTGTCTAGTGCGTAGGAGTGCATATTTTGCTGCATCCATATCTAATGCTCTAAGTTGCTGTCGAGATGCCGTAAGTTGGCATGCCAATTTGCCAGAGCCAGTGCATAAATGAACTACTTCCATTTCCCTAATTTCCCTTTCCAATTGTTCGCATTTCTCCTGTCTGTCTTCATTAAGCCTAGACGATATGGCAACAAAATCCTCCCTCAAGCCTGCCTTTAAGGGATTTTATGTTGTGTCATTGGTTTCAAAGAAGTCTCGGATTACCCTTGCAACTTCAGAAATATTAGCTTCATATGTGAGTAGCTTCAGATTGATATGCTAGGTGCGTTGTCGCATTGTGAGAGTGATAGGTGAGTGGTTGGATACAGACACCACCCCAATGTCAGCTGACACAGTAGCCCAGGTAAGATGAGGAGAGGACAGAAAGAGGTCTATTCAAGCATATGTGTGGTGTACAGGAGAAAATAATGTACATGCCACACATCCACTAATCCCATGTCCACCGGCTAACCAGGCATTGCCTCTGAAAGAGATCCAAATTGCCCCACTCCCTGTGTGAAGCTGTCTAAGTGTGCATCATTTACAGCATTGAAGTAACCCTCTAGCATCACATCTTCTTCAGGTGGGAACACCACCCTCCCAAGTGCGCTTTCAAGAAAGCTTTACTGGTGCTCATTCTGTGCATGGACCAAGGCTATTGTTAGGAGTAACCCCTCATCTCCAATTGACAAGAGAGTAACCTACCAGGAAGCCATACCTGCGTTTTATTTACCTTCTTAAGAAAGTGTGAAGCTAACAGTATGGTTACCCCTGCTGTCTTCCAGGGTCCTGAGGACAAAATCTCATGATCATACCAACGGGAGCGAAGGTGTTTCTAATCAGATTGGAGTAGGTGTGTGTTTTGTAACAAGCATATGTCTCATTTGGACTCCTTGAGAAAGGAGAAGAGTGCCAACTGCTTCGCTGGGGCATTCAGCCCTTGTACATTAGAACATAATATTTTGATCATGAGTTAACTAAGTTGTCAAGAAAATGTGGACTAACAGTTGGAGATATGGTATGTGAGTCCCAACCTCAATGGACAGAAGAAAGCGAATATAATGCTGTGGCCCTCAAAAAAGGAATTGTCAAGCATAAAGAAAGGGGGCCACACAGGGCCATACCATGGACATATTCCAATTCAGGAGTGTCATTAACCAATGTCGGAAGAAGCTTAAACCCATCAAAATCGAAACTTTAACTGCAAATGCTTGAAATGATAGCCACTATGTGACGGGTATCGGGTAGTTTCAAATAATGGAGTCAGTAAACGTGTCAGTGTGTTAGGTGTAAGCGATGCCCAATGTCCCAAGTAAAGCTAAGGTGTGCTGATAGCAACAGCACAGGTAAGTGTAAAAGTGTAAAAAAAAATAAAGAAAAAGGAGGAGATAAAACAAGAAGAACAACAACAATATAATAAAAATCCCACTTTTAGAGACACTGTTGTTAACCAGTATGGGTCTGTCTGCCTGGCAGCCAGTCATCTTTACAACACAACGTGGAATAGAATGTGAACCCCGCTGTGTGAGGAATCAGCACTTATTGAACTTCATATCACCTCGGTCGTGTCGGACACCTGGGGCACAGTGCCGGTTTGGGCCAAGAACAAACCTCTTCCGCCCAGTGAATCAATCTCCCTCTTTGTCTGATGTACGACCCCGTTGTTGAAGTTGACACAGCAATGCTTCTTGTTCTCTGTCACTCTGAGATGCCAATGGGTTTGTTTGCAATTCTTTCACAGTGCGACATCGATGTCTCAACTTGGTGCTTGAGCTTGTTGGGGGACCTAGGCTGCTACTGGTGGATCTAAACTCCTGAAAGAAGCTTAAAGCCCAGTATGGCGTATGCCTCCTCTAAAGTGAGTACTCCATGTGTTTCTAGGTTCCAAATGAATATTAGTTGGAAAGGGTGGCCCCAACTAAATTAAATTCCCTTCTCATGTAGAAAGTCTGCAGTTTGTTTCAGTGTTTTGCATCATGGAGGGAGAGAGGTGAAAGGTTTTGGAAAATACTAACCTTTGCCCCTTTCAAAGGTTATGACATGCAAGTGTCTTACTAAAGAAATAATCAAGGAGCATATCAGCAACAACCGGCGATAATTATCGCTAAGCACACTAAGCGCTAGGATAATTATCGCTGGCTAACGTGAATTTTTATCGCTGAGATAGCGTGCTATTAGCAACGCTTATCTCAAAAGCGATAAAAATCCTAGCGCTAACTGCCTAATGTGAGATTATCGCTGGAAACCCAGCGATAATCTCACGAAGTGTGGCGTTAGCTTGTTGATAGGGACTCACAAACATAGCCATGATATCCACCTTCCATAGGATATCATGGCTAAGTCTGTCCTGAAGAAGGCGTAAGGAAAGTAGCGATAACAGGGGTTATTGCTACTTTTCCTGCCGCTATGCTTTATAGCGTGGGGCTTGATGATATGAGAAATGTCGCTTAGCGACATTTCTCCTGTCATGTCAGGTCAGGAACGCCCACTTTGCATCTCATTAGAGATGAAAAGCTGGGTGTTAAGAATCCTGGCACTAAAGCAAGGTTTCACGCGTTAGCGTGACCTTGCTAATTAGGCGATAAAATTATCGCCGCTTTTCGGCCGAAAACGACCGCAAAAGCGGCGATAGTTTTTTATCGCCTGCTTGATTATATGCCCCAAAGTCTTTCTATTTGTAAGAGTGAAGACAGGTAAGGATGCCCTTTGGCAGCCCTGGGGTCTTTGCAGGGTGACCTGCTATGTGAGTGTGTTTAAGCAGAATACCTTGTCTCCTAAATACGGAGCAATATATTAGAAGAGTCTTGTCACATAGTCCTCCAGGTTTCCTGTATCTGCTTGAAGGGGCCCGCCCCTGATATAAATACAGGGCCAGGGAGACCTGTTTTCCAAGTCTTTCAGGTGATAGTACAGTTCTTCATTTTTGTCTATCAATTCTAGAAGTATTCCAGGGTATCCACTTGATCACCAACTCACCCAGATCTGCCTTAATGCCTTTAATATCTGCTTCGACATCTCATCTGAATGCTGCAATATTGTCTCATAATGCACCTAATGGCTGCTCCAGGAATGTGTGGGTCACTAGTTCTTCTGATAACTGAGCATCTAGGACATGCAGTGTGAGTATCAGCAGCTTTTTTAGTGGAGGGTTTATTTAGTAAGTCCTTAATGGAGGCATCCTTTTGTGATCAGTTGCTAGCCATCTTGATCAATTGAAAGTTAACCAGAGTTCAATCCCTGATGCTCAAGGGCCTGATCCAGAATGTAGTCTACCAGGGGCCAGGTTGCACCCCCCAGCCAGGCAGTCACAGGTTCAAGGACTGAAAAGGACCCAACCAACATCAACGCGCTTATGGGGTTGGAACATCACCTTGTATAAAATGGTAGCGTGGAGGAATGAATATCCAAATATTACCTAAGGGTACAATGAATTGCCCTTATACAAGGCCCATCATCCCCTCTCAATTTCAATGCATCAAGAACCACATGCCACTCAAAATTCCTTGATAGGGTTGGACCAGGTTGTTCCACAGCGTGGACCACAGCCTGCACACAATGCTCAGGCCTGGGTTGTAAGAGTTCCACAAAATAACACAGGCAAGCCTCAAATCAGGTGCCTCACAATCTTTTGGGCATCCTTCTGCCAGGTGAGGGCTGTGATATAAGCAACTGCCCACTACTGCAGGCTGAGGGCCTCAGGTCCTCCACGTACCCCTCCCCTATGAGTGGGACATGCGGGACACCTCAGCCAATGGGCACACCAGGGAAAGGGAAAGAAAGGCAGACCCAGGAATATTACTGTGCGTCTGATTAAGGAGCCAACAGGGGGGGATTCAGTGGTGTCTCACTATGTGTCTGCCCACTGGGTTTCACCTCCAGGACTCACCCTGCATGCCAATTCAGTGCCCCCGGTTGTTCTCCGGTAGTCACGGACCCTCCCTCTATCATGTCACCATCACTGCTTTTCTGTAAACTACTAGGGGCATATTATCAAGCCATGCGATAAAATTATCGCCGTTTTAGCGGCAGAACCTGCCGCTAAAACGTCGATAATGGGCTTTCCAATTGAATTCCAATTGAAGCCCATGTTAGATGTGAAGGACACCTAACCTGAGCTTCAATTGGAATTCCATAGAGCATATTATCAAGCCCATTATCGCCGTTTTAGCGGCAGTTTTCTGCCACTAAAACGGCGATAATGTTATCGCCTGGCTTGATAATATGCCACTATGTCGCATTTCTGTAGAGGTTGCTCTGGAAAATGATTGTGTAGATATTCGTACCTAATTTCTCGAGTCAAGTCTGAGCTGAGCGGAGGGGGGCATGCTGGGTAAGTGTTATGTAGTGAGAAATAAATGAGAGGTGGGAGAATAAAGGTTTCAAGAGTATGATCCACAGTGATGTTGAGTACTGCAAGATATTGTGTTAAGGTGTAGGGTGATAGGGCCCGATTCACAGAACTAACTTAAGACAAAATCCTAAACTTACTACTTTTGGTATTCCTAGAATTTCGGATTTTGTCTTAAGTTTGTCTTAAGTCTGTCTTAAGTCTGTCTTAAGTTTGTCTTAATACAAACTTAAGACAAAATCCTAACTTCTGTGAATACCAAAAGGAGCTGCCATTTTTGGCCAAATCAGAGTCCGACATTGGGAGGAACATGCTATGTAGTATCTACTTAGTGTGTGGGAGAGGATTAGGGTAGTGGTAGTGCTTAGCACTAATATAAGGAGCCCGGGTAGTGGTAGTGCCTAGAACTAATATAGGTAGCAAGGGAGAATCGATCACTGAGTAGATCGAGATCAGGGAAGTTGATGCGCAAGACAAGGTCATAGATTAGGCTATCAACAGTCCAGAGCAGCCATTTTAGACATCATATACAAAACAAACAAAATAGGTGTGATGTAGAGTGATACTATCAGCTGTTGGGTTATTCTGATTCACAGTCTGGAGAGGCCCCATTATACAATCATATACAAAATATAGGTGAACAGGGGAGGGATACTTTCAGCTGTTGGGTCATTAATAATGTCAGTGTAACATGCTTATGCAGAGGTGAGAAAGGTGACCAGTCAACCTTTGAAATATCCACAGTTGAGTGTATGACACTGTGCTAGCCACAAGCTGGTGCTTGCCCTGGGTGATGTTTGTAAAGAAGTCACAGGCATTAATCAGCTCAATGTTTTTTGGGATACACTATATACCACCTACCAGGTCTCTCCAAAAAATCAGAGAGAGTTTGGTGAATGTGTTTTGGAGGTAGGAGTAACACTTCTGGCAATTGAAAAGGTGCTAGATGTACGTTGGGTTTAAACCATTTATTAACCTCCCTGGTGTTCGTTGAAAATATGGGCATATTAAATGAGGCTCTCACAGAATTGGGTGACCTATCCAAAAGGCTACAGCGGCGTGATGTGACCATGTATGAGGCCGATCGTTCAATACAGATGCAGATTTTAGTGTTGGAATCAATGGTTGATTCGCCTGGGCCCTTTGCTACAACTGCATTAAATGCTGCTGAACAGATGCATTTTGCTGGTATAGGAGAGCAATACAACAAAGGCTGTGTTAGCACTAATAGGGCACAGTTCTTTAGGAGGTTAGCAAATAACCTGCAAAAAAAGGAAGACAATGGCTAATTCATCAAATGTTTCTAGATGTACAACCACCAACAATGACAAAATAGAATACAAAGAGTTGGTACATAGAAAGAAACTGCTACAACCGTTTATTGGCTAGATCCAGTAGACGTCTTATATGGGGAGGTAGAATTACAAAACCTTTATAGCAGATTGCATGTATTTGATATCAGGCAGTACATCAATGGTTTCAGAGAGTACAAACAAAATTGAAATTGCATCCCTGGAAGCCTGAAACCATTAGTGCACATTATAGACAACTTTTGTTCCTCCACTGCTGAATGTGAACGGGGCTTTATTGTAATGGATGATGTGCTCACACCACTGCGGAACAGAATATCAATCAATCGTCTGTCTTCTATAATGTTCATAAAAATCGTGAGGCCTCCTGACATAGAATTTAAACCTGAATTTTATGTTCAGAAATGGTTGGAAAAAGGGAGGAGATGTGCTTATGAAAGAAACTGCATGGCTCGGAGACAAATGGCTTATGATTTAACTTATAAGCGTATTTGGAACTTTCTGTGATTGGAAACACGTCCCTCTTCATCTTAGGCAGGCCCAGGACCTGTTCTCCTTCAGGAGACAGCTAAAAACCTGGCTGTTTCAGCATTAGTCCTCTGTGGGTAGGCTGGCCTCTGGGTTTTGGTTGCCTGTTATCTGGTAGTCCTTAGCGCCGGGACACTCCGTGGAATAGCCGTGCGCTTTATAAATACCTATTTTCATTTCATTTTCATAAACAACCTATATATTAAACCTCGAATAAACATGCTTATCCATTGTTTGAATTAAATAACGTTATAAGCTCTAACTGGTCAGTGAAATGCTAAATGCACTAAAAATTGGTATGTTTTGCTATTTCTAGCCACACCTTTCACTCTGCCCACTGATCCAATCCATGGTTTATTCCCCCCCCACCCTGATTTTCCGCCCACAGTTCCACTACCTTTTTTCTCTACCTTGACCTCTGGGTACATATACTCGACAAGTTCATGTAATGTTCATGAAACAATTAAAATATACTACATAGAGGATGGGTAGAAATATCCAGAAGGGGATTCACTCATTCAAAGAGTCCAGTGCAGAAGGGGAAGTAAATACAGATAGACAAGAATGGTCAGCTCCGTACATTTATTTACTAGAAAACAGATAGTGGATCCCCTTGTTTTTTCAAACACCACTAAAGTATTTGTGACAGTTGCCTTTAACATTTCCATACCCAGGATTTCCCAAAGTTTTTGGATTCAATCTAACTTTTCTGGGACAACACCTGTTTGGCGGCACCAATCAATAGTGTGATATCTTGCACGCGTTGTAATTTCAAGGGATGAATTATTGCAGAACATGGGCACTACTGTGTCAAGAATTTCATTGACATTAGCCAAAACTTCAGACCTAAAATGTTGACTTTTAGGGCACTGCCTCAGCATTTGTATCAGAGTGCCCCCTTGACCGCAATGTTGCAAGCAACGGGGATCTCCCCTGGGTTTCTGTTCAGCTATTCTAGCCAAAATGTAGGACCAATAGCGGGCTATCTTAGGGAACATTTTTTTGCCCAGCTGGAAAGCCCTTGGCCCTGTGTACTATATCCTGCCATTCTTTAGGTGTGAACTCACGTTTGCACTCTGTTTCCAAGGAAAAAAGCATGGATATCTGAAAGAATGCACTTGTCTGACTGATGTGTGATTAACAATTTCTTAAAGAGAGCAAGATAGTTCCAATAAGTGTTAGGGGGAAGGACGTAGTAGGAACGAAGTTGGGCAAAGTCCATCATTCTATCCTCATCAAAAAAGTCTCCTATTCTCTAGCAATTCCCTTCTTGCCACTTAATAGTATGTCCCTTCGCTGATGGAGTGAAGTGGTGGTTCCAGTTAGGCTTGGGATGCGCAAGGAGAGACATTGTGTCCCTTGCACCCTGTCCCACAACCCCACCATGGCTCTGGTGACCAGTGCAAAATAAAAGAGTGTGGTGCCTCTTGGTGAGCCTGGGCACTTTCGAAATGTGAAACCCGGCAGTTGCCTTGTTGATAAAGCACCAGCGTTTCTCTGAGCTGGCCCTGTACCACTCTTCCATGTAACGCAACTCCAGGTTCAGAATTCCCAAATCTCCCACGTCTTGGTATAAGTAGGCTTTGTTTTCTGACCATGTGTGCTTTCTCTACCCCAAAAACATGTGTCTGAGGTGTTGAAATTTAGTTAAGACCTGTGCTTGGGGTTCTAACGGCAAAGTTTGCATGGCATAAAGAATTCTATGGAGCAAAGTCAACTGCCTCTAATCTTCCTAGCCATGACAACAAGTACCCTTTCTAGGAGGAAAGTTCTGAACTGGCATTAAGGAGAAGGGTAGAATAATTTTCTAGGGCAGTGCGGACTTTCATGGGATATATTTGAAGCCCCAGATATTTGACTCCCAGGTGACCCAGTCAAATTTGAACAAAAGTGAACAAAGTCACAAGGTGGGCCTGATCTTCTTTGGGGATGATTAAACTAAGGTCTAGTGTCTTCTGAAGAAAAAAAAGAGACTCACCTGAATTCCTCCAATTCATGCAGGAGAGGAGGCAAAGAGGTGATTTGCTGTGTAAATGTAAGCATAACATCATCAGCATAGAGTGCCACTTTGAATATAGCACCTTACATCGCATGCGTTTACAACGCATGTGATTACAACGTGGTTGTTACAATGACCGCATTGTTACATTGCAGTACATTACAACGCAAGTCGTTACATCGACTTGCTGTAGGGGCACGCTGAACTCACAAATAGTATAGTTTACTATTCCAACTCCAGTGTGCGCAACAGTAGGGAAGGTGTTGGAATAGTAAATTAATCTATTCCTTAGTTTAGCACGCCGCCCTACAGCAAGTCAATGTAACGACTTGCGTTTGTAATGTACTGTGATGTAACTACGCGGTTGTTGTAATGACCACGTTGTAATCACATGCGTTGTAACACATGTGATTTAATGTCTGTTTCCATGCCACTTTATGTTCCCTGTCACTCATTAAAATGCACGTAATAGAATGGTGCTCCATATTGAGAGCAGAGGGGGCAAGGGAGCATCCTTTTCAGGTGCCCCGCAACACTCAAAATGATTGGACAATATTCCATTAACTCTAACTCAGGAGCTGCATAGTTGCAGCCTATCCAGAGCTGGAATTTCCCCAGCAGTCCAAATCTAGTGAGCACTAGTTAGAGGGATGGCCAGTGGACCTGACCAAAACCCTTTTCGACATCGAATAATAGAAGAAGGGTGGGTGCTTGAGATCTTTGCGCTGTGTCTAGGAAGTGGCATAATAGCTTAGTGCTGACACTGCACCTCCTCTCAGGAATAAACCCAGATTGTTAGGGGTCAATTATACCCTGCATATATGGCACTAATTGAGACTCAAGGATACTCGTGAAGATATTTATGTCAACATTCAGCAGTTAGAGGGGATGGTAGGAGGCTCAATATGCCATGTCCTTGCCCGCTTTAGGGAGGACCACTACTTTGGCCATGTGCATAGAAGCAGTGAGAGAAATGGTATTACTAAAGTAGTTATTTAGCATGCTAGGAATAGGGTGAGTATGGTGACAAATGCCTTATATAAATTGGAAGTGTTACCGTCTTCTCCTGGGGCTTTACACCAGGGCAGGTCTTGAATGGCCAACATAACCTCCTCTGCACCTATTTCCTCATCTAGTTTAGATGCTTCCCTGTCATGGAGATGAGTCACAGAGGCAAAGGCTACATATGCTGCCATTGCATCTTCCCTGAATTAATCTGCAGTATAAAAAGTGGAACAAAATCACTCAAATAATTTGGCTATCTGATCATCAGAATACATTTGGTCCCCAGTGAACCCATCATCTTGGAAACCCATTGTGGGATGGACTGGGCTCAGAACCGCTGTGCGAGGAGCAAGCCTGATTTATTACCCTCACATAATATCTCTTTCTAGTGCGTAGGAGTGCATATTTTGCTGCATCCATATCTAATGCTCTAAGTTGCTGTCGAGATGCCGTAAGTTGGCATGCCAATTTGCCGGAGCCAGTGCATAAATGAACTACTTCCATTTCCCTAATTTCCCTTTCCAATTGTTCGCATTTCTCCTGTCTGTCTTCATTAAGCCTAGACGATATGGCAACAAAATCCTCCCTCAAGCCTGCCTTTAAGGGATTTTATGTCGTGTCATTGGTTTCAAAGAAGTCTCGAATTACCCTTGCAACTTCAGAAATATTAGCTTCATATGTGAGTAGCTTCAGATTGATATGCTAGGTGCGTTGTCGCATTGTGAGAGTGATAGGTGAGTGGTCGGATACAGACACCACCCCAATGTCAGCTGACACGGTAGCCCAGGTAAGATGAGGAGAGGACAGAAAGAGGTCTATTCAAGCATATGTGTGGTGTACAGGAGAAAATAATGTACATGCCACACATCCACTAATCCCATGTCCTCCAGCTACCCAGGCATTGCCTCTGAAAGAGATCCAAATTGCCCCACTCCCTGTGTGGAGCTGTCTAAGTGTGCATCATTTACAGCATTGAAGTAACCGTCTAGCATCACATCTTCTTCAGGTGGGAACACCACCCTCCCAAGTGCGCTTTCAAGAAAGCTTTACTGGTGCTCATTCTGTGCATGGACCAAGGCTATTGTTAGGAGTAACCCCTCATCTCCAATTGACAAGAGAGCAACCTACCAGGCAGCCATACCTGCGTTTTATTTACCTTCTTAAGAAAGTGTGAAGCTAACAGTATGGTTACCCCTGCTGTCTTCCAGGGTCCCGAGGACAAAATCTCACGATCATAGCAACGGGAGCGAAGGTGTTTCTAATCAGATTGGAGTAGGTGTGTGTTTTGTAACAAGCATATGTCTCATTTGGACTCCTTGAGAAAGGAGAAGAGTGCCAACTGCTTCGCTGGGGCATTCAGCCCTTGTACATTAGAACATAATATTTTGATCATGAGTTAACTAAGTTGTCAAGAAAATGTGGACTAACAGTTGGAGATATGGTATGTGAGTCCCAACCTCAATGGACAGAAGAAAGCGAATATAATGCTGTGGCCCTCAAAAAAGGAATTGTCAAGCATAAAGAAAGGGGGCGACACAGGGCCATACCATGGACATATTCCAATTCGGGAGTGTCATTAACCAATGTTGGAAGAAGCTTAAACCCATCAAAATCGAAACTTTAACTGCAAATGCTTGAAATGATAGCCACTATGTGACGGGTATCGGGTAGTTTCAAATAATGGAGTCAGTAAACGTGTCAGTGTGTTAGGTGTAAGCGATGCCCAATGTCCCAAGTAAAGCTAAGGTGTGCTGATAGCAACAGCACAGGTAAGTGTAAAAGTGTAAAAAACAATAAAGAAAAAGGAGGAGAAAAAACAAGAAGAACAACAACAATATAATAAAAATCCCACTTTTAGAGACACTGTTGTTAACCAGTATGGGTCTGTCTGCCTGGCAGCCAGTCATCTTTACAACACAACGTGGAATAGAATGTGAACCCCGCTGTGTGAGGAATCAGCACTTATTGAACTTCATATCACCTCGGTCGTGTCGGACACCTGGGGCACAGTGCCGGTTTGGGCCAAGAACAAACCTCTTCCGCCCAGTGAATCAATCTCCCTCTTTGTCTGATGTACGACCCCGTTGTTGAAGTTGACACAGCAATGCTTCTTGTTCTCTGTCACTCTGAGATGCCAATGGGTTTGTTTGCAATTCTTTCACAGTGCGACATCGATGTCTCAACTTGGTGCTTGAGCTTGTTGGGGGACCTAGGCTGCTACTGGTGGATCTAAACTCCTGAAAGAAGCTTAAAGCCCAGTATGGCGTATGCCTCCTCTAAAGTGAGTACTCCATGTGTTTCTAGGTTCCAAATGAATATTAGTTGGAAAGGGTGGCCCCAACTAAATTAAATTCCCTTCTCATGTAGAAAGTCTGCAGTTTGTTTCAGTGTTTTGCATCATGGAGGGAGAGAGGTGAAAGGTTTTGGAAAATACTAACCTTTGCCCCTTTCAAAGGTTATGACATGCAAGTGTCTTACTAAAGAAATAAACAAGGAGCATATCAGCAACAACCGGCGATAATTATCGCTAAGCACACTAAGCGCTAGGATAATTATCGCTGGCTAACGTGAATTTTTATCGCTGAGATAGCGTGCTATTAGCAACGCTTATCTCAAAAGCGATAAAAATCCTAGCGCTAACTGCCTAATGTGAGATTATCGCTGGAAACCCAGCGATAATCTCACGAAGTGTGGCGTTAGCTTGTTGATAGGGACTCACAAACATAGCCATGATATCCACCTTCCATAGGATATCATGGCTAAGTCTGTCCTGAAGAAGGCGTAAGGAAAGTAGCGATAACAGGGGTTATTGCTACTTTTCCTGCCGCTATGCTTTATAGCGGGGGGCTTGATGATATGAGAAATGTCGCTTAGCGACATTTCTCCTGTCATGTCAGGTCAGGAACGCCCACTTTGCATCTCATTAGAGATGAAAAGCTGGGTGTTAAGAATCCTGGCACTAAAGCAAGGTTTCACGCGTTAGCGTGACCTTGCTAATTAGGCGATAAAATTATCGCCGCTTTTCGGCCGAAAACGGCCGCAAAAGCGGACATAGTTTTTTATCGCCTGCTTGATTATATGCCCCAAAGTCTTTCTATTTGTAAGAGTGAAGACAGGTAAGGATGCCCTTTGGCAGCCTTGGGGTCTTTGCAGGGTGACCTGCTATGTGAGTGCGTTTAAGCAGAATACCTTGTCTCCTAAATACGGAGCAATATATTTGAAGAGTCTTGTCACATAGTCCTCCAGGTTTCCTGTATCTGCTTGAAGGGGCCCGCCCCTGATATAAATACAGGGCCAGGGAGACCTGTTTTCCAAGTCTTTCAGGTGATAGTACAGTTCTTCATTTTTGTCTATCAATTCTAGAAGTATTCCAGGGTATCCACTTGATCACCAACTCACCCAGATCTGCCTTAATGCCTTTAATATCTGCTTCGACATCTCATCTGAATGCTGCAATATTGTCTCATAATGCACCTAATGGCTGCTCCAGGAATGTGTGGGTCACTAGTTCTTCTGATAACTGAGCATCTAGGACCTGCAGTGTGAGTATCAGCAGCTTTTTTAGTGGAGGGTTTATTTAGTAAGTCCTTAATGGAGGCATCCTTTTGTGATCAGTTGCTAGCCATCTTGATCAATTGAAAGTTAACCAGAGTTCAATCCCTGATGCTCAAGGGCCTGATCCAGAATGTAGTCTACCAGGGGCCAGGTTGCACCCCCCAGCCAGGCAGTCACAGGTTCAAGGACTGAAAAGGACCCAACCAACATCAACGCGCTTATGGGGTTGGAACATCACCTTGTATAAAATGGTAGCGTGGAGGAATGAATATCCAAATATTACCTAAGGGTACAATGAATTGCCCTTATACAAGGCCCATCATCCCCTCTCAATTTCAATGCATCAAGAACCACATGCCACTCAAAATTCCTTGATAGGGTTGGACCAGGTTGTTCCACAGCGTGCACCACAGCCTGCACACAATGCTCAGGCCTGGGTTGTAAGAGTTCCACAAAATAACACAGGCAAGCCTCAAATCTGGTGCCTCACAATCTTTTGGGCATCCTTCTGCCAGGTGAGGGCTGTGATATAAGCAACTGCCCACTACTGCAGGCTGAGGGCCTCAGGTCCTCCACGTACCCCTCCCCTATGAGTGGGACATGCGGGACACCTCAGCCAATGGGCACACCAGGGAAAGGGAAAGAAAGGCAGACCCAGGAATATTACTGTGCGTCTGATTAAGGAGCCAACAGGGGGGGGATTCAGTGGTGTCTCACTATGTGTCTGCCCACTGGGTTTCACCTCCAGGACTCACCCTGCATGCCAATTCAGTGCCCCCGGTTGTTCTCCGGTAGTCACGGACCCTCCCTCTATCATGTCACCATCACTGCTTTTCTGTAAACTACTGGTCAAATTCATGTTTCACACCAGACCAATTCTCCTCATTTAGGGGCCCATTATCATGGCTGGTGGATCGCCACCGCCGGTCGATTCGCCCGCCAAAACACCCCGACAGATGGCCTTTTACCCCCACCACATTAGCATGGCGGGGGGTACCGCGGTGGACAGAAAGACTGTCCGCAGCTTTTCTGCTGGTAGACAATCGTCATGATTGGCTACCGGGCAGAAAAGGCCTATAATATGGTGGTGGTGCTTTGCAGGCACAGCCATCCATATTGTTATGTTATGTTAATCATGCTTCTATAGCGCGCAGCGGCCCCAGCAAAGGGGCGTCCCGGCACTCTGACTAGCAGAAAAGGATACATAAAACAGAAAAAGAAGAAAATCAGAAAAAAAGAGGAAGCAACAGGCGTGATAAAAAAGGTCCAAAACAAAAATTAAGATCCATAGGGGAAAAGATGGGTTTTAATAGCCCTCCTGAACGTAAGCAAATCATCCAAGGCGCGAATGTGGGCAGGTAATGAGTTCCAGAGCCTAGCCGCCAAATAGCGGAAGGAGCGCCCTCCCGCTCTGCAGCGTTTGTACCGTGGAACTACTGCTAGATTTTGATCCAATGACCTCAGAGGGTGGGAGGGGACATAGGGGGTAAGAAGATGCTCTAAAATCGGGGGAGAGGACAACTTAAGAATCTTGAAGGAAAGACATAATGTCTTAAACTCAATCCTTAGAGCCATGGGCAGCCAATGAAGTTTCCGAATGGTTTCCTTAGCAGAACAGAACCTAGGTAGGCCCACCAAGGCTCTGGCTGCCGCGTTCTGTATGCGCTGCATCCGGGTAACTTCCGCCTGATTGGCCCCCAGCAGAAGCGAACTCGCATAATCGAGCCGAGAAAGTATAGTGGCCTGAATTATCAGCTGTCTAGTGGGGGCATCAAAAAATTTAAGGGCTGGCCTAAGCCCACGCAAGATACCAAAGCAAGTAGCAGCCACTTTTTTAGTGTGTCCACAGAAGCTCAGGGCAGGGTCTAACCAGATACTCACATTTTTAACCTCAGGTACCGGGATAGGGGCTGAACCCAACTCTGGGGGCCACCACTGAGCACCCCAGAGGTTGCTCAGCTTACCGACAATAAGGACCTCCGTTTTCTTGGCATTGAGTTGTAAACAATTGGCCGTCATCCAGCCAGCCACTGCTGACAAACCCTCCCTAAACCTTAGTACCTCAGAGTCGGAAACCCCATTAAGTGCAACCGCCAGCTGCGTGTCGTCCGCATAGGAAACCATAGTCAGGTCCCATTGCTTGGCGACCGCAGCCAACGGCTGCACGTAAAGATTGAACAAAGTGGGGCTCAGAGCCGACCCCTGAGGCACTCCCTGCTTGATGAGATAGGGTTTAGACTCAAATGGAGGTGTAGTGACCCGGAATGAGCGACCTGCTAAAAATGACCGAAACCAATCCAGTGCCACGCCAGAGACACCTGCTTCACCCAGTCGCTGCAATAGTATCGCGTGTGAGACCGTGTCAAACGCGGCACTAAGGTCAAGTAACACCAGTGCCGCAGTTTGACCGGCATCAAGCACGGAGCGCAGATGTTCCGTTATCGCAAGGAGAGCAGTCTCCGTGCTGTGGCCTGCCCGAAATCCATTCTGGGAGGAATCCAGGATATTAGCAGTCTGGAGGTGTTGAGTCAAGATTCCATTAACATGGGCCTCCGCAACCTTGGCGGTCCATGGGAGAAGAGAGATTGGACGATAATTCTCGAATTTAAGAGGGTCCAAGGCGGGTTTCTTCAAGATAGGAGTAACATAGGCTTGTTTCCACTTAGTAGGTACCGTCCCTGAGGATAGCGAAAGATTGATAAGTTGGCGCACAGGGGGGAAACATAAAGCAGCCGATTCTCTGAGCTGCACAGGTCTAAGCGGGTCAGCAGGGGACCCAGATTTAACTTTAGCCGTCAGCTTATCAAACTCTACCTCAGAGATTCCAGAAAGTGTGGCCAAAGCCACATTAGCAGTAGAATTCAGCCTCAGGTCCTCACACTGAGGGATAATAGTAGGAAAAGAACAATAGATAGAATGTACCTTTTCCAAAAAAAAGGTGGCAAGCTCTTCACAATGGGACACTGAGCATATCTCAGCTGCTGGGGCTCTTTTAGCGGTAAGATCTTTAAGAACTTTAAAAATCCACTTCGCAGGATTAGGGCTGCGTTTAAACTCCTGGGAGTAATAAGCCGCACGAGCTCTACATATAGCTCTATGGTAGGTTTTTATTTTAGCGAGATACAGTATTTTTTTCTCTACATCATAGGATTTACGCCAGTCTCTTTCCGCTTGTTTACATGATTTTTTTTAAGAGCGATAGTGCGCTATCATACCATGGACTGGGTTCAGAAGACCGGTTTTTACTCCACGTAGCAGGGATCAGAGAGTCAAGTGCCCGGGTGACCCAATCACAAAAAAGATCATAGCCGGATTCAACATCGTTGAAAGGGCTCAGCGGGTATTCGCTAAGAACCCGAAGAAAATTCTCAAGCTTAAGTTTCTTCCATGGACGTTTAAAAATGGGTCTATCAAGGGTTTTAGGAAGGGGGTTTCTGATCACAAGATTTAGTTCTACTAAAAAATGGTCTGACCAGGCTACCGGAATCGGCGGCAAAACATTAGTCACTGGCAGATTAGTAAAGATAGGGTCCAGTATATGTCCACCCACATGCGTAGGGTAACTTAACAGCAGTGCCTCTAAATCTGCAAGAGTACTACTAATAGCAGGGGTGTGGCAGAGGTCAAAATGGAGGTTGAGATCGCCAAGGATAGTAAAATTGGCCGATCCGATCGCAAGAGAGCTCACTATTTCAGGAAGAGCTTTTCTGAAAGCAAGATCATTACCAGGGGGCCTATAAATCAGAAGCCCAGAGAAGGTAAGGTGATGATTTACCGTAAGACAAAAATGGGCACGCTCACAACCATCCATAACTAACTTCTTCCAGATACAAGGGTAGCATGATTTAACTACCACTGCAATGCCCACACCTATTATGATGTGGGTGGTGCTATATGTTTCCGTGGCGGAGACTCCGCCATGGAATGGCATGCAGGATTTACTTTGGGGGCCTGTTATGGGGCCCCAGGGGGGCAGGGGGTGGGGAGATGCACTTTGGGGGTACCCATGGTACCCCCTACATAGGCATACACAAGGTGGCAGGCACCTCACGGTGCCTGTCACGTTGTGCATGCCCATGCACGCCATGCATTTTCTACATTGTGGCGGGTGCTGCTCACAGCACCACCTGCCACAATGTTGAATATGTGGGGTGTGACTGGCAGGGTGGGGGTTGCATCCTAATTAGTGGTGCCGGACTGCCGCACCACTGGCAGCCGGACCCGGCACCGCTAGGGTGGATGGCTTACTGAAGTCTGCTCACCCTCCTAATGGACCACTTAGTATAAAAAAAGCCCTATGGTGTATCTCTCTCCCTGCAGATCATGGATTTAAGCCCTAAAATCCGCTCACAGGTTGCACTCAAAAGAGACTGCCATCTTGAGGATTCTCACTTCAAGAGCCGATCTCACCCCCACTGTGCTATCTGTGACCTGTGGCACATTTCAAATACTCTGAGAGCACCTAGAGCATAAGCGCATGTTTTGCCACATATCTGCCATTTTTCCTGACCCCGATGCGGGTGTAGACGATGTTACTGCCCATTTAATTTTTCCCCACTGAAGATTCTTAGCTCCATAGGCTAACATTACATTGTTACTGTAATGGTGGCACAATCAGTACTTCAGTTCACTAGTGATGTTTAACTAACACACTCTGGGTATGTAGGGTATCATACTATGGACTTATAAGTAAGCTTGGTATGAGAATCAGCAATTAGCGAATTACACATACACTTTAGTATTCAGAGCACATACACAGGGCACTGGATATCAGAAACCCAGTGTTCAGAGTCAGCAAACAGATCGCAAACATGCTCAAGTGCGATGTTTGCAATCATGATTGGCACTAAGTATTCTAGATTGGTGGAAGCCATGCGAGTGAACGCAAAGTCTTGCGGGAGCTCGCTAGCCATGTGATATCTGTTGCAGCAATTCGATAATAAGTGGCCTGTACAAATATTTAGTCCAAGCATGAGAATAAGTTGTGAATGTATAGTAATATGTATAGCTTTACGCAGTCGGATGTAGGTGCCTGTAGTCATGCTTCTATGAGTGCCCCCAGCCCTCCATGTAGTTTGCATCTATCCTTAGCCAAAATCTAAACATCATTCCAGTCTCCACCTATTATGGAGAGGCCATGGGTATCGCTAGTACTACCTTTGACAGGCTTTCCACAAATGACTCGGACAATGGGGGGGCACATAAACACTGCCAACTAAAATGAATTCCCTGTATAATGTGCCAGTCACAACAGCATATCTACCCTGGGGATCGGACCAAGTTTTAATGTGTGTAAAGGGAACTCTCCGATGAATTAGGACCACCACCCCACATGAACCCCTGGTGAATCCTGCATAAAAGCCAACATGTGTGAAGAATGAATGTAAGATGTGGCTATATGTAGGGCATATAGACCATATGTATAGAAAAGTATGACACAGCACATTCAACAATCCCATTCTCTTACCCTCACACCCCACCCAGTACCTCAAAACAGCTGAAACATCTGTCACGGTGGGGGCCTTACTTCTGCTCCAAGGGGGGCAGGGCGCAACACCACACCAATGGATCCCTGTTGAATTATCCCCAGTCAGAAATAAAGTTCTCAGACACTGAAAAGAGATTTATGGGGGGAAAGTCCCTCGAAGGCCCAATGACTGTGTCATCAGCCAAATAGATGTTGTGTTTACGGCCCTCAGTCTCCATGTCATGACCGTGATGAATTGCACGTTCCTCATCCACTCAGGAGCTCGATGTGCCCCACAACTTTGAGCGGCGCCACGAGCATGATCTACGGTTTGGTTTCACTTTAGGCTTGACTAGCTTCCGTGCGGCTTCTCCGGAGGACGACTCCAAGTGAAAACACAGCAGGGTGTGTGGCTTGAGCTTCTGCCTCTCGTCCGTCCAGATGAAAACCTCTTCGGGATTGTCAAATAAAAGTATACGTGATTTGTAGACAACCTTCAGCCAGGCCAGGAAAAACAAAGCATACTGAATTTTTAGGTCCTGCAGCCAAGTCTTAGCGGCCATGAATGATTGTCGGCGTTTTTGCACCAGTCTCGTGTAATCTGGAAAGATTAAAATGTGATGGGAGTCATATTGGAGTTTGTCAGCCAACCTAGCATGTGCAAGGATAGAGTCGCGGTCATGAAAGTTCAAGAGTCTGGCAATAATGGGCCATTGTCTGGAACCTGGCAGAGGCTTCTGCATCAGGGCGGGATGTGCACATTCAAAAATTAATCATTGAGAAAGAGACCTCTGAGTGATCCATCCCGTAATCCATATGGTAAGAAACTGTTCCATATTGTTGCCTTTACAGCCTTCCAGGAAGCCCACGAAGCTAAAGTTGTTCCTCTGAGCTCTGTCTTCAGCATCCCCTACCCTGATTGCAAGACCTTTCGTGATGGATTCCAGAGAGGACACACTCTTTTGGAGGGATGCGACTGTGTCATCTGTAGTTAATATACAGGTTTCGGCCTCTGTTTTTCTGTCGACCGCCTTGTGGACATCCTGGTGGATGAGCATGACATCGGACAACACCACCCTGATCTTGGCATCCAGCGCATCCCAAGACTGCTTTATTGCTGCCATCATTGCATCGTTTTCTGGGCCAGCAGAGACCTGGCTTGCCATCTCTGCTGCCTGTGCCCCAGCCCCCGGATAGCGATCCAATGTGCTTTGTTTGGTACCCTGCAGCTTGTCTCGAGTCATTTTGAGTGGTAGTAGTTGGACACCGGCTACGTCGGCAAAGTTCCGCGAGGGTCGTTAAGCGGTGTTATCAAGCCCTAGTCCACAGCCAGAGTAATATTGTCACTTGGAGGGTTGGTGCCCCTTCAAGGCAGGCAGGAAGGCAGACGTGAAGGTTACCCACACACAGGCCACACTGGACCTAGCCTAGCCGCTAATGCACATAGGCACCTCCCCACCCCCTAATGGGTGACCCTGTCCAGACACTCTGCAGCACCATGAAGCCCCCGTACAGAGGCGCATCTCGTAGGTCGGAGTATAGGTGTAATGGTTCCCTGCTCACTCTTGCTGTTCAGGCTTATATGCAGGGAGGCAGTCCTCATGCAGGGTCCCCTCCGCAATGAGTCAGGGCACGTGCAGGGCACAGAGTGGGCCACTGACTCTGGCAACTCCACTGAGTCCCAAGATTTTTCGAGAGCCAGGCCTTATAGAGCGCAGGTCAGCTTCAGGCCGCAGCGAACATCAGGCCCAGCCCAGCGCAATCTCTGCTGCCTCACACCCCAGTCTCACCCATATCATGGGCACCAGGGGAGGTTCCCCAAGGATCTCAGGAGAGCCTTGTCTCTCACTAACAACACAAGTCTCAGGCAGGGGTGCAGCAGCCAAAGGAAGCGTCTAGGGCCCCGGGAACCACAGCCCATGCCTAGGGGGTCGCAATCACTGATCTCAGAAGAGATCAGTGATTGGGACATAGTCAGGGCACCACATGCCTGCAACAGCACCACAGGGAAAGCTGCATTATTTTGGTGCAGCGGGGCCCAACATCACTGGCCACTGAGCCCAACGACACTGCCCCGATCCTTATGTCATCTTGGTTGCCCCTGTGGTCTGCCACCGCCGTCGATGGATCTTTCAGACAGGTAGGTGTCCGATGACACTGGTGGTGGGCAGCGCCTGGCCATGGGCTCTCCGCAATTCTCTTCTGCACCGCGCTGGGCCGGCGGCATCTCTTCGCGGCCCCGGGGTTTTCTCCCAGCTGCCTTGTTTATCACACAGCCTGGTCCCGTCTCTGATCGTCGCTGCTCTAGCCCTTCACATCTGTCGAGCCATTCCTGGGAGTAGACTGGCCCGAAGTAGTAGGGTGAGCCAGGATGGTCTGTGGCACAATGTGGGCCCGGGCACAACTCCACCAGCTCGCACATGACGTCGCTGCTGGCCATCCCATCCTCAAAACGGCATTTGGTTATCCCCACAGGATGGCTTGGACGTGGAGTCAATATACTAGGGAAACTGGGGGTAGGATATGGGCTGATGAAGCAGGATATTTACAGGTTTTAAGCGTGCCTTCGGAGCTTGTCTAAAGCACATCCGCCATGTTGGACTGCTTTGCCACACTCCCGGATTTGAATTTCTGATTTGCAGAGGGTTATTGTTTGGGTCATAAGTCGTAAGTGAGCTGATAGTCTCCAAGATAGTGTCTTCAAAGATCGAAAGGATATAGTTGTAGATTGAGTAGGTGAAAGTTACCTTTGTTTCTGTGTGAGTCTGCGATGCGTGCTCTAGCATTGAAGTGTGGGTGCAGTTTAGTTTGGTGATTCAAGGGGGAATTCAGCTCCCTGGAGAAGTGGAACAATTAGAATTGTGTTCTAATATCAGTTCTAATATATAGCAATATAATATCCCTTTAAAATAAAGTTAATTTGATATGTAGTAATGAACATATGAACTCAAAATTTCTGTTTATTAAAATTTCTTTTCAGTAAATGGCACTGGCCACTGGTCATTACAGCAGCACCCAGGACAATGAAGAAGATCCTCAACTGCGAGACGGACATGACAGTTTAGTATCATCAGCAAGGAGGAAAAAACCTACACTAGAGCACCTCCCCTGAGACAAACAGGAACTCTGACCAAATTACTTTGGTTGGTGGCTAAATAGCCAACGGGGCAAGAGATTTGATTACCACCAATCAAGAGGAGACAGAAGGAGGCAGCTATTATGGGCCTGAACTCACCCATCATTATCTCCAGAGGTGACCATGCCATTGCTGGCACCAGCTGCTTTTCTTGCACGGCCTACACCTCTCTCTCTAAGTAGCCACCCTAAGGAACACCAGCAGTCAATTTAAACCCTCACCCACAATAGTCATCATTTGTATCCCACACCCTTTTTCCAGATTATGTGTCTTTCACTGCTCTTACAGAGATCCTGAGGCCTATCTTCGATGGTAATGGATCGATCTCTCAGAATATCTGGGACTTAGTTGGAACAGTCTGAATGCTACATGAGTTGGTCACTGAAAAGCTCCAAACATAATAAGGGCCTCATGACCTCCTTGATAGGAGGTCTGACTTATTGCCTGCCTTCCCAACCTCCCTCTACCCATGTGTTTCTTTCTTTCTAAGGTAAGTCTAGTCCTGCCAGAGCCAGTAATTTGTCATTCACAACCGAGGAGAACTTTCAAATCAATCATTGTAGTGAAAAGTGAGACGATGGATGGCCAGGAACTTTTGCCACTTATCCAAGAACATGACTCAAACACCACCTCTGACTGCTGGAAAACAACCTTATTATGATTTAGGACAGTGGACTGATTTCTGGGATATCTTATTGGTCCCATTTCATACAGACTTTTTCCCTTGATGTTTCCTGACATTTGTTTTATTATTTGCTACTCCCTTCTTCTCAAGCAGTGTTCATGTTGAAATATTTGCTTGAAGGAATGTTGGATTGTCTTCTTGGATTGTCTGCTGTCCTCCACAATGTCACCAGTACTTGCAAACTGATTAAACAGCTAAAGTACATCAAATACAGTTTTGTGTCTAAAGTTCAACAAACTACTTAAATGGGCAATGTTCTGCAAAAATATTAATAACATCAGTACCATGGCAACAGAAAGAAAAATATAAGATTAAGCTTGCTCCATGCATGACATCATTTTATGTCAACAATGTCAATTTGCCAATTCCAATTTCTGGATTATCTTGAGATAGCAGCTACTGAGCCTGTCCTAGTTAGTTTTGACAGTGTCTTACCTGATCTAGAAGATATAGAATGAAGAATTTTGTTCTATGCATATTGTCAATCCACAAGTGTGATAATGACCACAAGTACTTACACATTACAGATACATACAAGAAAGGAAAACAATTACCAAAAAAAGGCTTTTATTATTTTATGTATGTGCTTACATAATAAGATTTAATAATGAGATACAGAAGTTAAAATGAGCGTCTGGCTGATGGATGGTAAAGGGACTAACAGCTGCTGCCAGGATGTCTCCTTGATTTCATCAGTTTTGAGGTTTGCAAGGAAGGTAGACACCAGGGGCAATTGTATGACAGAGGTGACAGAATAAAGTGAAAAACGTAGGGAGAGTAAAAAAATCCTAAATCATGCAAGAAGATGATATTTTAAATGTTTTAAATATGTATTTTGAGACTCAGGAGCAGTCTACTTCTACAAGTTAAGACAAGGTCATTACTTTCCTTGAGGTGCCAAGTTTATTGGCAATTTTATAAGACAATATGATCTATAATTTAGTCAAGTTCAATCTTTATTTCGGTTTGAAAAACCATAAAAGATATACAATAACAATTTACACATTAGAATATTAAAACATCTCCAAAGGTACTGCTGGACCATTGTATAAGTAATAACATGTATAGTTCCAACAAATACCATTATAGGTAGCCAAAGACTAAAACAAATATTTGACTAGCACCCTTTTAAATAATACTTCTTAAATAGGAGTCAATTCAAAAAGTGCAAATGCTTTAAGTGCAAATTTTAGATAAGACTTCTTAATGGGAGTCAATTCAAAAAGTGCAAATGCTTTAAGTGCTATGTATGTAGTTGGTATGACATTCTACTAGTGTTCTTGCTAATTCTTAAAATGCTAATGCAAAATCAATATACCATCGATGTTACCAATATATTAGATAAAATGCAAGTGCAAGACTAATATAATGGCAATATTCCAAGTATAATACACTAAAATTTCGAACATTCCTTTGCTCTTATTAAACCTACATCAAACAAGTACCTACTAACACTAAAAACGGCTTATTGAGAGGTATCAGTTCTCAATATTCTTGCTGCCTCACAGCAAGACCTAATACCTAATGTCCGACAAATGGGTTTGATCCATTTATTTCTTGATTTTACGTATGCTGGACAGAAGAATAATAAATGTAAATCATTTTCTCTGGCACCAGATTGACATAATACACAACACTCAGTATTTTCCTCCCCTTGTTTGCGAGCCCATTTCGATGTGTTTGAATTTATTTGCAGAATACCATATCGAAATTTCATATATAGCGATTTTGCTGATTGTGTCGGCACCTCATCCAAAAAAGGCTCAAAGCTCCAAGTTTGTTTCATTAAGAGAAGCTGTATTGGTAATGTGCCAGTGGCTGAATTATGGGACACACTATCTTGGATGTAGGCCCAAAAATTTGATTTTATTATTTTCTTAGAAACCAGAGACAATTGAGCAGGTTCCTCCCAAAAATACTTCAGCCCTAATTTGATGAACCAACAATGAACATGGTAAACCTATACCGTGGTTGAGCCTTAAATTTTCCTCTAGCCCTTCTTTCTAATGCACAAGCTCTTCTGTGGACACAATCGCACCCAGAACAACAACGGTCTTTAATTGCCTGGTGATCCATACAGCGTACATTTAGGTCCATTACTATAGGTATTAGAGGTGTACACATTGCAAGGCGTAGTAATTTCCTAAAAAACTTACTTTCACCTACCATAAAAGTATTATTGCATGAAGGCCCCCATAATTCTGCCCCATAAAGTGATGCCGACTGTGCTCTGTACTTGTATACCTCAAGGGCTGGGGATACAGCTTTAGACATACTACTCTCATGTTTCTTACCTATTGGTACGGAGTTTTGGAGTAGAATAGTCTTACTTTTCTTCAGTTGCGGTTTCCAAGACATTTTAGTGTCCAAAGTTATTCCTAATAATTTAAATTATGCACATATTCTAGCTTCTGATTTTTAACAGTTAAATTCTTTTTAAAAGACTTATGTGGATTAACTGCCATATATTTTGTTTTGCTAGAATTTATTTCCAGGCCCCTAGTCTCAAAGTATACACAAAACGTATCTATTAAACATTGTAAACATTTTGGAGTTTGGGATAATAAGATGGTGTCATTTGCGGATATAAGGGCAGGTATTGGCACACCACCTCATTTGGGAGAATCATGTTTGCAGCCCAATAAATATTCTTGAATGTCATTTACATACAATGAAAATAAGTTGGGTGCCAGCACACATCCCTGCCTAACGCCCCTATTTACTCTAATTGACTCAGTGATCTCCCCCCTCGGACCTCATCTGACCTTTGCAAAATTGTCCTCATGCAATCTTATAATTTGCAAAAGTAGTTCCCCCGGTACTCCTTGATTTTTTAAGGATTTCCAGAGAAGATTACTAGGGATGACGTCGAAAACGGCCTTTAAGTCAACAAAGGCGATATTCAGATGGCCCTTCGTGCATACAGTCATACAGTACATTTCAAACTCATGCAAAGGAATCTAAAAACCTGGTCGATTGTGCTAGTTCTGGCTCTTAAGCCGGCCTGATATTTTGATAAAATATTGTTCTCCTCAATCCAAACGTTTAATTTTATTAAAATTTGTCGAGCAAATATTTTTTGTAAAACATCTAATAAAGTAATCGGTCGATAATGCGAAGGGTCCTAGCGATAACCTTTTTTAAAAATTGTTGTAATTTCAGGCCCTTTCCAAGATTCCAGTATTGATGCACCCACGGCAACTGAATTACATAAAAAATTGATATAAGGGCCCCAAACCCCTGTATCATGCCTCAGTAAATCTCCTGGTATCTTGTCTGGACCTGGCGATTTTCCCGGTTTTACTGTATCCATAGCTAACAGAGTATCGTCCAAACTAAAATATAGAGGGTCTACAGTTGACGCTGTTACATAATCTTGGCTTTGGCTGCACTGATCAGTGCGGTTCAAATATTATCATCCCATTTTTTCTTAGTTTGTATTAGTAATTTCTTATACTTGGTCCTTTTCTCCCTTAAGATCACTATATTTTTAACTTTTTTTGCCAGAATAAGTTCCTTTTTTGCCTCACGGCACTCTTTATTATACCAGGGATTATTAAAATCAATTCCCCCCCCTTTACTTTCTTTAGGAATCCTACTCAAGATAGGGGTCAAAGCATCTACCAATACATGATGAATATCCATAGTTGGGAAGTCTGAAGCAGGTGTGGAAATTTAGCCTGCAAACTGAACATTATCTGCGCCATCTTGCCCCTCCCCAGCACCACGCGCAGCGAATGCACAGCCGCCATTTTAGGCACCCCACTCTCTCCCCGCTCACTCTCGACCGCCAGCGCTTTCCACTGGCGCTGCAAGCATCCCCCGCGCGCCGGCCACCCCCGCTCTCTCATACAGGCCATAAACCCTCTCCTTCTGCGCGACCCTGCTACGGAACCACTTCCAACCGACAACCCATACATGGTCATGCCTCTCCTTTGATAACCCCCCTTCCTCAGCGCCCCATTGTCTGAACTGGTCCCAGGCCATCACCTAGCCCTGCGGATGCAGTTTACTGCCCCTACTGTAAGGGAAACACCCCACATCAAAGGGATTACAGTAGATCAAAGCCCCTACCCCCTGAGACCCGGCCAGTTGCACACACCCCCGGGAATTAGCGGAATTCCCTGCTGCGCGATAGCCATCTCCCACTGCGGGTAGGGTGGGAACTTCTACTGTATCTATGTGTGGGATCGGATCTGAGCCGGGGCTTCAGGGGATGTTCTTTCAGGCATCAAGGGAATCTCAAGAATGTACTATGTGTAATAAAGCAATAAACCAGTGTATAAGAGACCAGGTCTCAGAGATGCAGTTAGAGCACCTCGTGACGATACCTTGCTGTCTGATCTGATGTGTTCTGCTCCGACGGAATAAAACTTTGTTTCCTGCCTTCCAGTCTCCGGCGCCTGCCTCTTTTATTGGTAAATTATCGAGTGGTATGAGAGGCGATTACCGCCGGGCAAATACTTGAAAGATTATCAACTGAAACTGCCGCTACCATTTAACAATTGGCGCCCAACGTGGGGCCCATCAGCGACACGTGGATCCAGGGGGAGAGGTCCCGACGACAGAGTGAACGACTGCAACGATCGGGAGAGCTCCTGCCCAATAGACCCTCGTCTGGCAGCCGATCATCCGAACTTCACTGGTTCCGAGCAGACCTCTCTCGAGTGATCTACGGTCCTGACTGGGAACCATCAGGAGTGCCGCGGCAAATACGGAGAATAGAGGACGATCGGGCGCTGGAGGCGGAAGACGAGAAACTGTCCACGCGGTCCGGGTAAGGTCGTGAAATACGACAAAAGTGCGAAATAATTGATTGATTGTTTGAATACTAGTATTGCTCATTGATTGTGCTCATTGATTGTTCTCTTTGAGATATTCGCTGTCTACAAACGGGGAGGAGTAGAAATACTCTCTCTCTCTCCCTTTGCAGATGGTGAAGGGTAGGTAACGCAGACTTTTGTCCCCGTTGAAACCCGTCGTGCCTATCTTTATCTCCCCATTGATTGATTGTCCGAACATTGATTGTTTTGAAGAATAGTGCTTTTGAGATATTCTCTGTTTGCAAATAACGTAGAATAGGAATATTCTGTCTAGTCTTTGCAAATAGTGAAGGGTAGGTAACGCAGACTTTTGTCCCCGTTGAAACCCCTCGTGCCTATCTTTATCTCCCCATTGATTGATTGATTGATTGTCCGAACACTAGTTGTTCGATATTGGTTCTTTGGAGGTATTCTCTGCTTACAAATAACGAAGAATAGAGATATTCTGTCTAGTCTTTGCAAGCAGTGAAAAGATAGGTAGTGCTGACTTTTGTCCCCGTTGAAACCCGTCATGCCTATCTTCTCCCCACTGATTGGTAGTTGGTTCTGCCCGGACCGCTTATTAGAGGTGAACCACCCGGCTCCACTGGAAGGCACCCCTAATAAGGACATGTTCACTAAATATGGACTAGTCGCCGTAGCTTATAGCAAGTTGTGGCATAAATATACCAAGAAGGACCCCGAAAGTCAGTGGCCACTGATGGGATCCTTCGACGACCACAAGATAGAAGCGCTAGAAGTAGCTCTGCGTAGCAATAAGACGACGCCTACTATGCTTGACAGTATTGGCATGTGGCGCAAAGAAGCGACGCAACGGAAAAAGAGGGAAGAAATAAAAGCAGAAAAGGAATTACGAAAGGCAGCTCACCTTGCCGCTAGAAAGTTAGAAGAAGACATAAAGGAGAGAAGGGAAACTAAACTAAGACAGGAGCCCGAAACCTCAGACCAGTACGCTGTTAGGACCCCTTCTTTGCTCTACCCTGAGTTGTCCTCCAAGCAGCGAACGAATGACGAATTACTGTTAGGTCCCCCGATCATTTACATGCCCCCTCCGTATGCACCCTCCCAATCAGTAGTGCAACACCCACAACCCCCGAACACGAGCGAAAGCAGTACAGGGGCCTCGGCCCTCACGGCCTCCGCGCCGGCTGAGCCTCTTGTACTGAACCCAATGTCGACTACAACGCTAGATGACCATGAGAGGGGAAAGAAAGAGTCCACCAGAATGAATCGATTAACTAAGGATGAACGAACAGGAATCGACAAGATAGTAAAGGCACTGGTAGGATCCTTTTTGACCTTACAAAAACTAAAATAACGCTAGGAGTTAGCCCTTTGTGGGACATATGAAACCAAGGGAAGGAGTCAAGCTCACGGTCGAGACGACCACGAGGTAGCCCGACTCCATTACTCTCGCTACCTAAACATGTCTGCCCTACTGCCCACCCCGCCCAATAAGCATGACAAAATCCCGCACAAACGGAAGCCTGCTGACACCCACCATCGACGTCACCGAACTAGGGCTAGATCGCGCACAATTGGGCTATGTTATTTTTCCGATTGCACAGTCACCTCCTTGTGCTCGTCATCAGACTACAAATATGTACAAACACTCCAACGAAGTAATGTAGTTATAACATTTTAATAACTTATAGGATATAACAAACACACCAACAGGGTAAACAGGTTAAAACACGTTTTAAAACAACTATTTACATGACAGTCTGCTGCAACCTCCATCCCAAAGCCTTAACGTCCACGTGACACCGTCCTCGCCTCTCCTTCCTCGAAATTGCAACATTGGCCTGTTTTGGGCGGTCCCTCTTAGTTGACTTTGGGCTATAAAAGCCATGCAAAAATCCATTGACATCAGTGGCGAGCGATTGTGCGAATAGGCCGGAGGCTATACGAAGCGCCGAAGTTCTGGCAACACCAAGGCGGAGCCCGCCACGCTGTGCGGACCTTCCCGTTTTCTTTCTTCTTTCTTCAATTATGGCTGCTGCCCTGGCGGAGGGAGGCGACGCGGACGGACCTCCCCCACCTCCCCAGGTGGAGGCTTGCCAGGCACCCCAACCGCCTTTGACTCGCCGGCCAGCTAAGCTGCACCCAACCGTCTTTGACTCGCCGGCCAGCTAGGCTGCACCCAACCGTCTTTAATTCGCCGGCCAGCTAAGCTGCACCCAGCCATCTTTTTCATCGGCCTGCTGAATTTCACCCTGGCGCGCCGTGCGGATCTTCCCATTTGCTTCTTCCTTCAATAATGGAGGGTGCCCTGGCGGGGGGAGGCGACGCGGACGGGCCTCCCCCACCTCCCCAGGTGGAGGCTCGCCAGCAGATGAGGGCACCCCAAACCGCATCTTTCACACGTCAGCCAGCTGAGTTGCGCCTTGCCACTTCATTCGCCGTTCGGCTGAGCCGGCACCCCTGCACGCGGCCGCCAGGCAACCACCCAAGCACCGGGTTCACCAGGACTGCCGCTAGCACCCGACGTGAGGAGTGGGCCCCCGCAGCAAGGTAATCGGGGACCCACCCCGGTGCTGATACCATCCAAACTGCTGTCGTCACTGCTACTGGAATCTCCCCGGTGGCAGTACCATCCGAACTGCCGCTGTTACTGCTGCTGGCTCCTCTCCGGTGACTGTACCGAAGAGCTGCTGCTACTGCTGCCCTTGAACTCCGGCGGTTGACCCCTCCGGTTCCAGGCCTGGCCCACCGTGAGACAATTCTGGACTCGAAAGCTTGTTTGCTAGGGCATGGGCCCCACTCTTGACAGAACGCTCCCCTCAGCCTTGCAGAATTGGTTGGAGTCATTTGACGTTCGACTCCTGTGGACTTCCGGTAAGGACAAAACCACCACCATTGCTCTTTTTGCCCCCGGGCGGCAGCCACCTTGCCTCCGCTTGATACAGTGAGACAGTAAAGCGTCGGCGGAAGAACCCGCCTGCTGCCCCGCCCTAAGAACAAACCGTGGCATTGCTACAAGGTTGCAGTGACGCAAAGTTGACGCTAACGAAAGTTCTCGAACTACCGAAAGGGATTCTGGTTCAACTGCTAATTCATGGAAAGACTTAGACTGTGCACTGGCCCGACCCCGCCCTAAGATGGCGCTGATGTAGGAGTGGCCCACAACTCCTTGTGGCGTTCCAGTCACGTGACATTCGTGTTAAAAAGAGATATATATACATGTATGCGATGCTTTCACACATGGCGGTGGGGGCGTGGGGGGAACCGATTTTTATGTTAATCCAGTGTTGCTCATGTTGCTCGACGCCTCTCACACCGTGGCCGGTCTATGGCGGCTGTAGGCCCGTATTTCCATACTGACATTGTTTTAAATAAAGGGCTTCTTAAAAAGGAATTACGAACTCAGTGTCATGACTAATCATCTAGGTTGTTGAAGGTTTTTCTTTTGAATAAATGATTGTTACTCCTAAGCGAAAGCATACAGATAATACAGACACAATTTGCCTAAAAATCTTTTTGTTTAACGGAATTTGTACCCATCACGCCTGCCCTTTTTCCAAGAATTGTCAAATCAATAATGAACTATAACTTAAGGTATATGTCGCATGCAAGGTATGGTATCCTGCACCATAATACACGACCAATTGAGAAATACATGCACGACCAGGGAACGCGAATTTAGGAGATGAATGAACTAGAGCATCTTTGCCTCAAACTAAAGAATAATGGGTCCGTGGTATTACCCAACCCTGCGGCTAGCCTGGTACATGGTAGGTAGAACCTTTCGTGTCTGCGCGCGCTGGGGTATTTTGAATACTGCACCTCCCCTCCCCTCTTATTTCCCCTCTATAGGTCACGACGAAGTTCCGACTGAAGAGTGGAGTGGACATGGACCGCACCAAGTTCAATATCAGGGAAAACATAGACAAACGTTGTGAGATAGTGTGTAAAATTACAGACCACCATTGAGAACATGAAAAACTGTATGATCTGATTGTGCGTGTGTACTACGATTATACGATATGAATGTGTATGCATTTCATGTTCGGATCACTTGAAGAGAGCGTCATTGTATGATTGAAGTGTGCGTCCACCGATCAAAGGGAGGAGAATAAAGGGTCAGACAACCCATAAGATGAACTACAAAATACTGAAGGTACGCAGCATGCATAGGAATAGAGGACAGGAAAGGAGAGGTCCCCGTGCTCGACGCAGCCCTGAGTCTCCGTCTTGATGCATGTACTGTCACACCCTATCCGGCATTTGTGTGTACGTGGTCACCGAATTTATGTCTTTTCCCCGCTTGTGTTTTCTTACATGGAACAGACCCATGCTACTCCATGTTGTGTG
Source organism: Triturus cristatus (assembly GCF_964204655.1). NCBI lineage: Eukaryota > Metazoa > Chordata > Amphibia > Caudata > Salamandridae > Triturus > Triturus cristatus. The sequence goes on from NC_140591.1 coordinate 1,559,553,518, forward strand.
TGCACCAAGTGGCCTATTATCTTACCCATCTCTCTCTCTCTTGTTTTGTGTCGTATGTACACCAGAATAGCCTACTTGATGCACACGTCTCTCTCTCTCTCTCTCTCTCTCTCTCTCTCTCTCTCTCTCTCTCTCTCTCTCTCTCTCTCTCTCTCTCTCTCTCTCTCTCTCTCTCTCTCTCTCTCTCTCTCTCTCTCTCTCTCTCTCTCTCTCTCTCTCTCTCTCTCTCACACTCTCTCACACTCTCTCCCCCTCCCTCGAAAAAGGCTCTTTCTTGCCCTCTTTCTTCTTGAATAAATTAACGACATACACCTCTTTGGTAAGTGTATGATTGGCCTGAACACAGTGGTGTTCGAACAAATTGACAGAAACAAAAACGACCATACTTTACCACGTTACTACCTCTCCTTTTTACAAACATTAAGCCTAATCGGCTGAGAAGGAAAGGACAGGTAAGACGACTGATGTCTCCCAATCTGACCCACAACACGGGGACTATATGTCAGTGGTTTTTGTTCTTAAAGGACACCATCTCCACCACCCAGAATTACCCCTGACCAATTAGCCCGGAATAGAATGTCTAAAGCACCCTGTTCTCCCAAAGATAACTCCAGCCCTATACTAGCCGTCTCAGAGTATCCCGAACGAAACAGCTGATGGCCCCTGTTTTAAACTGATAAAGGGTCACCTACTGTATGAAAAGGATACTCGTGAACGCATGACCATAGCACCTCGCACTTACGGGTATTACCAAACCTTGCATTATAGGGCGCAGAAACTGACACCTAGAAGGCCAGACGATGGACAGGGACACCCACAGAACCCTGCACCACAGCAGTAATTAATAGATTAGTAACACGCACATTAACATCAGAGTTAATAGACACCAATCATATAGTAACAGATAAGAGCATTTCCGCAACTACTCAGTGGTTGGGAGAGAGAATGAAGTATGTAAATGTCTTCCCTGCCAAAATCTCTAAGACTTTAGTTTCTTATGACCTATTCAAGGATAACCTGCAGCCATCGGAAGAGAGGGGTCGGATGTGACGCACAGTCTGGCTGCGGATCATAAAACATCTATGACATCGACCAAGGGGGAAGCGACGAAGCAACAAGAGTGTGAGACGAGGCACCATTATCAGAACGATGAGCGCGAAGGGCTACATCGAGGCCCCTGCTCACTGACCAGCGTGCCTGAAATCTCAACCCGTCGGGCCCGATTGATGGGCCCAGTGCTGAAAAGATTCTGCCCCCCCCCCCTTTGGTCCGCATTTTTGATCCGACCCCATGCCACCCCATTCTCTCTTCCTCTTTCATTTTGGACTATGACTTTGACCTACTACCGAGGAACAAAAGGCCGGCACCCTGTCTCAAAGGTACCTGTGGTGAACTGTGTTAAGGAACAGGACTGTGAGCAAAGAACAGTGAATGGTCACACCCTGCCACGTGAAGAAATCGGATGTGAGCTGGACCTTAGTTCCACCGCCGGTGCTCAACAGTGCCAACGAAAGAAGAACAACAATGAGAGCTTACCAGTGATAGCTCTTTATAAAACAAGGACACTGGAAAGAAGAACACATGTCAAAGTTAAAAATACTCTCCCAACCACCTTATTATATTAACTATCTTCTTATCAAGTTTTCATGATGTTGCATCGATCACTTCCGACTGTACACTGAGAAGTTAAGAAAATGTAACTTTGTATAGTAACACCAGCCATGTACACGACTATACTGCAACTTTGAATGCACTTCCTCCTCGCCTACTTTATCAAACTGTATGAGACAATGTACAAATGTGTCAGATTACTCTAGCCTACCCTAACGACTCTGTATTTTTTAAATGTGTGACGAACATTGGCGATGCTGTAACTGAAAGGCTAACAAAGGTGAATATTGGCCGGACAAGCTGGCGAGATATGTTAAAAGGGAGGACTGTGGAAATTTAGCCTGCAAACTGAACATTATCTGCGCCATCTTGCCCCTCCCCAGCACCACGCGCAGCGAATGCACAGCCGCCATTTTAGGCACCCCACTCTCTCCCCGCTCACTCTCGACCGCCAGCGCTTTCCACTGGCGCTGCAAGCATCCCCCGCGCGCCGGCCACCCCCGCTCTCTCATACAGGCCATAAACCCTCTCCTTCTGCGCGACCCTGCTACGGAACCACTTCCAACCGACAACCCATACATGGTCATGCCTCTCCTTTGATAACCCCCCTTCCTCAGCGCCCCATTGTCTGAACTGGTCCCAGGCCATCACCTAGCCCTGCGGATGCAGTTTACTGCCCCTACTGTAAGGGAAACACCCCACATCAAAGGGATTACAGTAGATCAAAGCCCCTACCCCCTGAGACCCGGCCAGTTGCACACACCCCCGGGAATTAGCGGAATTCCCTGCTGCGCGATAGCCATCTCCCACTGCGGGTAGGGTGGGAACTTCTACTGTATCTATGTGTGGGATCGGATCTGAGCCGGGGCTTCAGGGGATGTTCTTTCAGGCATCAAGGGAATCTCAAGAATGTACTATGTGTAATAAAGCAATAAACCAGTGTATAAGAGACCAGGTCTCAGAGATGCAGTTAGAGCACCTCGTGACGATACCTTGCTGTCTGATCTGATGTGTTCTGCTCCGACGGAATAAAACTTTGTTTCCTGCCTTCCAGTCTCCGGCGCCTGCCTCTTTTATTGGTAAATTATCGAGTGGTATGAGAGGCGATTACCGCCGGGCAAATACTTGAAAGATTATCAACTGAAACTGCCGCTACCATTTAACACAGGGAGATCTACAAACGGAGAAATAGTGTCAACAAAGATTTCGGAAATCTGCTTCAGGGCCTCATCATTTCCCCCAATAGAAGGCCATTTTAAGGCTCTAAGATTGTTACTTACTAGTGGATCAATTACACTAATGTTAATATCTCCATTATTCAAGGGAGTTGATTGAAAAAAATGGGCTGCTAGTATCAAACATAGGGGATAATGATCACTGTCAGATCTGTCCTCAACTACCAAATCACGTAAAATTGGCCAAAGGCCAATGGATACCAGTATGTAACCAATACAGCTCTTACCGTTACTCCTGCTAAATGTAGCAGCGTTTGTGCTTTCAGAAGGCAATTGGCCATTACAAGCTCGAAGTCCATGTCCTGACACCAATCTTATTAACTGTGCAACGGCAACTGTGCAGGGTACTACCGGGATACTTTCCAAAGGGGGAATATTATTTGCCATCCCTTCTTCTTTGAACATATTTTCATATCCCAAAACAGGCTCAAATTTAAGACTAATATCGCCCCCCACAATTACCATTGCCCTTGGGTCAATTGAACTTAAAAATTGGTCTAGCTGTTCTATTACAAGGGATTATTTGCTAGATAAACTAGGTCTGTTATAAATATTTGTTATGTATAATTGATTTTTATCTTGTGTTCGTATCTTCACTCCCACTAAATCTTGTCATGGAAAATCCAATTGAAATATATCAGTACTTAGAGTAAATTTTATCCAGATAACAAGACCCCCCGAAGGCCTCCCTCTAACCGAAGGAATAGCATTAACGCTATATGTTTTAAATTCTACTTTATGAGGGATTACCAAGGCCCAAGTTTCTTGCAAAAGGATTATTTCACTTTGTCCAATGTACTTTTATCACTCTACATCAACATGTTTTCTTGTCATCTCCGCTATATTCCATGATGAAAATTGTATTTCTGGTTGCCATTCATTACTTTGCCATTGATGTCCTGACTCTCTCAGAGACCTGGTTGGACGATAACTCGATGCCTGACATCATTGCCGCTCTCCCAGGGGGCTATGATGCCATATGGCAGAACCGACCGGGAGGTGCTCGGGGGGGAGGGGTAGCAATCCTCTTTAAAAAGAGCCTATCAGTTGAGAGACTGCTATCTGAATCAGTGGACTTAGCTGTCTTGCTTGGGGTAAAGATAACAACGAACAATGTCTGCTGGGTGGTTTTGTCAGTCTACCGCCCACCAAAATCTACCCCACTCTTTTATGAGCTCTTTGGACCTATTATGTCGGACCTACGTTCCCGATACACGAAAATCTTGGTGACAGGAGATTTTAATCTGCACTGGGATAACCCCCATTGGGACTTAGCCACTCGTCAATTGGATACTATAATGACTGCCCTGAGTTTTATACAATTTGTGGATGCTCCCACACATATTAAAGGCCATGTTCTTGACCTTGTGTGGACGACAGACACAAATGTCACTCTTAAAGATGTTACACAATGTATATGGTCAGATCACCATTTAGTGATGACCATATACATAACACATCGCTGGAAACCAGGAGAACCCGTAAATGGGCTGAGGTTGATTTAATAGCTCTGACTAAGGTGCTATCGCCAATGAATCAGTCCTCAGACCTGGAAGGTAGCCTGGACCGAGAATACACGGATCTAACACAGAGCCTAGCTCAGGCTATTGACCAGATACCGCCAGTAAAATCACAGTTGATAAGGGGACCAGGTAAGGGGGCCCCCTGGTTTACGCCATCATTAAGGGAGCATAAAAGAAAGCTCAGAGCCTTGGAAAGAGGCTGGAGGAAAACCAAGCAAGACACAGCTAGGAATCTTTATAAAGCCTCCCTCAATCTATATAAAAAGCTCATTGTCCTAGCTAAAGCGGAATATTATGAGTCCCGCCTGAGTAAGGCAGTCAAAATCCAGAAAGAGACGTTTAAAATCCTGTCAGAGTTAAGTAAAAAACCTGAAAATTCCAAGTCCCTTATAAATTGTAACTCCTTTCAGGAGTACTTTTTAGAAAAAGTAAAGGCCATTATCACGGAAATAAAGAGTGGGATGGTAAATGGAACCGCCATAACTTCGGCCCAGTATAATCCAGTTGATTGTACTATTACAGCATTTCCAGAGCTGGATGAGCTGAGTTTGGAGAAACTGATGGGAAAAATCAAATCTGGCTCTCCAGCAGATCCGTGCCCACCCAGCGTTTTTCGTGCAGCTCGTCCCTTATTGGAGAAATGTATCATTTCCCTCCTCAATAGATCTCTGGAAACAGGGTATCTACCGGTGGAATTTAAGGAGGCACAGGTAAGACCCCTACTGAAGAAACCCGGTGCAGATCCTGCAGTGTTAAAGAACTACAGGCCTATTTCCCAATTGCCTTTCCTCTCTAAAATACTGGAACAACATGTATTAAAATCCCTGTCCCTGTATCTGGAGTCTCACCATCTACTCCATGAGCGGCAGGCAGGATTCCGAGCTCATCACAGCACCGAGTTGGTGATGCTCTCGGTGCTGGATGAATTAAGAGGCTTGGCTGACTGCAAGAAACCGAGCGCCCTGATCCTGTTAGATCTATCAGCGGCGTTCGATACGGTCAGTCATGCCTTACTCTTGGAGAGATTGAATGACTTTGGGATCAAAGGCCTGGCCTTTAAGTGGCTGCAATCCTTCCTCTCGGGAAGAACACAAAGGATACTACGGGGGGATCAAACATCTGAGGTGGGGACCTTGGAATGTGGGGTGCCACAGGGTTCAGCCCTGTCCCCATTGCTATTTAATCTCTACTTACAACCTTTGATTGCATCACTGGCCAGCAGGGGCTGTAGAGTCTTTAACTATGCGGACGATACACAGCTGCTGCTGAGTGTTGACAATTCAAGGACCGCGCAACTCAATGCTCAGAATATCTTGAGGTACACTGTACAATGGATGACTGGAAATCTATTGAATATTAATCCAGATAAGACCGAGGTATTGGTGATCCCATCCAATGCCTCACCTTGGAGTGACCTCTATTGGCCAGCGGAGTCGGGCCCTGCTCCAAAACCAAGTATGAATGTAAAAAGTTTGGGGATCAAACTGGATTGTGATCTATCGATGTCCAGTCAAATTTCCTCTCTGGTGGGTAGGTGTACAAATATCATCCGACAGTTGCGGAAGCTAACCCCTGTCCTCTCCTAATCAATGATGCGCTCAATCGTAGCAGCAACCGTCATCTCAAGGATAGACTACGGAAACGCTCTCTATCTTGGCCTACCTAAAACTCTCACTAACAGATTGCAGGTCGTCGGATATGACCACTTGACGAATATGTATGATGTACGATATAAGAAATGTGAAAAAGGCAATAAAAATAAGTTTAAAAAAAAAAAACAGATTGCAGGTCGTGATGAATGATGCTGCACGACTAATTTTTAGACTCCCAAGGAGAACTAAGGCCTCTCCTTTGCTCCACAGTCTGCACTGGCTCCCCATCAAAGTGCGAGTGGAATTTAAGAACTTATGCACGGCTCATAAGGCAATATACGGTCAGGCACCAGCTTACATCACAGATCGTTTGGAGGTGTACAGCCCAGTGAGAACACTTAGATCCTCAGATTCTCAGTTATTGGCCTGCCCCCGTTACAATCTTGTAACTAAGGGAGGAAGAGCCTTCTCTGTATTAGTCCCTCAGCTATGGAACACGCTGCCTGAGGTGCTGCGCAGGGAGGGGATCCTCCTGTGGTTTAGAAGGATACTAAAAACACTGCTGTTTAAAAGAACCCTTGGTGTAAACTAGACCAGGAAGTGCCTTTCATTTTGTGTTTGCCTAGTTTATTGTTGTTACCACCGATTTCCGAGCGCCTAGAGACCTGTAGGTGATTGGGCGCGATATAAATCTAACATAACAATAACAATAACAATAACTTATTTTCTGATTGAGTACTACTTCCACCTCATTCCTGGTTCCTACAGTATCCTGACCCTTATTATCATTGTTACGATTATAATTAAAATAATCCACTTCATTATTTTCTACTGGCTGGTTAACCTCGACTGCAAGCACACTCTCGTCAGGCAAAATCACTGACAGTACCTCTGATATGTCATGAAGCGTAGCTGCTTCTTGTTTGTTTGCAAAACAAAGTTCTGACGCCTGAGAACAATCTGATAACTGCGACTCACATTGTAATACAGATAATTGTCAGTCTTGGGCATTTAGATCTGATAGAGCCTGAAACCTGTTAGAAAGAGAAATTGGAGCGGCGTTATACGCAAAAGGCCCGAGTGGAGGTTAATAGAAGTATCCCAAGGGAAGGGCACAAATGCTAGTACTCTGAGTATAGGGTGAGTCACCAACATTTTGTAAACTACGAACCATCTGTGGCCTGCGGAAATTAATCACAATGCAGTCACCATAAATACACTTGGAAGAAGGACCAACCCACCCAACTCTGTGGACCATTAAGATCTCCTTTATAGCAGACGGATGGAATCTTTTGTGTTTTATTAACCAATCGATGGTTTTATTGCGTAAATCAACCCACGTCTCCTTCTGATCCTCCCTATGCGGAGGGACACCAGCCAGAACTAGAACATAGGGACATGTGGCTGGCGGTAGGTTCAACACATCAATATTAGGCTTCAAACAATTCTTGGTTTTATTATTTACTGTATTGTTGGTCCCAGTGCCTGTAGCATTCAGAATCAATATTGTGCGAACCTACATGTTTCATGTTCAAACCTTTGGGCACTCCCTGTGTTTTCCCTTTCATAGCATTATGATTCATCAAAGTGCAATCCTTAACTTTACCGTCTAAATTTAGCAAATTTGCAGGTAGATTACCATCTACTACTGCCTTCGGACCTTCTCTCACTGTAGCATTTGGTTTTTGAATTACATTATTGCTACTTAGATTGTTTAAGTTATTTATGGCAATATGCATTCGATCTAGTTTTTCCCATAGAAGGGTACATTTCTTTTCAAACAATTCTTCAACACAAGCTAGCATTGTACTTAATACAGAGTCCTCAACTATAGCAGGAGTAGCAGTCATAGCGTCCGCAGTATTATCATGTCTTACATTAGTCTGTGTGCCAACCGAAATAGCTTTCAGTGTGTCATAAGCAATTACATTTTTAGCATGATTATCCAGCTCTTTGCTTTTTGGGCACTCCGCTGTCGTTTTGTTCATGGCTCTATCTCCTTTCTTACATCAGAGGTTTTGGAACCACTTGCTCTGGTGGCTATACAAGGTACTTCTGAAACCGCAGGTAGCGTTAAATCCGTAACTAATACAGGTGGATTCGATAACACGTTTGAAGATATTGTAGGTGATGATGTTTGTGCAAAGTCCCCCAAGTTAGAATGAGAAATACCCAGCGATAGACCTCTCTGCAAGGTAGATGGATCCAAGGAAAGACACTGTTAAGTTATTTCTATTTCACGAGTCAGTAATGACTCTGCCCTAGCTAAAAATGCGTCCAGTGTACCCACAACTCCTTTATGCTTATTCATAGTAGGACTTAGAAACACCAATCCCTATACCAAACCTCACAGATGAACACAAATACTATGATGTAGATTATGAGTACACAACAGTACCTGCATACTACAGCTTATGACCACACCGGTGTCCAAGATGTCAGAGAGATGGCCCAGCCTGGCCTCCTCTGGGCTCTGACGGGCACAGATGGGCATGCACTTGGCCCAGGCATGCCCGCGTGCGTCCTGCACTGCGGGAGCCAACTGCCCCTTTTGAAGCTTCTCCTGATGCTTCTGCAATGATGTGGTTGGCTGTGCGCCATGCACAGCAGGCTGGGTATTGCGGTCCCCCTGGACCGTGCGTGGCAATGGAGGCAGGTGGAGGCAGAAAAAGATCCGTGTCAGCAGCTACCCTGAGCAGGAATGGCAGCAGGTAATTGTAGGTGCTATGCAGCAGAAGAGAGAAGCGGAACCCACATCACGGGTGCCTGCAGCCGCTTTTGAAGCACCTCCTGGTGTTTCTGCATTGACGTGGTTGACTCTGCACCACGCACAGCAGGCTGGGTGTTGCGGTCCCCCTGGACCGTGTGTGGCAATGGAGGCAGGTGGAGGCAGAAAAATATCCGTGTCAGCAGCCCCCCTGAGCAGGAATGGCAGCAGGTAATTGTAGGCGCTATGCGGCAGAGCAGAGAAGCAGGACCCGCGTTGCGGGTGCCCGCAGCCGCTTTTGAAGCACCTCCTGGCGCTTCTGCAGTGACATGGTTTGCTGTGTGCCACGCACAGCAGGCTGGGTGTTGCGTCCCCCTGGACTGTGCGTGGCAATAGAGGCAGGTGGAGGCAGAAAAAGATCTGTGTCAGCAGCTACCATGAGCAGGAATGGCAGCAGGTAATTGTAGGTGCAAATAGGGATGTGTGATAAAAGACATACAGCTACCCTGACAGTAACAGAAATAGAGGTTTGAACAAAAGTAAAAGAGCAGACATTTTACTTAACAGTTTCCACAATCTGTGTCTGGTGTGGTGCCCATCTGGGTTTTGGTACAAAGGTAGGAACAGAAGTCAATATTGTGGATGGTGCTGAATGGGACAACAAAATAGTGCACACTTTAAAACCTCCCCCACCCTCCTGGCTCTTCCAAATGAAATAGGCATGATTTCCTTCTCCCCTTCAGATCATCCTAATTCAGCACCTGGCTACCCTCAAAGGGCCTATAAAAAGATGAAAGTATGAAAAGTTCCACCTGCGAGGTTGACTTTTCTCATTTTGAGAATAGATGTGGTTTACAAGTTTGAAATTGTAATTTTTTAATCATGGGGCAAAGGTGTGTATTAAGTTGCTTATCTTCAAGGGTGCATCCTGTCGGATTTAGTTTTGAGTGCCAATAGCAAAGTCTCTCATCTGCCTATGTATATGCACCTAAACATGAATTTCAGACGTGCTCCTTTTAATCAGATCTTGAAGCCATCACAATATTGAGGGAACAGTAGGCATCTTCCAGGGCATTGCTATGCTCCGTTTCCCCAGGTGCAAAGCAAGGTCTACAAAGCTGGATTTGTTTTTGGCTTGCATCTAGTGAATTGACACTGCCGAAAGTAGTAAGTAGCAGTCATGCTGTCAGTGCTATCAACAAGCCAAGTAGGGAGTGTAGGAGAGTAGGATCTGCCTCTTATGATTACCCCCACTTTTTGCTGGTGTTTCACTGTTTTTCGACTTTAGTCTCGCTGGGACCCTGCTATTCAGGGCCCCAGCCTAGCTGCTTCCTCTCTAAATTCATTGCATGTACTTTAGGTACACCACAGATTGGATCCTGAGGTACCCTTCAGAGTCCTGAAAGAAACACCACATAACTAGCAGAATATCTGACATGGTGTGAGACTCTGCTGACGGTTGAGTAAACACATAGACAATATGCTATAGAGCCTTCTGATCCATCATACAGATCGACATTGCGTTTGATGGTCAAGAGATTGAGGCCTAAGTATCACATTATGATTTATACACTTTATTAGCAGAGTGACTATCTTATGATCCTGATGAATGCCTCAAACTATTTTGTCACCTGGGCAAAAACATGTTGATCACTAGAAAGGGTATTTACTTTCAACGCTATAATCACTTGCATTTTAACTGACTACTACACAGGTAGGAAGAATAAAGGTGTTGCCCCTATGTAGATAGCTTTTTAAATACACTTATTCTTTCTTTTTTTGCACTCTGCTCCTCCTTACCATATTGAGTTGGTAGAACCAACCCGTGCTTTGCACTCCTGCTCCTTCCCTCTTGGGTGAAGTCGTAGCTCACACGGGGTACCTTGCGGTCCCCGTGTGTTGGAGGAACCCAATGATGAAGCATGTCACCCTCAGGTGAGTGAGGGTTTCCATCCATAACTTTGTTATGCCCGTTTCCCATTGCTATTTTTACTAGTTTTTCTAAGAGCGCTACCCTATACTAAGTGTGTGTACCATATACTTTGGAAGAGATATAGGAAAAAAATATCTATTAGGTAGCCTAGTTCTTCCCTTGACCCTCCACGTGTGAGAAGGTACTCCAAAGGCCTACCAGGGGCTGAAGCATGTATTATGTCACCCCTGGAAAGCCACCGAAAATGACACCACAGGTCTGCCACAGCAGCCTGGGTAAGGTGGTACATGTACCCCTTAGGTTCACTATACCTCACCACTCACTGCACATAGTAACCTATTAGTCACCCCTATAGCAGGCCTTATCAATCCTGAAGGCAGGGTGCTTGGTTATATTTGAGAGGGTGCCCAAGCATTTGCTGAGCCCCTCTGCAGCCTTTGGAATCTCTTTTCCGGGGTTGTCAGTGGTGCAGCCTGACCATATACTCTTAAATGCATTATACCATAAATGGTTAATGCTAACTTTGGACTAGCTACATGGAAACCTGTTGTGTTTGGTGTCAAACACCTTGGAATCATACGCCCACATCAGTTCTTGATGTGAGGATATGATCCCACCCTTCTAGAGGGAGAGACATGGCAGTACTGGTATTCCCGGTAGAAATCTAAGAGAGCCTTGGCATCACAAAATGGATGCTGCAGCCACAGACACAGGTCTGGCCTCCTGCTGCTGACCGAAACTCAGGCAGGGGAGGCCTGGACAATAGGTTTCCTGTCCCAGGATGGTGTAACCACCTCCCATACAGGCTGATGTGTATTTGGGCTTGTTGGGAGCACTCAGAGTGATTTGAAGTCCTGCACTGGGGGCACATTTGGTGTCCCTGTGCATAGTCCAGCTCAAACCAGCCCTACTCTGGCACAACACTGGACAAAGGAAATGGGTGTAGCCACCCCTCTTTCCAAACCCTCCCATAGGAGTGTCCCTAGAGCTAGTCTAACCCCTTACTTAGGTATAAGTTAGGAACCTCTGTAACCAGAACTTTAGATATCCCGGGACAAAACTCTGAAGCTGAATTCTTGAACTTTGATGCTCTACTAATGACTCGAGGACTGAAGAAATCTCCCTTAGGGTCAATGAGTGACTCTCCTGCTTGTCAGACACTAATGAAGCATTTTGCATCTCCGAAGATCCTGCCGGACTCTGAAGTGATTACAGCCCAGGAAGAGGATTTCCAGACATCTCAGAGGCCATCCCGAGTCCCCAGCAAAGCTGAGACCCACAGCCCTCGTGAGTAGCGTGGAACCAGAACTCCTGGTCACTGTGCACTTTTGCAAGTGGATTGACTTTTCAACTTCTCTTGAAGTTGTGCTTGGGGTTACTTGTAGCCCCCACCTCGAACAGAGAATCCACCGAAGATTGTTGGCCTAGTTACCCCGAGTGACCATTTTGTGTTTCCTCTCGAGGCTCCTTCGCGATCCCTGGTCCGTCGACTGGTGGGTCCCTGAGAAGGCAACTTTGATTTTCCTTGGGCTTCCCTATTGCTCCAGACGTGCCCATACTCCCCTCCAAGTGGTGAGTCCTTCAGACCTTGCTGGTCTACACCAAAGCATCTTTCTCCTTTCTGCGTGGGTTGCTGTTGCCAAGACTTGTTGTGTCCAATCCTGGCAACGATGCTGCAGCATTCAACATCCTTTGTGGGACAGCTCGAACCCAGCTCCTGGTTGTCCTCGATGCCTCCTGGTCCTCGTCGCTGAAGAATCAATCTTCACCTTCTTCACATGAAATACCTGACATTGGTGGGCATCCACCTATCGTCCTCCTGATCTCTGGCCTCTCTTGTTTCAAGTGTCTTCTCATCTTCAATCCAGGCTTGGATCTCTTCAGACACTTCGCATCTTCCCGGCAGAAGCACTTCTTTTCCAGCTCCCACTGAAATCTGTGACGTGACCTGACACCATTTGACACCTATGCACCTGGCTTTCCTGGGTGAGGTAACACCAGTACTCTGGTGATCAGGTGGGTGTTGACCCTAGAACTTCCTAAATCCCAAAGGGTTTGGTCTTGACTCCTCTCTAAGTGTTCCTAATCTTTAAAAATCTAACCGCAACGTTTCCCATAGAAGCTAACTGGAGCTTGCAGCTATGTTCTCACACTGCACATGGCCCCTGTGTCACTACCTTGGGTGGTTCCTTGGGTCCCAGTGATTCTACAGGCTCTAGGCCTTGTGTCTAGCAAAGTTGTGGTTCTTATACCACTATTTTAGTATATGGTTTGGCTCGCCCCTAGGTCATGATGTTTGTTTGTGCTATTTTACTGTCATATTTGAAGTGTAACTTATGTGTTTTGATCTCTAGTCTCGTAAAGAGACTAGGAGGGTGTGTTTAGAAATAAATACATATATGTTATATATATTTACCTGGTGTGGCTGTCTTTCATTTAGCCATTCAAGAGATTATAGACTGGTAAAACAAGCTGCTTTACATTCCTTCAAGACTTAGCCTGAAGGCTGCTCTCCATAGATACCACTAGGATAGCTTCCAATAACGGTTGTCTTTAACCTATCATCAATAAGGGGTTGTTTGGACTGGTACAGGGTGCCCACTATAACTAGTGGACAGCATATACCAGGCCAACTTCTCACAGGGAGGTCTAGTAGGTACTCATGTGCGTGCAATACCATACTATGTGGAAGAAGTGCACTAGTGTGATTTGACATCTGTGGCATTTGGGTAATTTCCATGGAAGCTCTGTATATATGTTGCTGAGTCATGCCAGGGAAAATATGTGCAATTCAGTTGTGCATACTTCAAGCGAGCATTTTTGTTCACTTTTTCAGTGTATTCCAGCATGCACCTCCCATTCGTTTAAAAAAATGTCTTCTCCCATTTAGTGCTCCCATTTGATTGTCTGTGCATTAGTGGTGTTAAAGAATGTAGGTGCCACGGCTCAGTGCATACATGTCCCTGCTTTGAGTTGTATCTCCTATGCCAGTATTGTGGTCAGTACCCTCTGACTTCACTAGTTCTGCTGCCCCCTTCCCTGTGTGGCATTCTTTAAGCATGTTTTATGGTCAAGAATTGGCCCTTATCTAAGCAATAGTCCTCCACTAGATTGTCAAGTTCAAGAAGCTTACCGTCAGTGTATAAGTCAACCATCATGGTGCTTTAAGCCTGGTACCACACTTGTGTTGCATAATTTCTCAGCAACAGTGACTAGACTCAATGCCGCCCATAGTTGGAGATCTGTTAAATATGGGGTATTAATCCCCAGTCTCCTGGAACAGGTGTTTAATAGCTCTCAATGGTCTACGTAGGGGTGCTTATTTTATACCCTAGTGTATAGCACCTTTGGAAGGTGCCTGTCACCTAAAATGTACCTGATGTCTCTCCTTTTGGCATCCATTTCCACTGCGAGCCACCTTGCCAGCCATAAAAAAGTACGAGTATATACTAGGTCTTGTGGTTATGCACTCTTATTTCACCTCTTTCAGTGGGAGCTTTGTTTTGTCTAATTGTTCCCTATATCAATTTTTATAATATTGAATATCAGATTGCGGAATAAAGATTTCTCTGGGCTATGGCCATAAGAAAATATAGGAAACAAGGGAGGACAATCACTTTGATAGTAGTTGCTAATCCAAGAGGGGAAATCAGGAACCTGTGACAAAACTAGAGAGCCTGCATATTTATCTAGGTTGTCCTCCCTCAGTTTCAAATTTCTGTGATAAAATGGGTGCCAGTTCTTAAATAGGAACAGATAATACTTCTCCCATGTAACCTTTAGACCTGACGGTTCTCTGAATTCACTCAGTAACTGTTTAAGTTGGGGTAAAGCTTACATCGGGTCTCTCAGAAACAGTAACTCTCTGTATGTGTACCATGCTGCTGCATGGTGCCTGTTTACTATTTGAATTCCCCAGGCAGAGCTCCTGGATCATAGCAAAAAGGACAAGGTCTGGATAATGGGCATACTTGTTGGGTGTTCCTTTACAGTTGCCACTTGTTTGAGAATACCTTTGGAGTGTGCACCTGATCCACAGGTTCTGAGTTAGTAGGTTTAGTCACTTCTGGAGACTACCACCGATCCCCACGGTGGTCAGCACTTTGAACAAGTATGGCCCCAATAAAGTATATTTTCTTTTGTCCTCATATGAGACAAGATGCAAGGAGCTTTTCTCTGTATTGCTGTCTTGGGCCTCACAGCTCCGATCCTCGACTTCTATGCATGGCCTCTTCCAATATTCAAGGGTTTCCAAAGTCCCACTTTGTACTCCTCACATTGTTCATTTTTGTCTTATTCCTTGGACCTCTGATGTTCATTTGGTCACACAGCTAATTGTTAAAAGGGTTTACCACACTCAAATCCATTTTCTTCACTCATTAGAGCAGTCCAACTTATAAATATACTGTGATCATCCAACCCAGTCAGTACACCCTGGTGGATCAAAGACTATCTATTTCAAACAGATTTCTCTTTATGCAAGTAAAATTCAAATAGAATAAAAAGAAACTGTGAATGTGCTTTCCCCACTCTTCCACTTGCAAAATGCTAAAGACCACTAGTGATAGGCTTACCTTAATGAATATGTTCATTATATTTGCTACAGTCTTACCTACTTCCTGCCTGTAAGATTGGACACCCAGACAGTGCAAAACCCTCTGGACATCATCTGCCTTCTCAACATCACATTTGTGGCAACACCTTTTCTCTTGGCCTCCCATCTTAGATAGGTTCTTCGGGGACCAGTAAATGCTATGCATTGTAAATAAATGGTAACTTCTCAGAGGTGCAGATTTAACAGTAGACCAAAGTGTAGACATTGATACTTGCCAAAACGTTATTTCATTCCAGCACTGGCAGGTCCTTTTTCCACACCTCCTCTAGAAGGGAAATTGGCCCATCTTCAACTAACACCAGCATCCTGTACCATTTTAGTACTTCCTTCTTCTTAGGGTGGGTGCTTTGCAGCTTTAATTCCCATTCCAGGTTCCTTTCTCCAAGATGTTCCAGCACTTCTGCTCAACTCACCAGTTGATAATATTTAAATTTGGAGATCTTCTTGCAAATAAGTTGTGACAGGTTGTCTCATGTTATTGAAACATCCTTTTCCATCAATTGTCCCCACTGTGTAATCCCTGCTTCTTTTAGAGTTTGAGACAGTGCACTCTTTAAACACTCTTGATTTTCTTTGGAATTCCCTATCGGAGCAGACTTGTTATAATATGGTATTTTTAGCAATTTAACTTGTGTCCATATCTTACATGAGCCTTTCAACATCTTCAATCTAATATACATCAGGACGTAACAAATTTTGGATGACCAAATTTCATTAAGAAATTGTCTCTTCCTTCTGGTGAATTTCTGGTAATGGCTTGGAACAATGGGGAAAACTGTTGAGATCCTACCCCTATGAGTTTTTTATATGTTTTTCAGCTGGAAAGCCCAACAATATAAGTGGCAATCTGGAAGGGATATACCACCATCTATTTCCCGCCTATGTAACTTCTTCCAGGCAATTATCGAACACTTATGGGCCCAAATAAAACTGCTCAGTTCCCCATGTAAATTTGTAACCACTCTGTATGAAATTCCAGCAGTGTAGCGTTAAATATGAAAGCGAACTTCGTCAACTACATAATTTTGTTTACACCGATTCTACCCAGAATTGAGAGAGAGCACCCAAGAGTGCAATAGTTTTTTAGTTTCTCCCATACATTTACTAAAATATCTTATCCAGGACTTTAATTACCTGAACCCTAGGTATCTAATTGTATTATTTTCCAATGAACTATCTAACCAAGTATTCCATGACACTAGTTCTAGTTTTTGTTGATTTACTAAATAACCTGTCACTCTTCCAAAATCATCCAAAGGATCACGAATAGGAGGAAAAGATCTTGAAGGACGTGTGTGTAAATCATTAAGTTGTCCGCATATAGTGCCACTTTTTTTCTCCCAGTCAAAATGTTGACATGGGTTTATCTTCTGATTTGTGCTGAGATTTTTTGCCAACAGCTTAATATATAGATTAAAAAGTAGTGGGGGTAGGGGGCGCCATTGCTGAGTTCCTCTATTAATCTGAAATTGTTTTTCACCTTACCATTCACTAACATCCTAGCTGACGGATCTGTATTTATGATCTTAATTGCTCCAAGGAAATCATCTCATAATCCATAATCCTCAAACATTATATGCAGAAACGTCCAGGTTACTCTTTCAAATGCCTTAGCTTCATTGAATGTCCTTATGGTGAGAGGGTAGTTTTTCGCTGTTGCTATATATATTGCACCTACTAAATTGTGTTTCAACTCAAATAGCTGTCTAACATTTATAAAAAAAAAAACGATCTACATGCACCAATCCCCAATCACCTTTTTGAGTCCTTTTGCTATGATTTGCATGCATATTTTGTAATCACTATTTAATAGAGATATTGGCCTGTGTGACTTGTACACTTTAGGATTTTCTTGGGTTTCAAGATTATACTAATTGTTGCTTTGTCCCATGATCTTGTTTGAGCATTACTTTCTACATATATTGTTGTTAATAACCTAGCCAGAACAGGAGTGACTTCTTCCTTTAGGGCTCCACATAGTTAATTTTGTGTTCAATCAAGACCTTCAGCTTTCCCCTTTTTAGCCTTCACAGTGCTCCTATAAATTCCTCCATTCTTATTTCTTGGTTGTGACTGAACTTCAAGTATGCTAGTAGGTCTGGGTGTTCCCTCTCTCTTTGTCACTTATTTATCTGTTCTACTGTGATATCACTATCATTTTTATATAAATCCTGAAAGAATTCAACAAAAACTGACTGTATATCCTGATCTTCTACATGCCATTCACCAGTCTCTTTGTTTTTAGTTTCGTGAATTTGATTATTTCTGCTATCAACCCTTATCTTCCATGCCAACAGTTTACCACAACCTTCTCCATACTCATAATGGGCTAATTTACTAGCCTCCCATGTTTTCTGTGTCATTCCATCCAAGCAATGTACCAACTCCTCTCTGGCCTCCCTAATCCTATTACCAAATCTACTTGTTCTTCAGCTGTGTCGCAGATATTCAGTCTTCTTTGCAACCCCTCATTCTTTAATTCCAGTTCTTCCAAGTTAAGCTTATGCTCCTTTTTTCTGGGTAGCTTAACTGATAATTCGTCCCTGTATAAAGGCTTTATATTCATCTAGTATGTGTATAGAAGTAGAATTTTTGTTTATTAGAAAAAGATATATTGTGTCATCCTCAAGCTGTCTCATTATAATTGGGTAATTTAACAGAGTTCTATCCACAGTCCATCTTGTGGGAGCTGGCTCTTTATCTAATTTAACTACTAGCTTCATCGGTGAGTAGTCAGATAGATGCTCTGGCTGATGTTCTACTTCCTTAGCTGGCTGCCTCAACCCTTTGCTTAATATTTATTGTTATGTAAACTTTTTTTTATGGCCCACCCTCTGCCTATAAATATCTATTAAGCCTATGTCATTAATCATGCATTGCACACTGTCTCTCATCCCTGGGGAATTTACCATTGGTCTGGTCATTGATTTAAATGGATTTAGCAACACATTAAAATACATTTCTATCACAATATTATTTCCAACAACTAATAATTGTCCATATAATTCTCTAAGTGGTCCCGGGTCATCAATATTTGGGCCGTAATGTCAAATAAAGTTGTACCTACATCCCTCTATTTTAATGTTAACAATCAGCCATCTCCAATTGGGATCTGCAGTGTAGTTTTGCACCTTAGCTTACGCTGAGCTTTTTTATTAGAATGGCAACCCCTTTACATTACATCTCTGGTTTGTACATGCAAACTGTCAGATATATTTTTGTCTTATTAAAATCTTTTCCCATCCGCCCTGAACTAGGTGTATTTCCCACAATATTATAATCTCATTCACTGATTAATTGAGATATTCTAAAGTTCTCCTCTTCCTGCCATGTACCCAGTGATTCATGGCGATCAAACAGAGTTCATTGCGGGAAGAATGATGTCAACTAATAGCCGCTTTTTGATTCAAGCTCTCGATTATTTTAATAGCAATAAGACTTCTGCTTGCATAGCGATGGTGGATGATGAAAAGGCCTTCGATTTGGTGAATTGGGACTCTATTTTTTGCACTTTTAAGGTTTGGCTTTCCATCATCTATAATAAAGATGATTAAAAATATTTATTCGGAAGCTGAGGCATAGATTATAATCAATGGGGGTGAAGCAGGCACGGTTAAAATTAATCGTGGAACTAGGCAGGGATGCCCCTTGTCACCTCTTTTGTTTACTTTTTTTATAGAACCTTTAGCAATTAGTTTACGTTCAAATAGGAATATTAGAGCCCCTATTGCAGGGATGACTAAAATCAAACTTTTCGCAGACGACGCTATTCTTTATTTAGATCCGGAAAAATTAAATATTCAATATACTCTCGCAGAATTTCAAAAGTTCGAACAAATCGGAGGGTATAAAATAAATACCACTAAAACTGAGATTTTGATGTTAAATACGGAGGTCGATTGTCTACTGGAAAAATTAAAATCCCAGGCGTTGAAAATCGACCCAATTAGATATTTAGGGATTTTCGTTACAACACACTATAGAGATTTATTAAAAAATAATTATGAAGCAACCTGCGATAAGATCGCTAATCTTTTGGCTAAATGGTCCAATCTTCCTCTTACTTTGGTGGGTCGAATAGCTTTAATTGAAATGTCTATTCTACCTCTCTTGGATTTTTATTTATTAATGTCCCGATTAAACTTAACGTTAGTTTCTTTAAACAAATTGATACTATGATTAGAAGTTTTATATGGAACAAAAAGAATCCTAGAGTTCAGCTTCCAATTTTACAACTTGATATTAATATGGGAGGACTTTCTTTACCGAAAATTCATTTATATTACGAAGCGGCACTATGTGACTACATGACATGTATTTATTTGTTATCTTGTTAGTTGGATCCTTACCCTGACAATGTTGTTTAATCATTTTGCAACCCCTTGTCTCAAATAAGGACATCTTGTTTTTTTCTTTCCCACAGTAAAAAATTGTCCAAATTATATAAGCTCTTCTGCCTCTCCCTTCTGGCCCTCACCAACCTCACAAACTCCCTGGGAAACCCTCCATATTGTTTCACTGAATATCTCCAGATATCCTTGAGAGTCCTCTCCCCAACACCAACTAATGCTTCCCTTTCATGTTTTGTGATAAGCTCTCAACTCTGAACCTCAACTGGATCTTTTATATTGTTCATTTTATTATCCCACATTATCCGGAGCATTGTAGGAAATTTCACCTGAGCTGTGGCTCCTAGGGATCAAAGTTCCTGTATGTGTTTTCCTAGTTCCCACTGTCTGTCTTGAGTCACTCTATATATGTCAGACCTAATATGGAAAGGTTTTCAACAGAATCTGTTCCTTTAAGGTGTAAAAACGTACATTAATTAGTATTTTCCTGGGCTTGTCCCTCATTGGATTTCTTTTAAATGGGTCTGGATGTATTCTCTGTATCTCACCTTTTAAAACTTCTACTGCTACTGAAGAACTAGATTTAATGATTAGCTTACCCACAAAAACCTTTTAAAACTTCACCTTCCATGTTTTCCAGAATATTCAATAACCTTATATTGTTCCTCCTAGCATTATTTTCTTAAGATTCAACTTTGTCACACAATCTCTTTCTCTTGCTTTCAGTATTTGAATCTCTTTATCAGTTATTTCTACCTCCTTAATTAGATTATCTATAGAAGCTTCCATATTGGTTAATCTCTCTGTGAGGTCAATTATCCATTTTTTTTTTAACAGAGTTTTATATAGTGCAAACTTGACACAAATCGGGTATCAGATCGCTTTACATAGCATCAGTTGCATAACATGAGGACACATTCATTGTTGTTAGGCACGGGGAGATTAAGTGATTTGCCCACAATCACAGGATGTTCAGCGTCATTTCCGAGACTCGAACCCAGTTCCCCAGATTCGAGGTCGACCACCCTAGCCATTAGGCCAACTCCCATCCCCTAATACTAGTTTCTAAACTGTCACAGGTGCAATGCATTTTGGCATGATTATGTTCTAAGATGGCAAATTTGGATTTAATTTCCTCTGATAATTTAACTAAGAGAGACTCCATGCTGGGATGTTCTGCAGCAGCCTGCACTTGTTCTTCCTTCCTGGGGACACTACATGAATAAATACATCGACTTCGCTCTCTCTGTTGTCCCCAGGAGTTTTATGAGCTAGTACATTAAACCTATTAGTTAGAAGACACCCTTCCCTTCAGTCAACTTAGGTTGCTTTTCCATGTCAATGCTGTCCATTGGCAGGCTCAAAGGGTCGAACTGGGTTATAATGCTTCTATCCTGTTTCCTAGCTTGTACCTTAAAAAGGATTACAGTGATGATATAATCTTAACACTCCCCACAGCTGTAAACTGAGATGCTAGATTTAACTTGCCACCCATATCAATGAACATCTCGCAAAGCCATAGAACAAGGTATCATGTAGTCAACACCTCCATCGCTTCTCTAGCTTCCCCCGTTCTGAGGCTGTCATGTGGATCTCCATTAAACAGGTATTGTGTGTCTTCTTTTGATGAAGCAATGAGTATAGCTTATAGGAACCCATCCCTGTGACATTTCAAGTAATAAAGTTATATATGTGACTGTGAGCCATGACAGCCATAGGGTGGTCTCTCTGCTTTTCTTCCTCCAATTTGATTGAATTATTGTTGTTAACCAGTGCTATAATGCTTGTGCTCACTCCCCGAAAACAAGGTTAAATTGGTCTCTACCTAATTGGTATATTTAATTTACTTATAAGACCATTGTAGTGTTGTATACCATGGAATTAAGGGCTACCAATGGGCCTGCAACACTTATTGTGCCATCCAATTAAATAGCACCTTCAAACATGCCCCAGGCCTAACACTGCAACCCCTTTTGCCAAGCCTTAAAAGTTCCCTGTTATAACATATGTCAACCCAAAGATACAACCTAGGTAGTCCATAGGGTAGGGTGCATTGTAATGTAGATTTAATTTTCACATGTCCTGTTAGTGAAAAACTCCTAAAGCACTACTGTAAGTCCTACTACTCCCATAGGATAACATTTGAGATTCCTAAATACATGTAATATGTTGTAATGTCTAAATGGAGCATGTAGATATCTCACGTTATCAATAAGACCGTAGTCATTGTTGTGTCATTTTACTCCTGCACCTGTGGGCAGACTCTAAGAGGACTGACTACTGTTGTGGCCTGCAGTGCACTCTGCAAGACTGCTTTTCTATAGGTGGAAGAATAGCTTTGCTACCTGTAGCCTACCTAGCCCTGCAGAGGCTAGCATGGCAGGTGAGCCCGGTATCTTCACCTAAACCCAGGACAAACAGAGTGACTCCTGGGGCTAGTTTTCTGGCCTTTTGTTCAGAGCCACAGTGGTACAAAAGGCTCTAACTACCATGACAATACACCTGAACCTCAGCTCAGTGATCACTGAACCCGCAAAGGGTGTTTCAAAACTCCTGGACTATTGTTTGTGGTAACAAAGGTGCCCAGATAGCCAGGTTACCGAACTGAGCATTTAGACACATTTGCCCAAAAAGTACTCAGAGAGACAGAAGGAGACCAAACTGCTTGCCTATCTAATATAAGAGCATCGCTGGTCGGATTGACTTGGTAGCTTCTCCTGCTTCGTTCTTCTATGCAGCAGCAAATCCTGTTCAGTTGTCCATTGCCAAATGGGTATCCACTCTCGTGGAAGTGTTGGCTATAAACCTCTGCTTCATACACCTGGAGAATATTGACTTCCGAAAAAGGGACTGAGGGCCTGATTCACAATTATAAAGTTAGACTTTTGGTCTAAGTTTAGAATAAAAGTCTAACATTACTATTTTTTGGTATTCACAAAGGTAAGTTAGGAGTAGTATCTTTATGACTGTGAAGGTTTCTGCAGACGGGGGGGAGTTTCCACACTCATGGCAGAGTTTCCACACTCAGGGTAGAATCTCCGTGAAACTCTGCCCCAAATTCAGAGATCTGCCCAGAGAGCAGAGATTCCGCCCCGAATGAAGAAACTCCTCCTGAATATGGAAACTGCAGTCGTAAAGATGCTACTTGTAACTTACCTTTGTGAATACCGAAAAATAGTAAAGTTAGACTTTTAGTCGAAACCCTGACCAAACGTCAAACTTTACCTTTGTAAATTGGGCACTAAGTTTGAATGTTGAAATCCTCACCACAGCTTCGACCCGAGTCTATCCAATGAAAATGCTCCCTCCTCAGGACTCCTCCTGTCTGACACCACTTCTGTGGGGAAACCCACTCTAGTAAAAATCCCCATCAGTGACCTGGCCACTACTGGTGCATTGATGGTCGTCAGAGGGATGGCCTCTGGGTACTTAGTGGCCTGCTCCACCAAGATCAGGATGAACCTCTTGCCTAAGGCTGTATAGGTTTCTCAGGGTCTTACAATATCAATGCTCAACCTCTCAAATGTTGTACCAAAAACAGATATTGGAGGCAGGGGAACCTTAAGCTTTTCCCCAGTCTTACAACTAGTGTGGGAGGTGAGACAAGTCCCACAGAATGAATCAGAGGCTGTTTTCATCTGGGCCAGTAAAAGTGATTCATAAGTCAGGCAAAGGTTTAGTCCTGCCCCAGATGTTCTGCTTGGGGTAGCTCATGAGCAAGCATCAGTAGGAAGGCCCTGCAGCATTGGGGAACTACCAAACCACACAAGCTGCCCCATGCTCAAGAGCCTTTGGCTCACTATACAGGAGGTCATTCACACAATATATGAGCTGATCTCTAACGGTGTCACCATCTGCCTGGGCTTCATCTTCCCTTCAAGCTCTCAAGGGATGCACACTCCTTCTGTGCCTTGTAGACCTCTTCCCTGGTGGGTACCCTTCTGCTTGTCTTCCAGCATGTGGTAAACATAATGGGGCAACCCAGTGTCCCTCAGAAACAGTGGTTCTGTCGGGGTTTTCAATTGCTTAGGGCAAGTAGCAACAGCTTACTGATAACACATACCAATGTTTTGCAAAGGAAGAAAATGAAGAATATATAACACACACCAAAATTAGAATTCAATAATGTATTCAGAAAAAAATCAGATAATCATGGCTGTCGCACTTTACAATTTGAATTGCAAAATGTAATACGTGACTGTGGTGAAAAAAGTGACATGTGGTGGTTGGTGATAAAGACAGTACACTATATACAGAAACAATTGAGTGTGCAATAAAAGGAAGGGAGAAATATTTTTTGTATGTCATTATTTTAACGCATATGCTTCAGAATCCAATGACACATAAGACTGATCATGAGCGTTGTGTAGATATATGTAGTACGCCAACGTTTCGACCCTGTGAGTTGTGCACAAGTGAAATGCGTCAAGGTGGGTCTTCTTCAAGGCAGGAGGGGGGATTGGCAGCCAAAACACTGATTTCTTTGGTATTTCAGCAAATTGTCAATGGGCTCCTAGTCAAATGTGGGTTTGAAATTAAACCACGTGTCTCCACCAGCTGGTTGGAGCTTCAGAATAATTCAGCAAATGACATCCACCCATCGGTTGCTTCGTTTGGATTAGCCATCCAGCATTGTCAGGCAGGTCACCGGGGAATGAAATATCTCCAGGATAGCCTTCTAGTACCTACTACAACTGTCCTCTGTGACATTCAGGATCTGGTTTTCCATTCCCTTTCCTAGCAGCTATCTAGGCCATTCCTCCAGGGTCCAGAGTTTCTTGACTACCCTCCTAAGCTCCCATTGACCTGGTGGTAACACAGACCCACTCAGACAAGCCCAACATTTCCAGTAGTGACCTGAGCTCCACTTCCTTGCAGGCTTTGAGTACCCTTACCTGAATACCAGGACATCTGCAAGAGTAATGAATACCCCTTGACCTTCTGAGACACCTCTTGGCGCTGCTGATGGTACAGGAGTCCAGGCAAGTGCCCCAAAAGGAATGGGGAAGTGGAAGCCGAAGAGAGAGAGAGCACGATAGAGCTACCTGTTGCCAACTGGTTCAGCTGGGATCCAAGTCCTAGGGGATGCAAGGGCAGATTTTCGTATTTCCAACTTCTGTGAGAGTTAAATATAACAATATTAGTTCCTCTTGCACTTGTGAGACTAATGTCACATGAAATACAGGAAAACAAATGGTCACAGTAAGCAATTCTAAAGAAACACATATGCACACATTAATCACTTTCATACACGTGGAAGCAATCTCCGCTATGTGAATGGCTCTTCCATGAGTTGAGTAGAATGATTGTCTCTCCAATGAGCCAACACAAAACAAGAAGTGCACCAATAAAGTACTGCTGTTCAAGTGCTATCATGCCAAATCCTAGCACTGTCAAGGTTTTTCAGGGGTTAACGAACAAAACACCCATTAAGAATGCTGGAATTAGTACAAGGACAAGAGTCCAGATGTTACATTTTTCCCCAAATATTCCTCAAAAACTTACAACAAAACATACGAAAATGTAACAAACTGTAGAACACTACATAAAGCAGACACTAATGTGGCACTAAGGAAAGTCCTCAGAGAGGCACGAGCAACCTTGCACACAAACGTCTTATCAGGACAATACACTAGCCACAACACACTCTCAAGTAGTCACTTAGCTGAAGGGGTAATAGTTTCTTGACCCCTGAGTTGCCAGTCCCTTCGATAATCCGTTACATGCTCAATCCTGCAGAAGGAAACCAAAGCATGTTCAATCGGAAGCTGTGCTCTGCAGGGTAAAAATAGAAAAGCCGGCTCGTAGGTAGTTGCTGGAAACCGATAGGCCATCTCTCTTCAGCTCCTGATTGGCTGCCCATCAGGAGTGGGAGGATGAGCATCACAAAGGAGCCAGGAACAAAGCCAAGTGAGGAGTTGTGAGGGGCATGGCTTTTTGTACCCAGTGAGAAGTTCCGTTGAAATGTAAGTTGTTCCAGGAAGCGGACAGGATATGAGAATGAAACCTTAGTTAGCCCACGTGACCCTGGAAGCTGTTCGCAATTCTATGGTTACCAAGGAGATTAGACAACAATGCCAAAGCACGTGGACCTAAGCATGCGTGGTATTGAAAACAAGCATTGGTAACCTCAGATTAACAGCCAACAACAATCAGGCATTGGCATGTTATAAACAAGCATTGGCAAAAAGAACATCAATGTATTGATCAAACCTTGAAATCTTGGCTTTTGCTGGGAAAAGTCTCTGATGTTACTAACATGGAAGCCTAAGGGATGCTCGAAAATCACACAGGGTATGACATGGGAATTCCTGACAGTAGGCAGTGTGCTGCAGATCATTCCCCAAAAGACAGTCTGCGGGCATAGTAGGTCTCAAGGCAACTTTCAGAAGACGTGAGACCCCCTCCTAACTCAAAGGGAACCAGAGCTGCAAGGTAGTGGCTCTATGTTTTCTGCTACAACACTCTGGTATAATATATTGGGTATCACTTGCTCTGCAGACACCAGATGACACCTCATAGAAGTCATTCTGGCTCCTGTGTGTCTCGAAGCCTCCACCCTCAGCCTATTGATGGTGAACTACTGCCTATACTTTGAAGTACTGGAGGGCATGTGGGCTTTGGGCACCATTTCTTTGTCAATTAACCTCACTACTCTCTCCACACTAACAGGGGCCAGCTCCTCCCTAAGTGCTGTACTGGTTAACACCTGTGTCTGCCCACAACTTGGGGGCAGTGCACTATTGAAGCACTTGGCATCAATCATCTTGTCATGCCCATATTGGTAGCACTCATAACACTTAAGGGCAAACTTTTCAGTATTCTTATTTATGAAGCATCTCTTCTGTTGGCAAGATTAGGGTTGGAAACCGTTCCTCTGCGAACTGTTTTGGGGGACCCAAAAGTACTACTTAGTTTATTTTTTTCTCCCCCCTTTTTTATATTGAGAAACTTGACCATTCTTTTGGGAGTCACCTTTAGATGCCTTCTTAAACCCTCTTGTGCTACCATTCAGGCACACCTGATCCATCTATTGTGTGACTGTCTGAGAGAAATTCAAAAAGTCTAACTGTCAGCTACACCCAGTCATGTGACCCAAGACAGGGTGCAGGCACAAAGGGATAAGGGCAGGAACATGCTAACATTTAAAAGTGCCGTTTTCAAAATTGAAATAAAAAAATCTGACTTTACCACTAAAGAGGTTTTACTATTACCATTGGAATTTCATAGGTGCCAAACATGATGCATCTACCTGCTCCAAATTAGGAGTTGTAGTTTAATACATGTAATGTGGAATTTCCAATGCTATCCTATGGGAGTGGTATGCCTCACAGTATGAAAAAAAAAACGTAGGAGTTTTTCACTGCCAGGACATATGAAACTTAAAAGTACATGCCCAACCTTTTAATAACATAGCACCCTGCCCTATGGGTTACTTAGGGTCAAAATTAAGGGTGACTTATATATAATAAAAGAGGAGTTTAACCGCTTCGGTGCTCATGACGAGCCCAGCTCGTCATGAGGCACAGTGGAGCTGTGCTCATGACGAGCTGGGCTCATCATAACCGCCGCGGCCCGCCAACGCGCAATTTATTCCCCGCCTGTGTGGGAGAATCAATCAGTGGGTGGGGTCGTGATGAGCTCAGCTCGTCATGAGCAGAGCTCCACTGTGCCTCATGACGAGCTGGGCTCGTCACGAGCACAGCGCCACTGCCGCCGCCGCCGCCCCCCCCGCGCTGCAGGGGAATTACCCCCGTGTGGAAGGGGCTAAGGTTTTACAAGGGTGCTTAAGTGCAAAGTTCAAAAACAACAGTTGATGGACAGAATGCAGAACAATGTCATACATTCACCCCAGTACAGAGATCTGGGCCTAAATCCATCGTTTTTTTTCTCCCCATGCCATTCCAGTTTGAACCCAGCCATATGCAAATCAGTCTTGACCCTGTGCCTCATGGGAATAGTCCAGCCCAAACTGCCAAGCCAAGTCCTCCCTGGACTGGAACCAAGCATCCTAGGACCGGTTTCGAGGTTTCACCCCTCTTCAGCCAGGATAGCTTGATTCCAGTGGGATGGAGAGCACGGGACTCACATCTGAGCATACCCATCCCACTCGGGGTGACAAATGCAAAAACAACAGTTGATGGACAGAATGCAGAACAATGTCATACATTCACCCCAGTACAGAGATCTGGGCCTAAATCTATTGTTTTTTTGCTCACCATGCCATTCCAGTTTGAACCCAGCCATATGCAAATCAGTCTTGACACTTGCAAAGTTGGCATGGCAGTTTAGAACTGCATTTAGGCTGCAGGGGCAGGCCTGCTACATGTTTTAAAGTGCTGCAGGCCCACCAGTACCTTTTAATTTACAGGCACTGGGTATATGTCCTATCACGCTACAAGGGACTTGCAAGTAAATTGATTATGCCAATTAAATATAGGAAAATAAAACAATGTTTAGGGGAGTGTGCACAAGCACTTTAGCACTGGGTAGCAGTAGTAAAGTTCACAAAGCCTTAAGGACAACAAAAATGAATGCCAGCAACATTTGTTGTTAAGTAATCACAAAGTCTGCAAGAAGATCACTTTAAGGCTAACAGGCCTATCTGTGGCCCTCACAGCTGAAAGTGGGGGAACTACCCAACCTCCTGGGAGTTCTTATACCTAAGGCAGAAGGACATGGATAGATCATCAGCATTAGAGTGGTCTGACCTAGGATGGTGTTCCACCACAATGTTCATTCCTTGTAGGGAGATGGACCCCCTCACCAATTTTAGATTCTCACTCCTCATTTGCATTCGCCACCTGAGGGACCTGTGGTCTGTCTAAACTATAGAAGTGAGTCCCAAGCACGTATGGTCTCAGCTTCTTCAGGGCACAGACCACAGCAAAGGCTTCTCTTTCAATAGCACACCACCGCTGTTCCTGGGGAAGTAACATCCTAGAGATGAAAGCTATAGGTTGTTCTAGGCCCTCTATAAAGATTTGTGATATAACTGCCCCTATAACATAGGGGCAATTCTATCACAGCTCCATAAAGAGGACCTAAGTAATGATCTGCGGCATCTGCTTGCACTATAACTTCCTTAGAAAAGCCAGGGAGCCTTGAGCACATGGGCTGCATGCATTATTGAGATCCATCAAGTGTTTACAAATTCATCCAAATACCACAATACAAATATCCAATAATAAAACCTTACACAATAGCCATATTGATTATCAAAAGTCATTTGGAAACAGGTTACATAAAAGAAACAAACATAGATTATACAGAACATTAGAGATCAGATACAATATTCTTCCATCATTAACTAGATAATCACTAGAGAGCCCATAAAACAACAAAATATAAGTCCGAATAAAGCTGAAAGTATTGCCAAAAATAAGGCTACTAATAGTGATTTGGCATAATAAATATCAAATCCAACGTCCCTTGCCATATCTAAAACAAGCCAAGGTGTCTATAGTGCATTAGGTCCAATCAATTATGAAAATAATATCTACAGATCATAATTAAGATTTGTTGTCCTGTTGACTTAAACCATTTTTATAAGGAGAAGCTAAAGTGTCTATAGTGCAATAAAGTGTTATAAAAATGGTGTCTATACTGCAATAAAGTGCTAACCAGTGTACAAATATGTCAACACATACAATAATAGTGAAGCATCCTTTAAAGATTTAGGCTCTTATTTCAAATCCAGTCGAAATGGGCCGCCCAGACTTTTTCAAACTTCTTAATCCCTCTGATTTGTAATGTATTCAAGTGCTCACCTGCTTCATTTTCCAGACCCATTCATATTTTGTTGGTACCAGGTCTGATCACCATCTCTGAAGCAAGAGCGATCTGGCGACCACCATTGCAATGCATAGTAATTAATTCAAGTTATCAGGGAGATGTAAAGAAGGGTCATAGCCAAGGACTTTCTGCCAGTTATTGAAATCCATTATGATAAAACATTCGGCCTACAAATGATGAAAAATCTCATTCCAAGACTCTTGAATTGAAGGTCACTGTGATATAATATGTGTCCAATTGGCTATCGAATGATTTAAACAGTGAAAACACTGTCCTGATTGACTGGGGTAAACCTTATATAGAAAATGTGGGGTTCTATATAGAAGCCATTTGCTGAAAAATAGCATCCAGCACCAATTTGCACCCCTTAATGTTGTAAAGTTAAGCTTATTTAATTCGGACCACATACTCGCTGTAACCTCCAAACTTTTGTGTTTTTCCCATTTTGATATTTCTTTCTCAGAGAGATTCAAACCCCTAATAGGGGCTAAAAGATTTTGCCAGAATTTTACATTCATTAATCTGTATCAGATCCAGATTGTTAAGGAACCTAATAACAATATTAAATGACCCAAAAATAAGGAAATTATTCGGAATTAGAACGTACATTTCAGGAATGTTAAGCCACCTAGCAATCCTTTTAAAATCTGAGATCTTGCAGAGACCGGCCTTAGCCCATTTTTGAATAACTTCGGTCAATTCTCTAGCCCCAAATACTGAAGTGAATTTAGTTAACAGGGTTGAAGAGTTAATAACTGGAATTGTAAACCTTCTATAAAAGTCCTGACGTTTATAGAAGAACCACTGCATGCACTTATAACTCACCAATTTAGGGGATTTCACATTTTTTAAAGGACAGTGTATCTGATGCTCTTTACAGATTACATTCATAAAATAATTTACAAATAGTCCTGTACTCAAATCTAATTTGAACCTAGACATATATTGTGCAAAATATGCAAAATAATAATCCCGGAGATTAGAGAGAGCCAACCCACCATTCTCCAGCTCCTCATGGAAAGTGCTTAGTGACATTTGAGGAGATTTCTTTCCCCAAAGGAAGGATGTAAACATGAACTCTAATTTGGCAAAAAAATTGCTGTGTAAACACAAAGAATTGCAAAAAATAAAAAATTAAATAACGGGAGCACAGACATCTTAATCAGTGAGACCCACTCTAAAATAGTTAACCGGAACAAGTTCCATCAAAGCAGTAGATCTTGTACTGTCCGTAGGAGCGGGACGAAATTTAAATCATACAAATCAATGATTCAAGATGAGGAATAAACCCCCAGATATCTTTTTGTTTTAGAATTTAGACAAGACAAAATGTCAGAATGTAGCACATCAGGCATGCATCCACACTGGATTATTTCTGTGTTCTTTTTATTGATTTTATATCCTGCGAGCAATTCAAACTGCTCAAAGACCTCAAAGAATATTGCTTGGACCCCATTTTCCCCTTTAAAGTATAAGCATGATATCATCTGCATATAACTTTAGTTTCCCCATCATAGGTAAAGGAGGTTGAATATATGCATTGAATAGGGATAGACAAAGGTTCAATAAAAAAGCAAATAAAACTGGGGACAATGCACAGCCTTGTCTGGTCCCTCGTTTTACACTGATTTGTCCTTCCTCAGAGGTAATAACAATAATAGTTGCTTCTGCTTTAAGATATATTCTCTGAATCAGTCCTGTGATCTTAGGAGGTATATTAAAACTAGAGAGGATGTGGAATAAAGACTCCCATATCACCAGGTCAAACGCCTTCTCAACGCTGGAATTTTCTTGGTCTCAAAATAATCCAGTGCTTCTGCTAGATAGTGCGTGTTAGTCCCAAACTGTCCCCCTGCTATAAACCGATTTGAATCAGAATGTATCAAATTTGGGGCTATAACATTAAATCTGTTGCCTAAAAGTTTGAGGATGATCTTATAATCAGAGTTTAAGAGTATAATAGGGCGATATGAATTGGGGTCTTCACCGTCATTTCCCTTTTTTTTAAAACTAACTACATTCCCTTTTTGGAATGAAGGTGGAATCGGGCCTCCCTCTAAGATTGAATTGCAACCAGCAAAAAATATTCTTAAACAACATCTGAAAAAGTTTTTAAAAACTCAGCCGGGAGACCGTCCGGTCCACAGGCTTTGCCATTCGGAAGGTTTTTATGATATCTCCCTGTTCTTCTCTGGAGAAAAGGTGCATCATTCCTCTTTTAATCATCCTCAGAAAGTACTGGAATTTCCTGTTTCTGAAGAAGCTTGTCCAGGGATGCCTCATCAATAGGTTGTTGTTGACCGTAAATATTCTTATAGTGTTGAGCAATATGTCCCCTATAACCACAAGATTTTCACTTCGAGTACCAGTTATAGGGCATCTCAAAGTATTAATCCGGTTACTTTCGTCCTGCTCCCGGGCCTGCCATGCAAGGAGCCTCCTGGTGAAATTGCTCTCGTCATATACCTTTTGCCTATGGTTGCTATTGACTATTTTGCATTCTACATAATAAGCTTTGGTAAGATCCTGTTTGGCCTGATTGAATCTTCTAGATTGGGGGCTGAGGGGTACTGAGAAAAATATCATAGCACTTTTGCGCCTCCTGTTCTAAATTTGCCTTTTTTCCTTCCTTTTTCTAGAACTTTCAGCATCTTTCCCAATAGCTAGGCCCCAAATATAAGCCTTCAGAATATTACAGACAATGTGGGGAGGAGGCGTCCCGTGGTTTCTTATGAGAAATTGCTCTATCTTTGTTTTTTAGAGTAGTACCCAAATTTCTTCTGAAAGATATTGCCTGTTTAAGGTCCATCTATCAGAATGAGCTGTAACATTACCTAACTCGAGCTCTAAAATGAGCATTGCATGATCTGAAAATGCGATCAAAAGGATTTTCTTCTAACTTAAAATCAAGGACCTAGACATAAGAAAGAAATCGATACGTGAGGAGATGGAAATCTAGCTGAAAAACAAGTATATATAATCTTAGTCTGGAAAACTGCCCTCCAGGGGTCGATAATATCA
The DNA here is from genome assembly GCF_964204655.1 of Triturus cristatus. NCBI lineage: Eukaryota > Metazoa > Chordata > Amphibia > Caudata > Salamandridae > Triturus > Triturus cristatus. The sequence continues at coordinate 1,559,585,899 of NC_140591.1, forward strand.
AAAGTTTTAGCTATCATTTTGAATAATTCTACAGCTGTTAGGTTTTAATAGTTTTTTAGAAAGAGCTGAGGAATCGATTTTTGGATACGCTAGGTAATTGAAATCTCCCCTATAATCACCTCCCCGGAAGTTTGTATTAGAGATTGAAAAAACTCTTCAAATGGTGCTGGATTGTCCTCCACTGGAGCATAAATGTGCATAAGATCTGTGATTACTCCCCTACACTCCCTAACGGGATACAGATTTTAAGGTAAAATTTGGATGAATCTACAAACAGATCTCTTTTTCATCCTCCTGCTACCCATTCAACCCACGTGGACCCCCCAAAACAAGCATGGTGAGCAGTTCACCTTACCTGCTCACGCCTGACAGGCTTACCCAATTCCCGAAACTGGCACCTTGACCTTGTGCCAAGAACTGCCGGCTTACCTACCCCACCCCCCATCCAAGACCTACAGAGAGAGAAAGGGGAAAAAAAGTGAGACTCAGAGAGAGAAAAAAGAAAAACCCCACTATACTCTATATGAAAAATAGGAAAATAGAGAACCAAGCACTAATAGGAGAAAAAAAAAAGGCAGACAAAAGAGCAAATGTGCAGCTAATTGAAACAGCAGCTATAAAGGCCTTCAACCAGGTGATCTAAAACTTGCTTGAAGAGATTTGTTGCAGTAATTCCTGTGCTTCGAGGATATTGCAAAATACATGAAATCTACCTTTAACAACCACTTTCAGTTTGCTTTGTTATGCTATCATTGCCTGTGCCCCTTGTTCTTTAAATAAATGCAACATTTTAACAAACTCCTTCCGCCTTTTAGCTGCAGAGGCAGACATGTCAAAGAAAATACAACATAATGGGACATCAAAAGAGGAAAACTAGTGTTGCTTTATGGTCTTTGATATAATTTGTTTCTTGACCCTGTAATCCCCAAAGTTAACTAGGATTGTCCATGGGAATTCAGCGTTAGGAGGGAGGTGTACGGGCACCTGATGGTCCCTCATAATTTTCAGATCTCCATTAAATTCTGGAAGGACATTCTTTTGATAAACGTATCAACCCATTGTATTGTCTGCTGCCCCTCGAGGCCTTCTGGGATGCAGAGAATGCAAAGATTAGAGCACTTAGAATGATTATCCAGTTCCTCCGATTTTACTCCATTGCGTATTTTTGGCTCTGATAAGTAGCAACTTTGTCATTCATAGTTGCTACCTGATCCTCCAACCGCAAAATTCTAGTCTCCGCCTCTTGAAATCATGCTGGATCCTGAGTCATGTTATCTTCGATTTTAGAGAAGCGGGCATGGATGGCAGCAATTTCCGTGGATTGAGAGGTTTTGAGCTCTCTAATCTCCTCCAGGATTAAGTTAAGCAGGCTCTTAGCATCCCATTGCACGGAAAAAGAGATATCATCCTGTGAAGAATTTTTCTGGATTGATTGAGTCCAGGCCCTAGATTGTGCTGCAGGTATTACATCAGATGCCACAGAAGATACAAAATTATCAGGAACTGCCTGCCCTTTGTCTTCAAAAGCGGGTAAATCAGATGTGCACTGTCTGGGTGAGGTTAGAACTTGAGGTGGTAGTAAAACAGTGCTACAGCTACTAAGAGACACCTCTTTGATGGAGTCTGGAGGCTGATCAACTGTTTGTGAAACACTCCCCGCAGCCTCTAGGGCAGATGTCAACCCAGATATAATTTTGGAAAATAGAGGGTATTTTTAAGTTCTTTAGATTTCCTTGCTACTGTGTCCACCACATCTGGATCCTGCAAGCTTTGCACATTTAAGGGACCAGTCCCCGGAGAAACAACAGGGACGGAAGTAGTACTTGTGTCCAGCTCAGCAGAAGCCCCGTCAGGATAGAGTTTCTGGCAGAGCTCTGCGGTAGCCATCTCAGAGTTTTCTCTGGGCAGTCCCAAATCTTTACTCAGAGTTGCTGCTCAATTAGTCCAGGCTGTTGCTTGACCAGAACACATTTTGACCCTCTGAACCAAAACTGGGAAATCAAGATGGGATGTGGCTGTCTTTCTGGGGAAATTGTGCATATTGAGAGTTCCACTACTATCTCGAGATAAATGACCAGCAAATGCCAGGAAAAGGAGAAAAATGGGGCCTTAGCGCATAGAACTCCCCCAGCAACCCTCTACCAAGTAGCACAAAAGCCCCATGGCAGAGCACATGTACTTACCCCTTGGAGAGAAACCTGGTATTCCCTGATGGCACAAAAACAAGCAAGTCTCTGAGGTACCACGTCTGTATCCTGTATCCTTAATGATGTTTATATACTCCTTATTTGTCCCAGGGCTGCCCAGCAGGAATCAAGAGAAGCCAGGAGCTTATTTGGTGTTGAGGCTTCCACCAGCCGTTTTTTTTTCTTCTTTTTTCCTCCCTACCCCCTCTAAAAGCCGCTTTTAAAGTTCACCAGGTATTATAATTAATGCCAAGACTTGCCGTTTTTCTCTTTCCCTTCAATCATTTAATCCTTATGCAGCCGCTTTCTGTGGAATCCTGCCGTCCAGAGAAGGAAAATTAACCCTGCAACAATTCTAGGATCAGTAGCTCCTGTTCCTGTTCACACAACCCGTCATGGCCATTCTGGCTGTGAAAACTGTGTTACAGCGTTTCCGGGGTTGTGGATGTGGAGGGGGTGTGGCCTATGGCGTGATCAGCCGGACAGCATCGCCCCCTGGTCCCTTAACAGTTCACCTTCTTGAGCTGCTTCTTGGATATCAGCTCAGTCAAGGCAGCAACAATGGTGCCACACCCCTGTACTATCCTGTGAGGCCCAGAGGGGCCTTCACCTCAATCCATGTTTTGGGGGGGTTCCCAGGCCAGAATAGTTTCTATTTTGGCCTGGAAGGGTTGTACCTTACCTCCGCACACAAGGTGTCCCAAGTACACCATAGACCTCTGCCCTATCTGGCACTTACTGGCCTTGATACTCAGGCCTGCATGTCGCAGGGCCCAAAAGACTTCCTGCAGGTACAAGAGGTAGACCTACAAGCTGCTATTGAAGATAGCTATGTCATTCAAGTAGGCAGAACTAAAGGTCCTCATTCCATCTGCCTCTGGAAGAGGACAAGAGCATTTTGCAGCCTAAAGGGCATCACTTTAAACTGAAAGTGACCCTTTGGTTTGGAATAGGCTGACTTTGCTTTCGTCCCTTAAGTTAGGGCAATCTGAAAGTACCCTAAAGTTCAATCAAAAGTATGCAGGAACTTGGAAGCCGCTAATCTGTCAATGAGCTTATAAACTCTGTGGATTAGGTGACCATCACTCTTAGTGACTGAGTTGAGCCTCCTGTAGTCCACACAGAACCAGAGTTCTGGGGTGGCATCCGGTGGGCAGCCTTTGGTACCAGCACCATTGGGGTGGACAAGGGGCTACTAGAGGGCTACATCGCCCCTAGTTCAAAGATTTTAGAGACCTCATCTGTCACGCTGACACTCACTTTGTTAGGCAGCCTACATATTCTGTTTTTAAGAGGAGGGCTGTCTCCAGTGCCAACATCATGGGTGCACAGATGTGTATGACTAGGAGTGAGGGAAAACAGAAAGGCAAACTGACAAGTTGACACCCTCCACTGACTTATCTTTCTCTTTTAATGACAGGAGGTCAAGGAGAGGATCACTGTTCTTCTCCCCCCATCGTCTGTCACCAGCAGCATGGTGACCTCAGACCTCTCATAGTATGGCTTTAGGCGGTTGAAATAGAGAAACGTAAGGGGTGTCTTGGGGTCCTTAGATCCACAGGTAGGTGGCTACCCCCTTTCTCTCAACCACCTCAGAAGGCCAAATCATATGGCCTGTCAGGGTTAAGTGCGCCTCAGGCTCGATTACCCACACTTTCTCCAGAGGCATAGCTGGCTGGTCACTTACACTCTTGATTTGTCTCCAATTTCTCAGAAGCTTTCTTCTATAACTTGGCCATACAGCTCTTGAGGGCTAGCATATAGCTAACCACATCCTGTGGGGGATGGGTGTTCTTGAGAGATTGATCCCATCCCTCCTTGACCAGACTGAGAGGCCCCCTAACCGGGTAGTCATTCAGAAGTCCAAAGGGGCTGAATCCAACCTCCTTATGCAGCACCTCCATGCAGGCAAAGAACATGTATGGTAAGAGGACTTCCCTCTGCGACTCGGGACCGTAATCATGTATTTTAAGGAGTTGTTAAATCTTTCAACAAGCCCATTGGTTTGTTGAAGATAGGGAGTGGAGCACTTGTAACCTACTTTACACTTCTACCACATTGACTTCCTGTATGCAGACATAAAGTTAGTGCCCCTGTCAGACACCACTTATTTGGGGAACCCCACCTAGGTGGAAATCTCCATCAGGGTCATAAGCACTATGGATGCAATTACAATCCTCAGAGGTATGACGGTAGGCACCTCCTGCAGAATGCATCTGAAGAGCTCCTCATACAGGGCCAAAAGAAAGTGAGAGACAATCCTGTTGAAGGTCTTTTCCTGCTGCATATGTCCTGCCAGGGTAATCTCACGAGTCAGCTTCAGTAGGAAGGCCCTGTAGCATTGAGGGACTACCATGTAGAGGTACCTTAGGTTCACTTTACATGAGGTATTTTTTTCAAGTATATGAGGAGATCTCCAGAGGTATTTTCAGGTGCTTGGGCTTAACCTTGTAGCTTCATGTCCTCCAGGGGTGGGCAATGCTTATGTGCCTTACAAAACTCTTCCCCGGAGAGACTTCTTTCTGCTTGAACATCCACTGCGGGACTTTCAGGGGCTGGTTTAACATGTCAGGTGTCTTGGACATTTTCCGATGCTCCTGGCCTCTTTGACTCCCTTCCTTGGCAGCCATGGACCTGGTGGTCACACATATCTACTCAGGCAGCCTCAACATTTTAATTCTAACCTGAGCTGTACTTCCTTCCAGGCAGTGTGCTCAAGATCATCCCTAACAGACATTCCACTGGCATGGTAGGGCTCACATCAACTTTCAGATCTACTCAGGCAGCCTCAACATTTTAATTCTGACCTGAGCTGTACTTCCTTCCAGGCAGTGTGCTCAAGATCATCCCTAACAGACATTCCACTGGCATGGCAGGGCTCACATCAACTTTCAGAAGGCCCAAGCCCACACCCATTCAAAGAGATCAGAGCTACAGGTTAGTGGTTAATCAGGCTGTCTGCAACTGCAGCCTAGTAGAATGTTTTAGGGGATCACTTGCTCTGAAAACACTAGATGACACCTTATAGTAGGCATACTACCTTCTGTGTTCCTTAGGGCCTCCACGCTCTGCCCAATGATGTTGACCCACTGATTATACTTGGCCCTACCTTGTCAGTGTCACTGCTCTCCCCCCTGCGCAGCTCCACCATTGAGGGACTGTCCTCTGAGGCCAGAGCTTCCATTGCAGGAAGCTCTGTTCTGTGCCCTCTATGCCTTTTTTTTCCTCTTTTTGCTCTTTCTGTTTTTACTTTTTCCTCTTTCTCTTTTTGCTCTCCCTTTTTTTGTTTGCCCATCTTTCTATTTTGATCCTATTTTCTTATTTTGTGCCCCCTTTCACCTAAAAAAAATATTTATAAATGGAAATGCCAGAACTGAAGATTCAATGTTATAAATACCCAGTATTATAGATCGTAAGTTAGAAAAAGTGGGAGGTCAGGGCTTATCCACTGAGGGGTAATACATAGGCGAGCAATAGCCATTGCGATTAATAAGAAGCCTATTTCTGCCCTTATTCTTTTATTTGTTTCTGACCTACCTACTAATACCAGAATTAAAAGAAATGGGGTAATTGCCACCGAAAAGCATAAATCATGGTTAAGAAAGCCTCCACCTCCTGTAAGAAGATATCCATGTTGGGGCAAGAATAAAACATGTGTATTGCGTCAGCAGCATCTAAACCTCATCTATTGAATCCCCCCACCATCCCATTTAGCTATCTTTACTGGGGTGTAATAGAGATCGAAAACAGACATAAAGTGCTGGCTCCTAAGACTCCCAGTTAACTGCATCTGATTCTCCAGCTCCAATGAATCCTCAATATCTTTTGATTCAATTCCAAGTCTAATGTCCTATTTTATGTTCTGCGTGTCAATGTCATCTAGGGAAGCTTGAATTAAAATGTTGTGTATTTTGCATTAATCAAAAATAAAATGTCATGACATCTATTACATTTGTTTTTGGAATTTTGCAAATAAATAAAAAGAAAAAGGAAATGCCAGAACTGAAAAAAATGGTACTCTGGTGACATGGCCTCAGTGGATCACTCTAATCATGTTGAAGGGCCATCATGTAACAATGATTGTCAATAATCTTCCCCAAAAAACTTTCACTATTTGCCCAATTCCTATTGTAATATCTCAAAAAATGCAATGATATGTTCTTCTTTTCTCTGGACCTTTGACTTCACTCCCATTCCAGGCGCACCTAGAATAAAACCGCGTCTTGTGAACTTTCGAATAATTCTAACCTGTTGTACTTCTCTACTTGCTACACGTGAACACCAAGGCTCACTGATCCTGCTTCAAGTGCTCTGCGTGCTCTTTTCCCATTACTGGTACATGTTCAAAAGGTCTTGTTCAGCTTAAAAATGCACTCCTACATCACTACATATAAAATACAAGCACAACACTATTGAGGCTAAAACTAAACTGTGTGAAAAATGAGGTAAAGCACCATTAGTTGGGGTCATTTTTTTTCTCTGAGTATGTTCACATTCTCATTGTGTTTGTTCTTTTTAATTGAAACACAAGTGCATTATGACACTTTAAAGATAGGCCAGTGGTGAGATGATTAAATCTCTTTATTTTTTAGGTCTCGCCTTGCTATCGCGTAAGCGATCGCAAAGCGAGACTATAGAGAGCGTGTTTGAAAAGTGCTCCCAAAAAGCGGATTGCCGTGCTAGCACGCGCACAATCACGCGCATCGTGCCGCCATGCAATCCGCCTTTTGGGAGCACTTCAAAGGGTCCGCTCCCCCGCCGACAAGCGCGCGCGCGCCACGCTCCGCCGGGCTTGTCTTTTTTTTTTTTATAAACTTTAAGCGCGAGGCGCGCGTGCGGACAATGCTTGTTTAAACTTAAAGCGCGAGGCGCGCGTGCGGCCAATGCTTGTTATTACTTTGAAGCGGCGCTCCTTTACTTTTGGAAGCAACGTGAGTACTTTAGTGAGGGGTTTCTATTTTTTATCACTCTTGCCTTATCTATCCTACATGTACTTTCAACTCTGCATGACAAACTACGTTCTTTAATTGCGTTCTAATGTTATCAAACGTCGCCTTTTCACGCTCCTCTCAATTGCATAACCATTTTGAGAACCTTCTATTTCCTCACCAGCAATTACAGCAATTCAGTTTTCTACAGCGCCAACTCGACCCGAAGGTAATCGAGCGCTTTACATGACCACCAGTTACATTACACGAGGACGGATTCATGTTTTTGTAGGCACGGGGAGATTAAGAGATTTACGCAGAATCACAAAATAGTTGACACGGAGATTCGAACCGGGTTTCAACTCTGCATGACTAACTCCGTTCTTTAATTGCGTTCTAATGTTATCAAATGTCGCCTTTTCGCGCTCCTCTCAATTGCATAACCATTTTGAGAACCTTCTATTTCCTCACCAGCAATTACAGCAATTCAGTTTTCTACAGCGCCAACTCGACCCGAAGGTATTCGAGCGCTTTACATGATCACCAGTTACATTACACGAGGATGGATTCATGTTTTTGTAGGCACGGGGAGATTAAGAGATTTACGCAGAATCACAAAATAGTTGACACGGAGATTCGAACCGGGTTCCCCAGCTCCAAAACCGGCAACTAAAGCTGTTATGCCACATCCGTGTTGGAATGAAAGTGAGTTGGACGCTGGGAAACATTATGAGAGGCATTTCCCTCATCCTTAGAATGGGAATGTGGGTGAACCGGCGTTTCCCGGTTGTCGGCGCATGAAGTGCAGTACTGAAGCGTTTCGTAAAAAAAAAAAAAAAAAAACACATATAATATAAAGAACACATACTTTACAGTCCTCTTCAAGCCATCCGCCTCGAGACCGATCTCCAACAAATGCTTTCCCTGCAGCCGTATTTCAATGGGTATCAAAGTTTCAGTTTCGTTTCATCACTAGCCAGATCACATGGTTAAGGCACTCGAGAAGCGAGATAGAAACTGTATTATTATGCTTGTTGGCAAGCATAATAACATCTAGTACCCTGTTCAACATCGATCTCACAGGTCCTGATTAAAACAAGCATTGGCATAGCCAATAGGTCTCGCTTTTGGGACCTTATAAGTGTTGAACTATGCAACAGTTGCATAACTAAATACTTATAAGGTCCCAAAAGCGAGACCTATTGGCTATGCCAATGCTTGTTATATTTTCTCATGTTACGGGGTATTTCTGACAATCCTCTATTGCAAATTAGATTACTCACTGCTGTCAGACTGCCTCAGTGTGGCCAATAACTAAAATACATTTCTTTCTGACACAAACCCGTCCTTTGGATAAATTGATGCAGTCAAAACTGAAATTCAAATATATTTCTGCATAATGCCTCCCAAATTCAAGTGCATGAGTCACATTTCTTGCATTACAGAATTGCTTGATTTATTGGGAACAGCAAACATTTTGAAATACATATGTTTACCAGGAGGTGGATGATCAAAGGAGAAAAGTAGTGGACGTAAGGATAGCTAAAATAAATGTACTTCTGGAAGCAGTGCATTAAATAGAACAAGGGAGCTTTAGGTAAACAAAAGGTGTCCTTTGAAGGACTTGAGTAACACTGGGACAACAGCACCAAACAATGAGATTGACCCTAGTCTTTAAATTTTCAGTCTCCGGCCCCTCACATTAATCTTAAAATATAGAGGCTTTCTGACATGGTGTCATCATGAAACAAATAGTTGCTGTTTCTTGTCCTCTTGCCATGACATTTTAGTACATTTTCAGCTCAACTGTGGGAAGAATAAACAATCTACCAAACCTTGCCAGTACGAAGGCACGCACATACAGAAGAGACCGAGTAAATAGACACTTATTTCCATTACCGGCTCTTCATAAGAACTTCTTCTCATGGAAGGACTCCAATGGAAGATAGTTTGCACACAACATACCAAAAGGAAGTAGCAAGGAGAAACAAACATATTCCTTCTTGTTATGCTATGGTAGGGGTGGTGTACCATTTTCACCAAAACCCAGATTTATTGAGTTCAGTAAATCCAGAATTGTGTCAACGTCCATTGGTGGATGCACAGGAACACCCAAACTCTGCTGACAGAATGCCTACCGCTACATAATTGAAAACAATGCAACACAAACTGCTGAGTAGCGTTACATTTCTTTACAAAGTCATGCAAGGTGAAGAACATTGGGTGGCTTTACAAATCTTACATAAAGCTTTGCATTAACTTGGAAGGATGGGGAGTGGCCAAGACCTCAAGCATGGAAGATGTGTTAGCTCGGAGCTCCGTCCCGGCCCACCAGAAATCCTGACACAACAAATAGCGTAAATTGAATTTGCGGTGCACAAAATACCCCCCCCCCTCCCCAGAATACAGCTCTTTTGCGGCGAGAGAAGATGGTTGCAATCACTGGAAGGAAGCAAAAGAGGGAGTAATTGCAGCGGAGGTGGGGAGGCCTATGTAAAGGGGCGAATGGCTGGAGATCAGTTCAAGTGAGACGGAGCTTGGGAAGGAAGACATCTGCCCTGGAGGAATTCTGGCATCCTAGCTGTAGACTAAAGTAAGACCTAGGGAAGCCCACTAAACGTTGTGGGAGACGGGCTGCATGGAGCGGGGTCCCTGAGCCCACCGCACATCGGAACCACCTGGAGGGACCGAGGCTAATTGTGCAGCCTGGGAGAAGACAAGTGCAATGTAGCCAGCGGCTCCCTACCTCCCATTACCTCAAGGCCAGCACAGAGACTTCAGTGGAATCGTGGCAAAACCTCAGACAAGAGCTGAGCAGTGGCTGGAGAATAACTCTTGCGCACGACGGCCGGGGATCAAAAGTAGCCACCTAGCCCTGAATCTTGCTCCCAGGAGGCACGCAGACACCGAGCGGCACCAAGAGAAGGAGACTGCCAGAAGGAAATAGGCAGCTTGTTGCCCGGGCACGGCCCAGACCCAGGCCGCCGGCAGGAGTCAAGGCTGGACAGGGTGCGCCCAGGCTAGCAGTGCTTACAGGGCACAAATGGCGGGGAGTCGGGGCCAAGAGCGAGGCCCAGAGTGAAGCAAGGACCCTCTGCAACAGGAGAAATAATTAGCACAACTGGGCTCTGGCCATAGCCTACACAGGGGAAGTGGGCAACCTTTTCCCAACCCTCTGATCACACCAAGGAATGGAGGCCCATATCCACAGCCATGAGAATACAATAAGGGCCCCAAAAAGCCTGTGCAGGCAGTAAAGATACCTGAGTTTCAGGGCCAGCTCCCGGATATGACCCAGTGGCCCTTGCTGATGAGTCAGATGCGGTAAGGAAAAGGCTGGGAGCTGGGTAAAGAGGCAGATTAATGGGCAAACCAGGGCCCTCTTATGGTACAGGGCACATTAAGAACAGAGCAGTGAAACAGATAGAGGCAGTTCTCAGGGAAGGGCTCATACAAGCCTAGGAAAATTGGGTGTTCAGTCCACGTACCACCCCTTCTCACTGGTACCTGCCTAACATCAATCTCGGACCACAAATGATTCGCCGGCAGTAAACATGCAGGAGCAAGCCTGGAACAGTGTCATGTTCTTTAGGATAGTCCCATCAGGTACATACCGATTACATACAATGTGTCCCATCCAAAAACATAATGGTCCTAAACACAGGTGACCTTTCACATAGTAGTTTACTTCTGTTTCTTCAACAACCAGGCTCTCAGTATCCTATCTTAATCACTGTACCTGACGTACATAAATATTTCCCCATGCACAGTAGATTTATTCAGTATAAGGGACGCCACTTTTTTTAATCTATAGCCTACAGCCAGCTGACATGAGTGTTTTGTTTCGAAAAGGATTAGCAAAGGATTAGTGAATGTTTTAAAAATATAGTGCTTATGGAAAAACACTAGAGTGACCACTTTAGTATAAAAGACCATTACTCCCCCCTACAGACAGAGAGAAGCATTCCTTCCAGGCTGGACTGAAACTCTGCAGGCTGATCCTTTGAGAAGCAGAGACCTCACATCCCTATTGGGGTGCCATCCTCGATGCAGAGACTCGGTCCTTCATTCAGAACCAATATGTGAGGGGCAAGGAATTCCACGGGGGATTCTTGGCTCCATTAGAATCTATCCTGACATTTACAAACACAGCCTTCACCCACATACCTACGCTATGTACATTTTAGTAGGCTATGCACGTAGGAGTACGTCAATGCAATTGTTTTATATAATATGATTAATTTATCTTATTAGCACTAAGGTAGAAATGTATCTACTTTTTACGCTATTGATATGAGCGATTACATTGGTCTGCTCCTGTCTTTTGATTGTTGCTGCTATCATGCTTCACACGAGACTGACACTTGACCAATAAATAAATATTGAAACCATTCCAATCGTCATTCTATGTGTCTTCTGCGCAAAGCAAGCATGAGTGACTGAGCGAAAGATACCGTATTGTTTACATGATACCTGAGAAATCAGGGTTGTCTGGTCAGTGGTTGCCAGAAACTACATATAGCACTGTAGAATACATGGGGGTGGTAGTGGCACCGAAGATCTAGCTGGTCTAATGGCTGACTCATCAAGTGGGGGTGACCAGAATCTGTCTGCACACCAAGCCCTCAGTTTAGGTCCATCAAAACGTTCAGGTCTTGGGGGATCCTAGGAACTACACAACAACAGTAGACACCCCCCTCGACTCTCACTTGTTACGCCACAAATTGCTCGCTGGAAGGCCCGCAGAACCTGGGCTGAGTCAAGATGCCTAAATCCAAGCAGAATCCAGGGGGACCCAGCCCACCACCAGAGGGACCTCCCTAGCGCCATGAGAGACTGGGGGAGGGGATGGCACTGGAGCGGATGACTCCCTACATTCGCACCTGGAGAGAGTACTGGCAGCCATTGCCAACACTAAAGAAGCCCTGCAGCAGGATATTGGGGCGGGCTCCATGGGATTTGGCCTTCTGAAGGCTGAACACCACAAACTCGCTGACAGTGTGCGGGAAGTGAAAACCTCAATAACAGAATTGAAACCTGAGTAAAAATTGAACGCTTCTATAGTAGAAGAGCTCACCTCCAGAGTAACAATTTTAGAACATAGAGCTGAAGATGTGGAAGAAATAACATATGAATCATAAGTGTCCTGGAAAATGCAGAGGGAACACACATGGTGGCAGATCATGAAAAGTGATTACGCTTCTTGATAGCTCCAGAACACCTTTCACAATGCCTCACCCTAGAGAGGGCCCATAGGGTTGAGGCTCACCACTAGCTCAAGGAAGACCTCTGTGCCATTGTTCCACTATAGGGAACCAAACAGTATATTACAACAAGCCCACACCCATGGCCCCTACATTATAGACAATAGAAAAGTGTTAATATTTCCAGATTTCACTGCCATACATCATCTTGAGAAGCCAAAAGTGCCCTTCGGGAGGCAGGGGTCCAATACTCACTAATGTTCCCAGCAAAGCTTAGAATCATATTAGATGGAGCCACACATTTCTACGATTCCCCGGAAGAGACCTGGTGCTGGTTGGAAGCATACGAGGCAGGTACACCACTGCCTAATAAAAACAGGGCCCTCAGACAGTGACTTACACTAGCAAGAAGAGGCAATGGCGCCCAAGGAGAAAGACGCAATTTCAGAAACCCACGTCCTCTCAAACTGAACAAGATAGACGAGCAGCACAACACGCTGTATCATAACTTATATTGCCACAGCACCGCAACTGAGACACAGAGGCCTCCTCCAGATTTAAATATGCAGCCTCCTAGTCTGGAGACGGTATCGGAAGTGACTCCACACTGCCCAAATTAACCCCATGGTCAGCAGATGATAGTGTATAGACCCAAGACTACATCACAGTTGGGGTGCACATGGTGGACTCGAGTTGGGCCTCAAACGGAACGTAGAGTCCTACCTGATCGCCTACTACGGAACAGCATTGAGGAGTCACCAAGAGTCCAAGGAGAACAGCTGACTTGACAAAGTACTTTAGAGATGGGCCGTTAAGAGGAACCTGATGCTGCAGTAATATGATCCCCCCACTGCAGAGTGTTCTGCCTGATGTGTCGGAGGCAGCGTTCTTACCTAATGTATTGGTTTGTTTACAGGTTTGGATGATTAGCGGTTGCACTGTAGCCCTTGGGTAGGGGAGTTGGGTTTCAGCACTCAGGGGTCTAGGCAAAGTTCCACCCTGTTATGGGGGCTAGATTATAATATAAGATTCACATGGCAGTTACAAACGCACATATTAGGGGGATAAAGGTCTTATCTTGGAATGTCAGTGGCATGGGATCGCCGACTAAATGCCACAACTGTTATGTACGGCGCAGAGAATCACACATAGTAATGCTTCAAGCTACAAGCAACACATCAAACAGTGGAAGAGGGGCAGCGCCTCCGTAGACGATAGAGGGGGCAATTGTTTGTGACAACATGCTAGGCATACTCAGAGGGGGGCATTAGTTTGGATACACTAGGGAACCCCCTTCAAAGCGACACAGATACATTAGACCCTGAGGGTCGCTATGTGATTGTTAAAGGCAGGCTTCTGGGAAGGAGATGACAGTGGGTAGTATCTATGCCCCTAATCACGACCAACTACAATTCCTGCACAAGCTATCTGGTCTACTAGCGGGGGTCGCAGCAAATGACCTTTTACAGGGGGGGGCTATTACTGAATGGCAGACATAGGCCTTGATAGGTCCACTTCTCCACTGCATTGAAGAGTGGTGAGCACAATGCAAAAGGTTTCCATGACTGGATGGGGCACTGGGAGATGGTCAATATTTGGTAGCCATTTGGTAGCTACAAAATGAACATACACAAGATTACTCATACTACTCCCCACTATACTGCTTACACAATAGACTAGATATGATATTTTTCTCAATGCACCTGACCACGGTGGTAAGTAACACTGAATATATAGGGCACACCCTATCAGATCGTAGCCCATTACTCCTGTCCCTTTCCCCAGTCCCCAAATGCGTGGCTATCCCGGTCTGGCGATTAGACTTTGCCATGCTGGAAGACACCTGCTTCCAACAAACACTAATTACATCTATCTCAGAATACTTCCAAGTGAATCAGGGCACTGCAAGCTCCTCCCTGATCAAATGGGATGCATTTAACACAGTCACAGGAGGCCAATGCTTGGGGCAGACAATAGGTGTGAGGAGAGAGATTGATAATGAGCTCCAGAAATTAGAAAACAAGATTCACTCCCTATAAACCAGACTTGGAGAGCAACACCACATTCAGAGACAGCTTTCTGAACCCAGGCGTAACCATAACATAACACTGGATAGACTGTGCACACTTGATCTCAACGCCTGCCAGAAAAGGCAACATATCTGGGCGGGAAATCAAGGAAATTATTGGTATGGCTGATTAGGCCAGAAAGCAGAGGCACTCCTATATGCAAGCTAAGGATGAGATCTCACTATACTCACCCAAAACTATTAATACCACTTTACTAGAATGTTCCACAACATTATATGAGCTGCCAATAGATACGCCAAGCAAACACATAGACAGTTACCTCGACACACTACACTAAAGTAGACCCTGACACAGAGAAAAATCTGGGGAAGGCCTACGAGATCCGAGCGGCCATTAAAGACATGGCAAGGAGGGAAGACCCCAGGCCCAGATGGGCTTCCAGCAGAGTTTTATTCCACCCTTTGTTCTTTATTAGCCCCTGATTTGAGAAGTTGTATGCTGACTCACTATGATCTGGTTGTCTACTGGCCTCAACAATGGAGGCTCTGGTGGTCCAACTTCCCAAAACCAAATTGGGAAGTCCCCATGCCTCAGATTTTGTGATTGGGGCTGGAGATGCTATTTAGCAATCTGCTTAGAACATTGTGTTTCATTTATGGCATTAAACATAAAGGAGCACTGGCAATGCTGATAAAATGGATTTAATTTTGAGTAGTGACTAAAACTTTAAAAAAGACTGCAGTACTGAAACAAGCATTTGCAATGAAATAGGTCTCGCATTTGCAAAAGTTTAAGCTATTGGCATTGTTCATGACCATGTCTTTGTTATCTATTTTATAAAACAAACACATAAATAAATGCCATTATCATTTACAATGCCAATAGCTAGTGTTGCATTATTATTAGCAATGCCAACTGCTCACACTTTTATAATGCGAGACCTATTGCATTGCAAATGCTTGTGTTTTTGTCGAGCGGGGGATTAAGTGAGTTGCCCAGAAACACAGGAAGTTGACCAGAAGCTCAGATTGACCTCTCCCACGCCACGGAGGCAGAAAGGTATGCTTTTGTGTAGATGTGCTTCTCATGTAAAGCGCTTTAATGCTTGCTGACCATGTTGACGAAGGAACTCCAGCAGCAGTACTGCCTTCTGTATGAAATGCTGGAAAACGTGGCATGTTTTGTGTAGAAGATGTGCTTCTCATGTAATGCTTGCTGACAGTGTTGCCGAAGGAAGACCAGAAGCAGTAGTACGTACTGCCTTCTATATGACACACTGGATAAACGCAGCATGAGTTAAGTAGCTTAGAGCCAGGGTGACCATCTATCATTTATTTTACACGAATATACCGTTGTAAGTTATTTCTAATTAAACAGCATTTGCTTTGATAGCGTGGTTGTGAGAAAGACATTTAAAACTGCATTTTCTTCCACCATATAAAGTGCATGCGTGCTCACAAAAGTAAATGTTTTTTCATAGATGCATTATTGAAAAAAAAGCAAACCGTTTTCTCGCTGCTGCTGCTTTTTTAAAATATTAGTGCAGACTTCATGCTAGCCACGCCTATTTGCATTGTCATTTCTAGCTTTCTGTGTTGTTTTTTTTTACTGACCACCTCAAAGAACATATCTTCTGCAATGTAGAACTGCAGATGACCCAACATTGTTTGTGCTCTCTGTTGTTTTACGTTTGGCACTAGTATCTGATGCGCAGAGTAAGCTCGTTTTAACATGTTGTTGCCCAGGGCATTTTCTGCACAGTGGTCACGGGCTGCTAAATCTGTTCACTTTTTGGGGCTATTCACTTGGATGAAGGCACTTATCTTTGTGTCGGTGCGTAAAAAAGCTTTGGAATGTGTCAAGAACTGTTTCCTGGGGCAAGTATGTATTCCTGAATTTGACTGCAAGACCCAGTGTGTAGTAATTGTATAGCTCTTCAATCCCTGGCGTCACAGCGCCCAGGGTAAAATGCTGCATGGCTAAACACTTATAAGGCCCAAAGGCGAGACTTATTGGCTATGCCAATGCTTGTTTTCTTTTGCCCCTCTTTCTATTTTGATCCTATTTTTCTATTTCTCCCATGCTCCCAGCTGCTGCTGCCCCCTTCAGCGTGTCCTTTCCACTCCCGCCTACTACAAATTAAGTACAAATGTGGCCATTATTTACAAACAACAGCCATGATATGTAAAATGACTAGTCTTACATACTTGCACAAGGGAGCCACATCAGGGCTGTCAGTTAAGAAGTCCATTCATTCTCGTCTTCTTTTGCCACAATGAAGCAAACAAATTAACCTAAAACAAAATATTTATAAATGGAAATGCCAGAACTGAAGATTCAATATTATAAATAGCCAGCATTATAGATTGTAAGTTAGAAAAAGTGGGAGGTCAGGGCTTATCCACTGAGGGGTAATACATAGGTGAGCGATAGCCATTGCGAGGAATAAGAAGCCTATTTCTGCCCTTATTCTTTTATTTGTTTCTGACCTACCTACTAATCCCAGAATTAAAAGAGATGGGGTAATTGCCACCGAAAAGCATAAATCATGGTTAAGAAAGCCTCCACCTCCTCTAAGAAGATATCCATGTTGGGGCAAGAATAAAACATGTGTATTGCGTCAGCAACATGTAAACCACATGTATTGAATCCCCCCCCCCCCACCATCCCATTTAGCTATCTTTACTGGGGTGTAATAGAGATCGAAAACAGACATAGTGCTGGCTCCTAAGACGCCCAGGTAACTGCACCTGATTCTCCAGATCCAATGAATCCTCAATATCTTTTGATTCAATTCCAAGTCTAAGTTCCTATTTTACGTTCTGCGTGTCAATGTCATCTGGGGAGGCTTGAATAAAAATTTGGTGTATTTTGCATTACTCAAGAATAAAATGTCATGACATGTATTACATTTGTTTTTGGAATTTTGCAAATAAAAAAAAGAAAGGAAAAGGAAATGCCAGAACTGAAAAAAATGGTACTCTGGTGACATGGCCTCAGCGGATCACTCTAATCATGTTGAAGTTCAGGTACAACCATCTTGTGAACCTGAAGGGCCATCACGTAACAATGATTGTCAATAATCTTCCCCAAAAAATGTTCACTATTTGCCCAATTCCTATTGTAATATCTCAAAAAATGCCATGATATGTTCTTCTTTTCTCTGGACCTTTGACTTCACTCCCATTCCAGGCGCACCTAGAATAAAACCGCGGCTTGTGAACTTTAGAATAATTCTAACCTGTTGAACTTCTCTACTTGCTACATGTGAACACCAAGGCTCACTGATCCTGCTTCAAGTGCTCTGCATGATCTTTTCCCATCACTGGTGCATGTTCAAAAGGTCTTGTTCAGCTTAAAAATGCACTCCTACATCACTACATATAAAATACAAGCACAACACTATTGAGGCTAAAACTAAACTGTGTGAAAAATGAGGTAAAGCACCATTAGTTGGGGTAATTTTGTTTCTCTGAGTATGTTCACCTTCTCATTGTGTTTGTTCTTTTTAATTGAAACACAAGTGCATTATGACACTTTAAAGATAGGCCAGTGGTGAGATGATTAAATCTTTTTATTTTTTATATTTTCTCATGTTACGGGGTATTTCTGGCAATCCTCTGTTGCAAATTAGATTACTCACTTCTGTCAGACTGCCGCAGTGTGGCCAATAACTAAAATACATTTCCTTCTGACACAAATCTGTCCTTTGGATAAACAGTTAAATGTAAATGATGCAGTCAAAAATGAAATTCAAATATATTTCTGTATAATGCCTCTCAAATTGTAGTGCATGAGTCACATTTCTTGCATCACAGAATTGCTTGATTTATTGGGAACAGCAAACATTTTGAAATACATATGTTTACCAGAAGGTGGATGCCAAGAGATCAAAGGAGAAAAGTAGTAGACGTAAAGATAGCTAATATAAATGTACTTCTGGAAGCAGTGATTTAAATAAAACAAGGGGGCTTCATGTCAACAAAAGGTATCCTTTGAAGGACTTGAGAAACACTGGGACAACAGCACCAAATAATGAGATTGACCCTAGTCTTTAAATTCTCAATCGCCTGCCCCTCACATTAATCTTAAAATATATTGGCTTTCTGATATGGTGCCATCATGAAACAAATAATTGCTGTTTCTTGTCCTCTTGCCATGTGATTTAAGTACGTTTTCAGATCAACTGTGGGAAGAACAAACAATCTACCAAACCTTGCCAGTACCAAGGCACGCACATACAGAAGAGACAGAGTAAATATAAACTTATATCCTGCACCGGCTCTTCATAAGAACTTCTTCTCATGGAAGGACTCCAATGGAAGATAGTTTGCACACAACATACCAAAAGGAAATAAACATATTTCTTCTTGTTATGCTATGGTAGGGGTGGTGTACCATTTTGAGCTAAACCCAGATTTACTGAGTTCAGTAAATCCAGAATTGTGTCAACGTCCATTGGTGGATACACAGGAACACCCAAACTCTGCTGACAGAATGCCTACCACTACGTAACTACAAACTGCTGAGTAGCGTTACATTTCTTTACAAAGTCATGCAAGGTGAGGGACATTGGGTAGCTTTACAAATACTACATATGGCTTTGCATTAACTTGGAAGGATGTGGAGTGGCCAAGACCTCAAGCATGGAAGATGTGTGAGCTCGGAGCTCCGTCCCGGCCCACCAGATATCCTGACACAACAAACAGCGTAAATTGAATTTGCGGTGCACAAAATAACTACCCACCCCCCGCCCAGAATACAACTCTGTGGGGGGCATAGAAGATGGTTGCAATCACTGGAAGGAAGCAACAGAGAGAGTAATTGCAGCGGAGGTGAGGAGGCCTATGTAAAGGGGCGAATGGCTGGAGATCGGTTCAAGTGATACGGAGCTTGGGAATGAAGACCTCTGCCCTGGAGCGATCCTGGCATCTTAGCTGCACACTAAAGTAAGACCTAGGAAAGCCCACTAAACGTTGTGAGAGATGGGCTGCAAGGAGCGGGGTCCCTGAGCCCACCGCACATGGGAACCACCTGGAGGGACCGAGGCTGATTGCGCGGCTTGGCAGAAAAGCAAAGACAGCCAACAAGAGGGCTCCTCTGCAGACAGGGCTCGGGGAACTGCCGGAGAAGTAGTCTAAATTAAAGACAGGTGCAATGTAGCCAGTGACTCCCTACCTCCCATTACCTCAAGGCCAGCGCAGAGATTTCAGTGGAATCGTGGCAAAACCTCAGACAAGAGCTGAGCAGTGGCCGGAGGTTTGGAGAACAACTCTTGCGCACGGTGGCCGGGGCTCGAAAGTAGCCACCTAGCCCTGAATCTTGCTCCCGGGAGGCACGCTGACACCAAGCGGCACCGCGAGAAGGAGACTGCCAGAAGGAAATAGGCTGCTTGTTGCCTTGGCACGGCCCAGACCCAGGCCGCCGGCAGGAGTCAAGGCTGGACAGGGTGCACCCAGGCTAGCAGTGCTTACAGGGCACATGGAGGGGAGTCGGGCCAAGAGCGATGCCCAGAGTGAAGCAAGGACCCTCTGCAACAGGAGAAATAATGAGCACAACTGTGCACTGGCCATAGCCTACACAGGGGAAGTGGGCAACCTTTTCCCAACCCTCTGATCACATCAAGGAACGGAGGCCCACGTCCACAGTGATGAGAATACAATAAGGGCCCCCAAAAAGCCTGAGCAGGCAGTAAAGATACCTGAGTTTCACGGCCAGCTCCCGGATATGACCCAGTAGCCCTTGTGGATGAGTCAGATGCGGTAAGGAAAAGGCTGGGAGCTGGGTAAAGAGGAGATTAATGGGCCAACCAGGGCCTTCTTATGGTACAGGGCACAGTAAGAACAGAGCAGTGAAACAGATAGAGGCAGTTCTCAGGGAAGGGCTCATACAAGCCTAGGAAAATTGGGTGTTCAGTCCACGTACCACCCCTTCTCACTGGTGGCTGCCTAACATCAATCTCGGACCACAAATGATTCGCTTGCAGTGAACACGCAGGAGCAAGCCTGGAACAGTGTCATGTTCTTTAGGATAGTCCTATCAGGTACATACTGATTACATACATTGTATCACATCCAAAAACATAATGGTCCTAAACACAGGTGACCTTTCACATAGTAGCTTACTTCTGTCTCTTCAACAACCAGGCTCTCAGTATCCTATCTTAATCACTGTACCTGACGTACATAAACATGTCCCCATGCACAGTAGATTTATTCTGTATAAGGGACACCACTTTTTTTAATCTATAGCCTACAGCCAGCTGACATGAGTGTTTTGTTTAGAAAAGGATTAGCAAAGGATTAGTGAATGTTTTAAAAATATAGTGCTGATGGAAAAACACTAGAGTGACCACTTTAGTATAAAAGACCCTCACTCCCCCTACAGACAGAGAGAAGAATTCCTTCCAGGCTGGACTGAAACTCTGCAGGCTGATCCTTTGATAAGCAGAGACCTGACATCCCTTTTGGGGTGCCATCCTCGATGCAGAGACTTGGTCCTTCATTCAGAACCAATATGTGAGGGGCAAGGAATTCCACGGGGGATTCTTGGCTCCATTCTTGGCTCCATTAGAATCTATCCTGACATTCACAAACACAGCCTTCACCCACATACCTATGCTATGTACATTTTAGTAGGCTATGCACGTAGGAGTACGTCAATGCAATTGTTTTATATAATATGATTTATTCATCTTATTAGCACTAAGGTAGAAATGTATCTACTTTTTACGCTATTGATATGAGCGATTACATTGGTCTGCTCCTTTCTTTTGATTGTTGCTTCTATCATGTTTCACACTAGACTGACACTTCCAATCGTCATTCTATGTGTCTACTGATAAAAGCAAGCATGAGTGACTGAGCGAAAGATACCGTATTGTTTACATGATACCTGAGGAATCAGGGTTGTCATGGTCGGTGGTTGCCAGAAACTACATATAGCACTGTAGAATACATGGGGGTGGTAGTGGCATCGAAGAGCTTGCTGGTTTAATGGCTGACTCATCCTGTGGGGGTGACCAGAATCTGTCTGCACACCAAGCCCTCAGTTTAGGTCAATCAAAACATTCAGGTCCTGGGGATCCTAGGAACTGCACAACAACAGTAGACACCCCCCTCGACGCTCACTTGTTATGCCACAAATTGCTCGCTGAAAGGTCCGCAGAACCTGGGCTGAGACAAGATGCCTAAACCCAAGCAGAGTCCAGGGGGGACCCAGCCCACCACCAGAGGGACCTCCCTAGCGCCATGAGAGACTGGGGGAGGGGAGGGCACTGGAGCAGATGACTCCCTACATTCGCACCTGGAGAGAGTACTGGCAGCCATTGCCAACACTAAAGCAGCCCTGCAGCAGGATATTGGGGCCGGCTCCATGGGATTTGGCCTTCTGAAGGCTGAACACCACAAACTCGCTGACAGTGTGCGGAAAGTGAAAACCTCAATAACAGAATTGAAACCTGAGTAAAAATTGAACGTTTCTAGAGTAGAAGAGCTCACCTCCAGAATAACAATTTTAGAACATAGAGCTGAAGATGTGGAAGACATAACATATGAATCATAAGTGTCCTGGAAAATGCAGAGGGAACACACATGGTGACAGATCTGGAAAAGTGATTACGCTTCTTGATAGTGTTGCAGCGCGGAATGCAAAATCCCTCCCTTCGTCACAGATCATAGATCATACAGACACACTCAATCACTACACTCGCTGGTGGGGCCCATTAAAACACCAATATTCATCCTCTATTAATCTGTTTTCTAAGGAGGTGATTGTTCCATTCGCTGTAATGAGAGGAAGTACCCACTTATCCCCAATGAGCAATAGATTTTCCTACCCTTCTCTATTCATTAAGGCCTAAGCTTCACCTTCTAGTACTCCTCCCATGGATAGGCCATGGATCAGCTAGCTGCTGGTTAAAGTGATTGCTAAAACTATAATTTATTTACATTAATACATTTTCTCATAATAAACAACTCGACACAGTTTTCGTAATAATTAATAAATCTTTATCCACATAATTGAAAATAAAATCATTGTTTAATCAAGCAGTTGACCATCATATTTACCTAATCTGGCTAAAAGGCGTCTTCTAAGTCAAGATTTTGGTCATCAGTTCAGTCTGTCAAAGTTTCAGGTAAACAGCTGTCCTGCAGTGTCACCGTCCTCTCCGTCAGCATAACGTCAGGAAATCGAAAAGCATCTGAAAAGTCTCGCCCCTAACCTCTCTATTCTATGGTATTTTATAGTAGAATTACATTCCAAAAGTAACGAGTAATCTTTCTGAATGTCTCTGATTGGTAGATCAGATCTGTTCCACCGGTTTCCCATGCGGAAAATGTCTCTTTTAGATGTAGTTCATAATTTTCCGGTTTACTGTATCTTTTTACTGTTCTTTCAGGGAAGCTGGCTTATTGCCTGGAATGTCCTTGGTAGGCACAGTCGAGTTAGGGTCACAGGAAGACCACTGCTGCTGATGGTGACGCATGCGCATTTCACCCAGAGACCTTCACAATGGAGTCAACTAGTCAAATAGGGATGTCGGCCATTTTGTGGCCACTCCAAATGGGCAACTTAAGCAAAGAAACACAAAAACATAATTAATACATAGAAATGACTAATAAAATGTTATCCCTTACTAATACCCATATGTGTGGGTACTTATCTAGCAGAAGCAACACTTAATGCAGGTTATTCTCACATAAATAAAGCGCAAATCACAAATACATCACTTAAGCAACATATAACATATAATATTCTAATTGTCTATCATTAATATGCGTTCAAGGTTTAGTTTACGTATTAATTAGGCCATGCAAATGCAATTCCCACGTGTATTCTTTATATTAGTAAGGTTGATTATTTAAGACAGCAATCCAATTAGTACGATTACTATTAGTTAATTATTCTTAGTAATGTAAACATGCAAAATGGAGAGGGTATACCATTTTTCTAAATTAAAACCGCTCCAGCAATCCCCCCTTTGGTGATTTTATCACCACAACAACACTAAATTTATTTACCCTTTTACGGAAAACTCAAAATGTGTTCTTGCTCTTATTCATAATTCAGTTTCTTCTTCATCTCTTTTTGCCTTTTTATATATACTTTCTTTCCATTCTTCTAAAGTTATCTCTTCTAAATCTCTATCTAGATCCTTTTCTTTTCTTTTTAGTTTTCCTCTTTTTATTTTATTCTTTGTTTTCTTGTTTTTACAACACATACGACCTAATCTTAATATTAATAATACGAAAATCACACATGATTATGGAAATAATATTTTACCTATAAATGTACTACCTTTTTTAACTAAGAAATTCTTAATAGCAGCTATTTTCTTACCAATCCTTTCCCAAACACTTTCAACCTCCAGTGGTGCAATTTCGTCATGCAATTCAGTAATATTCCTAATATAAATTTTCAGATCTTTACTTTCGTCTGGAATGTAAGTGCAACAATGTTGAACTTTCAGCATTCCACAGACTCCACCCTATTTTGCCAATAATATGTCAAGGGCAAGTCGATTTTGCATTACCATAGCACGCATGGCAACCATTTCAGTATCTACCAATATAAATCCACCAGCGATGCTTGTTGACAAGCGATCCACTACTGTTGATAATTTTCTAATTTTGTCTGCATTCAAAGATATTCCCACTGCTGGTATCAATGCTCCAAAGATATCACCTATAATGTCTGTCCAGGATTCTCTTTTACTACGTACTAAATGATTACCTAAACTATGTACACCATCTTCTCCTCTGTCCATGAAATGAAATGAAATGAAAAATTATATTTATATAGCGCATAGACTACCCAGAGGCCTCGCAGCGCTTTAATTGATCACTGTGGCGGGCCGCAGGGTGAGACTAGCACGTTTTTGCAAACAGGTGGGTTTTCAAAGCTTTCCTAAAAGCCAGCCGGTTATTATTTTCTCTGAGGGCTAAGGGGAGGGAGTTCCAAAGTCTCGCAGCAGTATGGGAGAAGGAATGGCCGCCCCAACGTGCTTTGTTGATTTTAGAAGTGGTAACTAGGTGCAATGATCCCGAGCGAAGGGCTCTGGATGGAGCGTAGGGCACAACTAAGGGGGACAGGATGGCAGGGCCTGTTCGATGGAAAGATTTGTGCACAATGCACATAGCCTTAAACTGTGCTCTAGCAGCCATCGGGAGCCAGTGCAATTCTTTTAGAGCTTTCTTGGCTGACTGCCAGCGGGGGATGTTGAATAATAATCGGGCGGCGCAGTTTTGCGTGACTTGGAGCCTGTTGGTCACTGAAGCCGGGGCACCCAGATATAGCGCGTTTCCATAGTCCAGGCGGGAGAGTATCAGGGCCTGAACCATGATTCTCCTCGCCTGGAAAGGAAGCAGAGGGAGTACTTTGCGGAGCATTTTCATTAGGCCGACACACGTGGAGGCAGTTTTGGTAGCTTGGACCGAGAAGTCCAGCGCTTTATTGAGCCAGATTCCCAGACTCTTTATCTGCGGTTTGGGAGGGGGGGGAGCACCAAGGCAGGTGGGCCAAATTGATGTCAAAATGGTCGGAGAAGGGTTACCCAATAGCATAATCTCTGTCTTCTCCCCGTTAAGTTTGAGACAGGACGATTGCATCCACTTAGCAACGGCCTCTAGACAGAGGCCCAGGGTGTTGGACGGCTCCTCAGTGTGGTCCAGAGAGACCACCAACTGGGTGTCGTCTGCGTAGGTGACAATACGCACGCCAAAGGGCTGGACTATCTCCGCTAGAGGTCGCATATAGACATTAAAAAGTGTGGGGCTCAGGGAGGAGCCCTGAGGAACCCCACATCTAAGTGGTTGCTTAGGGAGACTGCTTTGCCCTCAAACACCTGGAAGAAGCGCTCGTCCAGGAAGGAGGTCAGCCACTCCAGGGCCGCGCCCGACACGCCCATGCCTTTCAGACGGTGTAGCAGTGTGGCATGGTTGACAGTGTCGAACGCGGCACTGAGGTCGAGTAGTATGATGGCTGCTTTTCCTCCCCGGTCCAGCAGCAATCTAGTTTCTTCCGTCACTGCTAGGAGAGCAGTTTCAGTTCCATGCTGCGGGCGGAAACCCGTCTGAGAGGCGCATAGCCGACTATTTGATTCTAAGTAGTCCACTAAGATATTATTGATGTGCCTTTCAAGCAGTTTGCTCATCCAGGGAAGTAGGGAAATGGGGCGGAAATTGGCCAAGTTGTTCTGGTCCAAGGTGGGTTTTTTCAAAAGGGCCCTAACCATCGCACATTTCCATGGTGCTGGGACGGAATTAGAGGAGATGGAAGCATTAAGGACATCCAGAATGACAGGGCGGATGATGTCCATCACCTTATTGAGAGTTTGCGGGGGTGCTGGGTCATTGGGGGATCCCGAGATGACTTTAAGAAGCATTCTGTCTAAAGTGTCGGAATCTAGGAGGGGGAATTCATCCAGTGAGCTGGGGGCTAAGAAGTCAGAATCTGTAGTGGTGGTGTGGTCCATGTCACCACTGCCAGTAGAAAATGAAGAATAGATGGCCTGGATCTTCTGGGAGAAGAAAGTGGCTAAATTATTGCAACGGGTTTGTGCGCCGTCAGGTGACAGACGCTCGGGGGGAGGGGGAGAAATTAAAGATTTGGCTATTTTAAAAATTTCTTTGGGGGAGTTTGCAGCTAGATTGATTTTGGCTTCATAAAAATGGGCTTGCGCAGATTTTATTTGATTTTTATAGAGCTTTATTGCGGCTCTATACTCAACTTGCTTTGATTGTGAGTAATCTTGTCTCCAGGCTCTCTCTAGTTTGCGGCAAGATTGCTTCATAGTCCTGAGAGTCGGGGAGTACCAGGGGGCCACTTTGGCTCTGTTTATTAAGTGCAAAGATTCCTCTGGTAGGACTAGGTCAAGGGAACTGGAGATCCAGTTATCAAAATTGACAATGGCTGTATTGGGATTGGTCACATTTGGGGGTAGGTGTTCTATAAGAGCCAGTTTCCACTTAGAAAGTGGGAGGGAGGCCCATTTTGTTCCCCGCTGCTTATTGTGATTTTGTGAGATGGGGGGTGTGAGATGGGGGGGAGCAAGTGGACCATGTAAAAGGTACTAAAAAATGATCGGTCCAGGATAGTGGTACTGGAGCCTCGACGGTTAAGCTATCTAGATTGCTGTAGATGTGATCTAGGAGATGTCCCTTAACATGTGTTGATTGAAAGCCTTTCTGAGCCAGGTCAATGGACTGAAAGTTTGTTCGAAGACTATTGGCTGTTGAATCAAGTGGCTCATCTAGGTGTAAATTAAGATCGCCCAGCAGGGTGAAATTTGCCGAGGTGAGCACTAGGTTGGCAGCTAAATCCGTCATGTTAGTGATAAAGTTGTTGAGGGTGCCAGGTGGTCGATAGACTAGGATACCGGAGAAAGTAGTGGATGGGGAGAACTCAAGAGTGAAATGTAGGTTCTCACAGGCTGGCATGGGGGAGGGAGTGATGCGGCATCTAAAGTTGTCCCTATGGATAATAGCCAGCCCTCCACCTCTGCCAGTCTTGCGATCCAAATGTTTAATAGTATAGCCTTGGGGGGTGGCCCATGCTATTGCAGGATCAGTTTCTAGCTGAAGCCATGTCTCTGTTAGAAAGAGGGCGTCTGGATTGAGCTCCTCTATCAGCATGGCCAGTTCAGTATGGTGTTTGGGCAGGGAACGGCAGTTAAGAAGGAACATCCTCCATTTCTGCTTGGAGGGATTTTTCACAACATTTGGAGTAGTTATGCCCCAATCACAAGTTTTGCAGTGGGCCTTCGGGTGTAAGGGAAGGACTGAATGCAAACATAGTGGGTTGACCGAAGGACGCAATGCATATAGTGAGGAAGTGCTGTATGTGAGGAGAATTCCTACCATGATGACAGCTGGGTCCGGAGACTGGAAGCGTCTGGACGCAGACTGGCTTCTCTTTGGCGCCTCTTCGGCGTGTCTAAGGCGCTACCGCTGCGCGTGCCACTGCGCGGGGCGAAGGAAGTTAATATAGATTGGGCTCAGGGAACACTGGAGCGTCAACCCACTAAAATGGCCGCCAAGAAATGGCACTACCAGGAAGTAGGAGCGCTCTGTCCTCCCTCCACAACAATCAGCCCGAGTAGCTGCGGTGGACCGGGGAGTCAGTGCACAATTCGAATCACATTAGCAACAGCAGTTTGCATGTAAAAATGATTTTCTCTTTTTAAGAAAACAATTTTCTCCTTTTAAAAAAACGATTTTCGCTTTTTAAAAAAACGATTTTCTCTTTTTAAAAAAAACACATTCAACAGAACAGCAAAGGTGCTATCACCTAGAGCGCTGGCGCAGGAGTGATCAGTTCAGGTTTTACTCGAGCGTGTCAGCGCTGGGAGCCTAAGTAGTCAGGGCTCAGGGAACACTGGAGCGTCAACCCACTAAAATGGCCGCCAAGAAATGGCACTACCAGGAAGTAGGAGCGCTCTGTTCTCCCTCCACAACAATCAGCCTGAGTAGCTGCGGTGGACCGGGGAGTCAGTGCACAATTCGAATCACATTAGCAACAGCAGTTTGCATGTAAAAACGATTTTCTCTTTTTAAGAAAACAATTTTCTCCTTTTAAAAAAAACGATTTTCTCTTTTTAAAAAAACGATTTTCTCTTTTTAAAAAAACACATTCAACAGAACAGCAAAGGTGCTATCACCTAGAGCGCTGGCGCAGGAGTGATCAGTTCAGGTTTTACTCAAGCGTGTCAGCGCTGGGAGCCTAAGTAGTCAGGGCTCAGGGAACACTGGAGCGTCAACCCACTAAAATGGCCGCCAAGAAATGGCACTACCAGGAAGTAGGAGCGCTCTGTTCTCCCTCCACAACAATCAGCCCGAGTAGCTGCGGTGGACCGGGGAGTCAGTGCACAATTCGAATCACATTAGCAACAGCAGTTTGCATGTAAAAACGATTTTCTCTTTTTAAGAAAACAATTTTCTCCTTTTAAAAAAAACGATTTTCTCTTTTCATGTGAAAGATTTTTGGAAAAACCAGGCCTACGTAACATGTGCCATACCAATGGTCTGGCAAACGATAATATGCCCTGTTCCCACAGATAAAATATAGTCCAGGGAAAACTGGATCTCTTCCACCTTTAAATCCCCAGCCACCCATGATTCGGTATGTATCATGGCATTCACTATTACCTACAAAATAAATATCATAAGCAGTTTGATTCCTTCTAATACACAATTTTCCTTTCTGGGGCATATCTAAAGCTATAGTTGGACTAGCTTCACCCTTCAAATGTTTTTCCTTTTCTATATCCCAGACTGTTTTCTCCTCCTTTCCTTCTGAAGCGTTTCTTTGCATTTTCAATCTCTTTTCTTCGACCATGTCTAAGAATGTATTTTCCTCTTTCTTGAAACTGCAAGTCAAATTGTTTCTGAATATATACTCTAATGTTAGTTCTTTCATTTCTAAGAAAAATTCACCTAATACCTTAGCAGGTTTTACCTTGTTTAGCTTGTTAATGGAAGGCAATTGTGCAAAAATATTATCTACATCTGAAAAATAATACTCTAATCTACCTGTCTGATAAAATAAGCTAGCTATTACACTACATGTTATTCCATACGTTGTTGGAAGGTGTTGATACGTCACTCCCTCTAAAACAGATGCAGGCAACTGTATGCATACGTAGCAGTCCCTTACGTCCATGGTCTTTACATATAAATACAATAACTTTGAAAACACATTATTTGAAAAGTCATTAATAGACCTATCTTTATGCAAATGATTATTATCTATTCTAGTTGGAACTACCTTTTTTATCTACCGTACGTTAGTAATGTTTTCATTGTGTCCTTCTAGTGTATCTATAGTAACCTTGAAAGAAATAAGTAGAGCAAGTATACTCCACAGAAGCATTAATAATCCTGTACAACAACAACACATTTTACACCATCTTTTCATGAATGTACATCTACTTTTGCTACTATCTATTTTAGCCATCTTTGTTAATTTGGACTGTGTCTTTTGACTTAGCCTCTTTTACTTCACAACTAGTTTCTAGCTTTAAGGCTCTAAGCCCCTACTTGGTTCTACCAGTATCTATCTTTTGACTCAATTATTATTCCTTCATCAGTAGTTTTCTAGATTTTCTCAGTGTGGCATTTCATCGTTTTTCACTTCCTTCTGTTCATCCAAGTACAGAATTTCCTGATCTTCCGTTTCTTCTTCTCTGTCGTCGGATAAGATAACTCTCAGGATTCCTGCTTCTTCTTCTTCTTCACCACTTTCAGAATAGCCTCCTCTGGATTTCCTTGACTATCTGCCTCTTCTTCTTTTTCAGGCAGCGCCACGTACGTCCATTTCGGTGACTTATACTTCTGGTTAGGTTTCCTCGTTCAGCATAAATCTGACTTATAAAGGATTATTTGAAACACTTGGTTCAAACATATTTAATGTCTGTCCCCATGGATTCTCATTCTGTACTCTCAACCAAATTATGGTTCCTGTATGGTACCGTCAAGCAATGTTCACTATCCTTTTGCTTCTCAAATATGGGCATTACTGGACCTATGGTCACTGGAATTGTTACAGCTTCTATATTCTTAGTTAATTCTCTTATGTTCTCTGTTAATTCTAGAGTAGTTTTGGACAATTCCGCAGAATTTTCACTATTTATTCTATTCTCTGACTTCTTTTCTACTTCCCTAATGGAGTTTCTCTTTTCTAAATCTGGTGACATAGCCTCAGTCTTGATAATTCATAATGTTTCTCTCATTGGGGTGTTTGGTGTCAACATTTCTGGTTCTGGTCGGTACGGTGGTGGATTTTTATAAAACACATCATCCAGCACATCATCATCTGATTCATTTGCTCCATAACCTCTTGATTCCACATTATTCCTTTTTTCCACACATTTTCTTCCTTCATTCTCTCCTACCGCTCTTACGGGAAACACACCCTCAGTCATACTTGCATTCCGCCACCTTTTCATTTGATCCTCATGCGTTTCATGTCCATATGGTCTACCAAACAGATGTCTATATCCTCTACCACTTCTTTGTCATTCTCGTTCATGCATTTCATCATCTCACTCCGTCAATGCCTCAAATTGTGTCGGTCTAGGTCTTGGTTCTAGATACATCATTTTCTCCCATAAATTTCTCAAAACTGCCAAATTAAAGGAACCATGTTCTGGAAATGCCAGGACTCCATCGTCCTTGGTATATTTTACCCAATTGTCTATCCAAATACAAGTATGATATCCATATTTCGCAATCATCAAAGATGCGGGGGTTTTCGGTGGGGGAAGTAACTGTCCTTCCCTAGTTTTGACCTGTTTATTTTTCTTAACCCCTTGCGTGTGGGTTTATTTCCCGCGCTGTGCGGGAGAAATAAACGGTGGGCGGGAACACGACGTCTCCCGGCCGTCGTGCACACACGCCCACCGTAATGCACGACGGCCGGGAGACGTCATGCACACGCAAGGGGTTAAACCACTTCTTAATTTTACCAAACCACGACTTCTTCTTTTCTGGCGGCTGGTAATACATTTTCTTGGTTTTCGTGTATCGCTAGTCTTCTCTACAACTGTACCGCTATTCTGTCCACTCACAGCGCGACTCACACTAACGCACCAATCAGGAGCATCTACGTCACTATCACAGTCCTCAAATCCCAGCGCGACTCACACTAACGCACCAATAGGGAGCGTTTACGTCACCCTGTATTTCTCCACTCCTAGCGCGGCTTCACACTAACGCACTAATCTGGAGCGTTTTACAGTTCTGACCAACTGTCCAATCCCAGCACGGTCGTTCTGACGTCAGCAGCCGCTGCGGCAGCTCTCGCTCCTGTCTACCCCTCCTTTACAAACCCACTTGGTAGGTTTTTGTTTCAATTTCTACACTTCTGTTAGTTACAACATAGAAACACCTCCATTGTCTGCTTCGCTAACCAAAGAATAGCGATAGACCTTTCTCACAAGAATCCCGTCTTTCCCGAGAGCAGCGCTTACCTCTGCCCTACTACGGAATTGTTACTTCCGTTGATAAAGTAGCACATCCCTCTACCGTACCCTCCTAACAAGCATCAGCTAACCGTTTCTCTAGTATTTAAGACACATAGTTGGAGACCCAATGCTCCTGAGAAATAAAACCAGAGTTTCACAATTAACCCGAATGCTATTTCGTTCACACACTTTCACCAGTGGCGGCTGGTGCATAGGGGCGAATGGGGCATTGCCTCACCAGCCTCCGGACGAGGATCGGGGTCGGAGGAAGACAAGAGAGACACCTTGAAACTGAAAGGAGACTGGTGGTCTGAGGCTGCGTCACTCTGGTAGCAGTGCAGCACGGCCGTGTACAAACACACCCTGTGCATGATGAGTGGTGGACGTTTGACTTCAATATCGCCCAAGTCACGCATGTGCAGAGTGTGTCTGTGAGGCAGTGGTGAGGGCAAGCAGGCGCTACCTGAACCAGGACTTCGGTCGGATTTTCAGCTCGCCCGGATCTCTGACGTAGCTCAGAACATTCTTCTATTTCTAGGATCCCGCCTCCTCCCTTGACTGGATGACTTTGATACAGTCACCCTATGACAAGAGGCGGGATTTCAAGTACTGCTTCCTGTGCTGAGTTCGCATTTCCCTCCTTCCTTGAAGCAGCTTCAACCAGGTCCGAGAGAAACCCCGTGATCAAGCTGAAAACAGTGAGTACTTGAACCCTCAGTGCTGTGCTGGTTCTAGTTCTGGCTTCTGTTATTGTGTGTGGCTTGCCAATAGTCCCGATATAGTGAAGGACATGCTGAAATTTGTAATGCAGAGGTTATTGGGGGACAGCCTATATGTACGTTTTACATCTATAGAATGTGCACCGATCAACCCTGCAATACAAATTAAATGTATCACAGGGTAATGTGCTGCATGGCTAAACACTTATAAGGCCCAAAGGCGAGACTTATTGGCTATGCCAATGCTTGTTTTCTTTTGCCCCTCTTTCTATTTTGATCCTATTTTTCGATTTCTCCCATGCTCCCAGCTGCTGATGCCCCCTTCAGCGTGTCCTTCCCACTCCCGCCTCCTACAAATTAAGTCCAAATGTGGCCATTATTTACAAACAACAGCCATGATATTTAAAATGACTGGTCTTACATACTTAGACAAGGGTGCCACATCAGGACTTTCAGTTAAGAAGTCCATTTATTCTTGTCGTTTTTTGCCACAGTGAAGCAAACAAATTAACCTAAAACAAAATATTTAATAATGGAAATGCCAAAACTGAAGATTCAATATTATAAATAGCCAGTATTATAGATTGTAAGTTAGAAAAAGTGGGAGGTCAGGGCTTATCCACTGAGAGGTAATACATAGGCGAGCGATAGCCATTGCGCGATGAATAAGAAGCCTATTTCTGCCCTTATTCTTTTATTTGTTTCTGACCTACCTACTAATCCCAGAATTAAAAGAGATGGGGTAATTTCCACCGAAAAGCATAAATCATGGTTAAGAAAGCCTCCACCTCCTCTAAGAAGATATCCATGTTGGGGTAAGAATAAAACATGTGTATTGTGTCAGCAGCATGTAAACCACATCTATTGAATCCCCCCACCATCCCATTTAGCTATCTTTACTGGGGTGTAATAGAGATCGAAAACAGACATAAAGTGCTGGCTCCTAAGACTCCCGGTTAACTGCATCTGATTCTCCAGATCCAATGAATCCTCAATATCTTTTGATTCAATTCCAAGTCTAAGTTCCTATTTTATGTTCTGCGTGTCAATGTCATCTGGGGAGGCTTGAATTAAAATTTGGTGTATTTTGCATTACTCAAGAATAAAATGTCATGACATGTATTAAATTTGTTTTTGGAATTTTGTAAATAGAAAAAAAGAAAGAAAAAGGAAATGCCAGAACTGAAAAAAATGGTACTCTGGTGACATCGCCTCAGTGGATCACTCTAATCATGTTGAAGTTCAGGTACAACCATCTTACGGACCTGAAGGGCCATCACGTAACAATGATTGTCAATAATCCTCCCCAAAAAACTTTCACTATTTGCCCAATTCCTATTGTAATATCTCAAAATATGCCATGATATGTTCTTCTTTTCTCTGGACCTTTGACTTCACTCCCATTCCAGGCGCACCTAGAATAAAACCGCGGCTTGTGAACTTTAGAATAATTCTAACCTGTTGAACTTCTCTACTTGCTACACGTGAACACCAAGGCTCACTGATCCTGCTTCAAGTGCTCTGCGTGCTCTTTTCCCATTACTGGTGCATGTTCAAAAGGTCTTGTTCAGCTTAAAAACGCACTCCTACATCACTACATATAAAATACAAGCACAACACTATTGAGGCTAAAACTAAACTGTGTGAAAAATGAGGTAAAGCATCATTAGTTGGGGTCATTTTGATTCTCTGAGTATGTTCACATTCTCAGTGTGTTTGTTCTTTTTAATTGAAACACAAGTGCATTATGACACTTTAAAGATAGGCCAGTGGTGAGATGATTAAATCTTTTTATTTTTTATATTTTCTCATGTTACGGGGTATTT
Source organism: Triturus cristatus (assembly GCF_964204655.1). Lineage (NCBI taxonomy): Eukaryota > Metazoa > Chordata > Amphibia > Caudata > Salamandridae > Triturus > Triturus cristatus. The sequence goes on from NC_140591.1 coordinate 1,559,619,755, forward strand.
CTGACAATCCTCTATTGCAAATTAGATTACTCACTGCTGTCAGACTGCCTCAGTGTGGCCAATAACTAAAATACATTTCTTTCTGACACAAACCTGTCCTTTGAATAAATTGTTAAATGTAAATGATGCAGTCAAAAATGAAATTCAAATATATTTCTGCATAATGCCTCCCAAATTCAAGTGCATGAGTCACATTTCTTGCATCACAGAATTGCTTGATTTATTGGGAACAGCAAACATTTTGAAATACATATGTTTACCAGGAGGTGGATGCCAAGGGATCAAAGGAGAAAAGTAGTGGACGTAAAGATAGCTAATATAAATGTACTTCTGGAAGCAGTGCTTTAAATAAAACAAGGGGGCTTTATGACAACAAAAGGTATCCTTTGAAGGACTTGAGTAAAACTGGGACAACAGCACCAAACAATGAGATTGACCCTAGTCTTTAAATTTTCAGTCTCCTGCCCCTTACATTAATCTTAAAATATAGAGGCTTTCTGACATGGTGTCATCATGAAACAAATAATTGCTGTTTCTTGTCCTCTTGCCCTGACATTTAAGTACATTTTCAGCTCAAAACTGTGGGAAGAATAAACAATCTACCAAACCTTGCCAGTACCAAGGCACGCACATACAGAAGAGACAGAGTAAATAAATATACACTTATTTCCAGTACCGGCTCTTCATAAGAACTTCTTCTCATGGAAGGACTCCAATGGAAGATAGTTTGCACACAACATACCAAAAGGAAATATCAAGGAGAAACAAACATATTCCTTCTTGTTATGCTATGGTAGGGGTGGTGTACCATTTTGACCTAAACCCAGATTTACTGAGTTCAGTAAATCCAGAATTGTGTCAACGTCCATTGGTGGATGCACAGGAAAACCCAAACTCTGCTGACAGAATGCCTACCACTACGTAATTGAACACAATGCAACACAAACTGCTGAGTAGCGTTACATTTCTTTACAAAGTCATGCAAGGTGAGGGACATTGGGTAGCTTTACAAATACTACATATGGCTATGCATTAACTTGGAAGGATGTGGAGTGGCCGAGACCTCAAGCATGGAAGATGTGTGAGCTCGGAGCTCCGTCCCGGCCCACCAGAAATCCTGACACAAGAAACAGCGTAAATTGAATTTGCGGTGCACAAAATAACCCCCACCCCCCAGAATACAACTCAGTGGGGGGCATAGACGATGGTTGCAATCACTGGAAGGAAGCAACAGATTGAGCTTGGGAATGAAGACCTCTGCCCTGGAGCGATCCTGGCATTTTAGCTGCAAACTAAAGTAAGACCTAGGAAAGCCCACTAAAAGTTGTGAGAGACGGGCTGCAAGGAGCGGGGTCCCTGAGCCCACTGCACATGGGAACCACCTGGAGGGACCGAGGCTGATTGCGCGGCTTGGCAGAAAAGCAAAGACAGCCAACAAGAGGGCTCCTCTGCAGACAGGGCTCGGGGTACTGCCGGAGAAGTAGACTAAATTAAAGACAGGTGCAATGTAGCCAGTGACTCCCTACCTCCCATTACCTCAAGGCCAGCACAGAGACTTCAGTGGAATCGTGGCAAAACCTCAGACAAGAGCTGAGCAGTGGCCGGAGTTTTAGAGAATAACTCTTGCGCACGGCGGCCGGGGCTCAAAAGTAGCCACCTAGCCCTGAATCTTGCTCCCGGGAGGCACGCTGACACCGAGCGGCACCGTGAGAAGGACACTGCCAGAAGGAAATAGGCTGCTTGTTGCCCGGGCACGGCCCAGACCCAGGTCGCCTGCAGGAGTCAAGGCTGGACAGGGTGCACCCAGGCTAGCAGTGCTTACAGGGCACATGGAGGGGAGTTGGGCCAAGAGCGAGGCCCAGAGTGAAGCAAGGACCCTCTGCAACAGGAGAAATAATGAGCACAACTGGGCACTGGCCATAGCCTACACAGGGGGCAAACTTTTCCCAACCCTCTGATCACACCAATCAACGGAGGCCCAGATCCACAGCCATGAGAATACAATAAGGGCCCCGAAAATCCTGAGCAGGCAGTAAAGATACCGGAGTTTCACGGCCAGCTCCCGGATATGACCGAGGGGCCCTTGCGGATGAGTCAGATGCGGTACGGAAAAGGCTGGGAACTGGGTAAAGAGGAGATTAATGGGCCAACCAGGGCCCTCTTATGGTACGGGGCACAGTAAGAACAGAGCAGTGAAACAGATAGAGGCAGTTCTCAGGGAAGGGCTCATACAAGCCTAGGAAAATTGGGTGTTCAGTCCACGTACCACCCCTTCTCACTGGTGGCTGCCTAAACTCAATCTCGGACCACAAATGATTCGCTGGCAGTGAACACGCAGGAGCAAGCCTGCAACAGTGTCCTGTTCTTTAGGATAGTCCCATCAGGTACATACCGATTACATACATTCTGTCCCATCCAAAAACATAATGGTCCTAAACACAGGTGACCTTTCACATAGTAGCTTACTTCTGTCTCTTCAACAACCAGGCTCTCAGTATCCTATCTTAATCACTGTGCCTGACGTACATAAACATGTCCCCATGCACAGTAGATTTATTCTGTATAAGGGACACCACTTTTTTTAATCTATTGCCTACAGCCAGCTGATATGAGTGTTTTGTTTCGAAACGGATTAGCAAAGGATTAGTGAATGTTTTAAAAATATAGTGCTTATGGAAAAACACTAGAGTGACCACTTTAGTATAAAAGACCCTCACTCTCCCCTACAGACAGAGAGAAGAATTCCTTCCAGGCTGGACTGAAACTCTGCAGGCTGATCCTTTGATAAGCAGACACCTCACATCCCTTTTGGGGTGCCATCCTCGATGCAGAAACTTGGTCCTTAATTCAGAACCATCATTTGAGGGGCAAGGAATTCCACGGGGGATTCTTGGCTCCATTCTTGGCTCCATTAGGATCTATCCTGATATTTACAAACCAAGCCTTCACCCACATACCTATGCTATGTACATTTTGGTAGGTTATGCACGTAGGAGTAGGTCAATGCAATTGTTTTATATATAATATGATTTATTCATCTTATTAGCACTAAGGTAGAAATGTATCTACTTTTTACGCTATTGATATGAGCGATTACATTGGTCTGCTCCTGTCTTTTGATTGTTGCTGCTATCATGTTTCACACTAGACTGACACTTGACCGATAAATAAATATTGAAACCATTCCAATCGTCATTCTATGTGTCTTCTGCGAAAAGCAAGCATGAGCGACTGAGCGAAAGATACCGTATTGTTTACATGATACCTGAGGAATCAGGATTGTCATGGTAGGTGGTTGCCAGAAACTACATATAGCACTGTAGAATACATGGGGGTGGTAGTGGCACCGAAGAGCTAGCTGGTCTAATGGCTGACTCATCCTGTCGGGGTGACCTGAATCTGTCTGCACACCAAGCCCTCAGTTTAGGGCAATCAAAACATTCAGGTCCTGGGGATCCTAGGAACTGCACAACAACAGTAGACATCCCCCTCGACTCTCACTTGTTACGCCACAAATTGCTCACTGAAAGGCCCGCAGAACCTGGGCTGAGACAAGATGCCTAAACCCAAGTAGAAGCCAGGGGGGACCCAGCCCACCACCAGGAGGACCTCCGTAGTGCCATGAGAAACTGGGGGAGGGGAGGGCACTGGAGCGGATGACTCCCTACATTCGTACCTGGATAGAGTCCAGGCAGCCATCGCACAACACTAAAGCAGCCCTGCAGCAGGATATTGGGGCGGGCTCCATGGGATTAGGCCTTCTGAATGCTGAACACCACAAACTCGCTGACAGTGTGTGGGAAGTGAAAACCTCAATAACAGAATTGCAACCTGAGTAAAAATTGAACGCTTCTAGAGTAGTAGAGCTCACCTCCAGAGTAACAATTTTAGAACATAGAGCTGAAGATGTGGAAGAAATAAGAAATGAATCATAGGTGTCCTCGAAAATGCAGAGGGAACACACATGGATCTGGAAAAGTGATTACGCTTCTTGATAGCTCCAGAACACCTTTCACAATGCTCAAGGAAGACCTCTGTGCCCTGTTATAGCGAGACTGTTCCACTATAGGGAACCAAACAGTATATTACAACAAGCCCACACCCATGGCCCCTACATTATACACAATAGAAAAGTGTTAATATTTCCAGATTTCACTGCCATACATCATTTTGAGAAGCCAAAAGTGCCCTGCGGGAGGCAGGGGTCCAATACTCACTAATGGAGCCACGCATTTTTAAGATTCCCCGTAAGAGACCTGGTCCTGGCTGGAAGCATACGAGGCGGGCACACATGTGCCTAGAAAAAACAGGGCCCTCAGACACTGACTTACACTAGCAGGAAGAGGCAATGGTGCTCACGGAGAAAGACGCAATTTCAGAAACTCACGTCCTCTCAAACTGAACAAGATAGACGAGCAGCACAACACGTGGTATCATAACTTATATTGCCTCAGCACCGCAACTGAGACACAGATGCCTCCTCCGGATCTAAATATGCAGCCTTCTAGTCTGGAGACTGTATCAGAAGTGACCCCCACTGCCCAAATTAACCCCACGGTCAGCAGATGATAGTGTTTAGACCCCAGACTACACCACAGTTGGGGTGCACATGGTGGACTCGAGTTGGGCCTCAAACGGAACGTAGAGTGCTACCTGATCGCCTACTCTGGGACAGCATTGAGGAGTCACTAAGAGTCCTAGGAGAACAGCCGACTTGACGAAGTACTTTAGAGATGGGCCGTTAAGAGAAACCCGATGCTGCAGTAATACGACCCCCCCACTGCAGAGTGTTCTGTCTGATGTGTCGAAGGCAGCGTTCTTACCTAATGTATTGGTTTGTTTACAGGTTTGGGTGATTAGCGGTTGCACTGTAGCCCTTGGGTAGGGGAGTTGGGTTTCAGAACCTTAAGATGAGCACTCAGGGGTCTAGGCAAAGTTCCACCCTATTATGGGGGCTAGATTATAATATAAGATTCACATGGCAGTTACAAACGCACATATTAGGGGGATAAAGGTCTTATCTTGGAATGTCAGTGGCATGGGATTGCCCACAAAATGCCACAACAGTTATGTACGGCGCAGAGAATCACACATAGTAATGCTTCAAGCTACAAGGAACACATCAAACATTGGAAGAGGGCCAGCGCCTATGTAGACGATAGAGGGGGCAATTGTTTGTGACAACATGCTCGGCATACTCACAGGGGGGCATTAGTTTGGATACACTCGGGAACCCCCGTCAAAGCAACACAGATACATTAGACCCTGAGGGTCGCTATGTGATTGTTAAAGGCAGGCTTCTGGGAAGGAGATGACAGTGGGTAGTATCTATGCCCCTAATCAGGACCAACAAACATTCCTGCACAAGCTATCTGGTCTACTAGCGGGGGTCGGAGCAAATTACCTTTTACAGGGGGGGGCTATTACTGAATGGCAGACATAGGCCTTGATAGGTCCACTTCTCCACTGCATTGAAGAGTGGTGAGCACAATGCAAAAGGTTTCCATGACTGGATGGGGCACTGGGAGATGGTCAATATTTGGTGGCTATTTGATGGCTACAAAATGAACATACACAAGATTACTCATACAACTGCCCACTATACCGCTTACACAATAGACTAGATATGTTCTTTTGCTCAATGCACCTGACCACGGTGGTAAGTAACACTGAATATATAGGGCACACCCTATCAGATCGTAGCCCATTACTCCTGTCCCTTTCCCCAGTCCCCAAATGCGTGGCTATCCCGGTCTGGCGATTAGACTTTGCCATGCTGGAAGACACCTGCTTCCAACAAACATTAATTACATCTATCTCAGAATACTTCCAAGTGAATTAGGGCACTGCAAGCTCCTCCCTGATCAAATGGGATGAATTTAAAACTGTCACAGGAGGCCAATGCTTGGGGCAGACAATAGGTGTGAGGAGAGAGATTGATAATGAGCTCCAGAAATTAGAAAACAAGATTCACTCCCTAAAAACCAGACTTGGAGAGCAACACCACATTCAGAGACAGCTTTCTGAACCCAGGCGTAACCATAACATAACACTGGATAGACTGTGCACACTTGATCTCAACGACCTGCCAGAAAAGGCAACATATCTGGGCGGGAAATTATTGGTATGGCTGATTAGGCCAGAAAGCAGAGGCACTCCTATATGCAAGCTAAGGATGAGATCTCACTATACTCACCCAAAACTATTAATACCACTTTACTAGAATGTTACACAACATTATATGAGCCGCCAATAGATACTCCAAGCGAACACATAGACAGTTACCTCGACACACTACACTGAAGTAGATCCTGACACAGAGAAAAATCTGGGGAAGGCCTACGAGATCCGAGCAGCCATTAAAGACATGGCTAGGGGGGAAGACCCCAGGCCCAGATGGGCTTCCAGCAGAGTTTTATTCCACCCTTTGTTCTTTATTAGCCCCTGGTTTGAGAAGTTGTATGCTGACTCACTATGATCTGGTTGTCTACTGGCCTCAACAATGGAGGCTCTGGTGGCCCAAATTCCCAAAACCAAATTTGGAAGACCCCAAGGTTCAGATTTTGTGCCACTGTCCATGCTAAACATGGACTTCAGACTATTAAGTAAAATATTGGCCACGATAATACTCACACATATGCCTACATTTGTCCACACTGACCAAAATGGATTCATTCCAACAAGATCGTCTTCCGGGAATCTTAGAAGATTATATCATGTACTGTGCCACCACAATATTGCATTAAGTCCCAAAGTAGTAGTAATTACAGTGGACCTAGGAAAAGCCTTTGATTCCCTGCGGTGGAACTTTCTAATGCATGTAATGCAAAAAATTAGGGAGAGGGGAGGATCAAATGGGTAAGGTTGCTCTATACCTACCCCACGGCCAGGGTCAGAATAGGTGGAATAGTCTCTGCACTGTATTTTATTCATAGAGGAACCAAGCAGGGTTGCCAATTGTTCTCCCTCCTCTTTGCTTTAGCTATTGAACCTCTAGCAGAACGTTTAAGGTGGGAGCGAAGGAGACACGGTCTGATACTAGATAGGAGGGAGTTTATAAATTCACTATTGGTGAAATGACATATTCCTATACCTAAGAAAAGGAAACCAAAGGTTCAAGAGTGCTTTGACCATACTGCGGGAATATGCTACTCTGATGGGTCTATGAGTAAATGCATCTAAAACATGTCTTTCCACTCACTCCCTCAACCCTCCACCCACCAACATTCCCGTCTGACACCAATTGCGCTTCCTGCTCTTTTAAATGTTTGTAAATGCAGGTGTACCATGAACAAGGGGATCTTCTGGAGGGTACCTTGGGACAGGCAATCTGCTCCTTTAAGTCAAACCTTTTTTGGGCGCTCCCTTAAACTATCTACTATGTCCAGGGTAGCTCTATCCAAAATGGTAGTATTACTGAGACTGTTATATTCCTTTGCAAACCTCCTGGTAGTGATTCCCAAAGAAATGATTTAGAGATCTGGACACATTGCTGAGAGAGCTGATTTGGGATGGACGCCAACATAGGGTGTCACTGGCTGCTATGCAGAAATCCCCAACAGTAGGAGGGCTGGGACACCAGATTAGAGACTTTGCCTATCTCTACACATACAGATCAAAGGGAAGACTACTCACAAAACATCTATGTCCCAAAATACATACCCAACCCCAGGACACCCTGTTCAAGGTAGCGTTGAAATGTTGGTACAGAGGTACCCAGCGGGCAACTGGGACTCCTTTATATGCACCTTACCTTCCATTGGTGGGCCTCTCGTGCAGCGACACTGCCTCCTTCACAGAAGCCCAACTGAAAGATTAGACTGTCACAGGTATCCAATCAGTGACTGTTACCATGAGAACTGATCCCCTAGATGAACTAATCACTCATTATGACCTGCCACCAGGCCAATTTCTGAGTTATCATGGATTACTGAAATCTTTTAGAACACTTTGAGGGGGAGGCAACCATGAGCCAGGCACACATGCACTGATGCAGGTGATAGTGACGCTGTGCTCTGCAAAACACCTTGTAAAATGGTTATAGAGACCTATCATGGATATGTCCAATAGCTGTTGCTTACAGTACACAGAAAAAGGGGGGACCTGATAGGCAGAGACATTACAGAGACAGGAGGGAATAAATCCCTGAGCATGCCAAAGAAGATCTCTAGAAACTCTGGTGCAGATTTACGAGCCCTTTGTGCTCACTTTTTGTGACACACTGGCAGAGCAATACACTGCCCCATATTTAAAAGGACAGGAAAAGCCACCTTGCATGGCTTTTCCTGTCCTTGTAAATGTTGCCTCTTTACACGCAGCACTTTGCTTGAAAGGGGCGTTTCATGGGTGTTGCTGTGGGTGTTACCATGCAACACCCATGGAACAAGACACATTACAGCAGCACGGCGCAGCAAAATGAATTGCTGCACTATGCTGCGTTAGTTTATTGTAAATCTACCCCACCAACTTTAAGCGTACCCAGTTTAATCTACTACATATGACCTACCTCACCCCACACAGACTCAACATAATGCTAGGAACCACAGATAGGCAATGCCCTAGATGCGCAACCCTAGATGCAGGTTTCACCCACAGAATGTGGGAATGCCCAGCCCTGAAAGGATACTGGTGTCAGATCACAGTAGTCATCCATGAGATACTGGCATGCACTCTCCCCTTTACAGCAGAGGCCTGTCTGCTAGGTCTCTTCCCAAGAACTAAGGCCAAAAAAGTGGGCACCAGCTTTATAGACCTAGCCATAGTGTTGGCAAAAATGGGTATAGCCCTACGCTGACAGAATTCGACAGGTCTCACAATAGCTGATTGGGTTTGAGTTTGAGTTTAAAAGCACTTATAAAGCGCACGTATACCGGCGGTTTCTTGGCGCTGTAGCTAGTGGGGACTGAGGGTTAAGAAACAGGGAGAAAGGAATGGGCATTTATTCGAAGGATTTTGTGAATAGGTAGGTTTTAAGATTTTTGCGGAATTGGGAATATAGGGTGATGGCACGAAGATGAAGGGGGAGGGAATTCCAAAGGGTTGGTGCTAGAATGGAAAATTTGGAGCCGCCCCACTTCTTTCTCCGGAAGCGAGGGATGGTGAGGAGGGACTGAGAAGAAGAACGTAGGTCCCTAGAGGGGACATAGGGAACAATCTCAGAGGAGATGAAGGCAGGTGCCAGGTCCGATCGGGCCAGGAAAGTGATGGATGCGAGTTTGAATAGAATTCTAGCCCGCACTGGGAGCCAGTGAAGAGTTTTTAGAAGTGGGGTGGAGTGGTGGAATTTAGGAAGGTTGAAGACTAGGCGGGCCGCCTGGTTTTGGATCTGTTGTAGGCGGCGCAAACTGTATGCAGGAATGCCGGCATACAGAGCGTTCCCGTAGTCCAGGCGGGACACCACCATGGCCAGAATAATAAGTTTGAGAGCGGAAAAAGTGAAGAAACGGGACACCTTGCGAATAGTACGCAGTGAGAGAAAAGAAGAAGATACCACAGCGCTAACCTGGGAGTGAAGGGTGAGTTGAGAATTGAGCTTAATGCCTAGTGTTTTAACGGAGGAGGAGGGGACAGGAGGGGAACCAAGAGAGGGAGGCCAGTAAAGGGGGGACCAGGGGCTGGAAGAACCGCCCGTCAATACCAACTCGGTTTTGTCCGGGTTAAGTTTGAGGTGATTGTGGCTCATCCAGTCCCTGATGTGAAACATGACAGTGTGAAAGTTGAGGACAGAAGAAGGAGAGGAAAGATCAAAGACCAGCTGGAGGTCATCCGCATAATTAAATACGGCGACCTCCATCTGTTGGAGGGAAAAGATAAGTGGGGCGATATATAGATTGAACAAAAGAGGGGAGAGAGATGAACCTTGAGGAACCCCGCACTGGACTTTCCGGAAGTCCGCTGTGAAGTCACCCAGGCGAACAGCCTGGGTGCGGTCGTTCAGGAAGGAGGACAACCAGACCAGGGCAGTCCCCTCGATCCCCGCCGCCCTGACGCGGGAAAGTAAGATGTTGTGGTCCACCGTGTCAAAGGCGGCTGAGAGGTCGAGGAGCACAAGGGCCTGGTGATGATTAGTGTCCATGCCCTCCCTGAGGGTGTCGAGAACCGACATGACCACGGACTCCGTGGAGTGTGCGGGGCGGAAACCAGCTTGGCGGGGGGCAAGGGCTCCATGTTTCTCCACAAAGGAGCTCAGAGCGCAGGTGACGTGGCGCTCGAGCACCTTAGCTAGAAATGGCAGGAGGGAGATGGGGCGGAAATTGGCAGGGACAGAAGGATCTGCCCCAGGTTTTTTCAAGATGGGCACAATTACCGCAGACTTCATGGAACTAGGAACTATGCCTTGCGCGAGGGAGCTGTTGAGGAGGTGAAGGGGGGGATCTGGACAGGAAACAAAGATGTGGCGGAGGATATGGGCAGGACAAGGATCAAGAGGGGAGCCAGATTTGACCAGAGGCACCAATGAAGTCAGGTTTTCCCGAGTGATAGGGGGAAAGGTGGTTAGTTTGCCTTTGGGAGGGGGACATTGGGGATCAACAAAAGAGGGGGGGGGTGGGGGGATGTTGGCCTTAATGGTGATAATTTTCTGGATGAAATAATTATTAAGAGAAAGACAGAGGTCATTAGACGGGGCAGGTTTAAGCGTTGTTCTGTCCGAGAATGCCAGATTGTGAACGATGGAGAAGATCTCCTTAGACTGGTTCTCTGCTGCTAAGATTTTGGAGGAGAAATAATCTGTTTTGGCCTCCAGGATGCTTTTTTTGTACTGGTTAAGGATATTGATATATATATATATATGGGAAAAGGATGTCACAGCCTGGGCACAGGCGGAAGATCCAGAACTGATAGAGGAAGACAACAGAGGCATGAGACACAGCCCTATAGCAGACTTGTGGTCAGAGGTTTCGAAGGAGTTGGAAACCGGGGGAATAGACGGGGGAAGAGTGCCCTTCTGGCATCACGCAAACCACAGAGCACAGATACCTGCCCTCATCTCCACACCTATAAGCTCAACACGAGGAAAGGAAGATCTTGCTGAGAGTGTTTCATCCCTCCTAACCCAACACTAGAGATTGACAGGCCCCCATCCATTTTATAGTATTCCAGCATCCAAACCCCTGAGTTCTCCCGTCGAATTGGGGATAATAGACAAAACTCCCTTACGGTACTCAATGGCAATTGGGCTCCGATGATACAGATATATTAATAATGTGATCTATTGAATGTACCATCCCAGGCTCTTCGATCAAGAATATGTAACTTCTGTAGAACTGTATGCCCATTTATGACCTGACATTGCTTGTATCAATCTGCTATAATTGTAGATGCATTACTTGTTAAAAGAAAATATCAATAAAAAATATTTTTTTTAAAAAGAAACTTGGACGGACAACCGAATGGCTTAAGTAATGCTGGCCTACGAGATTGGGGAAAGGTGCACAGAAAGAGAAAACAAACAAAAAAAAAAAGTATTAAAGCACATCGGTTAGGCTTTTGTATGTTATGTTAAAAGCTTCAGAAAAACACAGAATACACATGACATGAAAATCAATAACAAATGCTTATTTGCTAAATAAGACATCTGTTTCATTACTGCTACCAATGTTGTACCTGTTCTCTAGCAGCCTTCCTTATTGTATTTTCCCCTTACTCAGGGCCTGATACACACCAGAAAATGTACACATTTGTGTACGTTTACAATTAGTTGCTATTCACAGGTATATTATGAGTGGTATCTTTATGAGTGCAGAGTCTCCGCACATAAAAGATAGGGCACTCCTGTCATTTTATGCTATCAAATTCAGCAGTCATAAAGCTACTACTTGTAAAATAGCTATGTGAATTACAAACAATTGTAAACTTAACAAAACTGTAAGTTTACCTTTTTTAATCAAGCTCACAGTTTGTTGACTGTTCATACTTCCCCTTTAAAGGTAAAGTGGTCATGCTTAGCAGGTTTAGCAGAGATTTGCTAAGCAGCGGTGATAGTGTTTTACTAAAAAGCATAGTCGTATGTAAGATTCCTTGTAAAAGCCTAATATAAGCATAGCAGACTTAAGACCTGATTTAAAGTAGATTGGTAGATGGGTTGCCCTGTAACACACGTTACAGACATTCCTTTCTTACCTATTACAACTGCCATAAGATATAATGCGCCTGTAATAAGGTAGACAAGATAACTGTCTTGTTTGTGATGAAGTACCTATCTTTCAAACTCTAAATCAGGTCCCCAAATTGATTCTTCTATTTTAGTTCAGATAGACTATTCTTGCAGACTACATAGACATTAGAACAATGCCCTCTTGGTCATTGCTGAAACAATTACAGCTTGCAAGACAAAGCTCACATTTCTTTTCAATATACAAAGGATTTTCACCACAATAATGCCAGTTTAATGGAGTTTGCAATGGCTACAATCATTTTTATAATTTAAAAACAGTCTTGCATTTTTGAATTTCTTACTGCATTTGCATGTGTATCCAGTCCTATTTCATAGTACTGATGTTTCCCACTTATGACTACAGCTTTGAAGGGAGATGAATTGTTTGTTGATTTCTGAATCTGTTTTGTTCAAACTGTGCCATTTTGAATATTTCTCGGGTACCTGGTTTCATGCATGTTTTCCCAGTGAAGACAGTAGAGATCTCAGAATGAGCGAATTTCAAATTCTAAATCCCTTTGACTGTTCTATGATCCCTGAAGCTCTGGAGGATGTTTGTGACAGAGGCCAATGAATCATAGAGGATGCATGAGATTTTTAAAAGTCAAATGCCACTGACAGGGAAGCAAGCATGGGGCAGAGTCAGTCATTAGTTAGCCTCTGTAAATCTTGAAGAGGTATTGTCACTTGTTGTAAGCCAATAACATGTCAGCAATCTGTGACAGAGTCTGTCAAACCCATAAGCCTCTGAAAATCTTACAGGACTGGAAAAGAGTAAGCCATTAATTATTAGATTCTGGAAAGGCTAACAGTTCTGGTAAGGAGGTTGACTCTATATATTTACCTTCTGAAATGTAAGCAAATGTTGTCATCCTATGTAATCTAATCAGTGCTGAAGCAGAGTGAGGGAAGTGGTCAACCTCTGAAAAGTCCTACAGGCTTGCTCCATCACTCACATCCAGTTCTGCCATTTCGATGAAAGAATTTGCTTCAGGACTAACAACCAGACAGAAGCACTGACGTCTCAGATATGTTGATAATTCTTACTCAAACTAAAATGCCTTTCATGTACATGTGATTGATCCTATCTTGTACCGACCAGTTTTCTTAAAGATTTTCTCTGGTGACTTAATGGTTGCTGAGGTTCACCTAGAGCTGTGATGTTGCCTTTAGACCACTAGAGTCAGGAGATTTTGTCCTGCAGTTCATGACAGATACTTCTGCAAAACTCAGGATTAGCTGTAAGAGTTGACAAACTAACCTAGCAGCTGTCCCCAACTCATGAGGAACTGAAGATAGAACTGTAAAGCAGGTGCTAGAACAGGAATGATGCCTTGACACTGGAAATCTTGTTGGAGCACTGCAGGGACACTGGTCTGAAGCTGGAGCCTGAAGAGATATAATTCCAAGCAGCAAGCAGAAAGATTTAGACCATGTAAGGCTGTATTATCAATTCATAAGAAGAGCTAAAGCCACAGTCAGTATCTGGAGCCATAGGAAGTCTCAAAGGCATTCAAATGTTATGTTATGCTATTGTCTCCTGTATGGCAATTCACTCCTGAAGGAGTATATTGGCCCTTGCTACTACGAAGAGGCACAATGGAATTCAAACAGCCCTGTTTTTAGAAGTTGTTTAAACGTAGGGAGGTTGGGCAGTGTTGTGTAGTTTCTATAAAACTATATAGGATCTGTGCATTTAGACAACATAAACTGTGGGATTGGTGTCCAGACTGATTCCAGACACCCCCTCTGGATATGTTTGCCTGTATATCAGCAAACTCACAGTGCCACAATGTACCCCTCTTACCAAGGAGATAATAGTTCCTGGAAACTATCTAACATGACAACCCTGTCCCATCAGGGATTGTGGAAACGGGGGGCGTGGCTAGGCGCCCGACGAGATGGCGGCATCGGCGTGAGGGCTCTGTCCACGCCAGAGGTTAAGGGCAGTTTGCGAGCGGGAAGCGAAGAATGAAGGGCAGACTGTCTTTTCGGAAGGGTCCTGGAAGGCTTTGAGCCCCTCTTCCGACACGCGGTAATCTGCATGTGCATTTATTCAGCCTTTCACTCCCGGTCGCGGCTGTGCATCGGCCGCGACCACCATTTTGATTGATGTGCTCGTCCTTTTTATCAGCAACGCGTCTATCACGCATTTCAATCCTGGATGCCGTACTGGCCCTACCATGCCTTTAATACTTCTGGAGTTTCATTTGCCAGGACTTTTCAACGTTTGGTGAACATTTCCATTGCTATTTGACTGGCTTTTTCACTCTCCTCACATATGGCGGCCATTTTGAATTTTTTAATCTGCAAATCCTAGCTTTCTGGAACTGCTGCTTTTCTGATTTGGCACCTTCTCCCATCAAATTTTCATCTTGACTACTTTCCACATTTCACCCGTTTTGAACTCATATTTAACCATGTGACTTGTCTGCGCCTGTTTCTGGTTAAGCTCTGTGTATCTACACTTCGCAGCCGCATCTATGGCTGAAGGCCCTAACAAGTTTCCAAAGCGTAACTACATTAAAAACTCTAAGCTCTTCACGGAATTGGCTCTATTGGAAGCCTCTCAACCTCCTTCTATCAGCAAGACGGTGTCAAACATGGATTCCTCATCACAGTCTTCAGGAAAAGTTACGCCTAAGCGTTTAAAAAAAAGACCCGCCTTCGCCCCCCAAGTCTTCTTCGACCATCTCGATGGAGCTACTTCTTGAGGAGATACGTGCCCTGCGCCCCTTCATGGAAGAAACCAACGCTAAGTTGCAGGTTCTCACTGACAATTGGACCCGGATGGACGAATGAGTGTCATCGGTGGAGCGGGACGTCTCTTCTCTTCAGGATTCTGCTGCCAAGGTCACACATATGCATACGCAGATCTCCTCTCTCCAGAAGCAGGTGGAGGACTTGGAAAACCAAAACAGACGCAATAATCTTCGCCTTTACGGCCTGGTGGAAGGCTGCAAGGGGAGTGATCCCATCACTTTCTTCAAGTCTTTCCTTCCCAAGCTTTTGCATTTGCCTGAGGATACCCCACTCAATATCCAGCGTGCCCACAGGCTTGGTCGAGCATCCACCTCTTTCTCCACACCAGCGAAGCCTAGAGGTGTAATTATGTATTTCTTGGAATACACAGATCTACTGAAAGTTCTCTCTGCGGCCAGAGCCTTTCCCCGTATCACCTGGTCGGGCTCCACTTTGTTCTTTGCACAGGATTATGCCAAAGCTACTGCAAGCCGTCGTAAAGCCTTCCTAGACATGAGACCTGATCTTCGTTCCATTGGTGCTAGATATGGCCTTTTCCATCCTTGCTTATTCAAAGTCACCTATAATAATAGGACTACGACCTATGAGGAGCATACGCGACTTCGGAGTTTCCTGAATTCCTGCGGTCATGCAGATATGGAGCTTTCTGGTCCTTCCTCTTCTTCTCCAACATTACTTTTTTCTGTAGTCTTATATTGATGCTCTAATCTTTTCTATGTGTTGTTTTTATTTGTTAATTCCATTGTTCTTGAACATATTTGTTCTCTTGATGAGTGCTTGCTTTCCATTGTAGTAGTTTTCACTGCTGATATAATTCCTAGGTTTGTCATACTCTTGGTATGTCTTTTGCCCTTGTCATCTGTCGTTATCTAACCTTGTTGCCTTTCTTTTTCCGCAGATCAATGTTATGCGTTCCGTCCCGTCTCTCTGGTTGGACGTTTCCCTGACCCCGAGTGTCCTGCCTTCTCCAGTTGGCCCTACCTTCCTCTCTCCACATCCACGTACACCCTCGTTTGTTCCTGACCCTGACTGTATCTCTCCTGTTTTACCCCTTGTGAGTATTCCTCATTCTTTTTCTGACATGTCTGTTCTTGTTTTGTTCTTTCTTATTTTGATTCTTTTCTTCACATCTTCAGGTTTTTTGGTGCCAGTACCTTTTATTCGCTCGCTCTCTTCTTTCCTACTTTTCCTTTTCCTTACCTTTATTTCTTGTTGGCTTCCTTGGTCATGTCACCTTCGCTTTCAACACATTGTATCCCTGCTGCTGCATTCCTCCTTTGACTCCTTTATATATCCTTCTTCTGTTGATTTTCTTCTCTCTTCTTTTATTGACTCATTGACCTTCTCGCGATTTTTCTTTGTTCTCTCCCACTTGTCCTTTTTTACCGAATTCTCTGGATTTCATTTGATTTTTTCATGGCACTTTACTTCGCCTTCGCTTTTTTATATCTTCATGATGTCTTTCAATCTTCTTCTCTTCTCTCTCCTCTTATACGCTTCATCCCTTCTCTATTCCTGTCTTTTTTCTCCTTTTTCTTTCTCTTACATTTTCACTTTTTATGAGGCTTTTGCTCGATGTTTTAATTTTTCTTTGCATTATCTCTTTAAAATTCCTTAATGGCAGTTCGTATTGTTTCCTGGAACGTTAAAAGTCTCCATTCTCCTATTAAGAGACAAAAAATTCTCTCTCATTTAGCCAAGTTGAATGTCGACATTGCCTTCTTGCAAGAAACTCATTTGCCTGACATTGAAGCTGCCAAACTTAAAAGGGGTTGGGTAGGTAGTGTTTTTTCTGCTCCTGGGGATGGTAAAAGAAATGGTGTGGTTGTGTTAATTCGTAAATCTCTCTCTCACTCGCTCCTGATTTCTGATTCAGATCCCGAGGGCAGATGGTTGTACGTCAAACTTTCCTCGAAGGGTATCCCCATCTCCCTCCTCAACATTTATGCACCTACTGGTGGCGACCCAGCCTTTTGGCGCACAATGGCTTCTCGTATTTCTGAAAACGTTGATGATAATTTTATTATGGCAGGAGACTGCAACTTGCCCCTTGACCCTTTTTTGGACAGACACTCTAAAGTATCCTATATCCCTAATAAGTCTCACAAACTGTTTGTTCAAGCAATAACCCAGCATAAACTCATTGATGCCTGGCGTCTCTGTAACCCTACTACTAAAGAGTTTACATTCTATTCCCCGTCCCACCATTCACAGTCCCGTATTGATTACATTTTCCTCTCTCATCATATCTCACAGTCCCTTACGCACGCTGACATTGGACCCATCTTGTTTTCTGATCATGCCCCAGTTTTCGCCAACATTGATATCCTACCCAGGTACACTGGGCCGAAACGTTGGCGCTTTAATAACACTTTACTTCTGGATCCCAAGTTTACCACTTCCTTTGTTGATTTCACCACAGAGTTTTTTGCCATTAATGACACGCCCACTTTGCCCAAACATGCTATCTGGGACGCTTATAAGGCTGCGGCCAGAGGCTTCATCATTGATTATGTTTCCAGAAAACGCAAGATCGCTCGTCAAACTGCGAATGATCTTCTCCTCAAGATTAAAATTTTGGAGCATTCTTTTTATACCTCTCATTCGCAGGAAAGTTTGACTACTCTTATTGAAGCTAAGATGCAATTTAACAAACAATCCACTGACGATGCCTCATTATATTTATTGAAATCCAGCTCACAATTTTATGGGGGTAAGAACAAGGCGGGTAAGATTTTAGCCAATTATTTAAAAGTCAAGCAACACAGATTGAACATTGAGTCTGTTTATGATGTTAATTCTGTTTTAAAGCATACTGATGTTGGTATTTTAGAGGAATTTTCCCGTTTTTACTCCACGCTCTACTCCTCTGAAACTCACCCCTCCGCCCAAGACCTAGCTGCCTTTTTTTCCAGCATTAAAGCACCTCCTCATTTTCCAGTTGATTTATCCACTCTTGAACTGCCCATCTCTAAATCCGAATTACACATTGCACTTCAGTCACTAAAGAAAGATAAAGCCCCGGGTCCGGACGGATTTACAGCTGAATTTTATTTACACTTTTCTAAATTATTATTACCCAGATTGCATTCGCTTATTGATTCTTTTATACTCAGTGGTGCTTCCTCTGGCACCTTCTCGGATGCCCATATTTGCATCATACCTAAAGAAGGAAAAGACTCCCAACATTGCAAGAATTACAGACCAATCTCCTTGGTTAATATTGACTATAAACTTTACGCTAAATCTCTTGCTCTAAGATTAGATCCTCTTCTTCCTGAACTGTTGGGCCCGGAACAGTCTGGGTTCGTTAAGGGCCGTTTTATTACAGACAATACTAGACTTTTGTTCAATGTCCTATCCAAATCCTCAAGTTTTCACGACTCGCTAGCGGCAATTGCTTTGGATGCAGAGAAAGCGTTTGATAGAGTGGAGTGGACCTTCCTTTTCTCCGTTCTCAGATGGTTTGGGTTTGGCCCCAATTTTATCTCATTCGTTTCTTTCCTATATTCCTGCCCCAGAGCGGCGGTTTGTGCCAATGGTCTGTCTCTTCCTTTTTCACCTTAGGCAGAGGAGTCCGTCAGGGTTGTCCCCTTTCCCCCTTCCTTTTCAATCTGGCATTAGAACCCTTTCTTTCAAAGCTTCGCCAACATCCTGATTTGCATGGTTTTCAAACCTCTCATACAAACATTAAACTTGCTGCTTACGCAGACGATATCTTACTTTTTATGTCCAACCCTACCATCTCTATTCCTGCATTTCTCAATGAAGTTCATGAATATTCTCAAATTTCTGGTTATAAGTTAAATAATGACAAATGTGAAATTCTACCCCTCACTAAATTTGCCTTTAAACCGGATTTTGACGTGTCCAATTTTACTTGGAGTTCCTCACATATTAAATACCTTGGTTTGTATGTTGCTCCTTCTCTTCCCGACACTATTTCGTTGTGCCTCACTAAATGTACCCAGAAATTGTCCGACCTTACTTCCAGATGGCACCCACTTTACCTTTCCTGGTGGGGTCGTCTTGACACTATTAAAATGATGTTCTCCCCAATAGTTCTTTACACTATATCCAATATTCCAGTACCTATCCCAACTAAGTTTTTCAAGAAAATTAATTCTGTTCTCTCTTCTTTCATTTGGTCTGGGAAAAAAGTGCGTATGTCTTTATGCAGATTACGTCTTCCTAAATCACAGGGCGGGGTCAACTTCCCAGATTTTCCCGCATATCACAAAGCTTTTCTTTTGCGACAAGCTTCTCTTTGGTTAAGGGATCCTGATGCGTCTTCCCCTCTATGGCTTGTTCTTGAACGTCTCGCTTTATCCCCTTTCACCTTCGCTGAGTATCTATCGTTTTCTCGTAAGCCCCAGGCTATTTCCACTCCCATTCATAAGTTCACCACCAAGTTTCTTCTCTCCACCTCCCCTAACCCCCCTTCCTCTGTAGCTGACTTTCTCAATACCACTATTTGGTATAATAGTAGTATTCTCATCAATCATAAACCCTTTTATTGGAAATCTTGGAGGCAAAAGGGTTTGATATGGGTATCCCATCTTTTTTCTGGCTCCGATTTCTTATCTTTCTCGCCTCTTAGCCAACAGTTTGATCTTCCCCACTCCTTCTTTCGTAAGTATACTCTACTCAAATCTGCAATTATGTCCACATTTGCCAAACTTTCTAATTCACCCACTCATCCTGATCTTCCCAGTCCTTATTCGCGCCTCCTTTCTTTACTATGCTCCCAGCCCACAGCATCCTCAATTTATCACTCATTTTGCGTGACTCTTACACCTAGGCCAAAGTCCAAAGTAGAGGAACAGTGGGAATCTGATTTTGGCATTTCTTGGCCCACATCTTTATGGGATAAATTGTGGATCAAGCTTCGCAAGTCTTCCAGAGCGGCTTCCCTCACGCAAACCCTCTTTTTCATCTACAATAGACTTCTCCTCTCACCCCACATGTTGAATAAAGGGTCTCCCCTCACCCCTGACCTTTGTTGGTCATGCTCGACCCCTAAAGCTACTCTTTTCCACATGCTTTTTTCCTGCACTGCCACCCATAATTTCTGGAAACAAGTTTGGGCCCAAATTAATGCCATATTTCACACTGCGCTTCCTTTCTCCTTTGTCAATATCTTTTTAGGAAGCCTCTCCCCTTGCTGGACTGATATTGATTCCAATGTGCAAATTGTTGATTTATTACTAGCTGTTGCATTTCAGCAAATTACGGTCAATTGGAAAAATGTGGCTAATGTGTCTTTTAGAGCATGGTGGTACAATGTTTGTCATAATCACAGGCTAGATACTGTCTTTATTTACCCCCTCAATCTGGCCAAAAAACGGCATGATTTATGGCTTCCTGTAACCCTATACCTTAATAAGTGTGCTAAACGCTCCTCCCCTTCGTTTCATTTGCTTCCCTCTCAGCAAGAAGTTTCTAAACCTCCTTGATTGACCTTTATGCTCCTTTGCATTTATTATGTTACATTTTACTGCATTTTTTCTAGTGCTGCTTTTTGTTATATAGCCTCAATCATTTGTCTTCTCTTAGCCTCATGTTCTTTTTACAGTCATATTTTAATTCATTGCGCATGTTACTGCTATATTTTTGGTTTTCTGCTGTATTGACACCTTTATTTGTTTAATAAAACTCTTTTGAACTTAAAAAAGGGATTGTGGAAACAGTACAATACTTTTCGCTCAGTCACTCGTGCTCACTTTGTCTCAGAGTGATACACAGAATAGATGGTGGGGAAGTTTTCAATAAGCATTCATTGAACTAGAGTCATTCTAGTATAAAATAGGTGTGCTGAAACAATCACGACACAGATATAAAGGATTATAAGCACCAACAGAGTAAATGGATGGTAGATTTCTACCATAGTGCTAAAACAATGAATATATGCAAGTATATGAATTCATGACAATAATAATGTGTACTCCTACGACGCAACCCTAGCTAAATGTACCCAAGTGTACCCAGCATGTATATGAGTGTAGAGCCAAGAATCTCCCTAGAAAAGAGCCAACCCCATTACCTGGTGTGAGAGAATGAAGGACCTGTCTTGGTCTTGGGATAGACACCCCAGGAGGGATGTCAGACCACTGCGTGCTGGACTGTCTGCATGAAGGAACATCAGCGTCTCGCATCAGTGTCAGCATGGAAGTCTTTCTCCTCTGCCTACCCCTGCAAAGATGTGGTGTATATATACCCAAAAGGTACCCTTGGAGAGATTGTTTCAATGGAGTGGAGGAGGATAAGACAATGAATGACCCCAAATCTGGCAGAGCAAATGAACGGGATCCTTTGCAGTGCTTTGCTTGTGGACCTGAACAAACTAGAGGGTTGGTAGTAGAGCAAACTGGAATAGAGATAAGTGGGTCATGAATACCTTATTGCTTTGAAGTTCAAGCAGCAAAGTTTGAAGATAACATATTTTCTGATGAGCAACCCCTGTAACATGCGGAGTTAGACTGTGAGAGAAAGTTGCAGATTAGATGGGCTGCTGTATTTTTCATTACCTGTAGTTTAGACAGCGGAGTGTCATTTACTACCACTAGTAATGCATTTCCATAGTTGAGGCAACTAGTAATTAGTGCCTGGACCAGGATCTTTCTAGAAGAGGAGGGAAGCCAGGAAAAACCGTTTTAGTAGACACATAGTGGCGAAGCAAGAGCCACAGGTAGTACTAACCTGGTCCGTCATGGAGAGGATTTGGGCAAGCTTGATAACCAGGTTTTTACAGCCTTTTTTAGAATTAGGGCATGGCCACATTTTGCAGGCCACCAAGTCCTCTGACCAGAGCTTCTGTGCTTTGCCAAATAGTACTATCTCAATTTTCTCACCATTCAATTGGAGGCATTTTTTGGTCATCCAGTCAGTGTCTTCTCTCATACAGATTTCCAGACCTTGCACATAGGAGATTAGAAGCTGGATGTCGTTGGTGTATAATATATTCGCAAAAACACATTAGCTCATGATTTGCACCAGGGATGCTACGTAGATATTAAATAATGTTGGGTTCAGGAAGAAACCCTGTGGAACTCCTCTATCAACTAGCAGATTGTATGTTTTAAAGGAGTCTAGAAAAATGGTTAGGATTTGGTTAAGTAAGTCCCTGAGCCAGTGTACCAGTGTAGTGCCCTGCCATTTACTCCTGAATCATGCAGTCTGCAGACTAAGATTGAGTGAGAGACCATATGGAAGGCCGCAGATAGATTTAGTAACACCAACATGACTGGAGTGCCTGCAACTAGTGACAGTCTGATGGTATTGATTACTGTCACTAGCAAGGTCGACTTTGCTGTGCATCGCTTTGAAAATTGATGATTCAGGACGTTATTTTCCTCCAAGAAAGTAGCCAGTCGTTTACTTATATAGCATTGAAGCGATTTTCCTAGCAGAGGAAGCAGGCAAATCACACAGTAGTTAGCTAGTACTTCTGGACTGGCCGAATGTTTCTTTAAAATATGAGAGACTTCGGCTGACTTCCATTCTGCCGGAGGTTGGGCAGTGGTTAGCGATAGGTTATAGAGAGCCATTCATGACAGATGAATTAAGGTATGCAGGACATAATCCTGTGAGGACAAAAGTCTGCAATTGAGCCCGATTTCACATAATCATCACATCTGCTGAATCTGCCCCAGAGAGCATTGCTCGAATTTTCCGAGGACATTAGTTACGTTCAGGGGAGTTTGGTTATAACTGATAATGTCCTCCTGCTGAACTTGATGATTGAAAAGTTGTGATAGATGGTGTCTACCTTTTTTCATAACAATTAGCCAAGGACTTGCATATTGTTTGTTAGGCCAGGACAGTACAATGGCAGCTTAAGTCTTTATGAAAATCTTCAGGGCTTTGAAGAGTTTTTTGTGTGGTTTTTCCTACATAGTTGATTTTTTTGATTAAGAGGGGGGAGAGTGTAGGTGAACTGATTCCTCCCTTATCTCAGATATGGACAGAATAGTGGAGCAGTTAAACCTGCCCTCTGTACATGATCCTGGGCACTCTAAGGTGGGTAAGAGCTGAAGGCAGCAGCAATGAGATCTGCAAGAAGTGGTAAAGGTTGTGTACAAGAAATGTAGTTTTGCTGATGAGCATCGCCGTAGTGTGGAGCTTACCATAATGAAGAATTGCAGGTCAGTGGTGCAGGGGATCTGGTGACTGGCAACGTCTAGGAGCAGATGGGTGCAGACGGGCTTGCCTTTTTGCATGTCTTCAACTCACAAGTGGCGTGTCCACATCCTGCAAGGATTTTTATAGGCATCCCTGAAGGAGCTGTATTACCAAAGAGTATTAGGTTGAATGTAGTTTTCAAACACAGAAATATAGAAGAAAATAACACACAGCCGTTTATCAACAGGTTTTTATTTGATACATTTTGTAAGAAAGTGCCCTTTTTATTTGGTCACCCTGTACTTTTTGCTACAATGCTGATAGTTATGACTCCGTGCCTGTGCTTTCATCTAAAGCAGTTACGTGTGAATTGGCAAGCCAATTGACAAGGACTTTAACCCTCTGAGTCCCTAGTATATGGTACCAGTGAAACCCAAGTCATGGACGAAAAGGGATCCCCAGGACTTGCAGCACTAATTGTGCCATCCTGAGTGACCCAAATCAATTACTGTTGTTGTGAGGTGCACCCCCAAACGATGGGGTGTGTCCCCCTGGCACTGATTATAGTCCTCGAAAGAGGTTTCCAGATTTATGAAGAAGATCGTTGCGAGTTTTTTTGACAAAAAGCTTTATTGTTCATTTGAAATTTTCATAAAGCTCGAAATCGTTTGGTGATTCATGTGTAGTTAAACAGCCGATGCTAAGTTGTATTCCCGTATTTTATATTCCCAATGCATTTCGGCGTTTTATGCCTTCATCAGGGGAAATCTAGGAAGAAAAAGATGTAGGCGTATGAGGACTGGAGGTTACTGCTATGTAGGAAAAAATGAAAGGAACGCGGTGGGACGAAAATGGAGTGACGGGTGGGTGAAGGATTAAAAAGGTGCTTATAAGGACCAGTGATTGTACTTATAACGATGATGTGCCTAATATTACGCGTGTGGGTACATACCGAAAATGTGGTCTAAAATATAAAGTGCACTCCGGTAAATAATAATAGTGTGAACACTTACGTGCTACGACCCTGTAGTATGAAGTGGTGTCTGTGCGGTTTTAACTGGTAGTTTGTTAACGGAACCGAGTGAAGGTCTTAAGTAAAGGTGAAAAAAAGATTTAACGTTTTAACGTAACGTGATGGCCTTAAAGAGTTAGTATTTGTGATTGTCGATAAAATGTGTTACAGTTATTCGGATGCATAGACGCTTACCGAGTATCAGTGGTGTCTCCGTATCAAGCCGGCGGTGCGCGGGAAGCGTGCTCGCTGAGGTTTCAAAACGCGGAAGTATGTAGTGTTCAATAGAGTGTGACGTGGGTGTTTTGCTAGGTGTTGAAGAAAGACTATGATGGTGTATGGGAGAGGTGAAGACAGACTAAAATCGGGTATGTGGGGTGTGTGCATATACCTTGTAAAAAATAATAAAAGAAGAAATAAAAAAGATAAATGTGGGACCAGTTGGTGTATAATGTGGTGGATGTAAATGTGCATAAAGAATAATAAACGAGTATATGGGGAAATATAGACGTGGTAATACACGTTGGAACAGGAACATCAATAAAGGAGTTTTTAAGAAAAATATGGAAGTGAATCAAATTCGACTGTGACAAGGCTTGAAAATACAGTCAATGATAAAATGAACATTGATTAACAAGATGTTGTGAGTTAATACAGATAAATTGGCTGGATAGCGTTCATCATCTCTAATGTAACCATGGTGCGCCGTCAGATATGGAAATTTAGAGATAACATGTAAATTCTATCCGGTCATTCATGCCGAATGGTTTCATAGAATTCAAAAGGTAAATCCAGTGATTCTCTCTTTGCAGTAAGAAGTTGTGATTGTCTCTACCTTCCTTTCTTGTGGTTGTTTCAAGGATACAGAATTTTAATTGGCTGACATTATGTCCAGCTTCAGTGAAATGTTGGGCAACTGTTGACTTGAGTTGTCTGGTCCTGATGTTAGATTTGTGTTCTTTAAGTCTGATTTGTATTTTTCTCTCCGTCTGTCCAACATATATTTTGCCACACGGGCATTTGAGCATATAAATGACGTTAGAGGTGTCACATGTCGCTGTAGCTTTGATTTTCATCTTGTGTCCCTTCATTGGGTGTGTGATGTAATTACCTTTGATGATGTTATTGCAATTATTGCAGTTTAGACATGGAATAGTCCCCTTGAAGATAGGTTGTACAGAGGATGGTTGTGTTTGTTTGAGTATTTCTCCAATGTTTTTATTTATCGTGTAGGCAAAAACTGGTTCATTGTCAAAGATGTGGTTGAAATCCTGTTCCAATTTTAACAGCTGCCAATGTCTTTTGATGATGCGTTTGTAAGTGGTGCTCATGGTGGAATATTTGGAAACTACGGTAATTTGGTTCTTGTCAGTTTTAGTTTGAATTCTGAGAAGTTCATTGCGACTTTTGGTGGATGAACGTTGGTTTGATTCTTGTAGTACCAGATCAGGGTAACCGCGAGATTTGAATCTTTGTGTTAAGATGTTTAGTTGATCAATGACTTTATTGGGGTTTGAAACAATCCTTTTTACTCTGAGCATTTGTGAATATGGAAGGTGTTGTTTGAGAGGAAGAGGATGAAAACTTTGATAGTGTAAGGTGTTGTTTCTATCCGTTGCTTTCCTATATAGGTCTGTATCGAATCCTGTAGATGTCTTGGTGATGTTAACGTCTAGAAATGTGATGGTCTGTGGATGGATGTTTGAAGTGAACTGTAGGCGTTAGTCGATTTGATTGAGTTGATCAAGGTGATTTTCGAGGATGTGAACTGGACCTTTCCATACGATGAATATATCGTCAATGAATTTTAAATATAGTTTCAGGTGGTTTATCCATGATGGTATGGAGAGAATGTTGTCTTCCTCAAAGCGATTCATGAAAATATTCGCGTATGTTGGAGCGGCGCAATTTGCCATAGATGTACCCGTTAACTGTTGGTACCATTCATCATTGTGTTGGAAGTAGCTGTGTAGTAGGGTAAATTGCATCAGTTCCATCAAAAAAACCTGTAGGTCTTGTGAGTAGTTGGAGAGTAGTAAAGCTTGTTCGATGGCTTCCAGACCAAGTTGATGGGGAATGGAGGTGTATAATGAATTGACATCTACAGTGCATAGGCTGATGTCTTCTTCGTCTGTAAGGTTGATTTGGTTTAGTTTAACAAGAAAGTCAGTGGTGTCTTTGATAAAGGATCTCATAATGTTGACACTGGGTTGTAGGTGTCGATGAAGGTATTTGCCCACTGGTTCATGTAGACTTCCTCGGGTGGTGACTATTGGTCGACATGGTGGCTCGATGGGATTTTTGTGAATTTTGGGTACCATAAACATGGTTGGACTCTTGGGATTGGGTTGTATGAGGTATTTTTGCACTTTTTCATTGATGGTACCATTGTCAACAGCTGTTTGGACGATTTGTTGTAGAATTTCTTTGAATTGTGTCGTGGGATTGAATCCCAGTTTCATATATGTGTTGAAATCCTGTAGGTGAGTCAGTACTTGAGTGTTGTAATAGGTGGTATTGAGAACAACTAAGGCACCTCCTTTGTCAGCTTTAGTACAAATGATGTCAGGATTGTGTGCTATCGCCTTTGCACTGTAGATGTCAATTCATTATACACCTCCATTCCCCATCAACTTGGTCTGGAAGCCATCGAACAAGCTTTACTACACTCCAACTACTCACAAGACCTACAGGTTTTTTTGATGGAACTGATGCAATTTACCCTACTACACAGCTACTTCCAACACAATGATGAATGGTACCAACAGTTAACGGGTACATCTATGGGAAATTGCGCCGCTCCAGCATACGCGAATATTTTCATGAATCGCTTTGAGGAAGACAACAGTCTCTCCATACCATCATGGATAAACCACCTGAAACTATATTTAAGATTCATTGACGATATATTCATCGTATGGAAAGGTCCAGTTCACATCCTCGAAAATCACCTTGATCAACTCAATCAAATCGACCAACGCCTACAGTTCACTTCAAACATCCATCCACAGACCATCACATTTCTAGACGTTAACATCACCAAGACATCTACAGGATTCGATACAGACCTATATAGGAAAGCAACGGATAGAAACAACACCTTACACTATCAAAGTTTTCATCCACTTCCTCTCAAACAACACCTTCCATATTCACAAATGCTCAGAGTAAAAAGGATTGTTTCAAACCCCAATAAAGTCATTGATCAACTAAACATCTTAACACAAAGATTCAAATCTCGCGGTTACCCTGATCTGGTACTACAAGAAGCAAAACAACGTTCATCCGCCAAAAGTCGCAATGAACTTCTCAGAATTCAAACTAAAACTGACAAGAACCAAATTTCTGTAGTTTCCAAATATTCCACCATGAGCGCCACTTACAAACGCATCATCAAAAGACATTGGCAGCTGTTAAAATTGGAACAGGATTTCAACCACATCTTTGACAATGAACCAGTTTTTGCCTACACGAGAAATAAAAACATTGGAGAAATACTCAAACAAACACAACCATCCTCTGTACAACCTATCTTCCAGGGGACTATTCCATGTCTAAACTGCAATAATTGCAATAACATCATCAAAGGTAATTACATCACACACCCAATGAAGGGACACAAGATGAAAATCAAAGCTACAGCGACATGTGACACCTCTAACGTCATTTATATGCTCAAATGCCCGTGTGGCAAAATATATGTTGGACAGACGGAGAGAAAAATACAAATCAGACTTAACGAACACAAATCTAACATCAGGACCAGACAACTCAAGTCAACAGTTGCCCAACATTTCACTGAAGCTGGACATAATGTCAGCCAATTAAAATTCTGTATCCTTGAAACAACCACAAGAAAGGAAGGTAGAGACAATCACAACTTCTTACTGCAGAGAGAATCACTGGATTTACCTTTTGAATTCTATGAAACCATTCGGCATGAATGACCGGATGGAATTTACATGTTATCTCTAAATTTCCATATCTGACGGCGCACCATGGTTACATTAGAGATGATGAACGCTATCCAGCCAATTTATCTGTATTAACTCACAACATCTTGTTAATCAATGTTCATTTTATCATTGACTGTATTTTCAAGCCTTGTCACAGTCGAATTTGATTCACTTCCATATTTTTCTTAAAAACTCCTTTATTGATGTTCCTGTTCCAACGTGTATTACCACGTCTATATTTCCCCATATACTCGTTTATTATTCTTTATGCACATTTACATCCACCACATTATACACCAACTGGTCCCACTTTTATCTTTTTTATTTCTTCTTTTATTATTTTTTACAAGGCATATGCACACCCCCCACATACCCGATTTTAGTCTGTCTTCACCTCTCCCATACACCATCATAGTCTTTCTTCAACACCTAGCAA
The DNA here is from genome assembly GCF_964204655.1 of Triturus cristatus. Lineage (NCBI taxonomy): Eukaryota > Metazoa > Chordata > Amphibia > Caudata > Salamandridae > Triturus > Triturus cristatus. Next base: position 1,559,648,197 of record NC_140591.1, read on the forward strand.
AACACCCACGTCACACTCTATTAAACACTACATACTTCCGCGTTTTGAAACCTCAGCGAGCACGCTTCCCGCGCACCGCCGGCTTGATACGGAGACACCACTGATACTCGGTAAGCGTCTATGCATCCGAATAACTGTAACACATTTTATCGACAATCACAAATACTAACTCTTTAAGGCCATCACGTTACGTTAAAACGTTAAATCTTTTTTTCACCTTTACTTAAGACCTTCACTCGGTTCCGTTAACAAACTACCAGTTAAAACCGCACAGACACCACTTCATACTACAGGGTCGTAGCACGTAAGTGTTCACACTATTATTATTTACCGGAGTGCACTTTATATTTTAGACCACATTTTTGGTATGTACCCACACGCGTAATATTAGGCACATCATCGTTATAAGTACAATCACTGGTCCTTATAAGCACCTTTTTAATCCTTCACCCACCCGTCACTCCATTTTCGTCCCACCGCGTTCCTTTCATTTTTTCCTACATAGCAGTAACCTCCAGTCCTCATACGCCTACATCTTTTTCTTCCTAGATTTCCCCTGATGAAGGCATAAAACGCCGAAATGCATTGGGAATATAAAATACGGGAATACAACTTAGCATCAGCTGTTTATGTACACATGAATCACCAAACGATTCCGAGCTTTATGAAAATTTCAAATGAACAATAAAGCTTTTTGTCAAAAAAAACTCGCAATGATCTTCTTCATAAATATGGAAACCTCTTTCGAGGACTATAATCAGTGCCAGGGGGACACACCCCATCGTTTGGGGGTGCACCTCACAATTCATACCTACACTCGCTTTCGGAGAGTGATACCCCGGAGCACGATTCAACGATTAAATCTCTAACGACCCTTAAGGTAGTGCGTGCACCACATCCCTATTTCTTCCAAATCAATTACTGACAGCAGAACTGCCATTGCAGACTGCAGCAGCAGTGCAAGCTGCTCAAACTCGTCTTTGCCCTTATTATTCATGTGCAAATTCAATGCACCATCTTTGATATATGCCAGTCACCCCTAAGGAAGGCCTACTGAAGCCCAGGAGGCAGTGTACATTATTTAAAGGATGGTCTGGACATGTATGTGCAAGCTTATATAACTCTATAGCGCCCATAATCATTACATCACCCTATATGTAATATATGGTCCATGGGGAACATTGGGATGGCACCCGGGCAAACCCGAGAATGGCAGCTCCATTATGGTGCCACCTAAATATGTCATGTTTGGTATCAAACAATGTTACTTCTCACCCCTGACATAAATATTGGGCCTGGAGCAACGTTGCATGCACCTAGGTGACTACCTTAGAGGTTGCCTGCCTGTTTGCCCCAGCTTTCATTAGCTCTAGCTGCCAACCCTGGCTTGATGCCACCAAGACAGGATTCTGGCATCCTGTCAGGCAGTCTGAAAACTCCCAAGAGTCAGGAACAAAGGCCTGAGCAGGAAGGAGGTCACACCTCCTCCCTCCCAGGCTGACTAGTGAAGGAGCACATCAAGGCAGCAAGCTTCAAAGGCTACAATGCCTCTGTTATGCATCTAGACTGCCTTCGCATGGAAAGAGCAGTCACCCTTTTCCCTAGTCACATTTGTACCTGGTCAGGGTGGGAAATTAAATAATCAGGAGGTGTACACTCCCAGGAGGCTAGCCACACCTAGAAGGTGGGTTACCTGGTCTATGCTGCAAAGAATGACTTCTGACATTTTTTTAAAAAGTGGTAGAAATGGGGGATTCTGAATGGTGGACAGAAGAGTTTACCTATGCTCCCAATTTGGTTACTTCAGGGTCACATTAGCCTCCTGGGCTAGTAGCCCATTGACCACTAGCACCTTCACCCATAACATACCTAAATCTATGATTTAAGGTCTACCCCTGACCCCAGAACCTCAGATCTGAACATTGTGCATTGCAGAAGACAAGTGACCTGTGTCTCCCACAGAAGCACCTGCACCAAAGCAAAAGAAGAAATCTCTTTCCCTGTGGCAATGCTGCTGGAACTCTCTGATCAAGACTCATCCTAGGCCATCTCTTGTTTCCCCCAGACAGAGGAACTCATGTTGAATCCTGATTAGGCCTGGGCGAAAATTCCGTTCCGCTCGCGGAAATTGCGATAATTTGACATTTTCGCGTTCCGCGGAGAGCGCGAAAATGTCAAAATTTCCGCATTCCCCAGCTTAGCGATAATTTGTTTCTTGCTCGCGCTGTAAAATAATACATTCTCGCGCGCGATCGCCTTACCCGAATCCCCGCGTTCGCCGACAAGTTTTCGCAATCCGGTTGCGTTCTCCATGAGATGTTGGATTGTTGGTAGCCATTTGCGCTGTCTCGCGACAGTTCGCACCCGCAGTAATGTCATTGGTCGCGCGATCACGTCTTTCTTCTCGCGATCATGCACCACGAGAAGAGTGAAAACAAGATGGCCGCGCCCGCGATCAACCGCATGGGTAAGTTGGCGAGCCGCGACCACGCAAAAAATACAGCGAATGGGCGGGGAAAAAACTTCCGCATCTTCGCGATATTTCCGCGTGTTTGCGGAGATTTTTAACATTTTCGCGATAATTTGCGAAAGTCACTTTCGCAAATTCCGCCCACCCCTAATCCTGATGCACCCTCAGACTCCCCTTAACTAGTGTCACTAGTCCCCTGCAAACTGCAGGTGAAACAATGCTTCGAATCCAAAGAATCTCTAGCCTACCGCACTCCGAGGGATCGCCCAAATCTAGATGGTCTAGTGACTTGTGGTAACTGTAGTCTTGCCTTCAATGAAGGTACAGGCAGCCATTGTGTTCCCGAGGATTAGTGGACAGCAAAGTAACTATTTGCTCCACTTACAGCTGCCAAGGAACGTTATTCGCTAGTTCATCAACTGACCCCTTCATTTAACACTGCCCCTAACATTAACTCAATCTGTCATTAATCTGACATCAGCAGCAGTCCCACTGTTCTGTTTTTGCATCTTTTACCCTCTCAGCACCATTCCAGTGGTAAAAACAGCTTTCCTGCAGCACCCGTTCAGCACCAGAGACAGCCAGGACTACTCTGTACCCTTGCATCACGGGCCAGATAAAATTGAACTGTCATGCCTTGGTCCTGGGAACGTTTCATTTTTAACTTGCAAGAGATCTACACAACAAGACCTGCAAGTGACCGATTGTCATTAGTAGCTTTTTCCTGTTGACCGCAATGATAAAGTTTCACTGAATTATTTTACACTGATTATACATTGCTTCAACAATCTATAACTTCACTTATATGTATGCTATTTCATTGAATTTTGTGTTTAAATTATGATAAAAATCTGATTTATTTTTATAAACTGATGTCAGATTTCCTTCAAATCAAGTGAATTACTTATCGTCCATGAAGGTATACTGAAATGGTTAACACATATTCCTCTGGTAAAGCCTGACTGCTCTTTGCTACACTACCAGGACTGAGCTAAGGATTCATAATTGTCAATCTAAGGATCATCTTTGGGGCTTGTGTTAGTATTATATGTTGAAACCTAAGCAGTATCATCACATAATACTACACCTTCCTACACATATCAAAATATTAGTGATCCAGTCGACAATCTGATGAAAACAAACAAAATTGGTGCAATTGAGGACAAAACACAGTAACAGTTTCACCACAATTCTGTGGCCACAAAGAAGGGCACATTAAACAAGGGCACAAAGAGTTTAATAAACTTACCAGTTACATTTTTAAACAACCTCCTCCTTTACAATCCCAGCTTCCAGCATGGTTTAAAGTTTAATTTTGGAAGGGAGACCCTTCATGATTCATTCAGATCCAGTCACCATTGTCTCGCTGCTATGTGTAGTCAGGCCATCTCAAGATAAACAGAACCAAATGCCTTTCCCTGTCCTCATGGTTACTCTGTTTAAAAGGAGACATGGCCACTTAAGTCACATATTATGTGTTTACCCAGCTGTGGAGGTCACATGTAAGCACAATTGGGGAAAGAGGCAACAAGGATGCCATGTCACAGTCAATCAATGCTCATAGCATTGGTGCCTGATCAATAACCAGACCTAGGGCAAGGTACACACAGTAAAATTCAGAACCATGAATAAAACCTCAAAGATATGGTTTGAGAAACCCACTTCAAATCTCCTTAAACTGCAGCAAATGGTTTTTCAGATTATATATCCTCTTTTTATAGGATGCCATATTGCTAAGTCTGCTAGAAAAAATACAGTAACTCAGTAGTGTTGATTTCATCTAGTACAGTAGTACATCTATCTATTTTAACCTCTGCAAATGATGTAGAGAACTCCTACTAAGATAGGGTGAAAGGGCAGGAAATTAGAGGAATAATGCAGAAGCACCCATTTAGAGCATTAATTATAACCTTGGTTTTAATTTTGTCTGAGATTTTGGTAAAGTAGTGTGCCTGTAAAGGAAATTCACACAAAATGTAAACTATGTCACACCTGAGCATATTACAACTCCAACATACGCAGCTTAGACATAGTTCTGCTTTCTGTAATCTAGCCGGTGACCAATGCAATAGAAGAACAATCTTAAATAATAAATTATTTCAAGCATAGTTCCCACATTCCTCAGTCATGATTCTTATGGATTGTCTACCAATCCCCATATAGAGTTTTCACAACAATATTTGAAATCAGTGATATTTGGATGGAAAATGGGGGCTCAATTAGTGGTGAATAAAGACCCAGTACAGTTCATCTGAACACCTTCATGTACGACGATAGTAGAGGAAGGGCGAGCATTGTGATTTGATTGGCGGTAGCACCTAGCATTTGTTGAAGATAGAGAGACAGTTTAAGGTAACTCCAATACACAGAGCTGGGAAAATGATATCCTTACAACAGTCTGTCAATTGGCTTAACAATTTCTTCAGATAAACCTCCCCCAAAATAAGAAAGCATTTGTCTATCTATTGTTTCAAGTCTAATTAGTTGGTCCTTTGTTAAAAGGATTCTATTCTGCCAAATAGGAACACCTATGTGTACCTTGCCTGCCATTCGAATCTTTCATGCACTTTGACCCAAGCTCATGCAGATGAGTGCATGCTGGGACAGGAATGTTGTCTGCATGGTGCATAGTTATGTCACCTACCCAGTACACCCAACCTGTGACTATCTGGTATCCCAGGTTTTAACCTGTGAGTTTCAAATGGAACTGGTCTGTGTTAGCCTGTTGAAGATGAGATTGCTTCCTCAGACAGTAAACATTTGATTCTGACTTTTCTGAGATTGTAGTTAGGCACCCTAGACACTGAAATAGAGAAAGTGGAGACATGCTTCCCTTTAGAATTTTGACTATGTTCTCTATCACACAGAAGATTATTAAACATTCATTCTGGGTTTGCTATTCAGTAGATGACAGAAGTGAACGGTGAGATTGCAGTTGCCAATGTCGGTGTGTGAGTTTTTTTTTTAGACCTTTGTATCATTTCCTGATCACGGTCAGGTGTAGCTGTTGAGAGTCAGATGCAGAATGCTCACACCTCATATCATTGTTTAGAAAACAAGCTGGACATTGCCAACCAGGTCATTGGAATCACCATGGCCTGCTTTCAGATCTTGAAGATGCTGAAAAGGATTGTCACGTGGCAACCCAACGGCACCAAGAAAACAGCCACCAAAGTGTCCTCTCAAGGAGAATAGACCGCAAGAACACCCTCTATTATGGAAGCACAAATCAACTCACAGAAATAATATCTGATGGTTTAGAACACTGAAATCACTGGAAATCAACCTCCCACATTGGATTCACATCACAGCACTCCTAATGAAACTCCACTAGCTCCTGATAAATAAGCACTCACAGCTCAGACTTCTCAGCTACACATACAAAGAACTACATAACACAGAGCCAGGCTATCTGAACAGCTGTGTGCAGTTACACAATGGCTCCAGGTACCTCCACTCAGCCATACTCTCACTAGCATACTTTCCACATATATGTAAAAGCAGGTCAGGACGTCAACCCATCCCATGCATTGTTCCTATCTTGCGTAATGACCTCCCACACTATATTGAAGTATTTTCATATTTTCTACAAGAAACTGAAGACCTGACTCTTTGAGAAATTACCTAGGAGGCTAGCCTCACTTACATGCTTCCACTTTAAAACTTTTTTAGCATAGCGTAACAGAACAAAACCAGGTGTAAAGCCCCACAGTGTACAGAGGGAGTAATGGGCCCAGTAAGGGAGTGACCGCTCCTTAACCCAAGAGAAGCAAGTTAAATAGACAAGCAAATGACTTAAAGGCCAGAGTTTGATGCCCAGGAGTATACCTCAACTATTTAGCATCTCCTGTCCTGACTCAGCAAGTCTAGAGAAATCAGGTAATGGAGGGGAATTGCTTGCTCCAGCTGACCTCAACCCCTTTAGGGAAATATCACCTGGTGAGTACAGTGAATCAACTTTTGAGATAATCCAACGGCTTAGAAGCACTCATCCCCACTGCGCCTCCTCAGGTCACCCCATCACCTGTTTACTCATTTAATTATAAGGCTGTAATCACTGAGCTACATTCCCTCAAGAATTTATGAGCTAAAATCTTTGGTGTTGTTCTTTGTAGGGATATAAAGGAAGAAAAAAAAGACACTTGTCTCTTGTTACATTTACATTCACTAATCGTCAGGGTGACAATAATGCTGCAGCAAATAACAGGTTGATTCGTTATTTAAAGGATGCAATAGAGAAAATACCTAATCCTGAGACAAAGTGTACAAATCATGCCACGGACTCAGCGCAAAGGCCACATACACAACCTCTAGTTAGATTAAGGAAAACAACATATTTAACCAGTTTGAGAGTCGGCAAACTATCTGGCAATAGCTTAAGCTTGCAGTAACAGATCAATAAAGATTCATTGGACCACATGGATCTCTTTCCTGATGCTACTCCTTTTGTATCAGTGATCAAGATTGTACAAACAACTATCTTGGCTGAGACACATGAATCGTCAAGAAACGAGTGTGTTCACTGTCTCAGTCTTCACTTGAAGGATATAAATACTCTCACCAATGAAATTATCATGGTTACACGTTGCCCAGATTGGACGCTCAAAGGAAGACTGCAATTATCAATATTTGTTTGCCAAATATTGTGAAATGTATGTAAACATCCTATTATGCAAATGCAGTTCAGTGTGATGGTCTACATAATGTATCCCTCACCTATTTCTATAAACCATAAACCAATCATAATCTGTTACCAGCATATGTCCACACTATGATTAGACGTTACCCATCAAGGCGCCCTGCATCTGACCTTTTACTAACCAATTGCTATCAACCATTAGAGAAAATGGAGGAAGTAAATTGACATGAGTCAGTTGGTCGGAGATATATAATACAAAATGGGAATTGCAGAGGGATACACGCTCTTCTCCCTTAGATAGTCAAGTAGTCCAGCAACTTCTATTGCCACAAGTTGGGCAAATGGTAATGGCAAAATTCTCAAAGTTCACCTGTTCAGATTGGTGTTAGTTCATTGACAGGTTTGACATTTGTCTCGTTAAAGAGACCATGGTCTGTGCAGCTCCAATTCCTCACAATAAGTCAACTTTAGCCAGGCTGCTGTATCAGCAGGAAAGGGGAGGCCATGGGGGGGTTAACAATTTGGGTGAAATAACTCTCTATCCTGTGTGACGAGGGAGATTGATTTGGGCTCTCCAGTCATAATGTGCCACAGCTTGTGCTTCTCAACCAATGTAGTGTATTAAACCCACAATTTATATTGTAGATCAGTGGGCTGTAAACCTAAGTCTATTTTATTGATTTTTTGGACAAACATCTAAAGGGTCTCCCTGCTGGTGCATATAAAATCATGAGTGGGGGTTTAAATTGCAAGTTTGAACCACTGTAACCAAATGATGAGGCATTTTGAAGTGAGGAAGATCACATTTGGTCAATCTCAGGGCTTAAAATCCCCCATTAAGAAATGGTCTGCACTGGCTGTAATATTAAATGCAGATTTGTAGGGGGTGGTTTATACGGTGGTAGCTGATAGCATTGGGTCAAACAGACACCCTGGGTATAGCCTCTGACATCCACAGATTTCAAGGAATTCAACTTTTTTTGTGGAGGCCTGGAGAATAGTTGGGAGATTACCCCCCAAATTAGTATCAAACTGTGCAGATGTGCCAGGAAGGCACTCCTTCTGAAACATTCTTACCACTGGAGGAAGCGATGACTTTTGCCTTACTGAAAATAGCATCTTAGTAACAGTACTGATTGATCATTTCTCAGAACTGCAAAAGTTGGAATCCCCTCAAACAAAATATCAGGGTCTTTGGTACAACGTTCATGCCCTTACGTAGGAACCGCAGGGTCAGACAGAGAGTTAAGAGGACTACCTGAGCAGAGTATCAAAAATCAGGACATTACTCCTAACTCTTGTATTGGAATAAGTAATGCCATTTCTATTTCTCCTATTGTAATAAGCAAGGCCATAAGGAAAACTGCTGCCAATAAAGAACCAGGGGATTCCCAGGGATCTTTCTTCTGCTGAAATAGATGGCTGGAGTCCCTATTTTCTACTACTCTTCAATGCCATCTTGGGAAGTGCCCAAATGCTCCTGACCTGGGCTGAGGAAGAGATTATTCCCATTTTTGAAAAGGGTTTCAGGGTACCTCCAAATAAATATTGAGAAATAAGCTGTTTGGGTCTTTCATATCCAAACTCGGCTTTTTTAAAAGTGGCATAACAGATGCAGATTTCCACACTTTTGGAAAGTGCCCTTCGGCAAACATAGTGTTGAATAAGGGGGTGAGTGCCATAGCTATAGGTTCTGAAGCCTGTTTTGCCACCGCCACTGGGCAGGGGTCATAGGGTGAGCCTGATTTGGCTGACAAAAGAAGCTTGAGTGTTTCTGTAAAGGATATTGGTGCAAATTTATCCAAAGTGGGCTTTGAATCTAGCCCCATATTGTGGCCCTATCCACTGCCAACTGAACCCTTAAAGGTGTTGAAGATAGTTTCCACCTGTGCCAGGAAAAATGTTGCGATTTCTTTGCATAGTTCCTGGCTCATTTTAATAATTGCTGGTTGTGGATGTGCCAACCTAGTTACTACTTTAAAAAGCCCTTTTGGTAAATTAAGACCTAAATTAATTTGTCCAACAAAGAACTCTCGCTAAGTCTTAAACAGTAATTGTTTATCAAGTAGGAGGCCTTGTTTATACATTGTTCTCTCGGCTGGTCAGTACTCCTTCCTCCAAGACCGTTCCAACAGTTTACATTTCAGTTTTTGTGCCCGAGTTCCTGAGAATACCACGGTGCTGTGGGTTGCTTCCTTTTAGGAATAAGAGCTTTCTTGGGGGCTAGAGTACAACAGGCACCCTCTACCCAGGCCGTATATGCATAAGAAGCTTCCTCCACATCTAGGGGCAAATCTCCCTGAGTTGACAGTAAAAGCTCTGCTAGATCTTTCCCTCCCACTTTATTCCAAGCTCTGATTTCCTTGTGTTGCTTAGGGAGATGGACCGATCCCTGATGGTCTTGGACTGCCAGGTCAAATAAGACAGCTGCGTGATCCGACCACACTAGGGGCAACAAGCCAGTGACTGAAAGATATGGGTGATTTGAGAAGATCCCATCCAACCTGTGCCATGCCATATGAGTGGGCCCATTTATTTGTTGTCTTATCTCAGTGCTGCTCATCAAATCTAAAAAGTTCGCCGCATCTGGATCAGAGTCTGCCTCCAAATGGAGATTAAAATCTCCCAGTATAGTATAGGAGTCTTAGCTCAAGCAGTCCTCCAGTAAATTGCCCATCAGAGATACAAACGGGCTCCTAGGACCAGGTGGTCTGTATACTAGGACTCTCTTGAACGTGTGATGGTGGGAGAGGCTGAAAGAAAAGGACAATGCTTCATATGAGGTATTGGAGACTGTTTCAAAAATCGCTTTAATTGAACTATGATAAATTACTGCCAGTCCCCCTCCTTTTCTGAAGGGTCTATTAACCATATGGCATAAGAAGCCGGTGGGCGTCGCCTTCACTAAGTCTGGGCCAGACGCTTCATCTGTCCAAGTTTCTGTAATAAAAGCGAATTTAGTTTTACCTTCCTCTATTAGTGCTGCACACTCGACACTATGCTTTACCAGTGAGCGTGCATTCAGCAATAAGCATTTTAACACCGCTTCTGCCTCCTTGCTATTTGATGTCTTCTCTGATATCCCCCTAAAGTGGTTTAATTGCCCTAACTCCGGCAGAGCCATTTTGCAATAATGGCAGGATCTCATAATTAGTGCAGGCTCTGTGACAAATGTGAGGTATACTATACACATCCTGGTTTTCTTTTGTAGCTATTCAATAGCAATAACTGCTCTCTAGAGTATTTAAGGGCAGGCGGCATACCCGAGGTCATTCGAGCAGGGGTGGTGGCGAAAAGTGCGAACCCAGCACGGACAGGTGCAGACGGGCTTGCCTTAGGTGCGCCTTCGGCACGCCCACAACACGCTCGCGCCATGTGTCGAAATATAGAGTCAGGGCCAGAAAACTGGACCGCTGACCGTGAATCTCCCCAAGATGGCGGCCCCGCAGACACAAGCAGTCCCGTACTACAGTCCCGTGAATCAACTAAAAGTTAAAAAGCCCCCTATCCCATAAGTACCAGTTCTTAAAATTCCCACTTCAGAATTAAAATAAGAGCATTAAAATTTTAAAAAGACCATTTAAAATAAAATAGCAGCAAAAAGAAAGATAGCAGCAATGACAAACACGAGTAGCCAGCAATCTCCCAGCTCAAGCCTCAGGAGGTGCAGCATGAGGGCTTCCCGTACATTTAAACAGCTATTGTACTTAGCATCATTTTCTTTCCTCTGAATGCCTATTATATGGCAGGATCGACCTGTTAACTATTGGCAATGTTTACGCTAGTGATTTCTTTACCCACTCATTCTGGGATCATTCAAATCTCTAAATATGTCATAGCAAATTGTTTGTTTTCAGGCAGATCACTACAGAATAAATTAAGATAATTTAATCTAGTCTCATATGAATTGGGCTGAAATTCTGTATCTATAACTTCCTGAACCAATTGCATATATGTCATGACATTTTATGCGAGACCCAAAATGTCTCTGGGTGATTCTCCTCACCTGAGTCTTTCTGAAGATAGGTACATTGAATAGGGTTGCGCTCAGACAGTTAGGATACCCAAACTAGACATCTATTGGTCTAAAACTGCCAATATTGCTTCATTTAACTCAGCAATGCAGTTTTACTTAAGCCCCAATTATACCAGCCCCAATTTATACTGCACTGTGATTATTGCACGGAAAATGGAGATATATGAAGCATAACAGGTGTCGGTATTTATCAGCACTTACTCCTGGGCTTAAAGCACAAATCGTATTTCGATATGTTGGGGGTAACAGCAGTCCCCACCACCCCCCACTCCTTCCCCCCAAAAGCACACATTCAAATAGCCTATACTCAGTCTTTAAACTCAATGATTACAATTTTAGAAGGAATACTAATATAAGAGCCCTCTTAGGAGTCTCTTCTTTTTATATCAGAAACAATGTTGCATTCAGATATGGTCTAACAGGCATTTGCAAAGTCAGCAGTTTTTTTTTTTGAGGAGTAAGTGCTTCTTTATTGATATACATTTTTATGTATTGGTGAGTATATACATTTTTGTAAATTTAATGGTTGGACAAGAGTGTACATGTATAAATGGGTGATTAGTGGAATGATGGACTGAGTGCATATATTGTTGAAGCACTGATTCATCAATTCATGTATAAATACCTCAAACTTTGGACTTACTTTGTTCATCAATGGAACCATCTAGTTGCAAATTCCCTAACCTAGTCATCCACCCATGCATAAACACATGCAGTGCCTTATCCATGCATTCACTAATTTGCCCATTGTTTCATTGATTCATTCTTACATTACATACAAAGACCGGACAACTTGTAAAGGAAAGCTTTCATTTACACAGTTGTTTTGGGTTGTTATGTCAAACTGTGCAATCCCATTCCTTGGCTGAATGATGTTGTTTAGAAAAAGAACATTCTTGAAATGCCACAGAGCCACTTATGTTCTAAAAACACAAATCATGCAGTATCATGTAGTTACTATACAACTAAAAGCCATCCATTAGTTAAATTTGCAGGGTCTCTGAAGTGTAATGTTTGTAGCAGCAAACATATCCCTAATTCTAAACACCCACCATTCTTCTGCTTTTCTGCAATGGAGGAAATGTGATATGCATCCGCTTCACTTCTGACATGCCTTATACACTTTTTATGTGCATAGAGCATTGGTAGGGTTAAAAGTCAGCTGCCATTTTTCCTTTCCTTTAAGTATTGGGTGTGATCCAGAAAGTATATGATATTGGCCCCTCTATGAATACTGAACAATACATTTCATCATGGGTTGGAGGGCAAAACATGTTGCCTGTTGTCACAGCAGGTTTCAACTGAGTTTTTTCCTGACAAAACATCACAAGCTAGGCACGCGGCAGTGGCGATGTAAGATGGCCGCCACTTGAAGAGCTCTGTCATTCCGAGCTCTGCTCACCGACGAAGGGACCTCTCCTATGCAGTGCCTCTTCACTGCAACCGCGGTTTCCAGTACAGGAAATGATTGGGAGCAGAACGGCAAGTTTCTAGACCTCTGGAGGGTCTATTTGTCTTTTTATTAGCTCCATTCGTTTCCGCCTCACAGCGGCCACCATTTTGTGCTCTCTTCTTCAGCAGCACTTCACCCGACCATGGGAAAATGTTTTCCCAGTAATTTCTGCAGACTTTCTTTTCTTCAAGGCTGCATATGTTGCGCTTAATATTTAAAAGAGACAGACCAGCCTGATGTAGTGTCTTTCTTGTTGTGAGGAGAAGCTGGGATTTAGCTGGATGAATGCTTCTTTATTAATATTGCAGCCGTGACCAGCTTCTACGTACAATTTTGGCGGTACTATCAACTATCTAGTGAAGCGGCGCGGGTGTTTTTTTTAAATAACAACATTTGGAATGCACACTTATCGCTGAGTAACTTTGGACTGTACATTATTGTTGCACTCTGCTTCCTACTTACCGTTCTTTTTTGCTCTTCCTCACCGTACCAACAACGCTGTCTCTTTGGCTGTTTTTTTTGCATACTCTACGGCTGCTTGTACTTCCCCTCTGTCGCCATTATGGATTCTCATCATCCAAATAAACCACAGGGGGCTTCTTCCAGTGGAAGAAAGGATGCAGCTACTTGTCCTGGTAAACACACTAAGCAAAATCCCCTCTCCTTCTAAATCACCGCTCCCTCTCACGTTGGAAGATATAATGGAGGAATTACGCCTCATTCGTCCTTTCATGACTGACACAGCTGCTACCTTACAAAGGTTAGATGAAAAGTGGTCTGGCCTTGATTGAAGGCTTTCAGATTTAGAACAAAAAGTTAGTGATGCTCAAGATGTTCTCGCTAGAGTTGACTGCCTCACCAAAGAAGTTAGTTTGCTCAGAAAATCTACAGAGGACTTAGAAAATCGAAATAGGCGTAACAATCTCTGCATCTATGATATTCCAGAAGGTTCCGAAGGATCAGATATGATTACATTTTTGAAAACTCAAGTCCTTCGGATAGCTGGTCTCCCAAAATCCATGGACTTTAATATCCAAAGAGCTCATCGGTTGGGACCACAGAGTGCATCCTCCTCATCTAAACCAAGAGGTATAATTGCTTACTTTCTTCTCTACTCGAATTTCATGGCAATTCTGAACGCAGCTAAGAAACATAATCAGATGCTTTGGTCTGGCCATAAAGTTTTCTTCAGTCAAGATGTCTCCAAGCCAACTGCTAACTGGCGGAAGGAATTCGTTGACCTTATGCCCGCCTTGAAATCCATGAATGCTCGCTATGTTCTAATACATCCTTGCTTCTTCAAAGTAACCTATAAAGACAGAACTTGGAGTTTTGAAGATCCTGCCGACCTCTGGAAGTTCATTCACGCATATAAAGGAGAACTCATGGAACTGAGCAAGCCTTAATTGCCTTATGTTGTTTTTTAGGTCTCGGCTAGCGAAGGCTGCGCTTGCGCAGTCTCGCTCGCGAGATTTAACGTTTTTCAGAAGAGGGGCTTGAACCCGCCTCTCTTCTCCCCTCCTCTCCATTGGCTGGCCTCTTAAATGCTGGTCAGCCATTGGAGAAGAGCTTTGTCTCTCCAAACAAGCCCCGTCTTTTTCGGATTCGGGGCCGTGTTTTTTTGCTTCTTTCTTCTGCCCCTTTTACACGTGTTGGGCGGCTTTTTTTTTTTTTACATCGGAAGGTTGGCCATTTTGTGCGCAGCGGGACTGGGAACAGAGTATTTTTTTTATCCTCGGCCGACAGGGGTCTGCAAAGGTACAGAGTGGTGGCTGTACTCCCTCTCTCACCTCCGTGACTGCGCACCGGAACGGCCCTAACATCAAATACTAATTATTATGGCTGTAAAGGGGGGCTTCCCTTGTTGAGGTGTCACGGCAACCCGGCAGTCACCGGGTCTGAGGGGGAATGCGTAGTAGGCTCTGGGTCCGCAGCCTGTTCTCGTGCTTCTCCCGATTTGGAAATCCGCAGTGTTTACCCTGCGCGTCAGCTCAGCTCCCTCCCCTCGGCTGACGTCTATGCCGGGCTATGTTTTCCCCCGTAGCTACCAGGACGCCATGTGCTCTGCAAAGCAGAGAGGCCCCTGGAGTTTGCAGGAGTCACAGCGCCCCCAGATGAATCACCTCACACTCATCACATCAGTGCCGGACAATAATCAAACCTATTCCACTTCCCTTCTTGTGCAATCACTCTTTCTCACATCACATCCTGATTTACCTACAGCAACCATGGCCGGAAACTATAGGCTACTCCTGTGCAGGGGAGACGCCGCTGTATCCCATCGGAGTCGGAACCAACCTTCCCAGCCAATGAGGAGAAAGGACTGATAAACATGGAAGAAAAACACCCCTGAGTGAACACGATTGACTGCGAGTCTGTCCAATCCCTGTGTGGAGCATATGTTGTTCGCTCCCATCAATGAGAGGAGGTGGAGGGCTGGATGTTGTCGTTCGGCACGCGAGTCTGCCGTTAGTCGGGACTGACGAGCGGGTCGAGAGGAGAGGATGGCAGTTGGTGTTGTGCTCGCGCCTCGCTGGAGGTTCTTGGGAATCGTGTGCCTCGCACTGGGGTTCGGTGAGTGTTCTTTATTCTCCTGGGCTCGCGGGAGTTGCGTTATACGTGGTCCAGTGACGTCTGTGCCCGAGCACTGGTCCGAAGCTGTGGGGCACAAGAGGGGAGGGTGAAAGAGATACTGGAAAGGCAGGGAGGTGAAGGAGGGAACGAGGGATAGGGAAGGGCGAGGGACAGCCTGCAGGGCTTGAATGGTGTGGGGTAAGTTAGAGGGGAAAGAAGAGCAGGAAGTAATAATGAGTGAGAAGAAACCGAGATTGAAAGAGATGGTGGCAGAGATTGACCAGGGCAGATAGACCGGAGGTGTCGACGATACAAGTGCAGAGAATAAAAGTACCAATGGGGCTAGCCTGTATTGTCAAGTGGGAACTGAACGTGAGGGTTGATGGTAGTGTATAGGGCAGTGGGGTGTTGGGAGTGCATTGGACAGACAGGGGACGGGAGTGTATTGGGCAGAGGTGTTGCTGGGGGTGTATTGGGGACAGGAGTTTTTGGGGATATATTGGGCCGATCGGGGTTGCTGGGAGTATATTGGGGAGGGGGGTTGCTGGGAGGACATTGGGGGAGTGTTTGCTGGGAGTATATTGGGGAAGGGGGTTGCTGGGAGGACATTGGGGGAGTGATTGCTGGGAGTATGTTGTGGAGAAGGTGTTTGCTGGGAGTATAATGGGGAGAGGGGGTTGCTGGGAGTATGTTCGGCAGAGGGGGTTGCTTGGAATATATTGGGCCGATCGGGGTTGCTGGGATAAGAGAGTGGTTTGCTGGGAGTATATTGGGCAGAGAGGGGAGAATTGGGCAGACATGGGTCCTGGAATTGCCTTGGACTCTTCAGGCGAGGAGTACTTTTGTCAAGACAGGGCGTGTATGCTATAGAGTAGGTTCTGGCAGTCACTTGGTTAGAATCCTAGTGTGGTGATGCCGTCCGATTGAACAGAGACAAGTACAGTGTAGTGCCCAAGAGGAGTATACGTTTTAGGATACTGATTTTAAGCAAGTATTTTCTTGATTGACCAGCGTCATTAGTGATAGTTCTTTCAATGGTCTGCTCTTATACTGCTTCAGAGGAGAAGAGACCATACGTTGAGTAGGTAGAGAGTAAGTGGAGGTTGGGCATGACATGGAAAGAGGCCACAGAACTCTGTGCATATCGGGAAGAGGCTGGTCGTTGCTCATGACAAGAGAAAAGGCAGAGCTGGGGTCTGGTCAGAGGCGGGGCGTAACAGTAGCAGATTAAATGGGTCATTTATTAGGTCTCGGCTAGCGAAGGCTGCGCTTGCGCAGTCTCGCTCGCGAGATTTAATGTTTTTCCAGAAGAGGCGCTTGAACCCGCCCCTCTTCTCCCCTCTTCTCCATTGGCTGGCCTCTTAAATGCTGGTCAGCCATTGGAGAAGAGCTTTGTCTCTCTAAACAAGCCCCGTCTTTTTTGGATTCGGGGGCGTGTTTTTTCACGTCTTTCTCTTTTTTGTACTCCCTGCCCCTTTTACACAAGGGGGGCGTGTTTTTTTTTTTTTTACATCGGAAGGTTCGGCCATTTTGTGCGCGGCAGGACTGGGAATGGAGCATTTTTTATCCTCACCAGACAGGAGTCTGCAAAGGTACAGAGCGGTGGCTGTACTCCCTCTCTCTCACCTCCGTGACTGCGCACCGGATCGGCCCTAACATCAAATACTAATTGTATAGTATTAAGTGCACATAATGTAAATAGGTCAGTGGGCTACTGCGTGTGTGTGTGTGTAGGTGGCTCTGTGGGTGGCTCTATTTGTGTGTGGTTTGCTCTACGTGAGTGGCTCTGTGTGTGTGGGTGGCTTTGTGTGTGTGGCTCTGTGTGTGGGTGCAAATACAATAGGTCTCGCATGTGAGAGTGATTAAACTATTGACATTGTAAATAACAATGCCATTTCTTTAAATGTTTTAAAAACAAAAACATAAACAAAAATAATGTCATGAGCAATGCCAATAGCTCTAACTTTAACAATGCCGAGACCATTGCATTGTAAATGCTTGTTTCTTTTTTTGGTCTGTTTTACTGTGCTTTATATGTCGTTTGTAATCTTTAACTATGTCTTTGTTATCTCCCACATTTCACAGGCCTCCCCTCCATGGAATTAATGTTGATGTTCCTCACCTCTGTTGCCTCCCTTGTCTGTAATGTGCGACTCATTCTGCTACACTTTCTTTCTACTGTTTGTTAAGTTCCCTTCCTTTTGTTCCACTAGTTTACCTTTGTCTTCGAAATTATTCCCACTCCTATTTCTATTTTAAAAAAAAAGTAATCTTGTTTTTTCCTTGGTGTCTCTTTGTGTGGTTGTCTTGATCCTCGCCCCCCCACACATGTCAATGTTTCTCTTCACAGTGTTACTTTTGACTAAAGCCTTCGGGCTTTTTGTCATCTTCTTTCTGCTATCAATTCTTGGGAGACTATATTCTCCTCCCTCACTTTCTCTCTTTCCCTCTTTTTCCTCCTCATCTTCTTCTCTCCATCTCTTAATTGGCGAATATGCTTTCTCTCCCAACTTCCTTTACTTTCTCTTCTTTTCTTTTTCTTCTTTTTCTTCCTGGGTCTTTTTCTGCACTGAGTTATTTGTTCTTCTTTTACTCTTTCATAACAGTGTTTCTATATTTCCATTTTCACTTAATACTTTTGTTAAATCAAGCGATTTTAAATACTCTTTTTCCTTTTTGTTATTCTCTTTTTCTCATTCCCTTCCTTTTTTCATACTTGTATTCTCTTTTGTTTCTTAAATTTTTTTGGGTGAATTTTCATACTTTAATTAATATCTTTCCTGCAACTGTTATATTTAGGGGCTGATTCCGATCGCAAAACGTACCGACCGACACGGACCAGGACCGAAAACCGACCAGCGCCGTACGACCCGTGCAGTACGATGCAACGCCTGTGAATTACAACCGACACGTACAGAACACAAGCCGTACGACCGAGCCGTAGGGAAAACAGCGAATAGGCCAGAAAACCGATGCGAGTTGCACCGACCGACACGTACCCGGAATGAACCCGACCGACACGTACCCGCGATGTCCGTTCCACGCAGTATGATGCAATGCGTGTAAACCCAGACTGACTCGCACGGATCCCAAGCCGCATGACCGACATGCACAGAAAACAGGGAGCCCAAGCAATAGAAATCTCCACGTCCGGCATGTAGGAAACACAGAAGAAAGTCAGCGTGAACGAGGCAGAGAAGCCCGCACGAGCCAACATCAGCGTCCGTCTCGGTCAGAAGAACGTCTTCTTCATGCCTAGAAAACCCAAAGGAAATAAGACAAAAAAAGGACCAAACAAGCAATGACAAAGCCAATAAATATAAAAAAAAACCTGGGACAAAGACACACCCACAACTCCACCTATACAAAGGACATCAATCACTACCATGATCCTTTGCAAATAGGAGACAACAGCCAGCAGCAAACACCATCACACAGCAACCACAGACACACTCACAACTCACCCATCACACAACTTGCACACCATTAGCACCTCACCAAAAGCACACACACACAGCTACACTAACCCACCCTCACTTGCACCCTCACACACACATCACTCACCACCACCATCACCACCCATCACCATGCCCCAAAGAAGAATCCAAAGTTCACAGATGATGAGTTAGAAGTGCTGGTAGACGAGATCATCAGAATAGAGCCACATTTGTTTGGTACATTGGTCCAAAGGACCCCCATGTCACAGAAAACCAAGATGTGGGTGAGGATTGTAGACAAGGTGAACGCACAAGCACCAATGTTGTCCACAAAGGACGACATCCAGAACAGGTGGTATGACGTGCGCAGGAGGGTCAAGAAGCTCATCGAGAAGGATCACGCCTTGAGTCAGCGCACTGGTGGTGGCCCTCCTGCCAAACCAGTCTACTTCAGGACCTGGGAGGAGAAGGTGCGGGACATCCTACCACCAGAGAGCGTCCATGGACTAGCAGACACACCAGAGCCTGGTGAGTACACAAACAACATACTCAATATTGTGTGGCAAGGGCACAGTGAGACCATGCACCGTTAGCAAAGTCACAGTAACCAATAGATAATCATCCCATGAGGTGAATGCTAGTCAGACAAACACAATACCTGCTATCCCATAGTGACTTGGAACTGTATCATGACATGTACAAACCTACCAACAAATAGAGCAAGGCAGTGGCACAAAGTCAAATAAACATGGTAAGACAGTTAGCCAACACAAACACACTACCTCACAGTGCAGCTGACTGACAGGAAGGAATAGTGGATATGCATGTGAAGTGAGTTTATTCAAAAGCATGATGGGGTTTGAAGTCACAGATAATGCTCACCCTCCAAATTGGCCCATCAAGACCACCCTGAAACATGCCCACATCACAGAGAGTGGAAAATGACTGACAAGATGGCTGACACTGTGTCCTGCTGTGGGGAGCACAAGGCCCTGGTAGGGGTTGTGTGCAAATCTGAAGCAGGACACCACTGACTGACATCCTGAAAGACAACTTGAACGCCCTCCAATGGAAGCACGTTTCATGGTGGGAAGGAGGACTGACAGCTCTGAGCATACTTACCAGCATGTAGAGACACACACCCCCCTAAACACAAACTCCACACAACTCACCGGGTAGAATGCATTGACCCACACCTCAGTGAATTATAAGCAAAAGACACACTGTACTGGGTGCTGTTGTGTGAAGCACAGGGGGTCCCTTTGGACTTGTAGCCAAACAAAGACCAGGATTTCACAGTCAGCCATCTTGCCATTGCTGCCACACCCCCTCACAGGGAAGCAGAGTCAAGAGGAAAGAAGTATGGGCATGCTGGGAAGGGGGTATAGCCAAGAGCATGATGGGAGTTGCAATCACAGATAATCCACACCCACCCACATGGCCCAGCAAGCTCACACTGAACCATGCTCGCATCACAGGGAGTGAGAAGGGACTGACAGGATGTCTGACACTGGGCTCTGTTGTGGTAAGCACAAGGCCATGCTGGGAACTGGGCAACAACAAACACCAGGACTTCACAGTCAGCCATCATGCCATTGCTGTCACACCCCCTCACAGGGAAGCAGAGTCAAGAGGAAGGAAGTATGGGCATGCTGGGAAGGGGGGTGTAGCCAAGAGCATGATGGGAGTTGCAGTCACAGACAATCCACACCCAGCAAGCTCACACAGAACCATGCTTGCATCACAGGGAGTGGGAAGGGACTGACAAGATGTCGGACACTGGGCCTGAGAAATTATGTGGCTGACAATCACACATATGCACTGGCCAAACAAAACCCAGTTGCACACACAGCCATTGCAACCGAATGTTCCAAATCATCGTCTGGGGATGCAGTGTCCAGGGGTGCCCCCTGGCCGGGCAGGGGAGGTGTGTCTTGCAAATGACAAATGTGGAGAGCCATAAATGGTACATTGCACAAAACACACAGGAACTTGCATATACATCATTGACAGGGGACATCTGACAGTGAATGGAATAGACACACCAATATAGCCGTCACCATAGCATGTTCGCATTCACACTTGGTGCTGTTGTGAGCTGCATCACACTCCTACATCGTGCTGAAACATAGGCATCCTTCACACAACACACCACTCACTGACATAGACACTGTAGACACAAGGTCAAACCTGGACAGCATTGGAGGAGACATGCCACTCACAACAGCCAAACTGCAACACACACCACCGGCCCTCACGATCATGAGCATTGAAAAGCCAGAGTGCTACCTTGCACAATCCATGTCACCATGGAGAACATTGACAAGTCAAATCACATATGCACATACAAAAATCAGCACCAGACTTGTTAATGATGGTGACATCATCACTTGTATGAAATGAGATGGGAACTAGGAACACAGGAAAAAAAACACTTCCCCAAAGAGATCACAGGCATACCGGACTGTCAGCATGTCTTACCAATACACCAATGTGGCACATAAAGACTAGCAAACTCTTCTACCACACATGCCCCAATAGCACAACAGATCCCCAGTGGAATAGCACGTATGTCCTTGTTAAATCTCAAATGTGTACAGACTCTGTGGGACACTGAGCTCTCTGGTTTGACTCGGTCTCTTTCCTCTTCGGATGACGACGAACAACCTGGCACCTCCGTTGTGAGTCATCATGCAGCACCAGCAGCACCAACATCTGTACCCCCTGTACCCACGCCCCCAGCATCTGGAAACAGACAAGGCACCCCCGCCATCACGGACAGACCAAGGCCACAGAACACCGACAGCACAGGGACACAGGACCCCCCGGAAGCTACAGCCAACACCACTAGCAACACCACCCAAGGGGTCCCAGTGTCACCTGTGCATGCCGCCGCTGTTCCTGCCTGTGTGGATATTGGTAGGCCTGGGCCAAAATTCCGTTCCGTTTGCGGAAATTGTGATACTTTGGTATTTTCGCGTTCCGCGGAAAGCGCAAAAATGTCAAAATTTCCGCATTCCGCAGCTTAGCGATAATTTGTTTCTGGCGCGCGCCGTAAAAAAATACATTCTCGCGTTTGCGCGATCGCCTTACCTGAAACCCCGCGTTCGCCGACAAGTTTTCCCGACCCGGTCGCGTTCTCCACGAGATGTTGGATTTTGGTAGCCATTTTGCGCTGTCTCGCGACAGTTCGCGGCCGCATTAACGTCATTTGTCACGCGATCACGTCATTTGTCGCGCGATCACGTCTTTCTTCTCGCGATCAAGCACCGCGCGAGTATGAGAAGATTGAGATCTCGAACATGTCATTCTACATCGCGAGCCAGAGGATGAGGACGCGGGCACGTCTAATCGAACGCGAACAGGAGAAAGAGACCCCGAACACGTCATATCCAACGCGACAGGGACAAAGAAGAGAACGCGATCATGTCGTTTGCGACACGCCGGCGGAAGTAATATGAAGCTCGGGAACTCAACAACGTAAAATTTTCAATTTGGAGAGGAATATCGGCTCTAGCAGCATGAAACCATCTGCAAATGCTGATTTTGGATGAAAAGAACTCCTTACATTGACATTTGGCTTTCCTTTTTTGTGCAAGGAGTCATTTTTTTGAAAGGTGGAGAGAGGGAGGAAGCGACACAGAATCTCCAACTTCCTGTTCCTGTCCAGCAGGCTCCTCCCAGTGCTCTGTCCATCTCCTGTTCATTCTGCCTTTGGATTTGGAGCTGGAAAGATCACTCTTTTTGTCTGCTGCATCATTGCAATTGGATTTCAGGATTTTTGGAATAGGATATTTTACAAGTAAGTGGTTGTTGTGTTTGTTTGATTGTGGGCATTGCAGTTGTTGTAACTACAATTTATTTTTGATAATTAATTATCATCATTCCTTTTTTTTATTTTTTTATTTTGTGGGTAGTAGTAGTAGGCCCGAGCTAGCCATGGGCATGGCCTCATGGGTGTGTGTGTGCATGATGAAGCAACTGTTCGTTTTGTTGTTTTTCTAATGTATTTCATTTTCAAGCACATTTAGGGCATGGATGGCATTGGATTGAGTTGGGGAAGTGTGTTTTTTGGGGGTGGCCTTTGTGATGTTGTTGGGCCTGGCCATGTGGCTGGTGGCAATTTTGAAGCCTAGGCCTGCAAGCTTGCCTGGCCTTGTCTGCCAACAGGCCTGCCTATTTTTCATCCACGAGGATCAGAGCAGGTAGCCACAGCTTTATTAATCCAGTGTTTTCTGTGTGATCTGTTGAATTTAGACATCATTTAGGGCATGGATGGCATTGGATTGAGTTGGGGAAGTGTGTTTTTTGGGGTGGCCTTTGTGATGTTGTTGGGCCTGGCCATGTGGCTGGTGGCCATTTTGAGGCCTAGGCCTGCAAGCTTGCCTGGCCTTGTCTGCCAACAGGTCTGCTTTTTCATCCACTAGGATCAGAGCAGGTAGCCACAGCTTTATTGATCAAGTGTTTTCTATGTGATCTGTTGACTTTAGACATCATTTAGGGCATGGATGGCATTGGATTGAGTTGGTGAAGTGTGTTTTTTGGGGGTGGCCTTTGTGATGTTGTTGGGCCTGGCCATGTGGCTGGTGGCCATTTTGAAGCCTAGGCCTGCAAGCTTGCCTGGCCTTGTCTGCCAACAGGCCTGCTTTTTCATCCACTAGGATCAGAGCAGGTAGCCACAGCTTTATTAATCAAGTGTTTTCTGTGTGATCTGTTGAATTTAGACATCATTTAGGGCATGGATGGCATTGGATTGAGTTGGTGAAGTGTGTTTTTTGGGGGTGGCCTTTGTGATGTCGTTGGGCCTGGCCATGTGGCTGGTGGCCATTTTGAAGCCTAGGCCTGCAAGCTTGCCTGGCCTTGTCTGCAAACAGGCCTGCGTTTTCATCCACTAGGATCAGAGCAGCTAGCCACAGCTTTATAAATCAAGTGTTTTCTGTGTGATCTGTTGAATTTAGACATCATTTAGGGCATGGATGGCATTGGATTGAGTTGGGGAAGTGTGTTTTTTGGGGGTGGCCTTTGTGATGTTGTTGGGCCTGGCCATGTGGCTGGTGGCCATTTTGAGGCCTAGGCCTGCAAGCTTGCCTGGCCTTGTCTGCCAACAGGCCTGCTTTTTCATCCACTAGGATCAGAGCAGATAGCCACAGCTTTATTAATCAAGTGTTTTCTGTGTGATCTGCTGAATTTAGACATCATTTAGGGCATGGATGGCACTGGATTGAGTTGGGAAAGTGTGTCTTTTGGGGTGGCCTTTGTGATGTTGTTGGGCCTGGCCATGTGGCTGGTGGCCATTTTGAGGCCTAGGCCTGCAAGCTTGCCTGGCCCTGTCTGCCAACAGGCCTGCTTTTTTATCCACTAGGATCAGAGCAGGTAGCCACAGCTTTATTGATCAAGTGTTTTCTATGTGATCTGCTGAATTTAGACATCATTTTTAGGGCATGGATGGCATTGGATTGAGTTGGGGAAGTGTGTTTTTTGGGGTGGCCTTTGTGATGTTGTTGGGCCTGGCCATGTGGCTGGTGGCCATTTTGAGGCCTCGGCCTGCAAGCTTGCCTGGCCTTGTCTGCCAACAGGCCTGCTTTTTCATCCACTAGGATCAGAGCAGGTAGCCACAGCTTTATTAATCAAGTGTTTTCTGTGTGATCTGCTGAATTTAGACATCGGGTAGCCGGGTGATGCTGATGACACCTCCTACTCTGTCTTTTGTGAACCTAAAAGCAAATAAGACAGGAGAAGAACATCAGTGAAATGTTGCATTTGTTGTTGTGGTTCAGTTACTTAGTACTGTACTAGTGCAAACAAAAGATAGTCTAGCCATTTATGACTTTTTTTTTAACTAGAGCTATGCTATACTACTAGTACTGTGTACAGCCACACACTACACTCTCAGGAAGGACAGGAAAGTTAATAAGTAACATCAGAGTGGCACCGCAGTAAGAGCCATACTCAGAGAGTGGGTGAGACACCAAGGCGACCGGCGAGTACCTCAATGAGACAATCTGTGTCGTTAAGCCTTAGTGGGTTAATGAAAACAGCACCACTAAGGAAAGTAAGCCAGCCTACCATTGAGAGCATGTTTAGGTTGGAGGGGCAGTTCCAACGCAACCACCCAACGGCACGATTGTACAATGCGAAGCTGGCTAAAATGTTAGCGCTGGACCTTCTTCCTTTTTCATTTGTGGAAGGGGTGGGTTTCCTTGAATTTGTGTATACCATCTGCCCGAAATGGAAAGTTCCCAGCCGGTCCTAGTTCGCAAGAATTGCTGTTCCGGCACTACATCATGATGTGCTGGAATTGGTTGGACAAGCTTTGGAGAAGAGTGCTGTGCACAATATCCACCTGACAACAGACATGTGGAGCAGTTGCCAAGCCACAGATTACATGTGCATCACTGCACACTGGATCTCTTTTGTGGGGGTTAGAGATAAACTATCTGCACGAGGTGTTGTTGACACAGCTGCGATTTTTGAAGGTACTCGGAAACATGCAACTGTAGCCATGTTCGCCATGGAGAAATCTCATACGGCTGAAAACATTTTAGAAGAGTTTCGCACCAAGGTTTTGGAATGGCTGCGGCCCAGAGGGCTTGGTATTGGTTTTGTTGCCACAGACAATGGCAGTAATGTACTTAAGGCCATGGAATTTGGTTCCTATTTCAGGGTTCCGTGTTTGGCACACTGCATAAACATTATAGTGCAAGACTTTCTGAAAAAAGAACCCATAGTCAGCAATTTACTGGCCATCTGCCGAAGAATATGCATATAGCCATTCTTTTAAAGCTCGGAAGCAGCTGAGGATCATCCAACGTGAATTTAGGATGCCAGTCAAGGCACTCATCCAGGAGGTGGCAACACGTTGGAACTCAACGTATTACATGCTTGATCGTCTGTACGAACAGCACAGGTCCCTCTATGAATATGTCTGGCACAGAAGCAGTGATGCTAGTGTTAAAGGCATGACCCTTCAGAGGGAGCAATGGACCCTAATTAAATGCCTGACTGAGATGCTGTCTCCTTTTGAGGTCTTCACACGTGAAGTCAGCAAGGAGGACTGTACAATGGGATAGCTATCCCATTGTTGCAAATGCTAGAGCATGAGCTGAATAATGTGTCTGAATCCTACAAAGGTGTAGAGGACAGAAGGCAAGCCCATGACTTGGTGGAGAGCTTATCCAGGCGCTTATCTGAAAATGTAAGGATACAAAATAAAATTTTGTCACAAGAACATTACATTTGTGCCACAATTCTGGATCCACGTGCAAAATTAGTACTATTCCTTGCTTTTTCCGGCAATGATGTTGCCCGCTACAAAAGTTGTATAGCTGAAGCAGCCATTAAGTTTGAAAATGAAGGGCTGCTAATTAGAAGCCCGCCACATCAACCCACAACAAATACTGATACTGAAGCAGGCCATGCAGAATCAAGTGCAACTTCGTCGGCTGAGGGCAGTGCGGTTGGCTCACAATCACAACACTCACCATCACTATCGACTACAGAAACAAAAACTGGATCATTAGGCCGAGTACAATCATCATCATTACAGGATTGGTATGTAAAGATTGGCTATTGTAAGCACAGTGCTGATGCACAGAAAAAACTGCACAAAAGCTTACCATCAGCAACCCTGAACATTGAGCGGATGGTCCAGGCCTATCTGGACGACCCAACAGAGGTGTACGTTGATCAAAACCAATTGCAGTATTGGTATAGGAAAAGGTCTGAATGGCCACAGCTCAGCAGGCTGGCGATAAGCTATCTGGCTTGCCCTGTCGCAAGTGTCTCTTCCGAACGCGTTTTCAGTGCTGCTGGTTCCATTGTAACATTGAGAAGGACCAGTCTATCTCCAAAAAATGTGGAGAGGTTAACAATAATCAAAATGAATCAGCACTTCATACCACCGAATTACACAATGCATGAATCAACAGAGGAAGATGAGGACAGCGGCTCAGGTGACGGAAGTATTGTGTCAGATGATTACCTACTACTTGAAGAACCCCCAGAGTTTGAGGACGAGCTATACTTCCCTGACAATTAGGCTCGCACTTACTGTCTTCCTCCCTTTTTTCCCCCTTTGTTTATGTGTCTGTCGTTCCGGTTATAAACTTGTGAATCGCCACAAATCCATTATCACCGTCTTCTACTCTTCTAATTTAATATACAAGTTTCAGGTGTCTGCCATTTGACAGTACAGTCCTCTGAATCCAGCTCCTCCGCTCGATCATACTGAATCTCCTGCTCAATTCCATTTCCCTCATGAATGATGATTGGATGATGGTAACAACAAATTCAAACTTTCCTCGTCCTTCCAAAACAAGTGGACCATGAATCAGATGACTACTATAGCTATCCTCATTTCAGAGCCGAGAGAGACTGGCCATGAACTGAAAATAAGATGGAACAGGTAATGATTGATGCCATGCATTGGACGCAGAGTCGCAGACTGAATGATTTAGATTTTGTTGTGTTTGTTGCGCATGAATTTATGTAATTGTGCACTGCCACTAATCAACTTTCTACAGAACACACTCATTTTCCCCTTCGTGCAAATAAGAAATGTGTACTTCTCCTGCATCTTGGTGATACATTGCTTTTAATTCAATACAGGAAGGGGACTCACTCAATCGGCGCAATGCAAATGACTGTGACACAACAGCACCGTCCATGATGATGATGGCGAAATAGACGGCCCGTTAACAAGATGAGATGGAACAGGTAATGATTGATGCCATGCATTGGCAGCAGAATCGTAGACTGAGTGATGTAGATTTTGTTGTGTTTGTTGCGCATGAATTTATGTAATTGTGCACTGCCACTAATCAACTTTCTACAGAACACACTAATTTTCCCCTTCTTGCAAATAAGAAATGTGTACTTCTCCTGCATCTTGGTGATACATTGCTTTTAATTCAATACAGGAAGGGGACTCACTCAATCTGCGCAATGCAAATGACTGTGACACAACAGCACCGTCCATCATGATGATGGCAAAATAGACGGCCCGTTAACAAGATGAGATGGAACAGGTAATGATTGATGCCATGCATTGGCCGCAGAATCGTAGACTGAATGATGTAGATTTTGTTGTGTTTGTTGCGCATGAATTTATGTAATCGTGCACTGCCACTAATCAACTTTCTACAGAACACACTAATTTTCCCCTTCTTGCAAATAAGAAATGTGTACTTCTACTGCATCT